>NC_072432.2:30185000-30810000 GCF_028878055.3 Symphalangus syndactylus
TTTTCCAAATGGGAGAAAACAACCAAAAATAATTTTGGTAAAATATTCATTTGTTCCTCGAACCTACAATTATTACCGTGTAACAATAAGCACTGCAGCTGTATGAAATCTAAGTTTGATTCCAGAACTAGTGTTTTGTGGAGCCTAATGGTGCCTCTTCCTGCATTCCTGTTGACATAAGTCACATTCTCTACCTAACCTCCTCTCAGCTTAGGCGTAGATGCTTTTCCTCAACCAGCTTTCTGGGTTAAGAGCAGAAACTTAAGATCTGAGTTAAGATCAAAACCTCCACTCCCTTTACTGTAAGTCCCTTGGGGCTTCCTGAGCCCTCCTGGGGAGGGCTGCTGCGGAGGGGCATGGTCCCGGGCAGACTGCTGTTCGCTCTGCACAGGGCATGAGGAAACATGTGGACCAGTGGCCAGACATCCAGAACCCTGATGCTGCCTCCCCACTTCTAGTTAGGTTGGAACCAAAATATGAACCTGAAGGAATGCAGACATAGATGCTGAAAAAATGTAAAAAGCCAGCAAAAGAAAATTTTGATCATGATGAAGAAAGACTACTCACAGTAGTTTATGGGACAGGTAATTTATGGAATAGTTGCCTCCTAAGAGGGGCCTGTATCTCACTGGCCTCAGTGAACCCTGAGTCTCCTCTCTTTCTGTCCCCTCCATCCTCAGCACTCCCTCCCATCCCCCACTGCCACCATCTGCCTAAGGACCGTTCCTCAGCTGAGCAGTCCTAAGAAAGGTGATGCAGACACTGTCGGCCTAGAATGTGTCTGCGCCTCTGCTGCTGTTGTCAACATCTACAGTAGGCCCCACTGCAGGGCATTCCAGTCAACACAGTGAACACATAATACTATCCACTTAGACATGGGATTAGTGCTAGCCAGACATACTGAGGAACAAAAATTCCTTAGCCACCTGCTGACTTATTGTGTGAAGGAGAGGCCCAGCTGATGTGCTACAATCTTCCCTGAACAATAAAATCATATAGTGCTTTCTATTTAGAGACAGAATTCCCACTAATGGGATTCTGCCAATGACACAAACACCTTTACTGCCCCATCTTTCCTAATTTTCCTAACGTGGCCTGTTTCTGGCTGTGATAATGTACCAGCATGTACAACATAGATATTTCTCTTCAGAAAATTAACCACAATTCTGGGGGAGAAAACCCCAATAACATTTTGAGACTATCTGGAGTCCAGTCACTTTATCTATCCATAAAACCATCCATAATCAACAGACTGGGTTTGTTCTTTAAATGTTTGTGGAGGTACATGAAATAAAATCCAAAAATACCTCAAAAAAGAAAAGGGATTTTAGGAAATAGTTTAACCATCTTAGCAAAATACTTTGACAAAACTACCACAAAATAGCAGACAATGCATTTACTGGAACAAGCTTTGGAGAAAATGTCCTAATCTTTATTTTACAAATAAAGAAATTGAGGCCCAAAGTAGTTAAATGAGTGTCCTAAGGTCATAGTACAAGTTAGTGTTAGGACAAGAAACTACACGAGCAACATAGGCAGCACGAGAAGAAAAATAGTAAAAGAAAATAGCTTTGAAAATCCAAGACTGCTGGGATTAGGCAAATCAGAGACATATACACACTCTGATCACCACTGACCCCATATGATTCCTTTAAGCCCCACTGCAATGCCCACTGCTCACACCCCTGCTATCCATCCTGGAGTAGATGCCATTTTATAGCAGGGGACACTGATGTCACAGATGATAAAAAAACAGTGGAGGACAGAAGTCATTTGAGCCCCTTCCTATCCTTACTGGGCTCACCTTGCACCTCCAGCAGTACTTTATTTATCTGTATTTATATATGCACCTCCCTCCACCAAAAAACTTGTTGCAAAAAAATTTAAGACACTTATTTTTTAAGGCTTAAGCAGCAGAAGTATATGACCTTCAATGTTTAAAAAAAAAGTACTGCTATGAAAAATGAGTTCAGAACATCTTCATCTTCTCACAAGATGAAATACCCTCTTCAAGCTAAAATACCCTCTTCAAGTTGCTTACAAAAATAAACTAAAGGGGAATTCGCTAGAAGACTGCAGTCAATATTATTTAGTTTTGGGGTTCTTTAAAAAAATCAATGTTATCACTTAAGAACTAGCTTCCTATTGTCTACCACCTGGTACCTGTAGATTGAAGTAACAATTGGTCCTTGGTGACAGTGCTCAGTAAAGAAAACACATCAGCCTTTAAGGGTTTTCATGGAGGCTGAAGACCAAGGTGGGAGGCCTTAATGGAGACCCAAAGACTGTTTGGATCTGAATTTATTCACTGTTGATTCGTTTACAGACTCTTTTTTTCTCAACTCCTTTGTGATGTTTAATAATACATGAAGGTAAGTTTTAGCATATGAACTAATCACCACTGCCAATTGCATCAAACATAACTGTTAAACTGTGAATCTTTGCAAAGATGGACAGTGTTCAGAGCCTGGATGTGCAAATTAGCATCTAATACTGCATGTTACAAGTAACTGAACACATCTGGGACAAGAAACCCACTGCCGCTTAAAATACCTACTCTATTCTCTAGCACATCCCTGGTGCAATTAAAGAACCTAGTGCACAATTAAAATTCAGGTCAGCACACAGCAACAATGGGGTTCTTTGATGTGAGGTCAGCTTTGGTCATTCTCATATACTCATTAAACAGGTTAATCAACTTAGTGCAGAATATAGGATAGGAGTAACCAAACATCTATTTAATTACCATTACCCGGAGAGTTTTGGCAGAAATAATCTGTTTTATGTGTTTGACATAGCAAGTGCAGTTGCCTTGTCAGTGCATGCTGGAGCTTTATAAAGGTGCTATTTCTGGAATTACGTGATTTTTTTTCAGGTTATGAAATGTAGATATTAGACAAGTATTTGTGTATTATACTTAATTATTAATTAAAATAGAAAAATAGATGGTCTGGTGGGTGGCTTTCTCTTACTCTCCTGTACAGTTCTCTTTCTTGGTTAAAGTAACAAACCATGAGTCAAATTTGTAGATTCTGTCTTATGCTCATTATATTGTTTGCCATCTTTGAGTCAAGATGATGCTGATGTGACACATTCAAGTCAGATGAGTAAACTTGATTCATGTTCTCCTAATGTGCTTTGTTCAGTATACAAAAGGAAGAACAGTTAACGTGAACTTTTAGTGCCTATTGCAAATGCTTTAGTAGAAAGGCCTGGACTTTAAGGTCAAATAGACGTGGATTTAAATCTAGCTCCCTGATCTGCAGATGATCATTTGTGAAATTAATACAAGCCCTATTTTGCAGGTTGTTGTGAAGATAATAAAATAATGTATCTAAAGTGTTTAGTACAGTGCTTGGGACATGGTAGAACTTAATGGCAACTATTTTTATCATTAAGAAAATGCTTTCCTAACCATTTCCTCATGCTTGTAATCCCGGCACTTTGGGAGGCCAACGCAGACCAATCAACTTGAGGTCTGGAGTTTGAGACCAGCCTGGCCAACAGAGTGAAACCCCGTCTCTACTAAAAATACAAAAATTCGCTGGGTGTGGTGGTGTGCACCTGTAATCCCAGCTATTCGGGAGGCTGACTCAGGAGAATCACTTGAACCCGAGAGGCAGAGATTGTGCCACTGCACTCCAAGCCTGGGTGACAGAACGAGAGACTCTGACTCAAAAAAAAAAAAAAAGAGAGAGAAAGAAAGAAAAAGAAAAAAAAAGAAAATGCTTTCCTAAGTCACTGAGAAATCCATAACATCATTAATCAGAGTGCAATTTTACTTTCCTCCCTAAAAACTATATTCAGTACTCCTAATACAAGTCATTATTTTTTAAGGATGAAACTGAATATATGACATTGTGAAATTAAACAATGAACCCCCCTCACTAGACTTTTAAATAACAAGGTCTAAATGACCTCAAGAAAGAAGGCATAGTAAACGCTTCTCGTTTCATGCTCAAGTAAGATACATGGGAGTCCCATCTTTGGGGAGTGGGGAGTGGCACGAATACACTCAAGGTTGAAATTCACAGGTAGCCCAAATAATCCTGGAATATTCTGTAGAAAAGGACACCTGATTCTCATTATTTGTGGTAGGTATGTTCTATAAAGTTACTGCAAACAGTAAATTAGCAAATCCTGAGCCATTGCTCCTAGAGGACATACCAGGTTAGGGTCCTTCAAGCCTCTGTTCACAACATTTTCATAATCGAGATGTAACCTTGTTTTATATGTGTTTCTGTCTAAAGAAACCTTCTTTAATATACACTGTTGATTCATTAACATTGAACTTAGAGCCAACAGCACTATAACTCATGCCTGAACAAAGTTTATCAAACACACTTTTTTTTTTTCTCTGTAAGGCACATGAAAGACTTTTTGAGCTTAGGAACACTAAACAACACTTCAGCACTGTGCTTGAAGGGCATGTTAAACAGCAAAATCACCAACAAGAGCACAAAAATGCAAAAAAACACAAAACATGGCACTAAATTGATCTCAGAAAGGACAGTTGGCAATATGAGAACTGAAACAAGACGGCAGAGCATTGCCTGGTTCAGCCTCAGCTGGGAAACTTGTGCACCGCACAACTCAAAGTTTTTCACTGTTTGTTGCAGGTCTGTGAATGAGTGTGCAAGCACAGCAAATATTGATTTGGGGGTTACAAATTAATTTCAGTGAGTAGGTGGATTCACAAAGGTGCAATCTGCAAATAGTAAGGATCTACTGAAAATTGACATATCACCTCTCACTAAGTCCAATATAGCAAGTCTTTTCTTCACTATTTTAAGGAAAACTGTTTCCTTAGATAAGCACCAGATGAAGTAGTTGACTGGCATTTAGGAGCCACATTGTGCAAAAAACATGAGAACAAAACTAAACACTAGACCAAAATTTTAGAGAGTCTCAGAATGAGAAGATCCTAACTCTGTAAGAGGCAAGAGTGAACTGAGACCAACTAAAGGATGAATAAATTCAGATCTCCCATCTCCACATTTATTATGAAATAGTCAATTTAGAAATAACAAGAAAATATGACAGCTAGTAATTAAGTTATGTTTATAAGAACCAGGCACAGTTCTAAGTTTAACTTATTGATTAAATATAGATCAACATAGTCATTTATTGATTATTTTTACTATTATTATTTAATGATCTGAGTTGTTGTTTCCCTCTATTTTTTCTTTAGAAATGTCAGTTTTGGAGTCTAAGGACAGACGCTATCAGGCTGGTCAGGAAAAGTGAAGTGTACTGGCAGGAAGACTAGAGGCTACTGAGTTTCTAGAAGTGCTGTCACCTCACACCTTATATACGGGCACTTATTGGTTCATGCAGAAAGCAACAACTACTGAGTTGAACATGTTCAACATGTGGAATCTTCTTCAGAGACAGACAATTCTTAGGATGATAAAATGTTAGACCTGGATGGGAGCCTGACAGTCACCTAATTGAACACCTTCTTTTGGGGGAAGAAAATTGAAGCTCAAGATGTTATGTAACAGAGCTAAGTAATAACATACATATAAATTGATCAGTTAGAAAAATTACATGATCATATCAATAAATGTTGAAAGTAGTTTTATGAAACCCATACTAATTTGAAAGAAAAGAAGCCGGGCATGGTGGCTCACTCCTGTAATCCCAGCACTTTGGGAGATCCGCCAAGGCAGGCAGATCACCTGAGATCAGGAGTTCAAGACCAGCCTGACCAACATGGTGAAACCCTGTCTCTACTAAAATTGGAAAACTAGCCAGGCATGGTGGTGGGCGCCTGTAATCCCCACTACTCAGGAGGCTGAGGCTAAAGAATCACTTGAACCCAGGAGGCAGAGGTTGCAGTGAGCCGAGATTGTGCCACTGCACTGCAGCCTAGACGACAAAGCAAGAAAAATAAAAAAAGAAATGAGGATGGGTGCTTGCCCTATCACAATAAAAATATGTTATAAAACCACATTACTTTTTAAAATGTGACAAAAGGATCAACAGACCACTGGAGTGGCACACATAGCCAACAAATAGAATATAGTGTTTGCATATATATATGGGTATACACACACACATAATATTGGGAAAATTGGTTAGGAATTAGTGAAAAAAATCACCTATAACATCACTTGACATTATTCACCAAAATAAGTTATAGACAGAATAGAGTTAAATATTTTTATGAACTAGAAAATACAGATAAAATATAGGTTGACATTTATCAGACCTCTGTTTAAGAAGGAAATTGTAACTTTGATACATTGGAAGGAATTAGAAAAGAAAATATCTACTATGTAAAATCTCTAATCTTTTGTTTTAAAAAATGACCAAAAGTTAAACTAAACAAAATGCGAAATATATTTTGGCAGAGTTTGATGGTTGTCTACCTAGCATGGTTCTCTCCTTTTTACCTTACTAACAGAACCCCCCCAACCACCTTTTTTTTTTTTTTCTTTTTGAGACAGAGTCTCAACCTATCACCCAGGTTGGAGTGCAGTGGTGCTATCTCAGCTCACTGCAACCTCCGCCTCCCAGATTCAAGCGAGTCTCCTGTCTCAGCCTCCCAAGTAGCTGAAATTACAGGCACATGTCACCACACCCAGCTGATTTTTGTATTTTTAGTAGAGGCGGGGTTTCACCATGTTGGCCGTGCTGGTTGTGAACTCATGACCTCAAGTTGTCCACCCGCCTTAGCCTCCCAAAGTGCTGGGATTACAGGCATAAACCATGGCACCCGGCCAGACCCCCAATTTTGTAAAAGTGGCAATGTATCCAATCAGAAATCCCATTTTAGACATCTTTGCAGCCAGAAGAGGTGGCTATATGATAAGTCTGGCTCAAAAGACTGTATTGGAGCTTGCTAAATAGGGCATCCAGAGAAGCTTTATATAATAAAAGAGATAAACTGCAGCAAAGTCATGGTACTCCGCCCAAACCGCCTCCAACTCTCTACCTGCTCAGTGAGCTCACTCTCTTATTTCTCTGGGTTGTATCCCTAACAACAGGCACCTGTTACTTTCTTCAGAGGACTACTTTGGGCTATTACAGCCTCTTTGCCTGGATGTCTCAAGGGCCTGGGTGGTCAATCCCCACCACTGCCACCACCACTACTCCTCCCCCATCAACTGGAGCAGGAGTCTGTACACCGAGCCACTTTGCTTCAAGCTGACACAAACTCTAGTGTAATTTACGCTCAGGATTCCTCTTGAGACTGTAAAATCCTTGACCTAAAATCACTCTTGCTTGGCTTTCTCTTCTCTATGCTGCCTTCTTTATTCCATTTACAGATTTCTCCTGGAAACACTTCCTTAGTAAATCACTAGCATATGAATGGGTGAGGGGCTGCTTCTGGAGAATCTGATCTAGGACGTATACTCCGCTGACATGCTCTTCCATCCTTTGCCCGTCACACGACCACTTTTTTCTTTCCTGGAGCATGGATGAAATGCCTGGATACTCAACAGCCATCTGGCAACCATGAGGCAATAGCATAGAGTCAAAGGCTCACACGCTAAGGATGGCATAGCAGAAAGATGGAAAGAGACTGGATACTTGACGGCATAATTAAGATGTCACGCTTGCCCTAGCCTTCTTTTTTGTTTATTTTTCTCTTTGTGATCCTCTCCACCACTCCCCCAGACGTCCTTTTATATAAGACAAGTAAACACTTTACTTGTTTATATGCCTGGTATGGGAGGCAAAATAATGTCCCCACTCCTTCCCCACCAGGGATATCTACATCTTAATCCCTTGAACCCATGTCTGTGTTATGTTACATGGCAAAGAGGAATTAAGGTTACAGATGGAATTAGGGTTGCTACTCGGCTAACTTTAAAATAGGAAGTTTATTCTGGATTATCCAGGTAGGCTCAATGTAATTTAAAAATGTCTATAAAAGTAGACCAGGTTCAGTGGCTCACGCCTGTAATCACAGTGCTTTGGGAGGCCAAGGTGGGAGGATCACTTAAGGCCAGTAGTTCCAGACCAGCCTGGGCAACATAGTGAAACCCCCATCTCTACAAAAAAATAAAAACAATTAGCCAGGTGTGGTGATGTGCACCTGTAGTCTTGTTGCTTGGGAAGCTGAGACATAAGGATTGCTTGAGCCCAGAAGGTTGAGGCTGCAGTAAGCTATGATTGCGCCACCACACTCCAGCCTGGGCAACGAAGTGAGACACTGGCTTTAAAAAGAAAGTGGAAGAGGGAGGCAAGAGAGAGATCAGAGTCAGAGAAGGAGATGTGGTAACAAAAGCAAAGGTGGGAATGCAAAAATGCAAACGACTCAGCCTGTCATTGCTGGCTTTGAAAACAGAGAAAGGGATTGTGAGCCAGGGAATACAGGCAGCCTCTAGAGACTGGACAAGGCAGGGAAACAGATGCTCCCTTGGAGCCCCCAGGAAGCACAGCCTTGAAGACACTTCCATTTTGGCCCAATGAGATGCATTTTGGCCCCCTGACCTCTAGAACTGTAAAATGATAAATTTGTTTGGTTTAAGCCACCAAGTGTGTGATCATTTGTTACACAGCAATGGAAAAATAATGCACCTAGTTTTCTGTTACTTGCAGCCTAATACAGCTCTAAATGATATTTTTAAACTAAAAAATGGATTTTTCGTATATAAAAAGCTTATGCAAATCAATAAAAAGCACTAAGTCCAATAAATTGATGGTCAAATAGCACATGTAAAAACAAATAAAGAAGGTGCTGAGAAGCAACATGGAAATAGGTTTTTCACAAAAATATATAAAGCATTTTTAAATATCAAGAGAAAAAAATCACTGTTACTACATGAAGAAGGCAGAATTTATATCATATGTTTCCAACTATGTGTTAGAAAAAAATAGCATTAAAAAAAGACTGAAAAGAGAGATTTTACATGGAGAGATTTGGGGTGCTTTTTCTCTCTATTACTTTTTTGTATAGGTCATATCTAAATGGCTAATTCCCTCACTTTATTGAGGCCTCTTTAATAGGAAATACAAAATAAGCTTTGCCTTAAAAAATAATTACAATACAGTATGATATTTATAATAACACATGGAAGGTAAAGCCAAGTGCTCGCACAAAGGACGGGGAGGCTTTGCCTAGGAACCAAGAGGACTTCACAGAGGTGCGGGCAATTGAGTGGGGTCTTATCCAGGCCAACAAAGGAAGGAGGGCATTCCAGGTAGAGGCATGCCTGTGCAAAAGCTCCAGGGTGTTGCATAGACTGCAAACAGTCCATGATGGCTGTAATATAGAGTGGGAAAGAGAGGGCAGTGCAAGATTCGTTATGGTGAGGTAGAGGCCAGACCTGAAAGAGTTTGACCATAAAGAAGTAACTTTTGTCAGGAAAGAGCCGTGATCAGATTTGTATTTTATAAAGATGTTCCTGCCATAGTGTGAGGATAGACACGGGACCAGAGTCAATGAGATAAATTAGCTCTACTGCAATTGTCCGGGCAAGAGGTCTGAACTGAAGCATGAACAAGGGAGATGGAAAGAAAGAATAAATTCAACAGATAGTTGAAAAGAAGAGTCTATGAGTCAAGGGGATGAGTTAGAGGAAGTGGTGAGCCTGACTCTCAATATTTATTAAACATCTTTCTACCAAATTTTTCCTAGGTTTTTAAGTGAGAGGCAACATACGTAACATTGCAGAAAGCCATGCAAATAATGCACAGTATTTACAGCTCAATGAATTATCACAAGTGAACACATTCATGTATTCCTCATGCATCCAATCACTTCTTGGACTACCGTAGCCTCAAAAGAATGACAACCACTTGCTAAGGCCATAAATCAGAATGTCACCTTTCATTCCTCCCTACCTCTCATATCATACATCTCAGCCATCAGCAAGTGCTGTCAGCTCTATCCTCAAAACATGTCCAGAATTCAACCTGTTCTCACCATCTCCACTGCTACTACCCTACTCCAAACTCATTTCTAACTTGGACTCTTGCCATAACCTCCTGTGTGTTCTCCCTCTCTTTCTAATCTTGCTCCCCTTCAATCTGTTCTCCACTCAGTTGCTGGAGTGGTCCTTTTAACACGGGAATTGTATCATGCTACTCCCTGTAGTGTATTGCCATAATGGCGGTAGTTCTTCACCTCTCCCCGTGTCGGTGCCCTTTGCCATGTAACTTTGCAGTAATCTGCCCTGCCTCTTTGACTCTAGGTTCAGCCATGTGATGGCTTAGTAGTAGACACAATGCAAGCAGAAGCTTGAACTGGATTCAGGCTTTATCTTTTGCAAAATTGTGTCATACACTATGCTTCTCCCACCTTAGGTCTGAATTCAAGTCTCACGAGATGCATCTGATTGGTCCAACCTAATTCACATCCAGCACTCCAGCTGCAAGGGTGTCTATAAACCACGGGCTCTGCAACACAAGAAGGAGCACTAGAATGAAGTTGCCATGAATGAGGAATGATCCAAGTCATAGTAGCCACCACCTCTCTCCTGCTTCAATGTGCCTTTCCAGATTGCCTTGCATAGTCTTGCCCCTGTCCCTGCCATTACCCCCAGGATCCCCCTACTCTACTCTCTGGATCTCAGAGTCCTGGCCAGGATTCCCAGGACCCACAGAAGATCCCATCTTTCCCATGGGCCCTTCCCTGCCCACAAGGGCCTATGTTGGTCTCTGCCCCACCCTGCACAGTGTCTTTTAGTAATCTCCTCCCACACTCCACAGCTGGCCTCAGATAAAAAGGGATCTCCAGCCTCTCTCACTATGCACCTGTCCCCACTTCCTTCTCACTGCACTCAAGACTCGACCCAGCTGACCATTCTATCTCCACCTGGCCGTGGACACTAACCACTTAGCGTCATCTTTTTGGCTAAATTTGAATCCCACAGAGCCATAGTTTACATCAAATCTCCTCCTCTTTGGAGTTGTTTTTTCTCACTGTGTCTTTTATTTGGAAGCAGGACCATCTTATCCATTAGGCAGCAGTAGCGTAGTGCCTAGAGGTCCACAAAAATGCTTAATTTCTTTTAAAATCAGAATTAAAAAAACAGAAAATAAGAATAACAAATCCAGCCTGGATTATATTCTTTTTTGAACACATTTATAGGATATATTTTTAATTTTTTCTTTGATGAAGAAAGGGGCCCACAAAGGCAAAAGTGCCTAAGGCAAACAAAAATCATAATATAATCCTGGTTGTCTCTTAATACGTTGTCACCTTTTGTAGGTGTATGTACGCTTCAACTTCATGCTATAAACATTGCCCAGGCTGGAGTACAGTTGTGCAATCATGGCTCACTGCAGCTTCGACCTCCCAGGCTCAAGCAATCTACCCACTTTAGCCTCCCAAAGTAACTGGAACTACAGGTGTGAGCCACCATGCCCCACTAAATTTTTTTCTTTTTTTTTTTTGAGACGGAGTCTCGCTCTGTCACCCAGGCTGGAGTGCAGTGGCGCGATCTCCGCTCACTGCGAGCTCCGCCTCCCGGGTTCGCGCCATTTTCCTGCCTCAGCATCCCGAGTAGCTGGAACTACAGGCGCCTGCCACCACACCCAGCTTTTGTATTTTCAGTAGAGACGGGTTTCGCCAGGATGGTCTCAATCTCCTGACCTCGTGGTCTGCCCACCTCGGCCTTCCAAAGTGCTGGGATTACAGGCGTAAGCCACCGTGCCCGGCTAAATTTTTTTATTTTTTGTAGAGACAGGGTCTCCCTATGTTGCCCAGAGCTCTATTTCTCCCCAGCACTCGTCAGTTGAGCGCACAGCTGCTTGGCCTTGGATCAGTCCAACTTGGCTACACGAATCACCACATATTCTTATTCACAGGTCTTTGGTGCAACGTAGGCACTTCGTGCCTTACCATGCTCAATGTCTGCAGATAGAGGAGAGAATTTGTCAGCATCCCCACACGTGGAGTTATAAAAGAAGCATCTCCAATGGTTGGCGGATTACTACAACAGCCAACTAATGGCTTTCCAAATCCAGTTTTGCCTCCACTTCAGAACATTGTCCACTGAGCAGTGAGAGATCTTTTTGACGGTGTGTACCAGATGGCATCACTTCCCTGATTATCCCTTTACAGGTTTCTCTTTGGAGGTAAAAGTACAAACTCACAGCGGCCTACTGGGACCTCCACCCTCCACCCCTGCCGGCCTCTCCAGTGTGTCTTTCCCACCGTCTCCCACTCCCAGCTCCACACTCCGGACCTAACCTGAATGTTCAGTTCCTCAAGCAACAACTTCTATTTCTTTCACAGACCTCCTACCTGCCTTCCCCTGGGCTTTCCCCTGTGGAGGTCAATTTTCTCTTTTCTCTTCACTTGGCTACTTTTCAGTCCCCTGCTGGGAAATGACTCTGACCCCAAGACTGGATTAGATTCCCCTGCTTCGCTTCCTCAACAGCACCTAGTATTTCCCCAACCACCAATGCGGTCTACTGTTCTTATCTGTTTAACATCAGTATTCTCAATAGACTGTAAGCTTTGTGGGGCCACCATTATGTCTGTTTGTCTGTGACTACATCCTCAGCACCTACCACAGTGCTTGTCCCATAGTGTCCCTCCACCTATTTATTGACTGTAAGAATGAATTAACACATTAAAGAAGAAAAAGTCTCAAAAAGATAAAACCAAAAATAACTCTCAATGCCAAGAATCAGTTCACATCCACTAAAAGAACACAGGTGTGGGGCCAGAGAATAAGATATATGTGCCTCACTTTCCTCATCTGTTAGGTCTATTTAAAAAGCCCACCTTACAGGGTTGTTCTGAGTATTAAGGTAGTTAAGTAGGCCAAGCATGGTGGCCTCATGCCTGTAATCCCAGCATTTTGGGAGGCCAAGATGAGAGGATCACTTGAGCCCAGGGGTTGAAGAGCAGCCTGGGTAACAAAGTGAGATCCTGTGTCTACAAAAAATACAAAAATTAGCCAGGCATGGTGGTATACACCTGTGGTTCCAGCTACTCAGGAGGCTGAGGTGGGAGGATCACTTGAGCCCAGGAGTTTCAGGCTGCAGTGAGCAAGACCATGCCACTTCACTCCAGACTGGACAACAGAGTGAGACCTGGCCTCAAAATAATACTACTAATAATAATAATAAAATTTTAGAAAAGGTAGTTAAGGCCAGGCACAGTGGTTCATGCCCATAATCCCAACACTTTGGGAAGCCAAGGCAGGAGAATAGCTTGAGGCCAGGAGTTCAAGACTAGCCTGAGCAACATAGTGGAATGCCATCTGTACAATAACTTTAAAAATTAGCCAGTGTGGTGTCATGTGCCTGTGGTCTCAGCTACTCAGGAGGCTGAGGTGGTAGTATCACTTGAACCCAGGAGTCTGAGGCTGCACTGAGCCGTGACTGCACCACTGCACTCCAGCCTGGGCAACAGAGTAAGACCCAGTCTCAAAAAAAAGAACAACAACAAAACCAGAACAAGATAGTTAATATAAATAAAGCATTCAGAACAGGATTTAGGATATGTTGGTATTGTACATGAGGATGATGATGATTTACTTTTGACATCTTTCCAGGGTAGGATACTCCACATGACACAGTGAACGTGCAGGCACTTTACTAAGGCAAGCATGTGCCGGAAGGCATGTTTGTACACTGGTGATGCCCATTGCCCCATCCTAGAGAGGCAGGAGCAAAATCAGCTGAGACTGCTACTTCCTGAAGTTTTCGTTATCTACAACATAGTACAGAGTAGAAAGTTACAACCTTGATCTGTGGAAGTGCACATAAACCACTGCTGCATTTTCAGCCCATCTGGAGAGTTGGGCCAAATGAGTATTCCATCTTTATCCTCCCAAGTCCCCAAGAATAACACATCAAAGAGCATGTTTGCATCCCTACAACAGATAACGGCACTGCCATAAGCTTCAGGGTCCACACATGCTACAGATAGAATGAATTAATAATTTCATATATTTATAAAATATAAATTAACCCAAGAAATATATCACTCCAAGTAAAATTCCGGCTTTTTGAAACTGAGCAGAGAAAGACACTTTGAAAAACGAAAATCTAGTAAATTTTCATTATATGGCATCACCAAAATGGCATTTATCACATGGAAAAAATCATTCCTCTCTGATATACAGGTGTTGACACACCAGAAGCATCAGGTTATGGGGGAGAGGGAGGGGGAATCCAGAAAGCTGACTTTTAAAATTACATTTGATGAGTTAGCTATTTTTTTAACAATAGAAGGGAAAGTAATATGATCAGTAAGAATTCTAGAGGCTCTAGTGCATTTATGTAAGCACAGTAAATTATTCATAAAAACCATGGAGCATTTACCTTTGTCTTTGTGTATAATATACCATGTCTGTGTGGAACCCAGTTGCTTTGATGGTAAACAGCTATTCTTTCTGATACCTGGCCTTATCTTGCTCTGCTCTGTGTCGAAAGGTTCCCTTAATAGCCAAACTGGTTTTCCTGGAAGAAGAAGAAAAAGAAAGCAGTGCAAGAAATGTATGTATTAGACTTCTTTCTTTTCCATAATACTGTCATGATAATTTATATTCATATTCAAAGATGTAAGGATCCATACACCAGCTTTGAAGAGAAGTGGTAAAAAATGTAAAACAGCATCCTATATTAAATATACCATGGCAAAGAAAAAAAATTGTCAGTCTATTCTACAAAAATACAATACACTAAAAATCAACCTTTTCCATTCTCATGTCCCTGACCCTGAAATAGAATGCAAGAATGCTGTAGGCATGTGGATTATTTATTACTGGGTTTAGGGATTATTTTATTGTTGGATAGGCTTGAGGGAGGGTATGTATTATCTATGAGATATTTCCAAAACTTTTTAAAAACATCATTAGAGATGAGAGCAACTCAGGAACATAAAGTTCTGTTTGTCCCATAAAGAATTTTCTATTCAGCACCTGAAATAATTCTATAGCTTGAAAATTTTGTATATATCTCTATATCTCTCTACATAGATATATATTTTGTAGGATTTCATCCCTAAGATAGAGAAAAATAAGATTAAGTAAAGAAGAACTCATTAGCATCACCCCTAGGTAAAGAAATATGTGAGCTGAGATGGAAGGCCTGTATATGTAAAGCTAGGAAAGACTTATTTCCATATTGCAAAATGTGTCAAGTTTTGTAGAGATAATAGTATTGACTAAAGAATGTTAATGACAATAAATCTCTCAGAAATACCCAGAACTGGAATCTCTCCATCTAGCTCAGGATGGTCTGTGAAACAGACCAAGGAGCTCACCTTTGCCCCCTTCTCCTATTCTGTGGCATTTTCCATATGTTTCCAGGTAAACTAGAAAATTTCCCTCTAGCAACAGAACCTGGAAGTGGCACACAGAAGGACCCAAAGTTACCCTTAGTGGAAGCTCTTTAAGAGCCCCCACAGCTGCAGCCACAGAACAGGCAGCAGGAGATTCTCCCAGAATCAGGCCTGTGAACTGTGCCCAGCCCAGGCCACCCGGCCTCTTGGCAAGGCCCACCTGGGCAGACACTCAAGGGCTGCAACCACACTCAGGGCCACCTGAGAGAAGGGAAGTGATTCTTTCTGCTCCATACTCTTCCACCCCACTGGGTTTTATTAGGAATTTCTATTGTATAAAGAGTCTGCATAAATCATAGGTATCTGAGCCAATTCCATCCTTCCCACCAGCACACCAGGGAAAACATTCAGTACTGAGTAAAAGAGCAGCACACGGAAAAAGGAGAAGCTGGAGTAGTGTGTGGTCTCTGTACTTGACCATATTATCCAAACTTCTTCCCAGACCTGTTCTTTCACAGCATAAAAATCACACCGATAATTCCCAAGCAGTGGGCCTGGGTAATATGCTGGATATAAACCTTATTCAAGAAGAGGAATAGTGGGTGATGCAAGTGTATAAAAACTACATGTTATTCAGAATTTCTATTGTATAAGAAATCTGCATAAATCATCTCTGGAAGTTTCTATTATTATTCCATTCTACAGGAGACAAAACCGAAGCTCAGAGACATTAAGGAATTTGCCCAAGATTACATAGCTGGTCAGTATATGAGCTAGGATTTGAACATTACTGTTAACTAAACTCTAAACTTTTTTCAGGTTTCATTAATTTTTCCATTCATGTCATTTTTCTGTTCCAGGATCCAACCAGGATACCACATTGCTTTTAGTAGTATTTCTATTTGATTAGTCTGGAGAGGGAGTCAGCAACCTAATACTTTGCAGTCTCTGGGGTTATCCATATAGGCCTTTATTCATAAGGCTGGAGGAAACCCTTTGTGGCCACATATATATTTTGTAGGATTTCATCCTACAAGGGTATGCTGCATGCTGTTTTTTACCCACTGAACCAAATCATACTATTTATCTTTGTAGATCAGGCAAATGTGGAGAGTATGAAAACAAGTAATGGTTTCATCAAAATATGCATGTCAACTTTATCCATAGTATTTGAATGAGGGACAAGGCACTAAAAGTGTTGATTTATCATATACATACACACACACACACACACACACACACACTTAGGCTAAACTAATGGAACAGTGCAAACACAGGAAGGCATATGTAGGACACAAAGGCTGTATCATGCGATCATATGATCTGATTCTGTGGCCACAAAGGGTTTCCTCCAGCCTTATGAATAAAGGCCTATATGGATAACCCCAGAGACTGCAAAGTATTAGGTTGCTGACTCCCTCCTCAGACTAATCAAATAGAAATACTACTAAAAGCAATGTGGTATCCTGGTTGGATCCTGGAACAGAAAAATGACATGAATGGAAAAATTAATGAAACTTGAAAAAAGTTTAGAGTTTAGTTAATAGTAATGTACCAACATTAATTTCTCAGTTTTGACATATACACCATAGTTATGTAAAATATAAACAGTAGGGCAAACTGGGTGGAAGGAACACAGGAATATTGTACTATATTTTTTATTTTTGAGACAGGGTCTCGTTCTGTTGCCCAGGCTGGAGTGCAGTGGTGTGATCGCAGCTCACTGCAGCCTCAATCTTCCTGGCTCGAACAATCCTCCTGCCTTGGCCTCCGGAGTAGCTGGAACTACAGGCATGCACTAATACACTTGGCTAATTTTTTAATTTTTGTAGAGACGAGGTCTCACTATATTGTCCAGGCTGGTCTTGAGCTCCTGAGCTCAAACGATTCTCCTGCCTTGGCTTCCTAAAATGTTGGGATTATAGGCATGAGCCACAGTGCCCAGCCTGTACTATCTTTAGAACTTTTCTGTAAACCTAAAATTATTCCAATATAAAAACATCTTGTTTTAAACATTAAGTAAAATATAAATATAAATATAAATATAAGAGAGAGGGAGGGGGAAAACAAGAGCACAGTCCTAGAGGCCAGAAAATCATCTTGCTAGCCTCTTAAATCCATAAAGCAAAATCATGCAGGATAATTTTGTAAATGCTTTTATATGTTACTGATATGGTACACAGGTGTAAAAGCATTACCTGTGTATATTTAAATAAGCAGAAAAACAATTCTCAAAGATCAGAATTGGCTGGGCACGGTGGCTCAAGCCTGTAATCCCAGCACTTTGGGAGGCCGAGATGGGTGGATCATGAGGTCAGGAGATTGAGACCATCCTGGCCAATATGGTGAAACCCTGTCTCTACTAAAAATTCAAAAAAATTATCCAGGCGTGGTGGCGGGTGCCTGTAGTCCCAGCTACTCAGGAGGCTGAGGCATGAAAATGGTGTGAACCCAGGAGGCGGAGCTTGCAGTGAGCAAAGATCACGCCACCGCACTCCAGCCTGGGTGACAGAGAGAGACTCCGTCTCAAAAAAAAAAAAAAAAAAAAAAGATTAGAATCATACAGGAGTTAGACTAAAATCTTGCTTTGTCAAAACGGCTCTCCAGGAAGCTTATCCTCTTGTGAGCACTTCATTAGCAGGGATTCCCTTTGCTAGGGATGGGAATGAGAAGAATCTGTTGCCAGACACAAAAGAAGAATTGAAAAAAAAAAATGGTAAAAAATACCATGTTCTTAGAAAAAGACTCAACATCCTTACGTGTCAATTTTCCCTAAATAAATCTGTAAATTTATTAACAACATGTTTCCAACAGAAAGGTTGAAATAATTTTTTAGGGGAACTCAGCAAGCTGATTTTAATTTTCATAAACATGCAAGAACAGCCATGAAAATTCAGAAAAGGAATAGAATAAAAGGGAACAAGCTCTGTCTGATTTTAAAATATATAATACAACTAAAACTTTAAAAACAAAGTGGTACTGGTGTCTAATTAGACAAACTGATCAATGGAACAAAACAGAATGTCCAGAAATAGTCTTGAGGCAAATGGGCAGTGATATGGAAAATATCACTAAGTTGTTTTGTTTGTTTGAGACAAAGTCTCGCTTTGTCACCCAGGCTGGAGTGCAATGGCATGATCTCGGCTCACTGCAGACGCCACCTCCTGGGTTCAAGCAATTCTCCTGTTTCAGCCTCCCGAGTAGCTGGGATTACAGGTGCACACCACCACACCCGGCTAGTTTTTGTATTTTTAGTAGAGACAGGGTTTCAACATGTTGGCCAGGCTGGTCTCAAACTCCTGACCTCAAGTGATCCACCCATTTCAGCCTCCCAAAGTGCAGAGATTATAGGCATGAGCAACCGCACCCAGCCCTAAAGCTGTTTTTTTACATTATATATCCCACTAAAATAAATTCCAGATGTATTAAACATACATTCATATACAAAGTAGGTAAAAACATAGAAAGATGTTTTTAAAAATCTATTTTGGGAAAAGCCTCTTTAAGTATAACATAGAAATCTTAAGTCAGAAAAGACAAGAAATGGATATCTGACTACATAAAAATAAAAACTTTCTGAATAAAAATAAAAACTTTTTGTATTTTACTTTACTACACAAAGTAATATTACAAACATATTTACCAGTTTGCTGTTTATATTTTACTCTACTAAACAGAGAAAAATACAAACAGCAAACTGGTAAATATGTTTGTAACTCATATCCCAAAAAAAAGGTACTAATATTATCATACATAAAGAGCAATAACAAATTGACAAGAAAAGAAAAACAAACCAATAGAGAAGTGAGCAAAGGATATGAACATACAGTTCAGCAGAATAGGAAACACATACTCAGGAGGCTAAGGCAGGAGGAGCACTTGAGTCCCAGAGTTTGAGGTTGCAGTGAACTATGGTTGCACTCCAGCCTGGGCAACAGAGCATGACCCCATCTCAAAAAAAAAAAAAAAAAAAAGAAAAGGAAATATAAAGAGCTCTTTAAACTTACGCAGAGATGTTCATCCTTACTTGTATAAAAAGTACACATTAAAATACATTGAGGCAATATTTTCACCTTATGGACTGGCAAAGATAGAGAAATTTGATCAGTGTGAGGAAACAGGCACTCGCATATATGTGTAGTGGATATGTAAATTGGTATGATCTTTATGGAAAGCAATATGGCAACACAATTTCTATCAAAGCCACAAATGCCCATACCTTCTCACCTAGTAATTTCAATTCTAATAATTTGCACTTCATGCACATTCTCACAATTGGCATGATGTCGGCTCACTGCAAACTCCACCTCCTCACACAAACACAAGAATAATAATTACCACATTTTTGGTGCTAGCAAAAGATTAGATACTACTTAAATATCCATCAATAGAGGACAGGTAAAATAAACCAGAAAACATCCATATAATAGAATACTATGTTATAGATAAAAAGAATGAAGCAGCTCTAGAGAGACTGAGAGTAAAAGGCTTCCAGAATATGTTAAGTTAAAAAGGCAAATAATGAAACAATGAATGGCATGCTATCACATTTGTGGGAGTGGGAGGGCAGGGGGAGGTGTATATATATTTAGAAATGGATATAAAATCTGAGTTTTGGTGATGGAATTTCACAAGTTTTCTCTTTTGTCCTAATTTTTTAAATAATGAACATTAATTCCATTTTAAATAAGAAAAATAAACAAAGTTAATTTTTTAAGGAACTCAATCAATTGCCCTATAACTACTCAAACTCATTTCTGGAAAGAGAAGAAAGTGAAAACAAATAAAACCACCTGGTTCTTTAGGTCTCTCTCCCTGATCCTAAGCAGTCCCCATCCTCTCCCTGGGAAAACAATGCAGTGTTAAACCCTCAAAGCCTCCCAGCTCAGTTGTTAAGGTAATTGTGTTTACTCTTTTCCAAACAAAGTAATTTGAATCAGAAAAGTAAATGTGCTCTGTCTTCAGGTTCTTTGATGTCATCTTCCTCCTTGCTCCGGAGTGTATGATGCCTGCCTGCTGCCCAGAGCATTACACACAGATTCTCTAAGCATTGCCATAGCTACATCATTCTGCTTAGGATAATGATGTAAAACAAATAAGACATAAGTAAAATCAAACTTGAAATAAAACAATAGGCCCTAAAAAAATAAGCTGTGTATGTTTATTTCTTCCCTTTGAACACTTATGCTGATTATGAAACTTTGGAGTATTTTGAAATTTCAGAACAATTTTTAGTGTGCTAAAGCCCCAGAGGCATGACTATTTTCTTTCCTGAAAATAACATCTGATCAAGGCCAATGGTATGTTTGAAACATTAAGAGCCAGTGCTTGTACCTCTTAAGCCTATCAGATGATTTCCCTCTAGATGACCCTTGTTAAACATCACATCAGCTCTAAATGTGATTTTAGGATTTTAGGTTCTTAAGACTCTGAAGCTAGTAGCTGTTTAGTCATCCAGGCCAGATCTATGCAGGCAAAGGACTGAGTAGTTCATGTTGTACTAGATGAATTATCTGAGTTAGCCAAATAAAATCCTCTGGCCTGTGGGCTACCTACTGTCTCCACTGTCCCAAACCACCCCACAGTCACTTCATTCTTACTCTGGGATGTCCTGGGTCTACTTGCCTGGAGCTTCAGCTTCTTTTTCCTGTTTTCCTCTTTTTAACACTCCTTTGCTCTGCCTTTTTTTTGTAACAACAAATTTGGAGTTGGAAGTTAACTTTAAGAAGACAAGAAAGTTAGGAAAATATTTAAAAGAAATCTGCTAGAATGTCCCTTGCTCATTTAACACCCAGCAGTTAAGCTTCTATAATGGCATTTAAATCCTTGGGTTTTTCCTTTTTTTTTTTTCATTACTTTATGTACTTGCAATAAAAACATTCCTTTAGACTTTAGAAATTCTAAATAAAACAAGAACAAAAGAGTGTTCCTTCTTTTCAACTCTCCACCCAAATGTTACCATTGTAAATCAAGGTAGCAAAGTAAATTAACTACTGGCATTTAAATGTTTGCTGTCCCAAATATTTATTCCTTCCCACTCCCCCAATTTCTTTTATACAAAACAATGCTCATAAAAACAATAAATACTCATTCTTTGTCTACTAAAAATTTTAGATCAAAGTACTGTGTGGTCCAAATCCTGAATTGTAAAAAGTAATGTTTGTTCAGCAGGAAGCCTTCAACTTCCCAACAGCAACCTGACCAAATTTGGTTTCCAATTTTCTCTAAGCACTGAAGTGCTAGGTGTAGACATAATAATACGATTCACTCCACATTTGCATAATATACTTTACATCTGGAGTTTCATTTACCCCTTAACTGCATGATGTGCTAGAATGGGATGTATTTTGGTGTCAAGAAAAACCTGAATGTGCTGTCACTTGATGTTCTTATGAGGCTACAATTCAGTTTTGTCATGGGTAAGAACAAGAGGGTATGTATGCCTACTTCTCTGGGATGCTGTGATGATTGGGTGAAATAATACATCCATGACTGCTGCCCCACAGTGGGCCTGCCCATTGTTGCACGTGCCATACCATGTTGTTTTTCTATGTTTGTATATTAGCATCCCACCACTAGAATGTCTACTCCTCTGGGAAGGAACTAGGACCCCCTCTCTACCTCCTTCTGCAGCCTCAGAGTAGCTTCCACGTACATTCTTAAAAACTGATTTAAGCATACTGATTGTTGAATTCTTTTCTTGGGCTCACAAAAATTACTATACCCCATACCACTGCTCCCGAGCAAAAGGGCACTGGAGCCTCTATTTCCCCTGCCACATTCCTACTTCTGGAGCCCTATTCAGGCTGAACATTTACAGGAGCTCTGAGAACCTCTGGTTCCCTCAGCCTCTAGCCCTGAACCAAGCTAGGTTGGCACAAACTAGCCCCAAACTGCCCAGTGCCTCACTGTCCTTCATTCACTGCACTTCAGCTCCAGCCCCACCCCCGCATGCACACACGCACATCACTCCCAGGCGTAGGATGCCAGGCAGTCCACAGCTTTCCATCCAGGCTCTTCCACAGCACTCACCACTCACACTTTTCTGCTGGCCTGATTCCCTCTGCCCAGAGGGTGAGAACAGCTCTATGTTTCCCTGAGGTGGAAGCCCTACCCCAGAGCTTTTGTGTGTGCCTTGTTCAGTGACAAAGTTGTCCCTGGGGACATGCTCTTGAGTAACGAACTTGACAAACAACTTTAAAATGACTACCAACAATCCACTCTAGGGCAGATTATCCAAGGGTAGATACACACTGCCCACCCCCTGCAAACTCTTTTGTGGTCCTATAACTTCCCTTGGGCTCCTCTTTCAGGCAGTACGAGGAGAAATGACTGAGGTTCTTTCATAGTCTGGGTAAGTGGTTTTTGGTGAGGTGGACTACTCTCCTCGTAAATTATTCAGGAATGCATACTGATTGAAGCACTATTGAGCAACCAGTTGTGCTAGTTGCTACAAGGGAGATAATTATAAGACACAGCCCCTGCCTTCAGCAGCGTTATTAGAGGCACAGGTTCTATATAGGGCACAGGTTCCAAATCCCAGCTCTGCCACAAACTATCTGCATGACCCTTAGCCTAGCTCTGAGCGTCAGTTTTCATATCTGTGAAATGGAGATACTCTACAGATTGTTTCCAGGACTAGAAATCACATGTGTGATATGCAGGGCAAGCAGTGAATAGGGTGTAAATGACAGGTGTTTGTTTCTGTTTTGTTTCATTGTTTTCTGAATGCTTGTTAAGAGGTGCTGTCCATGCTCTCAGGAGACCTACCAACACGGGAAGGAAGAGGAGGCAAACACATCACCTAGTACTACAGTAGACTTCTCCACAGGGTAAAGTTCTAGGGTGGGGCCAAAGGAAGCTGCAGTCATGTCTCCCTGGGGTGGGGAAGTCCTTCATAGAAGAGATGACACAAGCTAGACCATGAAAGATATTTAAGCATAGCACAAGTGGTGAAGACTGGAGCGGCATTTCAGGTGCAGGGAAAGCCTGAGAAAAGGCCTAGAATACTGCATGGAGTTGAACACCTGGAGCCTATGGTGAAAGCCTGGGCCCTGTGATATGACTGTTGTGCGGGAGTGGACTGAGGGAGAATCAGAGGCAGAGCACGAAGCGATTTCTTGTAAGCAACTGAGGCAGGCAGTTGCTACTGAGCATGTTTTTCTTTTGATAATCTTTATTTTAATTGTAAAAACAACATATGCTCATTGTTAAAGAAAAATTACATAGTAAAGAAGTACAGGGAATAAAAAGCAAATGATCCTGCCCCATTCCCTACAGGTAAGAGTTTAATGTTTACCCTTCTGGATCTTTCATTAGAGAGTATTTTAGGCAGGAATATGCAATGACCAGATTTGTATTTAAAAAAAAAATCACTTTGGGGCCGGGCACAGTGGCTCATGCCTGTAATCCTAGCACTTTGGGAGGCCAAGGCAGGTGGATTGCCTGAGCTCAGGAGTTCAAGACCAGCCCGGGCAACATGGAGAAACCCCGTCTCTACTAAAAATACAAAAAATTAGCCAGACATGGTGTTGCGTGCCTATAATCACAGCTACTCAGGAGGCTGAGGCACAAGAATCGCTTGAACCTGGGAGGTGGAGGTTGCAATGAGTCGAGATCATGCCATTGCACTCCCACCTGGGTTACAGAGCGAGACTCTGTCTCAAAAAAAGAAAAAAAAATCACTTTGGGTAGAAGGTAGTGGACAGGGTGACTGAAGCCAGGGAGACTCCCCAAGTGATGGGGCAGTTCTTTCAGAGAGACAGTGAGAGTCTGTATGTACTGAGGCAGTGCTGGGGGCGCTTGGTTCCTCACCCATCATGCAGGTGAGGGAGCGAGAGGAATTATAAATGACACCCTGGTTTTGGCTTATATGAATGAAATTAGATGTATAGAAGAACCAGAGGTTTGCAGGGGGAAATTATGAGGATAGTTTTGGGCATGATGAGTTTGATGTGGCCATCAGACAAGCAGAAAAGTGTGTCCAAGGTCTGGGGCTTAGGAGAGAAATGTGGCTTAAAGAAGCAGATGTGGAATACTTTTCATGAGGGGGAGCTCACTGAGGGAGAACTGGGGAAGGCCTATACTTAAGAAGCAAGCAGAAACAGGAGACCTTTCCAGGGAGATGAAGGAGCAGACAGAGGAGGAGAAAGAGGAGAACAGTGTGATGGCGAATAGGAGAGAACTTCAGGAAAGATCAGGGGAGTCAAATGCTGTTCAGGGAACAAGGAGTCTGACGGAAGTGAGGGCCAGCTTTGCTGGTAGCAGTCATCAAGGAAGGGGCTGACAGTGGAGCAAGTTCAGTGCTTTGTTTATATTATCAGAAAAAGGCAAAGAGGAAATACGACACAATGTCCACGAGTGTTACTTCTAGGTGTCCAGATGACGGTGATTGCTATTTTCTTCTGCCCCCAGAAAAAGGGTGAGGGAGGAAGATGAAAGTACAACATTCCAAAAGGAAACCCTTTAAAATTACACAGATGAAGCAAGTTTATTCAACCTGCTTAAGCATTTAAAGTCTTAAGAGACGATACCAGCTTTATGAGGAATATGGCATAAAACAATACAGTCGTTACGTATTACTGCTTGCCATTTTGTACAGGCCACACATGAAGCACAGCATGAAACTTTCTGGTTCTTCCAAAAATCCTCCAGAGCTAGCTCAGGAACTCACAGCAGGTTTTTCCCCAAGCTTCAGCCATGTATGTCTATGATTTTTGCCATATCTCTTTACCACCAGTCTTATTATAAGCATTTTATTTAAACCAGTTGGTTGAAATAAAGTACTTCTTATATGGATCCAGTTATATCACAATAGTAAATGGAAAATCTAATATCACAAAAAATAGTGGGCAACTAAAAAATAAATATAATGAAGGAAAAAAACCCTCTTAGTATTAATTCTAACAAGATTCTCTCAACAACTCGAGGTTTCTAGCCTGAGGCCTGATCTAGCTCTCTGGTAAAAAGGGAAATAAACAGGCACTAGAAATGGTTAAAGATTTGCAGGTACTGTAGTTTGAGTTTTCCCAGAAGCAAACCTGTGACTAGAATTCAGTTGCAATTAGTTCACTTGAGAGGTGAAGGAAATGTGGAAACCCAATGAGGGAGGTGGGAAGTGAGGCAGAAAAGAGAAGGAAGCAATTGAATAACATATTATCAAGCCAGCTCTCACTCTGGACAACTAGAGCTTCATCCCTCTGAGGAAACTCAGGGAGCCAGTGTAAAACACACCTCAGAATTCGCCTACATGAAGAATGAGAGAGACAGGGTATTTATACACCAACTGCTGTTAGTCACTTGTTGAAGGTCAATCCTTAGGACATTAATTCCCCAGCATTCCTGGGCTGTCTTGTGGGCAGCAAAGCAGGTCTCATAGTCAAGAGAAGGCCTTGGGCAAAGAATATAAGGGCTGTAGGTGTAACTCTGGCAGGCATACACCCACTTGATAAAAGTGAAAAGGTATGGGCCAGGTTCCAACAGAGGCTGCTACAGGTACTAGACTGATAGAGAATAGAAAAGGAAATAGTTTTCTCATTATTTGAGTGAAAATAATTTACTGCTAGTCCTGTAAATCACTCAAAATCATTTCTCATACCACAAAGCCGAGGCTCCCCCACCCCTGGACACCTTCAAATACTCTTGTAAGGCCTGAAACGGCTCAGCAAGGATAAAGCCTGGCCCAACACCTGTCCTGAGGGGCCTGGCGGAATTCCATCCAGGCCACTGAAAAACAGAACTTTTCAGATATTTTGCTTACTCTTCTCCCTATCAATTAGAAATAGGCTCATAATACCTGCCTGCTCAATAGAGCATTCCAAAAAAGTCATCTCTAGAGAAGCAGGTCACATTGACAACAAAAACAAATGAGAGTATGACTGTTTACTTTTGAATGGAACTTTTACCTTTAAAAAAGGACCATCAAATGCCTTCTAATAACAGCTTCCCTGATTTGTTTAAAATATGATTTATTGTTTGTATGTATATTAAGCTATATCCATTTAGGAGATCACAACAATAATAAGAGGTAAAGTATATAGGTACTACGTGCTACGATACTTGTGTGTATGTATTTTTGTAGATATTCTTTCATTCAACAAACATTTATTGGATTCTATCTACAAGTCAGGAACTGTTCTAGGTACCTAGATTTATAGCAATGAAGGAAACAGACAAAAATCCCTTCCCTCCAGGGAATTACATTCTACTAGGGAAGATAGTCAAAAAAATAAATGAATAAAATATATAGGATGTCAGCTGGTAATAAGTACTACAAATATAGTGAGAAAAGAGGATAAAGAGTACCAACAGCTGGGAGAGGAGTTATAATTTTAAATAGGGTGATCAGGGAAGACCTTACTGACAAGGAATATTTGGAAAGACCTGAAGGAGGTGAGGGAGTGAGCCATGTGAAGATCTGGGGAAACATTACTATGGAGAAAGGAAATAGCCTCTGCAAAGATGCTGGGGTAAGAACATGCCCAAGATTTGAGAAAGCGAATAAACTCAAGTGGCCAATGCACAGAAAGCAAGGGGAACAGTGAGAGATGAGATCAGAAAAGTAAGAGGTGGGTGTAGATCACATAGGATCCTGCAGAACATTGGGAAATGGTAAGCTGCTGGGGCATTCTGAGCAGAGGAGGGACATAAACTGACCTAAGTTTGTAAACCAAAAATATGCTAAGCCTCCCAACTGACTGTATGGACCCCCTCTGTGCCAAGGGGATCCCAGAGAAACCCGAAAAACTGAATTCCCAGCCATAAGAGGAAGGGACGTCAGGCATGCCTGGTTATACCCCTCCCTTTCAGAGTTTAGGACAACTGACCAGCATTAACACTGAAATAGAGATCATAAGACTGACAGAAACAGACTCTTTGTGGCAATAAGATACCAAATTCCAACTTGATTCTGATATAGCATGACATGAGATAGAAGACTCTGAAGGAAATAAAGTGATTTTACCCTAAAATATATTCCTTTGACATATTTTGAAATGGTCCTAGAAAGCCCTCTCTTGGGGAAATTTGTATCTCTAGAAAATCTCCTTCCCTTTCTAGTTTTTCCTGGATCTAAAAGGGACTAAAGGAGAGTTTTGTTTTGAAAAGTTTTGAAAAGAGACATTTACCATCTATTCTAAGGCTGTTACCTGGAGGTTTAATCTAAATAACAAGAACCTCGGATTTCACAATCCTCCCTGCATCTTGACTCTAGTGTGTCTTTGTACTGACTTCAAGTCTAGACAAAGCTTAACTTTTTCAACCAACTGTCAATCCAAAAATCTTTGAATCAACCTGTGACCTATAAGTAACCCCCCTCATATTCTGATGTGTCCTGCCTTTTGGGGCCAAACCAATGTATACCTTACATGTATTGATCTATGTCTTTGTTGGTATCTTCTGTCTCCCTAAAATGTATAAAACCAAACTGCAGCCAGACATGGCAGCTCACACCTGTAATTCCAAAACTTTGGGAGGCCAAGGCAAACGGATCACTTGAGCCCAGAAGTTCGAGGCCAGGCTGGGCAACATGGCGAGACCTTGTCTCTACAAAAAATACAAAAATTAGCCAGGCATGGTGGTGTGTGCCTGTAGTCCCAGCTACTCAGGAAACTGAGGGGGGCAGACCACTTGAGCCCACAAGGTGGAGGATTTAGTAAGCCATGATCATGCCACTGCACTCCAAAAAACTGTAACCCAACCATGTGGACATACTTTCTCAGGACCTCTTAATACCGTTCCCCAGGCCTGGGTCACTCATATTGGCTAAGAATAAACCTCTTTAAATATTTTACAGAATTTGGCTTGTCATCAATAGTTTTAAGATCACTTTTTGAGCTTTGCAGACAATAGCAGGTATAGCATGGTAGAAACAGGGAGACCTGTTAGGAGGCTATTATAAATATCTAGATTAAAAATGATTGCAGCTTGAACTAGGCTGGTGAGAAGTAGCTGGTTCTGGTTATATTTCACAGGTAAATAATTTGTAGATAAGTCTGGGTGCAGTGGCTCAGGCCTATAATCCCAGCACTTTCGGAGGCCAAGGCGGGTGGATCACCTGTGGTCAGGAGTTCAAGACCAGCCTGGTCAACATGGTAAAACCCTATCTCTACTAAAAATACAAAATAAAAAATTAGCTGGGCGTGGTGGTGTACCCCTGTAATCCTAGCTACTCAGGAGGCTGAGGCAGGAGAATCGCTTGAGCCTGGGAGGCAGAGGTTGCAGTGAGCAGAGATTGTACCACCACACTCCAGCCTGGATGACAGAGCAAGACTCTGTCTCAAAAACAACAACAACAACAACAACAAAAGAATTTGTAGATAGATTGGATGTGGGGAGTGAAAGAGAAGGGTGAGGATGGCTCTAAGGCTCTTGGCATGAGCAACTGAAATAATAGATCTGCCATTTCCTGAGACAGAGAAGACTATGAAGGAACAGATTTGGGGAAAGATCCTAAGTTGGGTTTTGAAAATGTTGAGTTTCACATACCTATTAGACATCAAATAGAGGTTTGTAGGCAGCTGGATATGTAAGTCTGTAAATCTGGGGCTAGGTCTAGGCCAAAGATATAACTCAAAGTTGTTAGCATTTATAATATATTCAGAGGCATGAGACTGGATGAGGTCATCAGGAAATGAATTAGATAGAAAAGAGAAAGGGGTGAGAGACTGAGCTGTAGGGGCACTCCACCAAATACATAGAGGTCAGGAAGACAAAACAAGCAAAGGAGACTAACGAATGGCCCAGGAGATCCGGAAAGAACCAGAAGCTGGTGGCATCCTGGAAGTAAGGGAAGAAAGTGTTTGAAGAAAGTGTAATCAACTGTGTCAAATGCTAATTATGGGTCAAATAAGGGGGACGAGAATTGACCATCACATTTAGCAGTTTTGGTGGAGAGCTGGGGCAAAAAGCATGTCTGGAATGTGGTCCAAAGAGAAGGCAGAGGAGGAATGTATGTTCATTTGCTACCCACTTTGTGCCTATGATTTCAGTACTGTGTGGAACCTAAAGAAATGTCTAATTATTTCCTTGACAAAATAAAGCACGATTGAATATTAGCTCTTTTTGAATTAATTAATTTGGGTTTAAATAAAGTTTTTCTTCAACAGTGTTTTACCTAAGTTATTTAAATGATTGGTGTAATTCTCTACTTTTCACATGAACAAAATATTGGCTACATACTACAGTATGTGGGGTAGATGTGATGGATATTCTGCATATGTAGTCTCTATGGTAAGTTAACAAATGTTTTATGTAAGTCAGTAAGTCTCTCCTCTGTTCTCTTCTGGTGAGGCACCAATAATCCGGAAGATGAGAAAAAGGAGATAGTAGAAAGAAAAAGAGGAGCAAGCAATACTTCTGAATTATCTCCAACCTGCATGATGGAGTTAGTTCTATTTTAATCCAGTGTCAACATAATAGATGGACACAAAGTCAATTCATCAGTGTTCACAGTGAGGCTTGCAGCATAATTACTGAGTCATGGCACAATGTAAATTGAGTTACCAAAATAAAAAAAAGAAATTGCCCCCTTTTTCCTTTTAAATTAAATCTTGTGTCATGTTCCTGGTCAGATCTGGATACAATTCTGAGTTGTTAACTATATAAATTAGTTGTAATGTCTGTAATACCACTCTTATTTGATTGCAAATTCCTCTTTCATCTCACCAAGACTAGAAGAAACTATAAAGAAATAGGATATCACTCATCTTCTGATTAACTGAAAGTGAGGGCAGAGTTTTATTCAAAGGATCATATTTCTGGGCTAGAAATATAATTATTATTGCTTTATTTCTTTTTCTTTTTTCTTCTTTTTTTTTCTTCAATAAAAAAGGAGCAGAAAGAGACATTACAGCTGAAATAGAGTTACTTCCATGAAATGTTTCCTCCACAGTGCTGGGAGCCCTAAGATAACAGCCTTGTATTCAAATGTGAGAGGCAGAAAATGTAATTTACTTGAAGCATTAAGTGAAACAGAATAGGTTTTTTTTTAAATCATCCACAGTAAGTGAAATATTCATAGTAAGTAATGTACAATGTCCATTTGATTTTCAATATTTTTTCAATTTGCAACCAAGAAATAAATAGATATAATGACAATGATTTTCATTTAAAGCTCATTGTCGCTATTATTGGAATAATGAATATAATTAATCATAGAGCATTAACTCATATAGAAAACAAGCAGGCTTATCTTGGTTTACAAGTGAGTGAAAGAGATAAAAGTAAATATTTAGTTATTAAGTAAACTCTCTCTCCTGCTTTACTTCTTAGATTGTGCCTTATCTAATTGCTGTCTGTCCAACCGATATTCTCATAGAAATTAACCTTTTTTACTTTAATTTTCAGCTCACTTATTTCTAACTTACATAGCCACCAAGCAAAGGCATTTCTTACTAAGGTGACCTTCTGGTACCAATTCACCACTTTGGGCACCAAATCATCCTTCCTATCAATTCTAATTCCCTTCATTTTCAGGGGTCAAACTATGAAATTCTCACAGCAAACCAGTGGAAACAGTTTCTCAAGTGATTTCACACACCACATGCCACATGCTGCAGGGTCGATGAAGAGAGCGGGAGGGATGAAATGCACAGGGGCGCAACAGCAAGCAGCTCAAGAGTGTTTTGTGGGCCATACTTGGAGTAGATCCTTAACATTGTTTTCGCATTATTGTTTTTATTTCCCTCACAGCATGCAATGTCTTTTTGGACTACCAGGCTAGTAATCCCAGAAGTCATCTGACCTGAACCATGTTGCAATCCATTCCATAGTCCTCTTTAGGACAATTTTAACCTATATATTGATCACATTGTTTTGGCATGGACCTTTGAGCCCATATTTAAGTTAATTAAATTTTTTCCTTCCTGGAAGTTGAGGTTTATCTTCACCTTAGAAACAGAGAGGAAAGAGAAAGAGAAAAAGGGAGAGAGATAGAGAGAGAGAAAGAGAGATGAACTTCAGCTATTTCACAATAAGGGGGAAAAAAGTCAGACTACCTCCTATCTGTATTTTTTAACACTTCCCATAAAAGAAATTCAGGAAATGCTATCTTTTTTACAGTAAGTACAATATTGTGCCACAGCCAAAAGATGTTCCTGTTTGCTGTGTTCAACTGCATGTTGAACCGACAGAGGCCAGAGGAATGCTAAGCCTAGAAGGTAAGTGCAGGGGGCATGCACAAATCCACGTTGCTCTCCTGTGCTTCTGCACCCACCAAAGAGCCTCATGTTCCCAAGTCACTGGCACACAGCTGCCTCTGGAAATCACCCCATCGGGTCCTTAGTCACTTGCTCTCCTAATACCCTTCCCCAAACATCCATGTCTGGAGCAAACCAAGACCTCATCTGACTGTCAGTCTGTTGAGACCACAGACATTTCACTTACTACAATGAAAAACAGTTTATAATACAAATTATTTCATGCAATTTACTTGGTCAGTGTTTCAATTCAGCACTTTGATAGCCAATCCAATAACCTGAGTTCCATTTCTCTCCTTCCTATTAAGTACATTACAGTATTAGCATGTTTTCTAGAAAGGCATACTCTAAGGTGACAAGTTGTTCAGATAGAGAAAATAAATTACAGAGTTAAGGAATATATCCAAAGCAACCAGTAAGAAAACCACAAACGACCAACAAATGATATTTCACCAAAAATGTAGCTTAAGAAGTTGCTTTGAAATAAGTTCATCCCATAGGGGAAATTTCTGGGATGACTGAAATGTTCTATATTGTGATGGAGTGATAGTTTCACAGATGTATATATTAATCAAAACACTTTGGGGAGTCTTTCAGAATCACCTGTGACTCTGAGGGCTGCCCAATTTAAAAACACACACACACACACGTTTATTTGTACACTTTGTACACTTAAGACCTATGCATTTCATTGTGTTTAAATTTTTATCTTAAAAAAAAACAGCCCATCTTTCTGATCGTTATAAACCAGGGGTGTCCAATCTTTTGGCTTCCCTGGGCCACAGTGGAAGAATTGTCTTGGGCCACACATACAATATACTAACAATAGCTGATGAGCTAAAAAATAAAATAAATCATAATATTTTAAGAAAGTTTACGAATTCATATTTGGCTGCATTCAAAGTTGTCCTGGGCCATATGTGGGCTGTAGGCCATGGGTTGGACAAGCTTGCTGTAAACTCTCAGGGCCCTTTTGTATTGACCTCTGCGTGACCAGCAGGTGGCCCTGAAATTGTGTCTGCTATAATGCACTGGCTCTAATACTGCCCCCAGTTCCTGACACTCTTCTTCTGTGATTTACTAATTTTTGCTGTTGTCAAAATTACCCAAGATCAGCTCTTTCACTTTTTAAGATATTTTTATCACATAACATTTAAAATTATATTTTATTACTTTAACAATGTTGGTTTATTGCATATAAAATTTTCCAAATGCAGCCAGGTGCGGTGTCTCATGCCTGTAATCCCAGCATTTTGGGAGGTCGAGGCGGGTGGATCACCTTAGGTCAGGAGTTTGATACCAGCCTGGCCAACATGGTGAAACACCGTCTCTACTAAAAATACAAAAATTAGCCGGGCATGGTGGCGCACATCTGTAATCCCAGCTACTCAGGAGGCTGAGGCAGGAGAATCGCTTGAACCTGGGAGGCAGAAGTTGCAGTGAGCCGAGATTTTGCCACTGCACTCCAGCCTGGGTGACAGAGTAAGACTCTGTCTCAAAGAAAAAAAAAAATTTCTAAAAGCACAAAAAATTAAAAATCACAATAAAAATCTCCACTATTCAGAGAAAACTACTATTAGTATCTTACTGTCTATCCTTCCAGATATAGTCAACAGATATTGACTAAGTGCCTACTTTGTGCCAGGAATTGTTCTAGACATCAGAAATACTGTGGTAAACAAAACAGTGCCTCTGCTCATAGAGTTTACATTCTAATAAATGATCTGTAGACATAAACTTTTAAAAATGAGGTATGATTGCACTTATTCACTTATAACTTTCTTTTTTAACTTAGCAATGTATCACTAATATCTTCATGTGAATAAAAATAATTGAGCATCATTATCAAAGCTGTGTGGTATTTCACCATCAAGCTATATTAGAATTTCACAAATCCACAGCTAGACCTTTCCAAGTTTTTCAAAGTTATAAATGCTTCTTTTTCTTCCTCCTCATCTTCTTCTTCCTCTTCTCCTCTTCCTCTTTCTTCCTTCTCTTCCCTGCTCGTTTTCTTCTCCTTCTTCCTCTTCTCCTCTTACTCCTCCTCTTCCTCTTTCTTCTCTTCTTTTCCTCCTTCTTCCTTCTCTTCCCTCCTCTTCTTCTTCATCTCCTCTTCCTCTTTCTCTACTTATTTTTCTCCTCCTTCCTTCTCTTCCCTCCTCCTCCTTTCTTCATCCTTTCTCTTTTCCTCTTCCTTTTTCTTCCTCTTCTCTTCCTTTTCTTCTTCCTCTTCTCCTCTTCCTTTTCTTCTTCCTTCTCTTCCTTCCTCGTTTTCTTCTCCTTCTTCCTCTTCTCCTCTTACTCCTCCTCTTCCTCTTCTCCTCTTCCATTCTTTTTTCTCCTTCTTCCTTCTCTTCCTTCCTCCTCCTCCTTTTCATCTCATTTTTCTTCCCCTTCTCCTCTTCTTCTTTCTTCTCTCCTTTCTCCTTCTTCTTCCTTCTCTTCCCTCCTCCTCTTTTTTCTTCCTCTTCTCTTCTTCCTTTTTCTCCTTCTTCCTTCTCTTCCCTCCTCCTCCTTTTCTTTTTGCTTCCTCTTCTCTTCCTCTTTTTTCTCCTTCTTCTTCCTTCTCTTCCCTCCTCCTCCTCCAATTCTTTCTTCTTCTTCTTCCTCTTCTCCTCCTCTTCTTCTTCCTCTTCTCTTCCTCCTTCTTTTCTTCTCCTTCTCCTTCTTTCTTTTTTTGAGGTGGGATCCCACTCTGATGCCCAGGCAAGAGTGCAGTGGCATGATCATAGCTCACTGAAGCCTCGAACTCCTGGGCTCAAGTGCTCTTCTTGCCTTAGCCTCCTGACTAGCTGGAACTACTGGCGCACACAACCATATCCAGCTAATTTGTTTTTAGAGGTGGGGTCTTGCTATGTTGGCCAGGCTGGTCTTGAATTCCTGGCTTCAAGCAATCCTCTTGCCTTGATTCCAAAGTGCTGGAATTACAGGTGTGAGCCACTGTGCGCAGCCTACTCTCTGTACTTCAATGAAAATCTATGGTTCACTTTTATTTTTATTTTTTTTTCTTGAGATGGAGTTTCGCTCTTGTCACCCAGGCTGCAGTGCAATGGCACGATCTCAGCTCACTGCAACCTCCTCCTCCTGGGTTCAAGCAATTCTCCTGCCTCAGCCTCCTGAGTAGCTGAGATTACAGGTGCTTGACACCACGACCAGCTAATTTTTGTATTTCAGTAGAGACAGGGTTTCATCATGTGGGCCAGGCTGGTCTCGAACTCCTGACCTCAGGTGATCCTCCCGCCTTGGCGTCCCAAAGTGCTGGGATTACAGGTGTGAGCCACCGTGCCCAGCCTATGGGTCATTTTTAGTCACAGTAAAGGATAGTATGTTTATGTAATACTTCTCTACCATAAAAGCACATCAAGGCTTTAGAGGTACATCTCTCAACAAAAGAGTCTTTACCCATTTCTTCCAGAAAATGACCCTGCTCTTTTGTTCATCCTCCTCCTCTTATTGCATCAGGTTTAAATCTCTGAAATGGAGGGGAATGACTTTTGCAACTAAAAGAATTTGCTAGGCCTAAGGCCAATGCCTTATTAAAGTATTTTAGTGAAAAGGCACAGGACAGAATAGACTTACTATTATATCTGGCCCATGTATACCAAGAAGCAGTTCAGGAATTGTATCTGAAAATGAAATCTGCAGTGGGAGTAGACACTCTCCATGGTATATATTTCTGGAGAAACTTTTGATCCTGGATGACTCTTATAGAACTGCAGGTTTGGCAGTTTTACAGGGAGGAGAAAGTTATTCTAGAGAATATGATACAGAAAACCTTCAACTTATGTATTTCCTAAAGTTCAATGGTAAATCTATTATTTACAATGTAGAAAAGTACTCAACTCAGCAACATACGAGAACCACAACTATTCATTGCACACCTCTGTTATGGGCAAAGCACTGTTATAATACACTTAAAATGATTATAATCTCAAGTTACTTCACCAAGACTTATTTCACCCTCCGTAAGTTGAAAGTCTGAATTTGCCATGAAAAATAGTATATAACAGTATATTGGTATGATATTCTTTGATATATTTTTGATCACCTACTGTTTTGAGGGAAATGTGTAAGGCAGTATGGGGGTTACAAAGATGAATCTGACAAAAACTTGTCATTAAAGAGTTGACTGGCTGCATACAGTAGCCTCTAGCCATACTCAAGCACTCAAAATGTGGCCAGTTAGAACCGAATCGTGCTGTAAGTTGCCGGGCACAGTGGCTCACGCCTGTAATCCCAGCACTTTGGGAGGCTGAGGCGGGCAGATCACGAGGTCAGGAGATCGAGACCATCCTGGCTAACACGATGAAACCCCATCTCTATTAAAAATACAAAAAGAAAAAAAAATAGCCAGGTGGTGGCAGGCACCTGTAGTCCCAGCTACTCGGGAGGCTGAGGCAGGAGAATGGCGTGAACCCAGGAGGTGGAGCTTGCAGTGAGCCGAGATCGCGCCACTGCACTCCAGCCTGGGCACAGAGCAAGACTCTGTCTCAAAAGAAAAAAAGGAAAAAAAAAGAACTGAATCTTGCTGTAAGTAAACTGCACTGGATTTCAAAGACTTAATATGAAAAAAGAATGTAAAATCTTTCATTAGTGAGTTTTTATAATGATTATATATTAAAATGGTAATAATTTCAACATTTGGGTTAAATAAAAGGTATTATTAAATTAATTTAATCTGTTTCTAGCTTTTTAAAATTACATATGTGACTTGCATTATATTTCATTTGGCAGTGCTGATCTGCATAATTATAGTTATCACCTACTGAGTGTATCTACTGTATGCCAGGTAATTTTATATCAATTATTTGTAATCTTCCATAAGGGAAGTATTCCAGATAAGAAACCTGAGGTTGTCAAAGGCATGTTAATTTATTCTTCTACACACCTTGCTAGTATATTTTCTATATACCAAGAGCTGCCACAGGAAGTAAGGATAAACAAAATCCCTACCCTCATGGAACTTATGAACCAGTGTGAGAAAGCTAATAAGTACAGTAAGTAAGTATAAAAAATAGGCCAGGCAGTGACAGTAAAAGAAGATGAAGTCCATAAAAAAAATGGAGAGTGACCGGAATTGGAGTGAAGGCAGAAGGTTTGGGGGGATGGCTATTTTTTAAGATAACAAGCTCTAAGAAGGGACTATCTGAAGTCAGGGAGTGAGCCCTGTGAACATCTACCTGGCCAGGAGCTTCTGGGCAGAGGCAACAAGGACTGAGGTGTATAGTGTGTGTGTGTGTGTGTGTGTGTGTGTGTGTATACATGTGCATGCATGTGCTTTGCACTCTGAAGGAAGAGCTGGAGAGCCAGTGGTGCTAGTGAGCAGTGAGCAAGAGGAAGCCAGGAAACAGCTCACATAGGGACTTGGAAGCCACAAGTAGGAAATGTTAAAGGATGACTTTGGCTGCTCTATGAGGCACAGACTATTGTGGGGCATGCATGGAACTTAGCAAGAATGGACGCCAGAGCACTTTGAGAGGTCAAGGTGGGTGGATTGCTTGAGGTCAGGAGTTCAAGACCAGCCTGGCCAACACAAAACCCCATTTCTACTAAAAATACAAAAAGCCAAGTGTGGTGGTGCACACCTGTAGTCCCAACTACTTGGGAGGCTGAGGCACGAGAATCACTTGAACCTGGGAGGCAGAGGTTACAGTGAGCCGAGTTCACACCACTGCACTCCAGCCTGGGCGACAGTGGGAGACTGTCTGGGAAAAAAAAAAAAAAAAGAATGAAAGCCAGAGACTCGTTAAGAGGCAACTGCAAAGGTGCAGGACAGGGAGGGCTAACAGTGAGAGAGCAAGAGCTTCAACAAGGTCTGTCTTACTCAGCCACTGTGAGATACAAAGCAAAACAATGTAAAAATTATCCTAGTAATTTGAACTGCAAAAATCAAATATCTCAGTAATTCAAATGAATCTCAAAATATATTTGGCAGTCTGTGGTTATCAGAACTGGCAGTCAAAAATTACCGTCTAACCTCATAGGATAGTAGTTTATCTCTGTCCTTTGCTTTCTGCCAATTTAACCTAAGGGAAGTGGACTTGAGATCTGTTAATTGGCTGAGCGGGACTGCAGGACCTTTAAGTCACATTCAGATAAGGCAAATTAGCTTTATTTTTGCCAAAGAAAAGTGTTTGGTGGAGCCAGGTGACAATTTTGCAGCCTAAACTATTTGCACTGGCTCTCTCTACCATCTGAATTCACTCCCATCATTGTTAATTCTGAGTTTAAGCGTAGCCATACAAGCAAGACAAAGCTAAGGAAGGAACTAGGAATTGGCTGTGTCTTGGATAAATGTATATATGAGTACAGGTAACCTCACTCAAGGAGTCTGTTTTTATGGACAGAAGTGCTTTAAAACAGAAAGCATCCTCAAGGTCAAATGTCATACAGGCCAAGTTCTTCCTCTGAGAGGTAAACAAGGATTTAAAGCAGTTACCCAGTTTCAAATGAAAACAAATACAAACCATTCCCAAGGACACTCAAAAGTCATGTCATGAGAAAAAGGAGGCTCAATCCTGATGCTCTGGGTTGGTTTATATACTTTGATGGAACTCACTAGAAAATTGTTCAACTCCATATTTCACTGTGCCTTTGTAGGATGTGTTTTCTGGGCACTGGATGTAGATCTTGTCAATCAGGCACTTTCCTGGAGCACTAAAATGTACAGATTACACACATCAAAGGCAGGCTGCAACCACTGTAGCTGAAATTTACACAAATCTATGCGGCTAGTAACTGGATAAACAATGAGACTAATGACCTTGTTCTGCATTAATCTCCCTATGGCTCAGTTGGTACTGCAAGAAGGTTGTGGCTTTGGCTTCTAGCCCCAAACCAGGCATTACGTGCTTGCCCAATGCCAACAGAGCCCAGGAAGCCTCAGAATACAGCCCCAGTCCATCCATTTTATGAGGTACATTTACCACAATTCAAGAAACACATCCATTACTACATCCACCCAGGAAAGAGATTTATAAAAATAAGTAAATTCCTTGGCCATGCCTCCCCTTTCAGGGAGTTTACTTTCTTATAGAAGGCCCCAGGTTTTCCTTAAGTGTTTTCAGGGTCTCTCCATTGCCCCCCAAAAGCAAGATAGAATCCTTGATCTATGTTCCTGTTTTGGTCAAGAATAAATTTCAAAAAGGCTGCATCTGTAAAGAAAAGAGAAAGGAAGAATTGAAGTTGACCAGTGAACTTGATCAGCATCCACTTTTAATTTAGGACATTTGGGGAAAGGTACATTGAAAATAGAAGGTGCTTGGGCGGGCGCAGTGGCTCACGCCTGTAATCCCAGCACTTTGGGAGGCCGAGGTGGGCGGATCACCTGAGGTCAGGAGTTTGAGACCAGCCTGGCCAATACGGCGAAACCCCATCTCTACTAAAAATACAAAAATTAGCCAGGCATGGTGGCAAGTGCCTATAATCCCAGCTACTTGGGAGGCTGAGGCAGGAGAATCACTTGAACCTGGAAGGTGGTGGTTGCAGTGAGCCGAAATCATGCCACTGCACTCCAGCCTGGGTGACAAAGCGAGACTCTGTCTCAAAAAAAAAAAAAAAAAAGAAAATAGAAGGTGCTTTCTAAGTGCCAATTAAAATTGCTATAGAGTCCCTTCCATACAATTGGCAAAGGCTGAGGGTTGCTGCTGGCAGGAAGCAGCTGAAGGAGATGGAGCATCTCAGGAGGAGTCTGCACCCTGGGCAGCCTTGGGCCATGCCAAAGGGACCTAGGAACCCTGGAACCCCACCCACCTCCCAGCCCTGCTGCTTTTGTAACTTTGTACACAGGTCACACTGAAAAGCTTATATTGGAAAATGGCTCCCAATGAGCCCAGGAAATGGCTCCCTTGGTGGGGTTACCTTAGGTTAGAAAGGATCACACTGAAGTACATTCAGCTAAATGCCCTATGTACTACACCTGTGGTACTCCTGTCACTTCCCAGCCAGCCCTAGCAATAATCTTTACTGCATTGTAAACTTGAGATACTTCTGTCTGGGATACATAATCACAGTCTATTCTAAAACACAGATTTTTGTGGCACTTACACAGTCCCAAGAAACAACTCATATATACCTTTCTAGTCACTCTCCCCACCTGTGAGTCCTTACAACTGTTGTTGGGGGTATTTTATCCACATAAACATTACTGCTTTCTCAAGCCATTATACTAAGACTGTTTTCAGAGCTGCTGTAATGTGTGTTAAATGTCCCACAAAAAGATATTGTTTTCAGTGTTATTTTCTTCATTCATTTATGAATTCGTTAAAGAGCCCAACATAAACACGAGTTAAGGCATATTCACCCTGTTCTTAAAATGTTGTCTCATCACACTCACTTGGGGGGTAACAACCGCTTCAATGATTTTGGTGGCCTTTGTAACACAACTGATGGAGGCGTGGAGATGGTCCATAGCATGGACGTGAGAGTGTAACACTGTCCCCATTTGCTCCTGTGGTAAGGGTTTCTAGAGCTTCAGAAGTTTTTGGTTTTGCAACTTAACAGGTCCCCTTAAAAGGATCATCTTTGCTTCATGGACTAATAATATCTTACATTTGTATATACTTTCACATGCATTATCTCACTTAATAGTACGGTATTATTATATCCACTTTTTCAGAGAGGAAACAGACTCTGCGAAAGGTTAAATGGCTTGCCTAAGGTTACCAATGGCATGAGAAGGAGTGGCAGGGCCCATCTCCAACCCAGGATTTCTGATTCTTCGTATCACAGTATTTCAAAGCTGTCTCTTTATTTTAGTTACTTCCATAACAACAGAAGTGAAGGGACCTACAGTTTTTTAACCACAAAAACACAAAGGTTTCTGACTGGTGAGTGGCCTATAGGAAAAGATCTCTGCAGTCTATCGACGCGAGGGTTTCAAATCATAGGGATCAACTGTGACAGTAAGTACTTTGATAAAAATATTAACATTGGTTTTCCAGAATCTAACTTCTGTGAAAGAAAACTATACGGTGCACCATATCATGTGTAGAAAAACAGGACCACTATACACAACAAACATATCCACACGTGTTGTGTCAAAGTTCTCTTCCCAAATGTGGCCGCAGAAGAAAGTGCGAAGCATGCTGAAATAAGACAATATTTACGGCTGAGGAAATTCGGCTTCACATACCGGTAATTATGAACAAGATATTTTCCCTAATAAAATTACTCCAAAACGAAATATAGAGAAACTGTTTCCCTATGTTCTCTTTATTTTATACCATGTGCTCAAGAATGGTCACAGAAAAGAGTCAAAGAGAGCAGAGAGAGAAAGAAAGAGAGCTATATAGAGAGCCGGCCTCTGCTGAGGGTTGGTTTTGCTTTAGAAACTGAAATGTGTCCAGGCTTGATTTTTATTTTCAATTCACATTTCAGATCCAGCTCCCCAAACTCTTTGATCTTTCTCCCTGTCTCCTTACCCGGAAGAGAACCCTTGGCCTTCTCAGCTGGGAGCTGGGAGCACACGTGGAAAGACTGGCTCAGATCCATATTCTTGCCAAATTTAGTCACACAAAGGGGCCTGCGAGGGAAAAAAGAAAGGATGAAAGCGGCAGCCGCCGCGACTTCAAAGGCCGCGCCGCCGCGCCGGGCCCTGCGCAGGCGCCGCCCTCAGCCGATATAAGGCGCGGCTCGTGCGCGCGGGCAGCCTTTCCGCGCGCGTCCCCGACCCGGGGGGCGGGCCGAGGGACACGGAGGGCCGGGGCGAGGAGGGCGAAGGGCTGGACGCTGCGGCCGTGCTACCCGCCGGCCTTCCAAGGCCGGTCCCCATGCCAAGTTCAGGCGCCTGAGAAAAGTTTTTCAGAAAAGAGGGGCAAGAATGTCACGTCCTGCCCACGAAATGAGCAGTCCTGTGGCCCGCAAAATGACTCCAGCTCCCACCTTCATTCCAGCTCCGTTCTAGGCATTCCCCGTGCTTGGGAGCTTGGGTTCCCGTCGCGGAGCGCAGCCCAGCGACTGGGGCGCGTGGCCGGGCCCTGTCTGGCTCCTTCGGCTTCCTTGTGCCCGCCTTGCGTTCCTGGTTCCCGTGCGCTCCCCTACCGGCGCGATTCCTCTCCCCCTTGGGCAGCCTTAGGACGTGTGCCCTCGCCTCCCAGCTGGCAGAGGGGCGGTCTGCAGAGCGGGGTGGGATGCACCCCTTCCCCGCGGGCCGCGGGAGGAAGCGGCCCACCGGACAGCCGCGCCCTGGACCCCCACCCAGCGAGGCAGGGACGCAGGGCTCGGCCTGCACTGGCCCAGCGCTGGGAAAGCCGCAGGAGGGCGCGAGGGGTGGCGGACCCCGCTCGCTGGAGCCCCGCGAGGCTGCGCGTGGCTGTAGACGCCAACGGGCGCCGGCCCTGCGGAAGTCCGACGTCCGCAGGCGGCCGGATTTGGGAACGACTTTTTCACGGTCCCACGAGTTCCCTGATACCCCGGAGGGTGGGGGGTTGAGTTTGTTTGTCTTTAGGAGGCGGCAAGAAGAAGCGGAAGAACCCCTGGGACACAAACTGCCATTTCCCTCGCCCCTCTTCTCTCCTTTTCCGCGAAGTCCGTTAAACTGAAGATGCCCACAGCTTTCCTCTCCGGGTGAAGCCGGGGTGGGAAATAGAGGGGGTCGGGGTTCCGCCTCTGGAGTCATATTATTCGTTTTCTAGCCCTTCTCCCTGGCTCCTGAGTATCCTCTTCCGTAGGCCCCGCCACCTCCTTCCTTTGGGATCCCACCAAAGTTGTAGCTGGGAGAGAGTCCAGGCCACACAAAGGGGAAGACCCGGAGCCTGGGCGGGGGTTAGGACCGAGGGGGCGGAGAGGACCCGAGGGGCACCGTGCTTTTCTCTCGTCCTTGTAATTAAGGACTCACTGGACTGTCTGTAGCTGACTCGAGTTGGCAGCAAAATCGCCGGGGGGAGGGGCTTTCTGGTGTGAGTGGGGGTCACTGCCCTGGCTCTCCTGCCGGCTCCCGAGCGGGGCTGGGCTCCGCTTACCCCGTGGGCAGCGAGGCCGTCTCTTCTCCCCCGCTCCTCTGTTCTTGTGCGGGGTGGGCGCCTCGCCCCCCACGCGCAGTTGAGGCGACGGCGCCCGATGTAGGAGGAAGTGTTGATATAAAACAAGTTTGTTCCCAAACTAAACCCAAACCAAGCAAAGCCACCAGGAGGGGAAAAACCAACAGCAATCCAGCCAGCCCCTAGCAATTGTTTTCACGGTCGAAATTAAATCACATCAAAACGCCCCCTGAAACCCACATCCTGAAGGAGTGAACCTACAACAGCCAACCTCCAGTCGTTCGCTCGAGTTCACACGAACAACTTGCCTCTAACATCCGAGGGAAGGGGGCGGCGGGCGGCGGGTGCCTCTCCCGCACCGCACCCACCACATCCCGGACCTGGGATCCCACTCGTACCCGAAGAGGCGGCTGCTTATGTTAATATCAGCCCCCACACAAATTAGAAAAGACCGCCCGGTGACAGAATTGCTTATGCCAGGAACTACACTGAATCCGTAAGGGAGGGGGAAGAACGTCTTCCCGGGGTTATTTCGCCCCTCCTGCGTCCTCCTGCTTTTTCCAAAAGAAAGACTTCACGTGGAAATGTCAACGTCTCTCCCAAACGAAGCTTTACAAATTCGGGGCGCATGGTTTTTACTAAAGCCCCTTCTAAGTGCTGCTCATCAGAAGATTTACAACAATGCTAAAGACAATCAGCTAACACCAGTTACACCACTGTAAGGAAAACAGCCACGCAAATAGAGCAAGGTGCTGGGTGATTTCGTTAGAAACAACGTTTTCAATGGACGGGGTCTCAGTAAAATACCAAACGCAGCCCCCTATGCTTGGCCCTTCAAGTAAACAGTTTCCACTGGTTATTGTTCTAAAAATTCCCATCTTCTTGAGCTTCTAATCTTCAGGAAACCTGGAGCATAGGCTCCAAATGACTCGGGGAATCCAGAGTTCACATGAAGGAGAAAGTGGGATTTGAATTAGTTTCAGCACTTAAAACAGCGGGGGGATGTAAGAGTCATCATTTAATCTCTCTTTGGCTTCCAGAAACTACCCCCTGGCCATTCTGTGTTCTCCCCTCCCCCTCCTGAGGGTTTGATGAAAAGGAACCTCTACTCTGCTTTGGTGAAACTACATTTTCCAGTTGTTTTCCTATTGGTCAAATTGGTGCAGTTATGGGAGGACTTTTGACTTTGTTTTCCCATGTGCCTTTTAAGAATGGGGCTATAAATGTCTGACACAGCTACATGTTCACCTCTCTGGGACACTCACACTGTTGCCTAACTTTAAAGGAAGTGACATACCACCATCATCCAAAAACAAAAATTGGGTTTCTCTCACACACTGTAGCAGAATATACTCTTTTTCTTCTCTTGAGGCATAGCATTGTCAGCTATTAAAAATGGATTTAATGTTTTAATTTTCCTGGATTCCTTCACCAACCCCTTAATTTCACCCCAATCCCCCAGATAGAATTTACATGTGACTACTGGCCATGTTGTAGGGAACAACTGGATCCTTTGTAAAGTTTTAAAAATTGCTTCCTAGTAAATTCTTATTCCCAAGAAGTAGTCGTTATTAGTACGTGAAGTCTTAAGTGCTCACTTAGATACAGCATTGTTAAAATCTTTACCCATTCAATGTTCAGCAGCCTGAAATTTCACCTTTAGGAAAAAAAGAGGGATCTTTGCCAGACAATTACTATATAATGGAGCAAAATCTGATTCTGTAGTGTTTTGCTTGTTTTCGATTTAAGGGAGATGAAGATACACTTCTTTATGTCCTTTGTTTACTGTTCTGAAGTTTTACAGATGGTTACTGTATTGGATATAATAATTTTGCCTAGATTTTTAACTGAGGGGGTTTGAGAACCAAGGGACAAAATGTAATGTGTTTTCAAACTTCAGCTTCCCTTCTGCTGTAACTTTCACAAAGTATCTCCTGAAAACTCCTGTCTTTGTACAAAATTCATCAAAGAGACAGTGGAGACTGGGGAATTTTTGAGGTTGTATTCGGATTTGCATCTTCAAGGGTCCCTTTCAGTTCGCAGTCCAAGGTGCCAGGGACTGCCCCGTCCTCCCTCCCTCTTCTGGCTTTGCTCTCCTGAGTCCTTTTGCCTTCTCTTCCCCCTTTTTGGATTATCTTTTCATTCTCGATGAGGTTCCCACACACTGCGGTGTGTGTCTCTGAAAACCCACGAGAGACCTAGCACAACTCTCCGTACATCCCGTGGTGAGAACAGAATGAAAGAGATATTGTTTAAAAAGCAATAATTAAAATCTAGTCTTCAGTTCCTTCTTCCTCGTCATATTTTTTCTCCGTAAGCCTGGAGATTTTATTTTCACTGGCTTGTTCCCTTGTCTCCAAAGAGCGTGTGTGTGATATTATATTCGGGAAAGCCACAACTCTCTTTTCCTTGTCCTTCTGTTCTCTCTTAATAGTTGAGCAATGTCTGTTATATTTTCCCCTTTTCCTTCTTTTCTCTCCCAGATTCCCGCCTCTCCCCACTGTCAGAGCATCTATCAATGTGGTGTCGATCACAGCGGCGGCGGCTTTCTCTTTCATCTTCCTCCCTCGGCCAGAGCCGGGGAGGGAGAGTGGGAGGCGTCAAGGAGGTAGGGGAGAGACTGGCAGAGGAAAAGGAGTGGGTGGGTGGGGGCAAAGAAAATAGATACTTAGATGATGAAGTCAAGCCACTGCGGCAATGTTTCTTGTCAGTTTCACGCGGGCAAAGCGTGCCTCTCGGTGGGTTATAAGCAGCGCCCGGTCCTTCCTTCTCTCGCCAAGTTGCCTGATCCTTCCCTCCAGGCGCGCGCGCACACACCGCACTCACACACCCCAAAACCAAGACTCGTCCTACAGGATCTGGGAAAAGAAAAAGAAAAAAAGCCCTCAATCACCACCTCCTTCTCGCCGACTCCCCCTCACCCCCCGCCTCCCCTCCAGCAGGCAGCCAAGGAGAGCTAGAGGCGGGAGGGGAGAGGGAGGAGAAGCGACGCAAGTGGGTAGCCTTTCAGCGCCGGCGAGGCGCGGGAGGAGGAGAAGCAGTGGGGAGGCGCAGCCGCTCACCTGCGGGGCAGGGCGCGGAGGAGGCACCCGGGCTGCGCGCTCTCGGGCCGAGGAACCAGGACGCGCCCGGAGCCTCGCACGCGGCCAAGCTCGGGGCGTCCCCTCCCCTCGGCTGGGCGAACCCAAGGGGCGCAGCTCTTTGCTTTGACAGAGCTGGCCGGCGGAGGCGTGCAGAGCGGCGAGCCGGCGAGCCAGGCTGAGAAACTCGAGCCGGGAACAAAGAGGGGTCGGGCTGAGTGTGTGTGTCGGCTCGAGCTCCGGGCAGAGGCATTTGGGCCCGAGGCCCCCGCTGTGACTCCCCGAGACTCCGCAGTGCCCTCCACTGCGGAGTCCCCGCGCTTGCCGGCAAAAACTTTATTCTTGGCAAACTTCTCTTTCCCTTCCCCTCCTCCTCGGCCCCCATCTTCTCCTCCTCCTCCTCCTTCTCTAGCAGATTAAATGAGCCTCGAGAAGAAAAACCGAAGCGAAAGCGAAGAAAATTAAGAAGCTCTAGAACGGACATCTCCAGCGTTGGTGGCTCTTTTTTCTTTTCCTTTTTTTCCCACCCTTCAGGAAGTGGACGTTTCGTTATCTTCTGATCCTTGCACCTTCTTTGCTGGGGCAAGCGGGGCCTTTCTGCCCGGATCCCCTCTCTTTTCTCGGAAAACAAACTACTAAGTCGGCATCCGGGGTAACTACAGTGGAGAGGGTTTCCGCGGAGACGCGCCGCCGGACCCTCCTCTGCACTTTGGCGAGTCGTGCTCCCTCCAGAACCGGCGTCCTCATCGCGCAAATCCCGGCGACGCAGGGTCGCGGGGTGGCCGCCGGGGCAGTCTCGCCTAGCGCGCGCCGCGCAGACGCCCCCGGAGGCGCCAGCTACCGCAGCCCTCGCCTCCCAGTGCCTTTCGGCCTCGGGGGCGGGCGCCGGCGTCGGTCTCCGCGAAGCGGGAAAGCGCGGCGGCCGCCGGGATTCAGGCGCCGCGGCAGCTGCTCCGGCTGCCGGCCGGCGGCCCCGCGCTCGCCCGCCCCGCTTCCGCCCGCTGTCCTGCTGCACGAACCCTTCCAACTCTCCTTTCCTCCCCCACCCTTGAGTTACCCCTCTGTCTTTCCTGCTGTTGCCGCGGGTGCTCCCACAGCGGAGCGGAGATTACAGAGCCGCCGGGATGCCCCAACTCTCCGGAGGAGGTGGAGGCGGCGGAGGGGACCCGGAACTCTGCGCCACGGACGAGATGATCCCCTTCAAGGACGAGGGCGATCCTCAGAAGGAAAAGATCTTCGCCGAGATCAGTCACCCCGAAGAGGAAGGCGATTTAGCTGACATCAAGTCTTCCTTGGTGAACGAGTCTGAAATCATCCCGGCCAGCAACGGACACGAGGTGAGCGGGCCGCTGCCCGAGTTCCGAGAGGCGTGGCGGGTCCCTGGGAAACGCAGAGAGGGAGGAAGGGAACGAAGGCTCCCGGCCGCCCGGCTGAGGGTCCCGAATAGATCCCTCGTTTGTTTTGGGGTGTGTGCATAGCTGGGCCCCCGGTCCGCATTGCGTGTGTGTGTGTGTGTGTGTGTGTGTGTAGGATGGGAGGTAGAGGGGCAGGGTAACTTATTCCAACTGGATCAGTTTAGGGGGTTCGGTGGCTGAACGGTTGGTTCGCGGGCAGGAACCCACAATATTTCGTCTTCGGTCTTTTTGTTGGGCTGAGGGGTGCCATGCTTTAAAGCGAGTAGGGCTGAATAACGCTACTGATAAATTCTTCCGTGGGACGGAAAACAAAGTGCACACGCTATCTCTTGGTAGATGTCTGCAAAAGTGCGTTAAACCACCAGAGGCTTAGGTGGAGACGAGCAGAGCCACAGGCGGGAGGAAGGGGAGGCGGGCGTGGGCTGGGGCACGCGGGGCCGTCCCTACCACCGCCGAGCCGGGCCGCGGGGAGCAGGCCGGCCGATGGGGCGCGCGCCCGGGCTGCGGGGGCGGTGCGGGGTTCAGTCCCTGCGGCCCCAGCGCCTGGGCTGGGAGCTGTGGGTGCGCCGAGCCGACCCACCCTAAGAGTACACCCTGGCTGTACCCCCCCTAACTCTAGTTTTCGCCAACCGCCATCACTTGGAAACAAACCCACAACTTTTATTTGGGGTTTGGGACCAGATCAGGCCTTAAATCTACGCAGAAGAAAGGCGGAGAAGCGGCGGAAGCCGGACACTAGTCCGGCAGGGTGGAAGGCGCTTTATCAGGTCTTCTGGCCAGCTGCGGGCGATAGAGCTGGTAACCTGAGTAGAGTAAATAGAGACACGTGGGTGCTGTGGTGCTGGCTAGAGAAAGCGCGCAGCAGGGCCGCGCTGGAGGGCTGTTTGAAGCCTAGTCCAGAGCTGGTCTAAGGGGCGGATGGACCCTGATACCCGACACTCCACTGGTCACCCTTGTTCCACAACTGGGAAACCCTCTGGAGGAAATCCGGTAGAAAAGTCCTGACACCCGAATGATTTAACCAACGCCTTTTCCCTCCAAAGAAACTTGGAGGATATACCTTTTTTTTTTTTTCCTTAAATGGCATCTTTCTACCCCCAAAAAGAAAGTGTGTGGTTTTGAGGGCGGGGACATTTTGGGTTTTAAACAGCGCGTTTAAGAACACCTCAGGTCTGCCTTCTCTATCCCAATGGCAGAGGTGAGTACGCATTTTGAAAGGCTGGGGGCCTGCGTTCAGAGAACAGAAGGGTGTTCTTTACCCGTTGAATCCAGTTTGAGCGGGCTGGGGGCGGGGGTAGGGTGCACCTAACCCCGCGTGAAAGATTTGTGACTACTGTTTGCTGGGAAAAGGAGGTCAAAGGGAGGACACACGTCCAGAGAACCGAATAACATCCTAAACACAGGCTTTTTGCCAAACTCTCCTATTTGTAGAGCAGCCTCTCTTTCTACCCATTTTGCTAGTCCTGCCTTAGTCCATAAATAATTTTGCCACCCACTTCATATTCTCCATACTTTTCTGGTCCGGGTGAAGGACACTGCGTTCGAATCCGAGAGCACGCCGGTGTTAAAGCGTTACACTTTGCTGGGTGTTAAGTGGGCATGAGGAGGCCTGAGGGTGAAGGAGTAATACCACTGATTTGCACGTGGTTGAGTCTGTCTGGGTGGATGGTGATTACCAAAACTGATATCAACTGGGCTACCTTTTAGATGTCTATAACCTTACTCTCTAATTTTCCTCCCTTTAACCACAGAATCATTCTACTTTTATAAGCCTGCACTCAGCCAGCCATAGTAGGTTAAAGCTCGAGTGGAGCTTCTGCTGGAACTGCGCTCAGGGCAGTTGCCTTAAGACTGCATCTGAGTGGTTGGCTTGTTTATGTTTAAATGTCATTTTCAGTTGCAAAATGATATTTCAGCCTTTTTTTAATCAATCTGATTGAAGTGAACAGTGGTTGAAGAGGCTATCAAAACCATCAACCCCATTAACTCCTACTCCTGTAATATTAGGCATCCAAGGAGCCTTGATATGGTTTAATAAACAGCAGTCAGAACAGCATGTGGCTCATTCCCAAATTTAACTATATTTTTGTTGGTTTTGTTATTATTTATACGTTTTTGGTCCTGGGTGGATAATACTCAAAAATACGTGTTGACAAGAAAAAGATTTTGCAGTACTAAACACTAGCGTATGTCTCTCAGAGTAATAAAACAGAGTTGCCCCTAAACCTCTTCCTTTGAATTACCAGTGCACACACATTTGTATCATTATTGCCACAAACTCTAAGGTGATTTTCTTTCTTTTGGGTGTGGGGATTCATGATGTTAGGTGGCCAGACAAGCACAAACCTCTCAGGAGCCCTACCACGACAAGGCCAGAGAACACCCCGATGACGGTAAGACACCCATTCTACTTCTTCTGACTTTAGCAGATAAGGTGTGCAATTTGTATAAATAGGTGTATTTTGTTACTTTTGAGTTCAAGAAACTGGGTCTAGGTCAGACTATGCCCACTATTTTAATGGTAAAGAAAACGCAGGAAACATGGCTTACCTCTAATATATATTACGTAATTTAAAAACTGTTTTTGAGTGAGTTAGGGACCTTTGGATTTCAGGTGGGTTCCAGATTATTTGGGAAGAGGAAATGTCTATAATGAGTTTTTCTCCTCCTCATCTTACCTTAAGTCCTAATTAGCTTAGATCTTTAGTATTTTTAATATATCATTAAGAAGAATGACAGTATATATCGATTTATTTTCCAACCAGAATAGTTTTGTGTGGATTTTCACTTGCAAAATTGCTGTTTCTTGTTCCTTATTACAGTGAAAAGGCCGGCAGTAAATGAGCAGAGCAGAATCTAACTTGTAAAAATATAAAAGTTATAATTAGGAATGTACATATCAGAAATGATACCCTTTCTCCCTATTTCTGATTCTTGCTAAAAACTTTAAAATTACATACATATGTATTTAGACTTAAGGAGAATTCTTTGTGACTTTAAAAGAATCAGGTCACCTTAGGGATTCCTTGTCAGCCTGTCTCTTCTCCATTAATTACTTAACAATTGGCCTAACTGAAATGAAGTGTTTTTACATACAGTATGTCAACCAGGAGCAGGGAAGAGAATTATATATTAGGCTTCTTCCTCAGCTACAAGATAGTTACACAGATTAACAAGAAGAAATATACATATTGAACAGAAATTTTTTGGCAAAATGATCTCAGTGTAGCACATAAAATTAAGCCTGCCAGAGTTAATCCTTTATAAATTTAGATAGTTGCCTATATACTAGATAACAACTCTTTCAGTAGAATCTAGAAATTTTTCTAGAAATCTACAAGCACAGGTAGAATTTTTGAGTTTGTCTACAAGGCAAAACATAACTTCAAGTGTATAGATCTCTGTGTGTGTGTGTAGCTAGATGGCCTAATATATTTATATTACAGTTTTAGAGTTGTGTGTGTTCTGTATTTTTTAGTCCAGTTTGTTAGTATTAGAACAAATTAAGTTAGATGGATAACACTTATTTTTGTAAAAACATCAGTCAATAGTGGAAGAACTGTTTGAACCACGTTTTTGAAACATCTGGTTTGCTGCTAAGCTATTTAAGAGAATAATACTGTCAATCTAAAATAGAGCATAATAATCCAGTTACAGTATTTTGTAAACAAATCTTTTATGTAAGGTCTGATTTATCTTAGAACTATTAGATTTTCAGATGAAAAATACAGTAATATAAGAATGAAGTCAGTGCATCGTTGATTGCTCTTTGGATTCTGCCAGGAAAGCATCCAGATGGAGGCCTCTACAACAAGGGACCCTCCTACTCGAGTTATTCCGGGTACATAATGATGCCAAATATGAATAACGACCCATACATGTCAAATGGATCTCTTTCTCCACCCATCCCGAGAACAGTAAGTAACATGCTGATGTTGCAAATTATGTTCAGAAGTGCAAATTGATTTGTATTTTAGCAGAATGTTTATTTTTCCAAACTCATTGGTAATGCTTTCATTATATATAACTAGTCATTGCTAAATAAGAGCTGTTATGAGGAATGGCCACCTTAAAACAGTGCTACCTTTGATGTCTTGCCTTTGGAATTTTAGCTTTTGGCTTATTGATTAAAATAAATATGTAACAGATCATAAGTTATAAAATCAAGTGAAGTTACATCAACAAATCCATGATTTTATGAGTATTGTACATTCTATGCTAATGAGAGGAAAAAATTGATTTACTTTTTCAGCTAAGTAAGGACTGTATAGCTTTTAATGCCCACAAGCTTTCTAGAATCAGAACTACTTTAGCTCATTTGGAGCTGAATGTTTGTTATGTTACTTTGGCTTTTAAAACAGTGTCTTATTTTATTGTATCAGCCAATGTTTCCTTAGGATCAGTTTGGCGGGGATGAGTTATTTTTGCTTTATCGTCAATTGTTGAGAAAGCATCACTCAAAGATAACCCTAATGAAAGTTGTTCCTTTTTTTTAATCTTGTGGTTTAGTTAACTTCTAAAATTCTAAAAATGCAGTGGTATTATAACTGCATTATGCAAATGCATAACATTATAAAGAATTTCAGGTTTATTTGATGATATTTCTCTTAGGAAGTGGAAACCTCATTTAAGTGAGAAAACACCTAAATGGTAACTTGTGTAGTACGTAGATGTAAAATGTGCTGGTGATGGAGTTCTCTCGTAAAATGTGCTGGTGATGGAGTTCTCTCTTAGAATTAGCCCACCAGCGGTGGTGACGGATTTTTTTACTGACCCATCAATATATTTACCTTCTCTCCAGCCCCACTCTCCCTTTACCACCTAACCCCCAATGAAAAACACATGTGTATGGGTCTCGGGGATCAGGGTTCCAGTCTCACAGCCCTGGAGGTCAAATCTCGGATTGTAAAATGGAACCTATAGTGTTTGACTTATTTGCCCAGTGTTTCTACCAACTGAAAAAAATCAGTCACAAACATCTGGGAAGAGTAACGTTGTTAATACCTTAGTGAACAAAATCTGGGAGTGAGAAGATTCACTAGCAGAGAATAATGGCTCAAAATGAACAGTTATCAACAAGAGTATTTGTGGTTATCATTACACATAATCTTCAATTGTTGAAATGATACATATATCAAATATGATCACTTTAAGCACTGTGATTTAGATGTTATTATAATTATTTTCCAATAAATTTCTAAAGGATATTTGATCTCTCAGCTAGGGAATAGGCTTTTTCTAATTTTTATATAGTAGTTAAAGTGGAGATCTTGGGGTTCTAATCTTGAGGGAGATCTTGTGATGGTTGCTATAAGAAATAGGTATTTCATATTTTATTTTAAGGCTTTTCAAGTATTTAATGATAAAGATGTCTGTGTGATGAGGATGAATCTCCTACCTAAAAAGTAATTTAAAAAAGCAAAAATAGTTTAATATTTAGAGGACCCTCAAATAAATGCTTGAGTTTTTAAAGTTGTAGGAGACTTTAAATTTTTGAACAAAACATGCAAATATATAGATATCTCTTTAATATTTGGGCAGGTTTTCTTGTTCTTGGAGGGCATGGCGAAGGGAAGGAGAATATGTTTTAGATAAGGAATAATTGAAGATTCCTGTTAAATCATTTTCAGAATAACAAATAATCTTTCCAAATCAAAGTAGTGTTGGTGACAATAGAAAATAGCCACCAAAACAGCCTTACGTTTTTCAGCTGTGCGTATACAGCATTTGTGGAATTTATTTCTTAAAAAGATCAGCTACTTCTCCTTTCAAAATGGTAATTTTAAAAAATCAATATAATGAAAATTTATTGGTATTTATAAACAATCCCTAAGAATATTGAAAATTAAGCTGATCTTCCTCTTTATGCCAGCATTCTGCCTTGTGTTTCCAGTCTTTTCTTCCAATCTACCAGTATACTAGTCATTTTGAAATTTTGATAGAAAATATTTTTTGATAGAAGGTATTTATTGTTAGTGTATATATTAAAATTTTGAGGTCAGTGAATCAAACAGTCATTCATTGTTTAGGAAAGATTTGTGGCCAGAATAAATGTTGGCCTGGGTAGAGTGTAGGAAAGGGGTGTGGTCAGGAAACAGTTACCTTACCCTGTTATCTGTTGCTTTGCTTTATTCTGTTACATATTAGGATGTATTTATTTTAGGCATGTTTTCTTGAGATATTCTGCAGTTTGCACAATTCCAGAAGCTTTTCAGCTGTAACCACAAGACTATGTAAATTTTTTTTTAGGGTCCAACTGAAGTGAGTTACAATCTTTGGTTTTTAATACCTAACAGCTGTTTTTAATGTGTCTGAGATCAAAAACACTAACCGGAAGACAGCCTCTCTTCTTCACCCCTAACCACACTTCTGCCTTCTTGCTCTTTAACTCTGTCCTTAGCAGGGCTGAGTGTTTATGTAGCTAACATCCACAGTGATAGATTTTCATCTAGGGTGTCAGGAGCATGGTGACCATTTGTGTTTAGGCTTAGGATGGGAGCATCCCCTTGGCATCCTCCTACTTGAATTTGCATTACGAACAATTGCTTGTTTACTGCATCTGCTTCCCAAAAGTGTTAGGACTGGAAAAACACCTGGGGTGGGGGAGGGACCTGACCACTCCTTCCTAGTCTTCTGTTTGTATCTAACTGCAGACAATCCAGAGGATACCAGCTATGGCCAACTGGCACGCAGAGAAATGTTTCTGCTGGAATCTAATTATAAGAAATGCACATGCTTTTGCTTATTTTTTAGACAAACGCTACTGTGTCTATGCTCGAACAGATTTTACCTGTGACCAATATACAGTATTTTACCTGTTCAGGAGAACCACTTTCACCTACTCAGCTTTTTTTCTTCTCAAGGGGAATTTTAATTGGCAAATTACATCTCTCTAGAACTGGAATCCTTGGGGGTGTGAATGTGTCTATACCAGAAATCTTATGAATGGGTCTCTCACAGAATTTTAAATAAGAATTCTTAGTTCAGATAAATTGGGTCTAAGAAGAAAGCACCTGTCATGACATATTTGATGTCAGCGTGAGTTCTTAGGGCATAGTAAACCTTGGCTTGAGTTGGTCGTCTTCACCGAGAGTGAAGAGAAGATGCAGAAGCCTGTTAAATATTTTAAAGCCAGGACCCTGGAGAGTTTATTAAAAGCATACTCCCAAACCTTTCATTCTCTGAGCTTTATTTATGAAAATCCCTGTAGGCCAATGGTAAAGTATTAAAAGAAAAAAATAGTTCTTTACATCCCTAGTTTGGCTCTGGCAGTTGTGTGCCTGAACACTGTGTGAATGGTGAGCTTGGCTAGCTTTAATGTAGTGAAAGTTCCCACTGGCCTAATGCACTGTGGTTATTCATCTTAGGTGTCAATCTTCCATTTGTCCTGCATGCAACCCAAATGTTTAACACCTTAGAAAAGAAACATTTCTCTTCAGATGCTTGGGGAGGGAAAAGCAACACAGTGCAGGAAGCTGCAGCAAACGTTGCAGCTCAGTCACATCAAACCACAATAACACCTGGTCAGTGTAGTGCTGCGAACTTCATTGTTTTTGGTTCTTTGTGATCTTTCTAAGAGTCAATTTTTAGGTGGGAAAGGAAAGATATGGGTGTTCTCATTTCAGCTATCTTTTAAAATGTTTATTTTTTTGAAGTAGAAATTGCTATGAAAATGTTCCACGAATTCTTTTCTAATTACCTTGTATAACTTAGTCATGTTGTGACTTTTACCTTAAGGGAATCAACACTTTGGTTTCTATTAAACAGAATTATACCTATTATAACTTTGTCTTACCTACCCCCCATATTTGTACTTGCTTATAAACAGCTAAAATCTGATTTTGTCATTGTTCACATCTGGAATTAAGGAACTAAGTTGGACTTGTCTAATCAGTAAGCTTCTGAATATACCACTGTACATGACATTGTTGGATATCTTTGAAAATAATTCCATAAATAATATTCAAAGATAGACGGAGACTAAGGCTTGTATCTCATGCAAGATTTTTAAGGTAGAGTATCTTTTCACTTTATTGCAAGAAGCTAGTGAATTTGACTTAACCTATAAATAATTTTCACTTTTCTATTTTAAGTTGTGCACTTTTTGAAGATAAACACATTGAGTTTTCCCCCTTCAAGTGGAGAATAAGTTTTAGAAAGTGTATTATTCTAACTCAAATGTATATATAGATGTCAGGAGAATGTGTGGGAAAATTCCTCAGAGCCCCCAAAGTTTCCTGCTTGATCCCTCCTTCATTGCATTGCTACAATTTGGGACAGGATCATAGTCAGAATAATTGGAAGCGCTTGCCATTCCCCCATCAAATACCTTATGGCCAGTTTGCTTGTTTAAGTGTCCCAGGAAACCATACTACATGTAACCCTTGCAGAGCTAATATTTCATTTACATGCCTGGTCCTTACTCAGATAGTTTTTTTGAAATGACCCTAGTAGTTTCTTCTTCATTGATAAAGACATGAGAACAACCCAAAAGATAATCTAAAAAAAGAAAGACCACACATTAAAATAAAGACCATTGAGCCAACCTGCAAAAATCTTGCTTTTGAAGTATTTTTTCCACTCCCATACAGGTCTTAGATTTGCTCTCATCAACCTTATTATTTTGATCGAGTCTTTCCTGTGGTCCGAGACCCTTATGTGATTTAACAGAGCAGAGGTAGGGTCTCACAAATGGGACTCTCTGGAGTTGAATTTGTAGACTCACAAGTACTTGCTATAATATCAATTTTGTAGCGGATGAGTTTTTTTTTGTTTTTTTTTTTTTGTTTTTTTTTTTTTTTAGTGTTGTTCTTTAGGCAGAACCATTTTGGGCTTACGTGATTGAATTTTTTTTTGAGCAATCAAATCACTTCATTTTTGACTCCTTTTGTTCCTCATTTATGTATCATAGACATGATTGGAATTTTATAAAGCTGATTTCCTTTTGATTTTGGTAAAAGACTTGGAATTTAAAGAGAAAACATGCCAGCACTGTCTGTGGCAAGCAGAAAAACATATATGTTTTATTCCCAGGTGAAAGTAGAGCTCAGCATTATGTAGGTGCTGCTGTCTTGGGACTAAAGGTTGCACGCGCGCTCTCTTTTTTTTAAGGGAGTGTTCATTTAAAACTTGTCCTCTTTAAAGCTGTTGCTTAAGTGATTGTGCTGAGCTGAGCCAATCTGTAGGAAGCTAATACTGTAGTAATCAAGACACTTACTCCTCCGTGCTATCCTCACATGTCCTTACTTATATAGAAAAGGCAGCCATTGGATTTTATTCAGATAATTAAAAAATTATACTTTAGGTTCATGATTACTTTTTAAATATTATGATCTTGAAGTACCTGCCCACCTGTAGACTCTGCTATAAACTCTTTTAGGGATATAAATGATCCAGTCTCTCAGATAGAGAAGATGAAAGCCTTAAAATATCCTAGAGAACAACAACAAAGGCTGGGGGTGGAGGTGGGGGGAGTTGGGAGTTAATCTGTACCAAAGTGAAGAGTGGGGAGTTGAGCAGAGGACTGGATAGGGAGCAGGAGACATTGCTAACTCAGAAATTCTGATAATCTAGCTGGGACTATTTGCAGACTGTTAGCAGAGGCTGTGTAGAGGATTATAAAGTCTCTGTAAAAGAGTGCATTTGTATGTAATACCACTCTAGCTAAACCTATAAACCTGCTGCAATTATCCACTTGTTATCTGTAGATTTACTTACAAAGCTCACTGAGCGATGGTACTCACATGCCTTCAATCTTATAGGGAAAATTGCAAGGGCAGTGCAGAGCAAGCAAGAGTTTTGTTGCTAACCCCATTTTTCCATTTGTAGGAGAAATAGGACTAGCAGAGAAGGTTGCATCACAGAGTGTCTAGAAATACGGTTTATTTTTGCAGCTAACTAGTGACAAGTAGAATCTTTAAAAAGCTGGATTTGTTGACAGTTTTGTCTACCTATGCTCACACATAATCCTATGTGGAACTTGATGACAGTTTTGCAGACGAAATTTTGATCTTCATCATAGTAATTTATTGTCATTGTTATGTTCATCTGTAAAAAGTTGCCTATTGCTCGAGGCAGGTGGATCACCTTAGGTCAGGAGTTTGAGACCAGCCTGACCAACATGGTGAAACCCCATCTCTACTAAAAAATACAAAAATTAGCTGGGCTTGGTGGCAGGCGCCAAGCCACTCAGGAGGCTGAGGCAGGAGAATCTCTTGAACCTAGGAGGCCAAGATTGCAGTGAGCCCAGATCGCACCATTGCATCCAGCCTGGGCAAAAGAGCTATATATAGATATTATATATATAACATATATATATAGAGACAAGTAGAATCTTTAAAAAGCTGGATTTGTTGGCTGTTTTGTCTACCTATGCTCACACATAATCCAATGTGGAACTTGATGACAGTTTTGCAGACGAAATTTTGATCTTCATCATAGTAATTTATTGTCATTGTTATGTTCACCTGTAAAAAGTTGCCTATTGCTCGAGGCAGGTGGATCACCTTAGGTCAGGAGTTTGAGACCAGCCTGACCAACATGGTGAAACCCCATCTCTACTAAAAAATACAAAAATTAGCTGGGTTATATATATAATATATATTTATGTTATATATGTTATATATAATATATATTTATATTATATATTTTTATATATTTGTATTTATATATAATTATTATTATTATGAGCTCTACTTTTACCTGGGAATAAAACATATATGTTTTTCTGCTTGCCACAGACAGTGCTGGCATGTTTTCTCTTTAAATTCCAAGTCTTTTACCAAAATCAAAAGGAAATCAACTTTATAAAATTCCAATCATGTCTATGATACATAACTGAGGAACAAAAGGAGTCAAAAATGAAATGATTTGATTGCTCAAAAAATATATATATATTATATATATTCTTTGTATTAAAATATAATATATAAATATATAATATATGTATATAATATATAATATACATAAATATATAATATATGTATATAATATATCATATATATAAATATATATGTATATAATATATCATATATATAAATATATAACATATGTATATAATATATCATATATATAAATATATATGTATATAATATATCATATATAAATATATATGTATATAATATATCATATATAAAAATATATATATAATATACATATATATAAATATATATGTATATAATATATCATATATATAAATATATATGTATATATCTCATATATAAATATATATGATATAATATATAATATATATAAATATATATGTATATAATATATCATATATATAAATATATAACATATGTATATAATACATAATATATAAATATATAACATATGTATATAATATATATTACATATAAATATATAATATATGTATATAATATATATTACATATAAATATATAATATATGTATATAATATATAATATATAAATATACATATAATATATAAAATAATATATGTATATAATATATGATATATAAATATATCATATATGTATATAATATATAACATATATTATATTATGATATATTATATTATATATTATAATATATTATATTATATTATATAATATAATATAATATAATATATTATATTATATAATATAATATATTATATTATATATTATATATATAGATAGAATGAAGAAGTAGATATAAGTTAGACTCTCTAAAAAAGGAGAGTGGTTCTAGGGTAGCTTTAATTTTCTTTTATTATTATTGTCAGCTTCTGAATGAAACAGTAACCAAAGCAAAATTTTAAAATTTGACCTACTAAGATGTATTTCTTTTATTTGTATAAGTTTATGGAGTACAAGTGTAAATTTGTTACATACATAGATTGCATAGTGGTGAAGTCAGGGCTTTTATAGTATCCATTATCCAAATAACATATATTGTATCCATTAAGAAATTTCTCATCATCACCCCCCTCCTACCCCGTCACCCTTCTGAGTCTCTACTGTCTGTCGTTTGACACTGTATGTCCACATTATTTAGCTCACACTTATAAACAATAACGTGATATTTGCCTTTTTACTAAGATATTTTTATGTCTTTTTTTAATCCTGGAAAACCTTACAATAAAAATTATAAAAAATGTTGATGATAGTTAATCATCTAGTAATCAGTTACCATCATAAAGTAACTGGGGGACTATCATCAGCAGTCCTCCAGTTTAAACTCAGGGACTGCTGATGAATTATGTTAGAGTCAGTCTAGCATAGAGTAGAAACCTCAGTAAATTTGCTGAGTTAATAAAGAATGTAGAAGAAATATTGCATGTGTGTTTTCTGGATATTTCCAAATGATCTGTCTTTATGAAACCAAATACTATGTGAAAAGTAAACCTTAAAGTGTTTACTAAGTAATCCTTAGTATTTGATTATTTTACTTTTTCTCTTATTTTTTGCATCGGTGAATAAAATAGCATTAGACCAGTGTTTTTAATGGGGCAGTCAAAACTACTCCTTATAGAATATTGAGTTTCCAGGTAACTCCTGAAAACAGTCAGCCAGGGGAGTGCACTACTGGAATAAAGAATGGACTAGACCCTCATGAGGATTTATCTTAGAAAGTACTTATCTGTTAGTTAGATCCTAGAAACCTAATTGAAGAAATGGAGATGATAAAAATGCTTTTTTCAGAAGGATTCTTGAGATGCAAACACAATACTAGTAAAAAGAAAATCATCTTCAAGTATGTTTCAGAATCATGTGGTTAATGCTTTTCAATTCATTTTTATTCTCTTGGCAATAGAAGGAACTTTTTTTCAGTAACACGAGGTATTTTCAGCCATTAAAAAGTTCTGTCCTTTTCAAATACACATGGCAGCCTCAGTGCTGACTTTTTTAGGCCATTGTGTGTTGTAAATTGATTCTATCCTTTTGCAATGTGGTGAACAAAATTTTTGAGCCTTAATTAGGGAGAGATAGGTAGACAGTGCCCTATGAAGGCTAAACATAGAGAAGGGAAGGACTAGGCTAGATGTTAAAAGACCTGAGATCTAATGTCAGGTCTCCATCATCATCTTCTGAAAACTTTGGGAAGGTTAAATGGCATATTAATATCGGGCTTGTCTACCTGATCTGGTTGACAAGAAGTTCAGATGGCACAAAGCCTGCAAAAGCGCTGTTTTCTAGCTGTGGCCGCAGAGCAGGAGTCTAAGATGGTGTAAGTCAGTGCCTTGGGCCCCACCTGGTGGGATTTCTGCAGCCATAAGAAGTGCTTGACTCTACCCGGGAAACTCCAGAGAAAGGGAAGAAACTTTGAGTTCGTATTGTGCCATCATGCTGACTCAGAATTTGGATACTGGGTGAAGGCCTTACACAAACCTTTACAAAATGTTTGCATAAATAAAAATTCAGCGGAAAGTCATCGTATTTTTACAGATCTGATTTTCCTCTCTTGGGCTTGCTTCCCTCGTGATTGTTAGGAGAGCAGCAGATTTTCTTCTTTAGCACCGTAATCCACCATGAAAGGGAATGAGACCTATGAGGGAACAGATTTCTAAATTTCAGGTTTGTTAGCTGAAAGTCTCATATCCTTCTAATATTTTATATGAAATTGCCAGATAACTCTTAACTAGTTGAATGGAGTTGAATTGAGGTAAGAATATGTTTTTGGTTAGGAGATTTTTTTTTCCCCTTAATCCTATAGGAGCTGGGTTTTTTCTCTCCACTGCAAAAATTATAGAGAAAGGATATCCAGGAGCCATGTGAAGGACAACGGGCAAGTTATTTTTGTTGCCCTTCGAATTTCCTCCTGGCTTAAATTTTTCTAGCTTTCTTGTCACCGAAAAGGATCAGGTCCAAAGGGATGTGTTGGCTGGACAGCAAGGAGAAATCAATGTTTTTCTAGCCTCCTGGGAAATTCCAGCTTCTTTCAAGACTTTTCTTTTTCTTTCAATAAAATCCCATGAATGTTAAATATTTATATATTGGATGCAGCTTTCTTTGTACAGGATCCGTCAATTTTGAACACTATGAATGGTACCTTAAAATAATTATGGTCATATCATCTTGGTATACTAGTTAAAATGACCTGGATCAAGGGGAAAAGCTGCTGAAATCTTATCCCAAATATATTAGACTTTGTTTTGGCATCTTAAAGTCTGTAACAAAACCAAAAGTATGAGGTAAATAATATTTACTGTTTATTACAGTTGGGCTGACCAGTCAGCTATCTGGCAGTGTTTGGAAAATAATCATTGCTTGAATTATTTTTTTTTCTTATTTGTATTCATACATTAGAATTTTAAGTTAAAACTCAAGTTTTTTTCTGTTTTTGTTTTTGTTTGAAAGAGAAGGAAAAGCAACTGATTTTTTTTTTTTCACTACTACCTTGTGCTACATACTATGCGAGGCACCTTACAGGGTTGTCATATTTAATTTAATCCTAATGTGAAAAGTGGGGTGAGTGTTATACTCCCGGTGTTAAAGACAAGGAATCCATCCTCAGGGACAGCAGTAATCTGCCCCAATTTAATATGCTTCCTTAAGGTCTAAAGACTTGTTTGTTTTCATTAAAAATAGCCATATTTACCTTTAAGAATACAAAGTACTTATTAAATTCACCATAATATTGATTAAAATTGAAAGGAGAAGAGCAATTGTTACAATTTTCTTGAAAATTTCAAAAATGCTTAACCATTTTTATTAAAATAAAAAAGAAATTTAAAAAGCAATACATGTTCACTGGAAAAATTAGAAAATTCAAATAAGGAAAAATAATACCAAATATTAAATTCCCAGCATCACATTGTTAAAGACGATCACTTTTTCTATGTGGCCTTTTAGACTTCTTTCTATGCACACATATAAATGTAGGTAAACAAACACAAATACTTGTTATATGTTCATGGCAATAGGAACATAGTATATCATTTTGCAACTTGCTTTTTTGCCACCAACATATTATGTATATCTTTTTCTATTAATAAATACTCTTCTGTAACATCATTTTTAATAGATTGCCTAATTAACCAGTATTTTATTGGTAGACATTTAGATTGTATCACCTTTTTCCCCACCTTATGCAGTACTGTGATGAAATGCATATATTCTAACTAAAACTTTGCACAAATTCTGAATTGTTTCTTTGGAACAAATTGCCAGAATTGCAGTCAAAGGCAATGCACCTTTTTAGGTAGGCGTTACCTGCACTGCAATTTAATCGTAAAAACATGTTTTTTAAGTTAGTATTTAAAAATATGTGCTTGTTTACATTCAACTTTGGTTGTGGTTAGTGTTTTGAGGCTGATGATTTTCATGCCTCTTCAAGTCAAGAATTAGTCCAGCAGAGTCAGACAGAGGGAAAGTATAACATCAGCTTTATTATTAATAAGGCCAGACAGTATCAGGAAGTATAATACCAACTGTATTATCAATAAGGCTACATTGGAGAACATGACTTGAACTGTGATACAAACCGTGGACTTCCTTTGATTTTCCTAAATTGAACACAACACCAAGCCACATGCCTCTTCTGCAGAGACAGGGTGCTCACATCCTGTAGAACTGGAGACGAGACCAAACCCATGTTTGGGCAAGGTGGCCCGACAGAGAGGACAAAGGGTCAGTCTGTCCTTGCTGAGTTCCTGCTTCTAGGTTGCCAAAGAGATGAGTGTCCTTCCTTGTAGAGAGTGCATGAGGTGCTGGGGAGGGAAAAAGGCTACAGCCACTGCTGAGAGGGCAGCAGTTCCTAATTTAGTGACCAAGCTCGGGAGGAAGGGAAAAGGGTGAGGTGATTGTCTCTTTAGTCATGACTTGCAGTCAGTGAGAGTAGGGTCCAACCAAGATAATGGTAAAATAAATGAGTAAATAAATGAGAGCAACAGCAAAGCACTGCTGTTGGAGTCCATATACCTAGATGCCACCACTCTGCTACTGACTAGATGTATGTTCACACTCTTGACCCTTGGTCTCCTCATCTGGCATTGGTGGTGGTATGGCTGGAAGGTGGCCAGTGGCCTCTGAATTACAGGTGTTTCTGTTAGAAAGGCAGATTACTGGCCCCCTCTGCAAATGTCCTGAATCACACACTACAGGCAGGTCATGTAGATGCACTTTTAACAAACTCTCCATTGAGTCTTCCATAAAATAAGTTTTAGAAAAACATTGGCACAGTAGATGCTCAGTAATTTAACTGAGGTTCAGATAACATAAATGACTTTCCAGAGGTCTCACACCCAGAAAGCAGTGGAGCTGGGACTCCAAGTGTGGCCCTTTGGCCCCAGGCTTACTTTCTCTTCACTCAACCATATTGGGCGCTAATTGAGACCACTAGCACTGTTCACCTCTAGTCAGATCTCATGAGGTTTTCTCCCCAAGTGCCTTTCCCCACTGGCTATGGGATTAAACCACATTCTGGGGCATTATTTTTGAAAGCTTTCCACACCCTGGAACCATCTCCCTTTCAAGTCTTACCTCCTCACCACTCTACCTTGCAGCTTATGATTCAGTTACACTCCCAGACCTGCATCCTAAACCCTTTTCCAAAACCTTGTCTTTGGATTCTTGTAGCTTGCTCTCGCTGAAATGCCCTGTTCTCTATTCCCTGCCAGCAGGGTCTTGTCCATCCTTTAAGGTCTGAGGTAAGTGCTGCCTCCTCAGTGAAGTTCCTCCGGATTCCACCATCAGTCAAGACTGACTACTCTCTCTTTCAGGTCCTCATAAGTCCTCCCTCAGAGCTCTGTAGCCATGTTTTCCAATAGGTTTTTGTCTTTGTGTTTGTATTTCTCATTGATTGTTAGTTTCTTTAGGATAGGGAGCTTGTCTTATTCATCTTTGTTGCCCAGAACCTGTTATATTACTTGCCACAGAGCAGGTTACTCACCAGATGTTTGTGGAATAAACAGAACAGAAATTTTAAAGCTTCAAGAATGTAAGGCAACAACACCAGATATCAATCCATATTTAAATGGAATCTCTTAAAAATATATAAATTTGTACGGAATTGCAAAGCCAAAATGGAGCTTAGAAATTATTTGAGCATTTCATATAGAATCCATGGACTAGACGTTAGTTATTAGTTTTGAGTACTTAGTACATGCCAGGAACTGTTCTAAACCCCTTCTATGCGTTAGCCCATTTAATCCCCATAGTAACTCAGTGCTATCTCTAATATCCCTGTGTTACAGTTGAGGGAACTGAAGTATAGAGAAGGTTGAGAAATGGCATGCAGGGCATAGAGAAGGGTAAGGATGACTGTAAACAGGTCAAGAAGTGGAAGGTCAGATAGTTTACCCTGATTGCACAACTGGTAAGTAGTGGCACCAGATTGAGGCTCAAGTCTTCACTTTCACAGCAGAGTACTTTCTGCAATTTCAGCTTATTACCATTTCTGCCACTAGCATGCAGAAGATGCTAGATGACTATTGAATCAGTGAGTTTCTCATAGGTAAGATGGAAATGATTCTTAGTAGGGTTTTGTGAGAATACAATTGGAAATCATACATTTCTTTATTTTGGGTAGTAATAGCTATTATGGTGCTAGTGGAGAACACAAGAGTTCAAAGGTGACCAGTTAGATGTGGAGGAGGGAAAGAGTTGTGTAAAAGATGCTGTGTGTTCCTAGCCTGATGGTGAGAGGACAGTATTAATGGAAATAATTAATTTGGAAAGAGAAGCCAGTTTGAAGATAGGCATTCATGAGTTTAGCTTAGGAATCATTGTTTTCAGTTTTATGCTAAGAAAACAAAATTAACCAAGATCTGGAACCAAACCATTTTACATTATGGGCATCTTTTTGGTCCATACTTTATTTGATGTAAGTCAATGATGCCTCACAAAATCACTTCACTTATCTATGAAGCTTCCTGGACCTTGACCAGAAACCTCCAGGTGATTATGAGAAATAAGTATTTTGTCCAAGGGTGAAGAGAGTACTGGTATTAATACTATAGTAGCATGTAATATTTAATGATGTACTTACATGCATTTTTCTTATTAAATCTTTGCTATAACACTATGAAGTGAATGCTACTAATATGCCTATGTTTCCAGTGAAGAAACTGAGGCACAGAGAAGTTACTTGAATGTCCATAGTCCCAACCAGAGTTTAATAAGTGGTAGATAATTTGGATTCAAAGTCAGGTATTTTCAGGAGCTTGGGCCCAATTCATAAATCAGTTCATCTCTCAGAAGTGTTGAGAGTAATCCTTAGTCAATAAACTACTTTGAGGATTAAAGGTATCTGTTATACTTTTATTAAATAATGTAAATGGCTTAAATAAAAGGTTCTAAGAATACTTGGAAATTGTCTTCTGGTTCATTCAACACATAACCATGTGACTGCTCAATGTATTCTTGAAAATTCCCAGGAAATATTGCTTCCTGGGTTATATCAGACATAGTTTGATAAGTGTCTGATTTTTATGGGAATCTCTATTGCCCACTTCTAGAGGCCCAGTGTCCCTGAGTCTTAAGGACTAAATAGATTAATCAAATAGCTGTATGACCAAAGGTTTCATGTTTCTTAGAATCTTTTTGGCAAATGATGTTGCCTCCTTCTTACATAAGAACTGAGCATTTACAGGCAAAAATCTGCCAAAGAGCATTCTTTGCACAAGAAGCAATTAAAATGTGGTATGTGCTTCATTTTTAGGAGCAGTTAGTGGTGATTTTTGTGGTATCATGATGTTAGTTAAATAAGAGAAATTAGTTTAGAATTAACTGGAATTGTGATCATTCCTGAGAAGTTGCAACAGTGAGTTTCCTTTAAAAAGTGAAGAAACTTTTCTTACTAAGGAGACATTAGGAACAATCTTTTCTTCTTTTTCTCAAAAGGAAATATCTTTTTTTGTTGTTGTTTAATATCTAAAAATGGGGGAAAACCCATGAAAGAACAGAAAAAATAAATAAAAAGTACCTATATTTCTGTCATTCTGATATAATGGTTTCATTTTGATGAATTGTTTCATTTCAGAAATTCTTTCTGTATCTATACCTATAATACAAACATTTTTATAAATGAGCTTATAAGATTATTATTCTATTGTAATCTTTTGTCATTAAAAATGTATTATGCGTGCTCATCTTTTTATGTGAATGTAGGTCTGTGTCATCAGTTGTAATGGCTGGATAGTATCCAGTTTTATATATATATATATATATATATACATGTGTACATATATATATATATATACACACATGCATATATATATATATACACATGCATATATATATACACACACAAATATATACACACTTTATTGGATTTATCCTCAGTTATGGATGTTAAAGTTTTTTTGTTATTTTAAATACTACAATGAAACCATGTTAAAAATATATTTATAATATATTTGTTTATGTTACTTGCTGGTTCATAGCTTTCTTGATTTAAGAGAACTTTTTACATAGTAAGCATGTAAACAGTTTTGACAAACTATTCATGAAATAATGATTCAAAACTGTTTTACACCAACATCGTGTATCTGTTTCTTTACTCCTGCACAATTAAGATCTGCTTGCAAGTTAATATGTAAAGAACTCGCTACTTAATATAAGAAAATTCATAGTAACTCAGTGTTATCTTTGATATCCCTGCAGCGTTAATTTGGTTCATTAGATTTAATTTCAGGAGTGAAGATGCTAATACAGCTCTTTTGACCCTCATAGGATGGTGCAATAACCAGAAAGCACATCTTATTCCAGTTCACTAATCAGAAGATATATGTTGTTATAGGAGTTTCTGAACTAATCCTGAAGTTTAAGGATAAACAGATTTCCTGGTAGAATGAAGATAAATACTAAAGAATGTTTTCAGGAATGATTTATCATTCATTCCGTAAATATTCATTGAAGATACTTATTTTGACAGTCAGTGTGCTGAGCCCCATTGTGGATACATGATGATAAAAGCAGAGTCACCACCCTTAAGAAGCTTACAGATTAGTGAGGGAGAGACACTTGTGCAAACATCCACAGCTGAGCAGAGTGAGGCAGGCATGACATCACTACTACAACCCAGGGATACAGGTGTGGACAGAGCCTAGCCTGCGCACCCTGGAGTGTTGCAGCCTAGTAGAGCAGTTCCAGAGGACTGTCTTTATATGTACTATTCATTCTTTACCTGCTTTCAGTTCCATGTGGCCCCTTTGAAACGTGGGGAATATTTGGTTTGCTTGTTTAAAAAGGGTTGTGTAGACAACTCTGGGCTGGGCCAGGAAAGTTGCTTGATAATTTTTTTTTTTTTTTATTAAAAGAGCATTCATGTTAAGTAACCTAAGACTATTTAAGAATAGAACTCAGAAACTCAGAACTATTTATAGAGCCTTTGAAATGAACAAGTTTATAAACATTGCTGCCAAGTTAACTGATGGTTGGTAAGAGTGGAGGCCAGGACTTAGACCCTCTTCTGTTTTATGCTGTTGGTACTGTGTCACTGTTTCTTTAGTACCACCACCAGAAACCTTTACCTTGTGTGAGGCACTTGCTTTTTGTACTATTTAACCACATTTTAAATCGTTGTTGTTAAATTTGACTACAATTTGAATTTGGCAAACAGAATATTATGAAGGTAGATAAATTTTCATTTATTTACATATGTCATGTAGTGGCTGAGAACACATGCTCTGTCTGCATCTTTAGTGCGTGAGCCCAAATCCAGGATTAGCCACTTAACTACAGGTGGGAAAATTGCTTTACCTTTTTGTTTCTGTTTCTTTACTCACAAGTACTTTGAAAAAATTTCTGGCCTCCTAAAGGTAAGTTGGAAAGAGTAGGAAATGACTATTTCAAAAATATTACTTAGTTACCACATATAGGAAATACTTGGTCAGAATTCATTGCAGGGAATCACTATACTGCTAGGAATAAGGTGTCAACATAGGACCGTGAATTGCAGGCCTGAGGACATTAGATCCCATTTAGTGAATAATGTGAAGCCAACAAAAAGTCACATAATACAGGATTATATGTACTAGATTTTATGAGGGCTTCTTAGTATCTACAGAGGAAAATGGAGATTAAATTTTTCAAAAAGAAATATTTCCTCCTAAGATGGCTGGGTATAAAGAAAAAACAGGCCTCTGTGTAGTATTGAGAGAAATGTGACATTTAAGCTACAAATGAAAAAACGGTTCATAATTCAGGGATATCTGAGATGTTTGTTTTTTTCTTATTTGTTATTTTAATCTTGAGTTAATTCAATAATGTCTATGCAAATTTGAAAACATTGGCTACCTGAGAAAAACCTTTTAAAGACTTTTTTTGTTAGACTTCTATGGTTGCTAATCTCGTGGTGGAGGAAAAAATACTGACATGGAGTTAGGCAAGTCATTGACTAGCCATGTATCCCTGAACAGACTAGTCCCTAACTTCTTCAAGCCTGTTTCCTTCTCTCCCTCCCTCCCGGGCCTCTCTCTGTAACCCAGGCTGGAGTGCAATGGTGTAATCATAGCTCACTGCAGCCTCAACCTCCTAGGCTCAAGTGCTCCTCCTGCACTTCCCAAAGATTCAGGTGTGAGCCACTGCACCCCACTGAGCCTCAGTTTTCTTATCTGAAGTTCTAATGAAGGACTGTTGTATAGACTAAGGGAAACACAGTCATGTCAGTGTGCTTTCCTTGCTTAAAAGCTCCTGGACTTCTTATGGTACCAGACTTTACAGCTCACTCAAAGAGAACACACTTGCATTTCTCTTGAGTTGTTTTATCACTACAGGTTGAGTAACCCTAATCCAAAATCTGAAGTGCTTCAAAATCTGAAACTCTTTGAACACTAACATGAAGATCAAAAAACAAAAAACAAAAAACTTGTCGGAGCACTTAGGATATTGATTTTCCCATCAGAGATACTGAACCAATAGGTATATAATGCAGATATTCCAAAATCTGAAATGAAATCTGAAATGCCTCTGGACCTGAGAATTTTGGATAAAGGATACTCAACCTGTACCGAAAGCATCAGAGTTTACCTCAGTGCTTTGAGAAAGGAGGCTTTTTCTGCTCTAGAGGGGAGGCAAGGTCTGATGCTATGAGAAAGGTAGAAGATTGACTCAATACTTCTTTTTGCCTGGTTCTGGGAGGGCATCTTATATGCTAGTAACTTATTAGGGGCACCACAAGTGCATACCTGTTATACCAAATCAGATCTGGACATCTAACGTGAATAATTCCACCGGTATATAATGCTTACCATTAAAGGTCTGCCTTTGGAACGCCAACCCATACCTACTTTCTGCTCATCCTCTGCTCACTCTCATAGAATCCTGGAATTCCTTGACCCTAGTCATCATCCAGATACGCCTTTTCATGAGCAAACATTTGGTGTTTTAAAGTCACAAGGTCGCTACGTGGACAAAGACTAAGCAACATAGTTTTTTTACTCGTGGAGGACGTGTCCAGGAGAGCTTTTCCTCTGGCTTTTGTTTAATTGGGATGGGAGGAATTCATTCACTTATTCATTCAGCAAGTGTTTTTTCAGTGGTCACTTATTTTTAAAATAGTTTCATTTTTATTGAGATATAATTCACATAGCATACATTTTACCTATTTTGAGTGTACAGTGTAGTGGTTTTTAGTATATTCACATAGTGCAGCCATCATCACAGTCAGTTTTGGGACATTTTCATCACCTCGGAAAGTAACCCTATAGCCTTTAGCTATTATCCCCTTATCTCTCCTTCCCTCAGTGCTCGCCCCAGGCCTAAGCAACTACTAACCTATTTTGTCTCAACGTATTTCCCTATTTGGGACATTTCATAAGAATAGAATCATAGGCACATACAGTATGTAGTCCTTTGTGACTGGCTTCTTTCACTGAGCGTAATGTATTCAGGGTTCATTCATGTCACAGTGAGTATCACAGCTTCATTTCTTTTCCACTCTGACATCCATGGCTCCATCTTGCTTCCCGAAGGTTAGATCAGTACAGTGAGGAAAGGAGTTGATTTAATCTGTGTTGAGAGGAAGAAAAGTGAAATCAATTGATATTTCAGATAACTAAACCCGTAGTGAGAATTATTTTATTGCAAGCCCTCATCAATTAAAAATTTTGGCCACTGTATAATTATTTATGAATTATATACCTGAACTATATAATTATCTGATTATTTCAAATAAAATTGATAATTTCTCATTAGTTTGGTCAGCTTCTCGACAAGTCTTGTCCAGTGTCATTATAGATTTTAGCTTTAACGCAAGCTCTTAAAGGGTTGATATTAGAGGTAGAACTGTTGGCTTTGCCATTTTCTTGATGTTTTTTGTGCTTACATTATTACTGTTATCTTCAGTCCACTTGGCATTCTTGACCATCTGGCATACAGAGCAAACAGGGGCCCCAGTGGCAATTTGCATGTTAAATATTTTTGGTAAAACTTAAAATTTTTCATATAAAAATATGTATTGACGTTGTAGTATTTTCTTCCTGCTGCACCCCAGTGGGTAATGCTATGTATTCTTTGTATGATGTGGGATAACCAACTATTCTAGATTGATGGCTGGGGAAAGTAAACGGGAACTCTATTCCTATTTGTTCCAATAAGATACTTCTGAAAGTGTGGCTGTTGAGTGTTTCATATGAAAGATTTTATGAGACCTGCAGATTATACAGTATTCATGAGGATACTCTTTTTTTTTTCTTTTTCTTTTTCTTTTTTTTTTTTTTTTTTTTTGGCTGGTTGGGTCGATTCTTTGCTGTACAGATTACTTGCAGATTGCTCAGAATCACCTGGGTTTGCTGCACCCTGAGCTCTGGGCTGAGGCTGTGTTTCACCCTTGTGTGGCCCAGCTAAATGACATCATTTGAGGTTGTGCTTCATGGTGACCTTGTGGCATCTCCTGTTCACCCCTCCTGTGGCCCTACCCTCCAGCAGCTGTGTGGGAATTCTGCTCCCTTCCTTCTCTCTAGATTAGCTGTCTGCACTAGGGCACTTGCTATTTTAAACCAAAGATGTACTGTGTGTGCAAGTGATGAAACCGCTTGAAAAGAAGGCTCTGTGCTATCTGAGACAGTTCTCAGTCTTTCACGAGCATGTTGAAAATTGGGCACCATCCAATTTTTGACATATGATTGTAGATCTTGATGGTAGAACTCTGCCAGTTCCCAGGGGGATCTGCTTGATAAGCTGTTCATTTGACTTGGGGAAGACAGGAGAGCAGTTTAAACTCAGCTCCAAATATAAGGACTGTTTCTTTAACATGTGCCTGGGACCAGCTTTGTTCTTCACTGAAGGAATAACCAAAGGAAATGGACTTAAATTGTTGAAAGAATTTAGGTTGGGAGAATTACTTCAGAGAGAGGGATTAATAAACATTGGAATGGTTTATCGAAGGAAAGCATGGAATCTGGTTATTTAAAGGTTTTAAGAGTAAATTTGTATTTGTGTGAAGCAATTGGAATGCCTCAGCTGGAGGGGTCCCAGACTTTGGGCAGTACCTATTAACTCCTCCCCAACCGGCTTGCCTCCCCCACTCCTCACCTCTGAGGAATTTTCCTTTCCTTTCAGTAAGGAGCATACGGACCCTCCAGGTTCTTCAAGAGATTATATTCCTTCCTGAAGGGAAAAATAAATAGGCCAGCACATAGATTATGCCATATAACGAGTCTCCTGTGTATCATTACAGTGTTGTCACCTCCATTCTCAATTATGGCAATTTTTGCTGAGGGCAGTCTGAGGAATGTGTGGAGCCCACGGCTCGGGGGGCTACTGAGATTCCATATGCTTTTAGTTTGTCTCTGCTTAGCCACTGGAGTGCCTCTCTCAAGGTTGGTGGCTGAGCAAGTGGTGCTGTGTTCTCTCACATGCTGTTCAGGTGACTAAAATTCTAAGTACAGGTTTCTCTGAGGAGCGCCTTGAAGAAGGTGGGGGCGGGGGGTTGAGGGGGCGCTGTATATTGACTTTTTCCTTTGGTTTGAATGAGAAGCTTGGGATGCTTCCAGTGACTGTTTTGCTTGTTACTTTGCAAGAGAAGGCTAATGATAGAATCATAAAAGAAATGTTTTTTTGCCTGATAATCTGAAATTAGAAGGGGGCCTTGGGATATGGAAAATGAGATAAGCTTATTAAGAATGCAACCTCCAGAAAAATATTTGATAACACTGGAACTTATTTCCGGCATTTTCCGAAAATGGTAAAATTAAGGAAAGATGGCACTTTTCCAAGAGAAAAATATATAGAATTTGAGATGTTATTATTCAGGTTTTCTTGCTGATTTTGCTTTTGCAATTCTGAAATCATGTAGTTTGTACCCTTTCCTCCAAAGCGAAACAAACCCCTAATGAAACAAACATAAAAACTGTAACCCAGTAAACTGAAGTAGGCAGGCTGTTAAAGGGTTTTCCAGTTCTGCACAGTTACAGACAAATTTTCAAAGAAAATTTACAGTTGGGTACCTTACAGCCAGGTCTATTGATTCAAAATCCTTTCAAACAAAGATGGCTTTTGTTTGCCAATTACTTGGTGTTTCAGAACTAAGAAGTTTTTGTGCAGAATGAAAGGAAGCAGTTATTTCATAGTCATTTCTCTTATGTCAATAAGTTTTAGAACTTTGTAGACTTGGAAAAGTTAAAGACTGATGGTTCATTGACTACTGTCTACATAAACAATATTAAATCTTTGTGAAAAGGGGACTTCGTTAAACGAGATGCATTTTATTTTATAAATTCTCTTAAGATTCTACTTTCCTGCTCTCTCCATCCATAATCCTGTCATTTCAATGTGAATGTAAATTCAGAGTTTCTCTGTAGAGCTATGTAATATTGATTAGGGCAGACATTTTCAAAGGCAGCAATTAACAATTAGAATTTGAATAACGGAAGGTTTTCTTACTAGGGAGTGATTACCGGACATATATAATACTGTATGTAACACCAGAGACATAGTATAGTGATTTATGGTCACCCTGCTTGCTTTTCATGTTGATGTTAAATTTAATAATGGATGAATTACACAATGTATTTAATCATAAGTCCAAAATGTCTTATTTTAAAAAAATTAGAAATAGCTTTACTCTTAATTTCCATTTTAAGAAATAGGATACTAGTGTTGATGTATTTTGGTTATATGTTCTTAGGAATTTTTCTGCCTCTTTTGGTGGCATTAGGTTTTGATTCAGTTGTCAAGACATGATCCTGTCAGACTGATCTGTGTCTCTGTATCTGGAGCCAGAATTGAAAACCACCTCTGACTTTCCCATTCTTCCTCTTCTGTTAAAGGAATCATGCATTTACAACTTCCCAAATAAACCTGTGATTCTTACAAATGCAAGTATCTGCTCTGCTTAGTTGATTAAAAAGGGCTAAGGAGGAGCAGGTAAGGGCGAGGGACAGGTCTTGAGCAGCTGCACCCGTTCACCTTGCATCAGGTGTCTGCAAAGTCTTCAGACCAAATACATGTTAGAGTCCCTTTCCCAATTGGAATCACTTACCCCATCATTTTTATTTTACCCTTTAGGCTTGAAAAAGTGTGTATTTAGCCATCAGTTCATTTTGTGTGGTCTGAGTTATAAAATGCCCCTGCTGGTTTTTCCATATGAAAAACATGGTTTTCATTTGTGGAAACTTATATAATTTTTTTTTCTGGGTCTTTTGTGCTGCTTTAAATTAAAAGCAAATGTATTTCCCTCCCCTTCATTCTTGCTTCCCCACCCCCATCTTTGCATGTTCCAATTACAGAGTTGTGAAAATAAGTCATCTTTCGGCTTTTGTTACTTTAAAACAGCTATCGGTGATGTCAGAGTCAATACTAAAAGCATTAAGAATGCTGGCAGAATGTAATGCAGCTGCAATCCAACATGATGCTGGAAATGGGGTTGAGAGCATAAAGGCTTTCCATATTCCCAGGGCGCACAACTGCTTGCGGCCTTGGCTTTGATCTCTTCAAAGGCTGCTGCCTCCTCCTAGATGGAGAGACTTGGCTGCCACTCGCTTGCATTGAAAAAAGGCAGAGGTCTCTATTCAGGCAGAAATCAATCACTGTGCAGAAACAATTATGTGTAATTCAACCATCATGAAAACAGGACGAGATTACGGGTTTGTTACCTGAGTGACTGTGTGAAGACGGGGAGCAGGGAACACTGGAGTCCCACTGACATGCCACATCTCGATGACAATTATAGACATATGAATGATGTGGCGGGCGGGGGAGGCACAATGACAAATACTGGTCACGCTGTCCAGCAGAGCAGAAAATGAGGTTACAATTGGGAGATAATGTTTGCATATGTAACCATATTTCAGCAAGCTGAACAACTTCAGGGAACAGACCCTGAAAACTCTTGTGAATATTTGTATGTATAGAGACTAGCATATGAATTTGATATTGGCTGAATTAGGACAAAAATAATCCTAATAATTTGAGGATTATACTGAAAGAGAGAAGGAAAGTGAATTTAACTTTGGTTTATTACACTTGCTAATTTGGAGTATATACTACCGCTAACACCAAACTCTGAAAACACAACAACTTTCTAACCTAATATATATGGATCTCTCTTTAAACATCTTCTGGTTCAAGAATAACATTTTCATTTTGAATCTGTAAACTTGTCTCAAAAAAGCATTATGTTTTTTCATCTTGATTGAGGCTTTTGGGGGAAATGATTTTTGTCAGTTGTACTATCTTCCCTTGTTTTCAGACTTAATTTTTGAAAAGCAACTTTCTCAAATGTGTTGAAGTTTCCTTTCACTGAGAAGAAAAGCAAGGCATTTTTCTAGGTAGGAAATAACTTTTTGCTTAAAGTACAAGTGTGCTTAATCTTGAAGCCCTGGCATGCAAAGCTATCGAGGTATTTATTTTTATTTTAACTTGCTTCTTGTCACCTAACAAAGGCGTAGGAGTAACCTCACGCTTTGCTAGCTAACCTGACTCCGGGTGAGGGGAAAGGCAAAATAAGATGAAAACCTAGATGGCTGATTATAAAATGGTATTGCTTCTGCTCAGTTTGATACCAAGGCCTGGGTTTACCTTTTATGCTGCTCCAGCTTAGACATCAGAGGCGTGAGAGCTGCTTTGAGTTATAGATCTTCAAACAATAAGTCAAAACAAAAAATCAATCCCCTCCGGTCCCTGGGTGCAGTTATCGAAAGATAAAAGAGAAAAATAAAGTTATGCTAAAGCAGATAGAGGAAAGGAGCAGATATGCCAAGGAAACACGGAGGACAAGTGCAGAGTTGAAGTGGGCCTCATATGAGCCAACATCAATGAATTTTTATCTTATCAAAAAGTTTTAGGGTTGCCAGTTCTTTTCAAACTGGATCCAGTCTGCTTCAGGGCTGCCTGGAGCGTTGGCTTCTATGAAGTTGCTTTTCCCCCCTCCCTCTAAAATATAACCACATGGGAATTAGACTGCATTTCACTCAAGGTATAAAACTTGCCACAGACTTCAACAGCAAATTAGGGGTTTTGATAATCCCTTGACATTTTGAACATAAATTGAGGGGAGTGTGTGTGTGTGTATTTTTATGTTTATTGGAAGCTGAGATTTACATGAAAAGTAAGGCAAATCTCTATAGTGTGTTTTTTCTTCAAGCCAAATTTCTAAGGAGAGCTAGAAAGTCCCCATGAATTCTTTTTGAGGTAAGAAATCTGTGTTTTTCCTCTGTTTCTTGTGGGTAATGTCAGATATTTTTGGATATTAATTATAACTATCTGAACCATTTTAGATGGTATTTTAACATATGAGCCAGTATATATTTTTATGAATCCGGGTTATAGTTTGAAAAAAAAAAGCCTTACATTTTTACGTATTTTTAGAAAATAATAAACCAGTTTACTCAATTGTTTTACAGCTGTAAACGTTTGTGAGATGATCCAAGCTGTAGTTCTGTTAACGTCCCTAAAGGTCTCTCACAAAATGGCAGCACATATTTCATTCTTGTCCTTCCCTTTGCTTCCTCATTGTTTTCCTTACTGAGAGTTATGTTCCTGAGCTAATGCCAGCAGGGGCAGCAGGGTCAGGGTGGAGGTTCAGGCTCTGCATCCACCTCCCTAACCACTGTGGAGCCCAGCCTGCACCTTGCCCTGTGATCTGTGCTGGACATAGTCACATTTAACAGCCCTTCAAGTTTCCAGGCTTTAAGGGAGAAAAGGATAGTTAGCTTGGCATTGTAGATGTAGATGCCATGCTATTTAAAGATGCATGTTCTATATATAAACTCTAGTTAATCATTTGAGTAAAACCATCATGACTTTCCTTTGCATAGTTCAGATGACTCACTGTTTTGAAAACTATGTAAACTCAAATGGAAAACAACCACGCACTGATGGTTGCAACTTATATTTCCCAGTGTAGAGTTAATGAGCAGAAAAATGGCAGAGCCACTTCCACACATCTAAGGCTGAACATTTTTTGGAACTATTAATGAATGTACTTTACTGTAAACATTGAAGCTTAGCAGTATGTTCTATAGGCCCTGAGAGGAGGGGAATGAAGATTCTTTCTAGTTTCTTACAATTGTACCATGGCAGGGAATCTCAGTCTGTATTTTTAGGTCTTTGTCCTCCAACTCTCCTTCAGGCTTGGTTCAGCTAGCATTTCCACTCCAGTCTCTCTTTACCATTTCCTATCCTTAATCCCTTCTTGTTATCCTTCCAGGCTACTTAGAGGATGTTGCTACGAGTGGCTTAATGTTTACATGCAAGGAAGGGAAGACAGAGGAGGAAAATGGGGCATGGTGGCACATGTAGGTCACATAGGCATCATGCGTCAGCAAGCTCTGTTCTGTCCCCCATGGAAGCACCTTTGAATTCCTGTTGTTCTCAGCCCTAAATTCTCAACTCTTCTATTCTCATATAGGCAGTGGCAACTTCAAGGAGTTTGGAGGAGTGGGGGCTAGACCCCATAATCTCCAGCAATACCCTTCGCCACCCCAAATAAACACCTATGCTAAGTAAAAATACACACACACACACTTGTACATATAATGCAGTGTTTAAAGCTCATGAGTCAGATTTCCTGTGCTTGAATTTCACTGCCAGGCAAGTTCCTAAAGCATTATAATGCTCACTTTCCTTATCTGTATAATGGGAGTAATCATAGTAGCAACCCATAGGCTTGTGTAAAGGCAATGCAAATACAGAGCATAATTGATACCTCTTTTTGTTGTTGGAAAAGAACAATTCCATTCCATACATCATGAAAACATTATTTGCATTTCATTACTGACCTTTTGAGATGTACTCTTTCATCAATTTGTTTTATGCATATTTGATATTCGAAATTCCACATTTGACCAGCTCCCCGAGGAGAGGCCATGGGTGGAGGAAAGAACTGAGTCCAACAAGTCTCATCTAAACCTGTATTTCTGTTGAAATAGCAAAAATAGGAGATTTTGTTGGGGTCATCCTCAAGACTGCATAATCATGAGAGAAAATTATGTGGTTAATAATTTGTTAACCTCTTAGGTTTCAGTAATTTGGAATTTAGGAAAGCAAAATCATAGTTCACATTTTTCCCTAGTCTTTTTAATGTTAATATACTAAAGGAAATTAGATATCTCTTTCAAAGGAAAAATGTTTTAAAATTAGGTGAATGCTATATTTTGGCATGTTATATTGGGTTGATATATTCTATAGGACAATATTAAGTTTTTATTACAGAGTCTATGAGTGTGTAATTCATTAGCATTTGGAATGGTAACAGGAAAACCATATTCAAATATTTTGAATCACAAAATGTGAATTAGGATCTAAAATTCATAATATTCAGGGATATGATGGGTGAGACGAGCAAGATTCAAGTTAATAGATTATTATAGTCTTCTGAATAAAACCAGACTCTGGACAGCAAAGTAACCAATATCATTCCTTCCTACATTCACACTTTGCTCTTCTTCCGCCCAGCACACACAGCCTCTAATCCTCATGCCAACAAATCAGTGCCACTTTCCTCTTTTCCTATCTTTGAGGGCATTTTTATCACATAAATACTCCACATAGAAAAATCTAAGTTTTAGTATGAAGATAGCTTTATGATGTTTAAAATATTACTTGGACTTTCTGTTTTAATTGTTCTTTTGGTTGCATGAATCAGTTTTTTTGGTGGTGATTTCTGAGATTTTGTTGTATCTATCACCAGAGCAGAGTACACTGTACCCAATGTGGAGTCTTTTATCCCTCACCCCACTCCCACCCTTTCCCCTGAATCCCCAAAGTCCATTGTATCATTCTTATGCCTTTCAATAGACTTTCTGTTTTAATAGGAAATTGCTAGCTTTGATGATTTGTGATGTTTTTTAAAAAATGTTGAAAATAACTATTTAAAAAACTATTCTTTGTAGCTTCAAAATTCTGTACTGTTTGAAGAATAATTACAATACTTATTTAGGGAGAGGCACCAAATACATATTTTAACTAACATTAAAGTCAATTTTAAAGTACTTACAATAAAGAAAAAGTTGACTTTTTAATAAGCCAGAAGAAACTTAGTCTGAGTTAAATAGCTTTATCCTTAGCAAAAATGACCAGACAACCTCTCAGAATTTTAAAGGAAGACTTAGAGCCCTTATTGGTAGCTATTTAGTTTTCAGTGACTACATACTTATATATAGTAATTTCATAAAAATTATTGGAAGTTATTTCCCTTTTTACCCTTGGATATTTTGAGTTAGAACATTATTTTTAAAATCTTACAAGCACAGTAGGGTAAATAATCACAAACATTTATGTTTTTTAAAGAAAAAGACACCTTATTGAAGGGCAAATGACCCTATATTATTAGATTTAACTATTTAGTCACTGTAAGAATTACATAACATGTTTTATACAATGTGTGAATCGTAACTCTAGGTCTGCAGTTATAAGACCCCTGAAAGGCAAACTTATGGCATTTGATCATATGTATTGCTGAACTTTCCAGATCTGGGTGGGGTATCCAAACCTGGAATTGTTACAATACTATGCAGCATAAGCATCTAAAGTTTTAAAAAAAGGAAATTTAAGGAGATAAGAAGTATTTGAACTGGAAATATGCTATATAACTGTACATGTTTTTATAAAGATTAATCCTTTGATTTTAGAATACTTGGTCAAATAGCCAGTAGAATTTAAGTTTTGAAGGTTTGGGGGGAATATGCATATAGTAGAAGGACAAAGCAGAAATGGTTAAGAAAGATACGAATTTTATAACATGCTAAACCAACACCACATGAAATTTTATAGGTGCAGGTTCTTCATGAAACTTCTAATGTTTGCACATTTATTTTAGAAAAAATGAACTATGCTTCTGAAAGTTATTTTACATTTAAGTTCAGAGTTATTTCCTGTTTTCTTCTCTTGTCTACCATAACTTGTTTTGGTTTTTTCTACCTGAATTTTAACTCTCGAAAGATTTCATTATTTTCACATCACACCATCACCTTCCCCTGAGCAGCTGAGACCAGTTTTTGCTCATTCAACCTGTTTGTGTAGTAATTTTGTGACTGATTTTCTTCAGGTATGGGCAAGGAAGAAGTCATACTGTTTGTACAGTTCACATTTGGGCAGGATTGGGGAAAAGGGGGATGAAGCCAAAAAGAAAAAGTTCTTGGAGCCAGCCCATGGGGTGCGTGGGAGGAGAGCAGAAGGAATTGCAGGCTCCAAGCGAGTTAGCTTGAAGGACTCACAGTGGATAATTACCTACACTATATGGCTGGAGGAGGGCTACAAGTCTCCACTTGCCTAAAAACAACTCCCCCGCTGGCAGGCCATTGAAGTGTCACTCAGCCAGCTTCCTTGCCCCCAGTTCCCACTGCTAGAGGCTCTCCATAGACAAAGCGGGGCGTTGTTGCCTAGAGGCCCTGTTCTTGCTGGCTAGCAGACACAGCATTGTACCTCTCCTGGGGCATGCCAGTCCCCCAGTGGGAATAACTCCCTCCACCTTCACTCTCGCCATCCTGAGCCTCCACTGGAAGGGATGCTTGCATTTCAGGGCCATCACCAGAAATAGATGGAAGCGCATCTCCATCTGTATTTGAGCCTGCTGTCATTTGCCTCCTCCTACCCTTTATCACTCTTCCAGGCTAAACAGTCTTAGTTCTCCATGCCTGCTGGTTTCAGAACGTTTGCTGTTCTGGCCCCCCTCCTAGTTACATTCTTTGTTTTGGCCCAATAAAAGTTTGGGTTTTGAAGTACACTCAGTGCTTCAGATTGAGCTGGCCCTCACAGGATAGGAGTGGTCTGTAGCTTCCCTCATTCTGGACGTTTGAGTTCCATTAATGCGCTGCAGGTTTGACAGTCTTAATAGCCTCTTGACACCTGGGCTCAAAGTAGATTTTAGGCAGCTAAAACTCCTATCTTCCTCTAACAAGTTTGGTTTATGGACTCATCAACTTGCAATGTTTGATTGTAATCTATATTAGCACCCCCCTTCTCAATTCACTTGGTCACTTTAGTCGTTTGGGGTCTTTTTGGACCCAGTGATGTAGTGTTTTTTATTCCTTCCATTTTCTTGTCATATGGGAATTTGAAAGGCAGGCATCTGTATCCCGTTTAAAGTCATTGTTTAAAATGTACGAAGAAGCAGGGATGCTGGGTGGGTTATCGTTACCCTTTGAGTATATGAAAGGGTTCTGCTTCAACTTGGGAATCAGATAAGAATCCTGGATCTCCCTTTGGCTTGCTGTGTGACCTTGAGCCGTTTACTTTAACTTCTCAGGGTTTTAATTTCCTCATGTATAAAATGATGTTACCTCCTACTTCATAGAACAGAGTAAGGACTGGAGAGTATGCATGCAAACCATCAGATGTGCCTAGCACGTTGTAGTGGGCAATACGTGTTCTTTTTTAACCTGTTTTGGAATCACATTGATAGAGTTTAATCCTTCATCTGTATGTCTTGATGTATTTGGAATAACTCTGTGTGGCCCATCAGCTTCTCCAGTTTCCTCTTTTCTAGGATGGAGTGCCAGTGCTGTAGCCTGCTCCTCCAGTGCCCTGTATTATTCTACATTTGAACTTTAAATAAAGAAATAAAGCTGCTTTGGATGAGCAGTGGAGCCCCTCTCTAGCCCTCTTTGATTACACTAGGTTAATTTGTCAGTTGATAATTTAGAAGTATGACGTGTGGACGCACAGTGGATAAGGGAGAAGTGTAAGAGCTGTCTTCCAATAGTGGAAGGACTGCTAGCATGGAAGAGGAAGTGAACTTACTTGTGTATTCACTGAGGACAAAATAATATGTGTCCACAGTTCTTTATTTGTAAATTTGGAATTGAAAGCTATGTGAAAGTTGATTTTTTTTTTTTTGATAAATTTGGTGGCAAAATCCAACTTTAATTAATGTGAAGTTATATATACTCGTTAGCTCACTAATTGTGAATATTTATATGCTTCACTGCAAAAATACAAATGTGTTTGATGATGGAGTGCTTCCCTGGACCCCATTGGGGAGAGTATAAAACACACAGTATGTGTGCCCTATCTAAAACCTGAAATATTAAGTTGTAAGACGTGCAGCCCCAAGGATTTCAGATGAGATTAAGGGCCCGTACCAATGAGTAGATAGAAGTCTTAGCAAATACAACCAAGTTTAAGGAAGACATCCTCACATATTTGACAATAAAATGAGATTATTTTCTGATGTAATGACATCTCAGACACAGATCATTCATGGTGGAGGTGAGGGTTGCCATGAAACCATCTATTAAGGATGTTATCAAAGGAGTTTATTGAGTAGGAAACTGGACCTCAAAGTCCCTCCTAACCCCACATAAAAGACACAGTTTTGCCAGTGCAGAGGGCACATGCCTGTAGTCTCAGTGGCAGGAGAATCACTTGAGCCCAGGAGTTCAAGTCCAGTTTGGACAACACAGCAAGACCCCATTTCCTTAAAGAAATTTTTTTTTTTAAAGGACATAGTTTGTTTAGCCCTGGGTGGATGAGCTCCAACAGAGGTTTCTCTGATAGAATGAGCTTACAGCCCTGGCCCATTCTGAGAATTAGGCCATAAACTGAACGCGGGACACTATGCTGGAGAGTACAGACACCTAATGAAGGATGAGTCTGTAATTGCTTAACATGTATTACTTGTATTCCATGATTACATAGTCACTGTCACATTTAAATAAAAGTTACATGATAAACTCTCATTTAATAAGGTTGATCTAACCCAGTGGTTTTCAAAGTGTGGTCTCCAGATCAGCCACATCGGCATCACCTGGGAACTTGTTGAAGATGCCGAGGCGGGCGGATCACGAGGTCAGGAGTTTGAGACCAGCCTGACTAACATGGTGAAACCCCGTCTCTACTAAAAATCCAAAAATTAGCCGGGCATGGTGGTGTGTGGCTGTAATCCCAGCTACTCAGGAGGTTGAGGCAGGAGAAGTGCTTGAACCTGTGAGGTGGAGGTTGCAGTGAGCCGAGATTGCACCACTGCACTCCAGCCTGGGCGACAGAGCGAGACTCCGTCTCAAAAAAAAAAAAAAAAAAAGAAAGAAATGCAGATTTCAGGCTGGGTGCATCTGTAATCCCAACACTTTGGGAGATAGGGGCAGGCAGATTGCTTGAATCCAGGGGTTGGAGACAAGCCTGGGCAGCCATGGCGAAACCCCATCTCTATTAAAAAATACAAAAAATTAGGTGGGTGTCGTACATGCCTGTAGTTCTAGCTACTCAGGAGGCTGAGGGAGGAGGATGGTTGGAGCCTGGGAAGTGGAGGTTGCAGTGAGCTGAGATTGCGCTGCTGCACTCTAGCCTGGGTGACAGAGCAAGACCCTGCCTCAAAAAAAAAAAAAAAGGCAGATTTTCGCTCTCATCCCGTATCTATTGAGAATGCTGTAGTTGAGGGCTAGAAACCTGCATTTTATTAAAATCCCTCCAGGTCATTCTGATGCAGGCTAGTTCAATAAACAGTATCAACTAGTTTTCATAAAGAAAACCTTTGGAGGGCCCATAGTGCCTGCACTCCAGGTCTCAAAGTATGCTTGGAAATCTAGGTTATCCTATGCCAAGGTGCTATCCTGAAAGGACTCTAAATGAGACTCGAGATGCAAAAACAGAATAGAAGAGGAAAAAGGGACTGCAATTGGGACACCAAGACAAAGCTTTTTGGGAAGTATGTGCTTTAAGACATGGGTAAGATTTTGAGGGGGTACAGAATGGGATAGTATTCCTTGCTGAAGGAAGAGAACAGTAAAACCTCTTCATTGGCTGGGGAACAGAATCGTCTCTAGAATGTCAGTGGGAATACAATACTAACAAGAGAGAGCTCTTATTCGCCAAACTAGTTAATTACGTTTTTTACATAATGTGAATATGAAATAAATTCTTTTTGGACCCAAATGCCTGTCTTTATCCTTATTAAGGGTAGGCACATCAGTCTAGTCCTGTGATACATTTTGGATTCTTGAAGCTGTAGCCCCATTGCCTAATTAGATCCTCATCCAAATTGTCAATAAAAACCTTTATCTTGAATTTGAAATTTCCTTCCAGGTTGACCTAAATCCTAATACTGCTTCAGTGCATTTTGTTGCACTAGAAAGAAATAACCCTGATTTCATATGTGGTTTTATACAACCAGTATTTCATTGAACTCACTATTATATCATCATACCCTATACAACACACCTAAGTTTTTTTACTGGGAGTTTTTACATTTTAAGCTTTTTATGAGATATATTTGATACAATAAGCTGCATAAAGGCAGGGTTTTATCTAGGACTCTTAGCATGTCAGAAACTTAAAAAAAAAATTTGTTTCCAAAGAGCCCATGTCTCATAGAAGCCATAATTGTGCCTAGTAGCTTTATATCAGCTTGTGTACAACTCAAAAACACAGGCATTTGGTGGTATTCAGCAACCTTGTTTTTCAGACCATGTAGGCAATTTGTGGAGATTGGCTTTGATGCTGTTGCTTGAGTTTAGAGTGTTTCCAAATGTCTTTCAGCCAAAATTATGTCCAGTGATATATGGAAGTGTGTTTTTGTGGTGGTCTTTTGCATAGCTGTATAGGCATTGTGTAGATACTCTTGAGTAGATTTTTATTTAAAACATTTTTTTTTTTTTTTTTTAGAGATAGGATCTTGCTCTGTCACCTCATCCAGGCTGGAGTGCAGTGGCACCATGATAGCTCACTGCAGCTTGGACCTCCAAATTAAATGCCTAGCTAATTTTTAAAACATTTTTAAATAGAGACGGGTCCTTGCTATGTTGCTCAGGCTGGTCTCCAGCTCCTGGCCTGAAGTGATCCTCCTGCCTTGGCCTTCCAGAGCACTGGGATTACAGGCATGAGCCACTGCTTGAGTAGTTTAAATTAAAATAAGCTGGATGTAGTGGCGCCACCTGTAGTCCCAGCTGCTCTGGTGGCTGAGGCGGAGGATCACTTGAGTTCAGGAGTTTGAATTCAGCCTGGAAAATACACTGAGACTCCTCGAAAAAAAGATAAATAACCTGGGAGGAAAGATACAGTAGTTGGCGAAAAGCTTCCTAGGTGATTTAAATTAAAGAAAATATTATCTTTAGCACCTTACCACCACCACCACCAAAATGCAGTAGTTTAATATTGTTTAAGAAAAAAAATTTTGTATGCCTCATTAATTTTCTTTCTTCGCTTGTTAGTGGATGTCTAAGTTCTAAGAAGCAACTTGGGAAGGGCAAGGAAGGGAATGTGTTATTTTACATTTAGTAGCAATTTAACTGGAAAGTCTTTTTTTTTTTTTTTTTTTTTTGAGTCGGAGTCTCACTTTGTTGCCCAGGCTAGAGTGCAGTAGCATGATCTTTGCTCACAGCAACCTCTGCCTCCTGGGTTCAAAGGATTCTCCCACCTCAGCCTCCCTGGTACCTGGGATTACAGGTGTACACCACCACACCTTGCCAATTTTTTTTTTTTTTTTTTTTGTATTTTTAGTAGAGACAGGGTTTCACCATATTGACTAGGCTGGTCTTGAACTCCTGACCTCAAGTGATTTGCCTGCCTCAGCCTCACAAAGTGCTAGGATTGCAGGCATGAGCCACTGCGCCCGGCCTGGAAGGTCTTTTGATGAGCTGTAAACAGTTAATAATATCATCTTAGGCTGATAGTGCAGCATCATAGAACTGGCAAGTAACATAAGAGAGCATTCCTGTGCCTTTAAGGATCTCATCAAAATTATCCAGGTAGATAGTTATCTGTCAAACTCTTAATGGTCTCATTTAAGGAGAATCATATAAGCAGTCTTAAATAACTGGTTCTGGTCACCAGTGTTATCATCTGTCCTCCTCTTTTTTTGGCCTTAATTCCAATTGCTGCTCTGAATGTCCTTGTATGAAGGGAGTGATTTGAAGGGCTATTTTAGCCCACCCTAAAACTCAAAGGGAAGTATATGAAGTAGTATTTTCCTCTAGGTGATTATTGGAATTGATCTTATGGAAGAAAAGAAATGAAAAATGTCATCACTATTGAATACCTTAGTTGTCATTCACCCTGTAAATAGTATCTTTACTCATAACACAGCTTAAGAGGACCATGTTTCTTTCCTAAATAGATACCATTTGTTATTGGTACTTCAGAAACACTAAGAAAATTGTTCAAAGCATACACAGTGTGATTCCTATGTGTAATCACAATGTGATTATACCCTACTAAGTACCCAAATTTGTATCACATTTTTTGTGCCTAGGATTTGCAACTGCCTTTTACTAACATAAACTAAGCATGTTTCTAACTTTATTCAACAATTAGAATGCCAAGGTATGACCTTTTTATTAATGAGGAATATTTTGTTATTGAAAAGACTTATAGAGAATGAGTAGAACAACCTTAGTTTCATTGTTTATGAAGTGGAACATCCTGGCAAGGTTTTTGTTCTCTATCTGGAATTTTCTCAGAATCCAGAAAAGTGTTGTTTTACTTGGATTGTTCTCTCTCTCCTTTGCTTCTCCATTATTCATGAAGGACCATGTTTTTATAGAACAAAGCATTCAGAATTTATGCAATCCATACATGGTTTGAGTTTCTAACTATTACAAGAAAAATTATTACCCTGAGGCTTAGAGAAACTATGATTCAGTGATATTTTTTCTTCCTAAAATTATAATTTGCTTTGGAATTCCAGTGCTCTTGGAATGCTAGAGGTAAAGAAAGCATTCCAATTGGCCACTGGTTCTTGGAAATGGAAAAGGTTTGTGTTTTTTGACCTCCTTCTAGTGATTTGGTTGGCTAATCTACATTTTATGGTAGAAACAATGTGGAGTTGACCAGAGCTGCATATACTCAGAAGGACTTTGAAGTGGTCCCATTCCTGCAGAGGTGTTCAAAGGAACTTTCTGCTCTGTATTCCTGTAGAAGCAGCAGATTCAGTAATGTGAGGACTTTGAGGAAAAATAGAAGCAGAAGGGATGTTCTGATTCGGCTTTGAGTGTTGGGAAAGGAGGAAGTGATGAAGCTGGTGCCCAGTGGACCCTCTCCAGGATTCTTCCTGGCCTGATTTTTTAAAGCAAAAATGTTAGCCTATAATTTGGTAAATATTCTTTCATCTGTAATAATATTTATTTGATTGCTACAGACAACCACTTATGATGGACATTTTTATGGGTTTCTTCTCTTCTTTGTCTTTTAATTTCTATTAAACCAACAACAAAGGAAATATATTTAACTGTACTACCCTGACAGAGAACTCTTCTCATGATTTACAATTTTTTTCTAGTCCTGCCCATATACATAGGTATTGTGTACATTTTTTAGTCTTACCTGATTAGGATTATAAAAATCAATAGGTTCATACTGATTGTCTTTTCAATAAGTATGGCTTCTGTATCTTTATGTATTTATTTGCTAGCTCAAATGAACATATTTTACATGTTAGAAAAGAACTCCTTTAAAATCAGCCTTAAAATAAGTTATGTCTTTCCAAAGGGCAAAAGAAAGTCTAAATCATAACTTCAGTCATCAGTTTATCATAGAAAAAAAAAAAAGCCCTTCCTCAGTGTTTTTTTCTCTTGAGAATTTTAATCCCACCTTGTTTTTCTGCCAATGACTTACTGATATCTTGCCAAGCTTTTATGAAGTTTTTTTAATGATAAGTAATTTTGTTTATGTTGTAATCATTTATATTTAGGAGTTCTTGTTCCACTTTGTTCATCTTTTTGTTGTTTTTCTTGAACCCATAACTGGTGTTTAGAGGGCAGGACTGAAGATTCTTGTGAAGGTCCTGACTTGATTGCTGGACCCTGCTACCACTGGTAAAATTTCCTTGGTGATAACTCTGCTCCCTCCCAAATAGGTGAATACTCTCACTTTTGTAATAGAGTTTGCATGTGTATTTATTTTGAGAGTCTGCCATTCTCTCCTGAGAATGGTACATAATTCATTTGCTAATTTTTTCCAATAATCATAATTACATATACACACATTTATAAACACAAATAAAATATAACACATAAGCAAACCTCCAGTGGTTGTAGAGTTAAGGAAGTAGAGCCTGTAGGGCTGAAATGGTCAGGACAGACCCTACAGAGAGGGTTCAGGGCCATGTGGAAACTCCAGAAAAAGGGATGCAGGGACAAACACCCAATCCCTGACCTCATTCTTTTTGCCTAGTCCCAAACCCTTCAGATCTTAAATTTCTGTTTCCCATAATCCAGACTTTTTGTCTTGTACAAGTTACATACCCCCCTGTTGCATCTGTAAGTTCTCTTGACTGCAATTTTCCTACTATTTATATTCCCAAAATCTTTGGTTTCCTACAGTCACGATAATTTATTTTCCGCTTAAATAATTGAGAAACGGCTAGATACCCTGCCAAAGTAAGTGAGATGAGCTATAAAACCTGTTCAGAATACTACCAGTAGTCCCACTGAGGTGGTTTTCAAGTGGAAGGGGAGAAGGAGAGAGAACATAACATTTATGTCAACACCGATAGTAATTGTACATAATTTGTCATGAGTGAATCCCTGGGTTTGCTTCTTTCTTGCCACTTCTTTCTCCAGTTCTCTCTTTAGCCTATCCCTGGAGAGTCACATGAGATTCACCTTCAGTGATATATATAGCAGCATTCAGGCGGTAAACATTTCCGTAGATACACAGCTTTATAAATCACATAAGTAATTTGTAGATATTTTTATTCCTTTGTTTCCTAGATTAAAGGGTTTTGACATGACATGAAGAGCCTTCCCAAAAAATAACCCAAATAATTAACTTGTCAAATGAGAAGTCCCACGTCTGATCACTGAACCTCTCCCTAGTTGTAGCATTCTGTTCTTGGCCTCTGGGCCTTCACCTGCACTGTTCTTTCTGCCAAAATGAGCCCCCAGCCCCCATGAAAAACTCCTACTTCCAGCCTAGCTCCTATGTCTCCTGAGAAGCATTCTTCTAGCCCCTCATTGGCCGTATAATTACCCCTGTAGTATTTTGTTCATGTCTCACATACAGCATTTTCCACATTGTATTGAAAGTTGTTCATTTACATCTCATCCCCATCATTAGACTACATACAGATTCTTAAGGACAGAGATCATGTTTGTATGACTAGCCCCTAAAATAGAGCTACACACACACACACACACACGTATCAGTAAATAATAGAATACATGAATGACATTTTCCACCTATTCTTTTTGTTTTGTTTTGTTTTTTGTTTTTTTGAGAGAAAGTCTCCCTTTGTCACCCAGACTGGACTATATTGGCATGATCTTGGCTGGCTGCAAACTCTGCTTCCGGGTTCAAGCAATTCTCAAGCCTGAGTCTCCTGAGTGGCCGAAACTACAGGCATGCACCATCATGCCCGGCTAATTTTTGTATTTTTAGTAGAGACGGTGTTTCACCATGTTGGCCAGGCTGGTCTCGAACTCCTGTACTCAAGTGATTCGCACTCCTTGGCCACCCAAAGTGCTGGGATTACAGGCCTGAGCCACCATACCTGGCTGCATTTTCCACCTAATTTTTATTAAAAAAGAATAAAAAATCAGGAAATGAATATTTTGAGAAACTATTAAGTTATAATTTATCCTAATTCATGATTATTCCAATTGCATTTTATCCTGGTTCTTTTAACCACTTTTTCTTCATTTCTATCACACCCTAATGTACATACCAAAGACACAAGAAGATCAAATTCTGTAATCAGTTTAAGTCCTGGTTGGGGACTTAGATGAAAAATTTTCAGTGGAGAGATTGCTAAAACTGACTAAAATGACTTCTAAAGACTTATAAAAATATCCATGATATCTCTGGTTTTTTTTTTAATTACTGTCAAAAATCTAGAATTGGCTTCTTATTCATGTGTATTTTGCAATTAAAGAAACTTATAACTGGAATTTTAAGTCCTTAGTGGAAAATGGAAGAGAGTTTCAGAACATAATTATGACCACTAGACTCAGAAATAGGACTATTTCCTGAAATAAACAACAACAGTAAAAAAATTCCCTATTCCAGTAAAGTTGTTTCACGTACATCTAAGTACTTAAACATTGTAATTGGCAGGTTACGGTTAGTTTTGTGAATTTTGTGAAAAATCTCATTGGTGTTAACACTGTTATGATTAGTAACTTTGTGAACTTAGAGTTTTAAGTAAAACAACATTTACTTTTTAGGATCCATAATACACCTAGGATTACCTTATACATGAATCACTGCACAGTCACACTGCTGTACTTAAACTGTTGTGGGTCAATTGTTTCCAAAATTTGACTACTAAACTGTTTTCCAAATATATGTGCTAAAAAAAAAAAAAAATCCCAAGGTATGTTATGTACCAAGCAAGTGATTTTTCTGGAAGAACTTAAAGTTGTAAAAATCCCTGTAATATCATAAAAACTATCAGCAATATGTATATGTCTGCTGAACTTTCACAAATTTTCATTAATTTATTCAGTAAATTCTCAAACACTAGATATTTTACCTGTAATAGTGGGAAACTGCAAAATGATAGCATGTGGAAGGATATATTTAAAACAGCTGGAGTCATACCACTGTAAATAATATTGGTAAGGCCGGGCGTGGTGGCTCATGTAGTCCCAGCTCTTTGGGAGGCTAAGGTGGGTGGATCACCCTGAGGTCAGGAGTTCGAGACGAGCCTGGCCAACATGGCAAAACCCCATCTCTACTAAAAATACAAAATTAACCAGGCATGGTGGTGGGTGCCTATAATCCCACCTACTTGGGATGCTGAGGCAGGAAAGTTGCGTGAACCTGGGAGGCAGAGACTGCAGTGACCTGAGATTGCGCCACTGCACTCCAGCCTGGGCGATAGAGCAAGACTCTGCCTCAAAAGTAAATAAATGAATAAATAAATAAATAAGTAAATAAATAAAGGTACACTGATGACTAAATTATATTGAATTGATAAATGCAGTGAATACCAGTAAGTTCAGTGCATTAGTTCAGAGACATAATTACTGGCCTATCATGGGAAAATATGTTGGTATGTTAGAATTCTAAGTCAGGACGAGCTATATTCTATATGATTAACCTTTTAGTAGAGAAGTCATTTCAGATATAACCAGTCAAGAATAATGACTCCCACAGGTTGGTAACAGCTATGCCCCATCCAAGTATATGGAACAAACCTAGTGATACCTAGAAAGGAGTGTTAGAAAATCTGTTTTAGTCCTAGGTCCAAGTTGACCTTTGGACAAATGACTTGAAGACAAAAGAATGTGGAAATCCGCAAAAGCTCTGAAATCTTAAAGTGTTTTCATAACTTTTATGTGGTGGCCCAAACTGACCAAAATTAAGACTTTTTATAGCCTTGTCTTTCCTACTTGGATGTTTCACTAAAGCAATGTTCATGTTCCGGGCACGGTGACTCATGCCTGTAATCCCAGCACTTTGGGAGGCTGAGGCGGGGGGATCACAAGGTCAGGGGTTTGAGACCAGCCTGGCCAACATGGTGCAACCCTGCCTCTATTAAAAATACAAAAATTAGCCGAGTGTGATGGCATGCGCCTGTAGTTCCAGCTACTTGGGAGGCTGAGGCAGGAGAATCACTTGAACTCGGGAGGCAGAGGTTGCAGTGAGCCTAGACTGCACCATTGCACTGCAGCCTGGGGGACAGAGCAAGATTCCATCTCAAAAAAAAAAAAAAAAATGTTCATGTATCTGTTTAAGGGGTATGTACTCCCCACACTTTGCTGGGGATGTTACATAATATATAATGTGCATTCTGTATTTTCATATATGTGAATATTTTGGAAACTGAAAAAATATCTGGCTTTGTGGGTTTCATCTAACATATATGAACCAAAATATCAGTTATCTCATGTAAATTAGAATAATAATACCATACAATCTTGCTAAGAGAAAAGTTTTTTGTTTTTAATTTTTTAAGGTTGAGTCTCTCTCTGTTCCACAGGCTGGAGTGCAATCATAGCCCACTGAAGACTCAACCTCCCGGGCTCAAGCTATCCTCCCACATCAGCCTCTGGAGTAGCAGGGGCTACAGGGGCATGCCATCACACATGGCTATTTTTAGTTTTTATTTTTTTGTAGAGACGGGGGTTTCTCTATGTTGTCCAAGCTGGTCTTGAACTCCTGGCCTCAAGTGATCCCCCTGTCTCAGCCTCCCAAATTGCTGGGATTTACAGGCATAAGCCACTGCACCTGGCCCAGAAAAGTTTTTGATATCAGATTATAGATTGTTAATTTTAGATTTAAAGCTGATATTATGCATCTTAAAAATTGGTGTTCTGGCATTATGGTAGATGTGATAGATACCCTAAGCAGTATCTGCTGAAGTACACTAAAAATATGGAGATATATTTTACACACACACACACACACACAAATGACACATATGCATAATACATACTCACAAACATGCATACATATATCCAACCTGTAAAGTTTTTTCCCCCAAGTATACATTTTGAATGCATCCATGAGCTGACTGAAAGTTAAGGGTACTCAGAAAGCAGTAAATGGACCACTAAAGCTGGCTGTTGTAGAATGTGATGAACCAGGCTTCAGATTCTATCTTGTAGGCTACTCAGGACAAAAAATAGACTAATAGGTTAAAAAAAAAAAAAAAAACCAACCCTAGCAGAAAGCTGGGGTCCCAAAGTCTATATCTTTAGTGTAAAGGCAAACTAGAAATAAACCTACCTTCCCAGGGAACTGCAGTGAAAATTTCTTGTCTCAAGTACTGTCACTGACTAGAAGAGGAAAAACGCTGTCCTGAGAATTATAACTGCAGCTGGCTTTCATGCAGGTTTGCAGTCTTAGTTCATATTATCAAGGGTGACCGAAGGACCCCAAGCTGAGAATTTCCTCAACAGAGACCTGGTTTTGTAATGCTCCACAGCATATGGCAGAAGTGAAGGCAGATTCATTCTGGAAGCACGTACTATATAGGCCTCAAGTAATTTCTGCAGATAAACTTATAAGAAATGGACACTTACAGTAAAGAAAAAGAAAAAAGAATAGAAAATCACAACACACAGGAAACATGGCCCCATGAGCCAAAGTCAACATATGCAGTTGAGTCAGACAAAAATCTTGAAATCTGTATTGTCATAAGTGTTATCCAACATGGTAGTTACTACATGCATGTGACTATGGAGCACTTAATTAGTGTAACTGAGAAACTGAATATTTACTTTTATTTAATATTAAGTTAAATAGCTACATAGCTGATGACTATTCCATTGGGCAATGCAGCTTTAGAAAATAGAATTATTGGCTGGGCATGGTGGCTCACACCTTTATTCTCAGCACTTTAGGAGGCCAAGGTCAGACGATTGCTTGAGTCCAGGAGTTTGAGACCAGCCTGGGCAACATAGTGGGACCCCATCTCTACAAAAAATAAAAATAAAAATAAATTAGCTGAGCATGGTGGTGCACGCTTGTAGTCCCAGCTACTCAAGAGGCTGAGGTAGAAGGATCACTTGAGCCCAGGAGGTCGAGGCTACAGTGAGGCTGCAGTGAACCACTGCACTCCAGCCTGGGTGACAAAGTGAGACTCTGTCTCAAAAACAAAAACGAAAATGAATGAGTGGTAACAGTAGATTAGACCTGACTAAATTAATGAAACGAGGGATCTGAAGAAATTATGCAGAATTTTAGAGACCAAAAGGAAAATTATGAAAGGTATGAAAAAAATATGCCATGATCAACCCAGAATAAGCTGATGGAACTATGATAATAACAGATAAAGGAAGATGTAATTCTGAATCATTATGCATATAATAATGTAACTTTAAGATCTATAAAGGAAAAATGGACCAGAGCCACAAAGACAAATCTACTTTCTGGTAAGAGATTTCAACTTATCTCTATCAGTAGTTAGTAAATCAGCAGGAGCCCCCTACCACCTTAAAAAAGTAAATAGGCTATAAAAGATTTGAACAACCATTAAGCTTGATCAAATGGATTATATGAGCTGCTATATCCAACAACTCTAGAATATAAAATATTGGGCCACGAATAGCGTGTTAAAAAACTTCAGAGGATTAGTTGTGACACAGCCATATTCTCTGCTCAGAAAACCATTAATTTAGAAGGAAACAACTAGAAAAACCCTCATTTATCAATAAGGAAAACTCTTCAAAGGTCAAAGAAAAGATTTCAGGACTGAATGGTAATAAAAAGTTTACATATCAAAACCAGTGATGTGCAGCCAACAGGTACTTAGAGGAAAGTTATGGCATTAAGTAGTTATACCAGCAAATAAAGACTAAAAGGTGCAGTAAAAATGTGGTGGATCAAAGAGAATGAATGAGGCATGAAGAATGATTGTAGCACAGTGCAAGCAGGGACTAGTGGGCTTTGCTTCTAGCAGTCCTTTGGCCCCTGTATTTTTGGAGAGTGCTCATGACATTGTTAGGTATGAGTTTTTTATGATCTTGGCCAGAAAATGTTATCCAAGTTATTGGCAATAACTGGTCTAGCAAGTAAGAATATGGAAGTGACAACTCTGGCCTGGCGCGGTGGCTCACGCTTGTAATCCCAGCACTTTGGGAGGCCGAGGCGGGCGGATCATGAGGTCAGGAGATCGAGACCACGGTGAAACCCCGTCTCTACTAAAAATACAAAAAAATTAGCCGGGCATGATGGCGCGCGCCTGTAGTCCCAGCTATTCAGAGAGGCTGAGGCAGGAGAATGGCGTGAACCCGGGAGGCGGAGCTTGCAGTGAGCCGAGATTTCGCCACTGCACTCCAGCCTGGGCGACAGAGCAAGACTCCGTCTCAAAAAAAAAGAAAGTGACAACTCTGTAATGCCAGAAATACTGGGGTATAATTGGCTTGTGCATTGGTATCTGTATTTTTCCTCAAGAGTTAAAAAAAAATTCAGCTCCTTTTGTTGAGTATATCAGTAGCAGCAGCTTTGGTTTAGTAGGTAGATTCTCAGAGTGTAGTGTCTGTACCTCTGGGGTCCCTGAGACATTTTTAGGGGGTCCATGAGATCAAAACTCTTTTCACGATAATACTATCATTTTTTGCCATTTTCACTGTGTAGACATTTGCACTTGTATGAAAACAATACTGGGAAAACTGCTCGTCACTTAGCGCAAATCATGGCAGTGGCACCAACTGTAGTAGTTCTTTTGTTACTATATTCATCACCATGGACTCTCAGTTAAAAAATGCTAGTGTCATTTAATAAAGTAGTAGAAGTTATTCATTTTGTTAAACCTAGGCCCTTAAGCACATGTATTTTTTTAGTATTCTAGTGATGAGATGGGAAGTACATATAAAGCACTTATACAATGTGGCAAAGTGCCATGGTTGTGTCAAAAACACCAGTATGATTGAGTTTTTACTTTGCAGAGTGATTGACAGGTCAGCTGTGGCTCTTCAGACTTGGTTATTTGGTAGACTTGGTTATCAAAATTAAGTGAAATGAGCCTATTGTTTTAAGGAAAACAGTTATCAAGTACAAACTTCAAGCTTTCAAATACAAATTAGAATTTTGGAAATCTTGTATTCCGCAACATAAACTTGACAGCTTTCCTATCCTTTAATGTCTCTTCTGATGAGTTCAGTTGTGATATTGACAAATGTGATTGTGATATTATATAATGAAACAGGTAAACATGGGGAAAATCTGCATGACTCAGTAACCCAACATTTTTTAAATGATCAGTGTTTGTTGCAAAATCACATGTGGATGATAGATTCATTCAAAGTGTTGGACTTTGATAGATTAATGGATTTCAATATAACAGAGTAGGAAAAGTTCACTGATGGTTTCAGATTCCACATTGCAGCTGACCTTTAAAAAATTACTGCTTTGTCCATTGTATCAAAGAAGAATATTCATAATTATCTTAAAAAGCTATTAAAATAATTCTTTCCTTTCCAGTTATGTATCTGTGTGAGGCTAGAATTTCTACATATACTTCACAGCAAATTTTATGCAGAAGCAGACATGAAAATTTAGTTGTCTTCCATTAAGCCAGATGTTAAAGAGGTTTTCAAAAACATAAAATGGTGCCTGGACACAGTAGCTCATGCACGTAATCCTAGTACTTTGGGAGGCTGAGGCAGGAGGACTGCTTGAGTCCAGGAGTTTGAGACCAGCCTGGGCAACAAAGCGAGACCCCATCTCTACAAAATATAAAGAATTATCTGGGGGTGGTGGCACATACCTGTAGTCTCAGCTTCTTGGGAGGTTGAGGCAGGAGGGTTCCTTGAGCCCAGGAGTTCAAGGCTGCAGTGGGCCATGATCACACCACTGCACTCCAGCCTGGGTGTCAGAGTGAGACCCTTCCTTTAAATACATGCATACATATATACACACACACACACACTTATATATAAAATACATACATATAATGGTACAACTTCCTATAAAAATATTTATGTTCACATGTAACAATTTAAACAGATTGTTTTTTAAGCAAATTAATAAACATTTTTTAATTTTCTCAGTTTCAGTTTCCAATATGGTAAACATTGATAGATATAATCCACATAAACAAAAGCTCCTTGGGTGTCCTCAGTAATTTTCAAAATTATAAATGTATGCTGAAACCAAAAGTTTGAGAACCACCAGTTTACTAAGTCAAACCTTTAGGCCACCTTATAGGAAAGACTTGAGGCTACCAAATGCACAGATACATGTGTGTTTCTTTTTGTAATGAAGGCTATCATGATGGGGCAGATCATTCAACATACTTCCAAACAGGCCACATCCTGAAATTGGCAAAGACCTTTACACCTTTTATTGAGGATTTTTTATTTTAATCTTTTGCATTACAGTGGGACTTCTTGAAAAGTGTGGTGATTCTCAGTATTTCATTTTGTACATTACCATAATACTCTTACATGACATTTTGAGCATCATAAATCTGAACTCTATTATTAGGTTCAATATGTACTATGGACTCAGAAATTTCTTGAATGAAAATTTATGATGAGAATTAGTCATATCCCTAGGGTTTAGTTAGTGAAAACAAAACCTCAGTGTATGCATTCAAAGGTGATCAGGAATAGAAATTATCTATTCTAAATGAAAGGAAAAAACATAGAAAATTTCCCCATTTTAACAGAAAACAAAGACAAGTGATTTAGAACCCAAGGACTTGCTTTTCTCCTCAATATGTGATTTTCCATCACCTGATGTTGAACTTTTATCTCGTATGTGGGAGTTAGCTTTCAGTCCTACAGTTATAATCTGTATAGCTGACCTGCTTGAAAGGCAAAGAAATTGAAAAAAAAAGTTTCTTAAAAAATCTTATTTTTATGTGTTTTTCTTTGGTGTAAGTTGCTTGACTGTATTTCATCACAAATCATGTACTGTGCAGTATAGTTCCCTTACAAGGATGCATGCTGTTGAATATACAAAAAAAAAATCTTTGTTTGAAAAAAAATAGTTAGAAAGTTTGTGTTTTAACCAAAAAGAAGCTCAAGAATAGATTAGACCATAACAACAAATTATGTAAAACAAAACCCAGAAAACAGGTCTGGTGGACGTTGTGTGTTATACTGTCTCATTAAAGAAAATGAGTCAAGATTGATCGAATTAACCACACAGGTTCACTACATTTTACCTACTCGAGCAGGCTGCAGTGGCCATCTCCTGCCACAGCTGTTTGTTTAAATTGTTCACATGAGTCATACTGAGAAAGAGCCTTTAAAAAAATAGGTAAACAAACTATTTGAAATCTCTGTCTTCTACCTGATAATCATCTAAGAGAAGCATTGTAATTATGTACTTGGGAGAGTCCCTGGCCTAAGGCCTTTCTAAACCTGAGGTGGCCTTAGATAGATATTTAGAAGTAATATCTTTTCACATGTCATTCATTGGATGTATAGTGTTTTATGCAGTCTTTTACCTTCATGTTAGTTTAACTATAGCATGACAATTCACAGTTCGCATTAAGCCTAAGTTTCGCACTCAAAATCATTTTTGTATAAAATGTATGGAACTTGACTCTTGACAAATTGATGTGTTGAGTATTTTTATGTCACTGTTTAGCAAATGCAGAAATGTAGATTTGTGAAAAGATGACTAGAGATGAAAGCATGAATTCTTTGCCACCTTCCAAGTTAGCAGTAAGTATTAATAAGCTCATCTTTTAGAAAACAATGCAATGGAAATAAAAATAATTATTTGTTCTTGTGGTATGCTTGAAAGGATCATGGACTTTGGTGAAAGATCTGGATTTGACTCCTACCTCTACTACCTGTTGGCTGTGGGATCTTATGCAACTCATTTAGTCTAAGCCTCGTCACTCCCCACTCCCTAAAATGGAAATAATGATAGCAATCTCACAGAGTAGTCATTGGGACTGAACATTTATTTAGCATAGTACTTGGCTCATAATGACTGCCCCAAATGCTAGTAATAGTAGTTGTGGCTGTTATCACTGCTAATATTAAGTTATATTTCACAAGTGCTAATTAAGTCCTGTTATCTTCCTGAGCCTTGGTTTTCTTATCTCTAAAATGGGGACTTGAGAGGTGATCTCTAAGATTCTTCCAGTCAGACCTTTCCAAGTCACCCTGCAGAGGTTGGCAAGCTGCCCATTGCTGGGATCCTTCACGCCCACCCTGATCCCCTCCCTGCTCTTCCTCCCCCTCCCTGCAAAGCTTCTCTCTGGCTAGTTCTGCTCAGCAGGAGGTCGTTTGATCAAAGCCCTGGGAAAGGTCAGACATTCCTGGAGTGGTGACACTCAGCTGGCTGCAGGAGCTGCCCTTACAGAACCTTGTACTGCAGAAGCTCTAGCTCAAATGGAGAGGCTTTTCTAGCAGCCATTTTCTGAGCACTGTGGCTTAGCCCAGCTGGGGAGAAAGTTATTGAAGAACACCTGTTTGGGGGTGGCTGTCAAAAGCTTTGTTATGCTTTCATTTTCTTTTGGGATGTGCAAATGGTAGGAATAGAAAGGTGGGGGTTAAATCTTGTCATAAAGATGCTAACAAGTGGTAAATTACACTATAGTTAAAACGTGCAACCATTAAAAATTCTGTTAAAATATTTAATCAAGGGAAAATATTTACATGTTGAGTAAATTAGATTATAAAATAATATCAAGGTTGTTTTTAAAAAATGTTTATATGTGAAGGTATAATGGAAAAAAATTAGGAAGAAATTTATCTCTAAGTTTTTTTCCGGGTGGCAGTATTAGGTTATTTTTGTTTAGATTTTCTAAATGTTTTACATGGGTTGATTCTAATGAGGAGAAACAAAAGAAATAAAATCAAAGAAAGAACCTTAATTGCTTATCAGATGAAAAGGCTAACCTCTTCACAGAAAAGAGGATGTGTGAATGTGAATTGTGTACAGTGATGTCTCACAGTGAGGGCATTCTGTGTCACATGTTGCCACCTTTGGTGTCTTGTGGGCTTGAAGCTATAGAATGTGACCAGTCCCTTTACTTGTGGGCACTTACACAGTGCTTATGATGTGCCCAGCACTGTTATTGGCACTCTAATACTAACTTATTGAATCCTCTCCACAACTTCCTGAAGCAGATCCTGTTATCCTTATCTTACAGGAAACTGAGACACAGGGATGTGAAAACACACAGGGCACACAGCCAGTGAGAAGCAAAGTCAAGATTCACACACAGGTTCACCAGTCCCCAGAATCCAGGCGCCCACCACATACTGTTCCACTTTGCCCTGAAGTAAGACTCTGAGAGCTCTCGGGGCAAACAGCTCTCAAGTTGGATTTTATGTGTATGGCCATCATGAGGGTTAATTGGGATGTACTGTACTCTAGTGTGGTTCAGAAGTGGACTTGGAGGGCTCTTTGGACTCTTCTTTTTTTTTTTTTTTTTTTTTTTTTTTTTTTTTTTGAGACAGTCTTGCTCTGTCGCCTAGGCTGGAGTGCAGTGGTGCAATCATAGCTTGCTGCAGCCTCTACCTCCTGGGCTCAAGCAGTCCTCCCACCCCAGCCTGTCAAGTAGCTGGGACCACAGGCATGTGCCACCATGCCCAGCTAACTCTTCTATTTTTTTGTAGAGATGGAGTTTCACCGTGTTGCTCAAGCTGGTCTTGAACTCCTGGTTTCAAGCAGTCCTCTCACCTTGGCCTCCCAAAGTGCTGGGATTACAGGTGTGAGCCACTGTGCCTGGCCTGCATCCTTTTTTCTTGCTTACTGTTTCTCTTTCCTGTCAGCTGAGTCCAGCTCATGTCCCCCTGCCCTTTTCACTGTTTGAGTTCCAAGCCAACTCCCACACAGCTACCTTGATCAGATTTGACTCTCTTATTTTACCTCAGAGTCAAAATCTTGCCTGGGCGGGAGCGCAGCAGTGAGCCTATAGCTTAACTTGGAATTGAAACCACCATTTATTTTCCTTCTGTCATTGTCAGGGACCTCAATTGTCTCTACAAAAATAGCTTTCCATAACTGCTCCTCAGTAGAGGGAAGAAAGCAGTAAAGAGGAAGGGGCACTGCAGCCTTCAGACCGCAGGCCTGCCTTACAGCTCTGTGTGTGTGTGTGTGTGTGTGTGTGTGTGTGTGTGTGTGTGTTACATTATAGGCAGACCTCTTAACCTCTCTGAGCCTCAGTTTCCTTATTGGTAAAATGCAAGGATTGAAGTAAATGAATTTCAAGGTCTCACTGCTCTGATGTTTTGAAAAGCTTCAGTGTATCTTTAAATATTTTCCATTACAGATTCTTTTTTCTCATGCTGTAAATGCCAGAAGCAGAGAGAGGTTAGTCTTATCTATTTCCACAGCAGCAGCTACACAACTCTCTTATTCTTTCTCTCTTTAACCTCTTCCAGTCTGATTAGGACTCAGCTTCATCCTACTGTTTTGATAGCAATTACCGATTCTGTGGCATCAGCTACTATTTATTTTTGAGGTAGAGCTCAAAGTTACCAATTCTTGGGTTATTAGCACACTTGTATTTAGAAAGACCAATAATGTGAACCATCTTAAAATTAACACTTAAATAGAAATTTTCTCAAGGTTACATAGAAGAATGACATGGACTCACCATAGCCACTGAGAGAGGGGATCGCTTCCCAGTATTAAACCGAATTATATCTGAGTAACTTCTCTTGATCAAGTCTCACCACCGTTTCTACTTACTAGTACTGTTCTTGCCCTCAGATTCATTCAGTTGTGTCTATTGATCTCTGATCTATTTGGATAGCTCATTTCCAATGTATAAATTTGGATACTTGCATTGTCAGTAGATACTTTTTGTCCCCAACAGATAGTATAGGTGTGCCTATGGAATTATATGTGGACATAGATCTTTATTTGAAGCCTTACAACCTAAAATGGATTATAAATTGCTTCTTTAAATTTAGCCTCCTGGATTTAGGTTGTCCACAGCAGGCCAGTGGGAGCACAATTCGGATGCTCGTCTCCTCCTGTCTCATCCTGTCCTGTTCCGATTCTTTTAGGCAGCAGCTCCCTGCCCTCCTCGAGCCCCATAAGTGCTGCTCGGGATAATTCCATCCTGGGCAAATGCAGGGCAGTGGTCTCTGGAGTTTCTGTTCACGGAGGAAGCCGGCTGTTCCATTTAGAACAAGGAAGCGTAGTTCTCTCAGACATTGCACATGCGCTTCAATGTGATGTAACCTGACAGCCCCTGACGGAAGTCCTAAGGCTCTCTCTTTAAACCCTTTTCCAGAAGGCAAGGTGTTTTCCTTGCTCTTTGGCTGCTGCTCACAGTATTTCGTGTTATATCCTCAGACATTAAGTCCCCTATCTTTAGCTCTCAGAGTTTGTCTGCTCATATGCACCACACTTAAACGTCCACATCTAGAAAACACTCTTGTTTTCACATCACTTGGGGCTGTTTCCCCAAACTGCTTACCTTTTCACCACCGAGGCTTTGCTGTTTTCCTCATTTTGACCTTTTCTTTTTAACATAAGATGCTTCTGTGTTGTTTCTGCAATAACCACTTTCTGGAAGGGCCTAGATGACATTTCTTATCCTGCTGTTTTGACATCATCATCATATATATGATTCTTTGGATACAAAGTGCTTTTACAAACCCTTTATCGTTTAGGCCAAGCTTGGTCCTCCTCCCTGGCTTCTTGTTACAGATTCCCTTACTTGACTCTGATAATACTTTTTAAATTAGTATGCTTACCAAGTGGGTTAACAATAAAGAAGAGAGAAAATCTCTGAAGGACACTTTTCCTTTATGTTTGTTTGCCTAAATGCTAAATAACTGGCCTATTACAGTCACAGAGTATGACTGTAACTACTGACTTAAATATGCTGATTTTCTGCACTGAAAAGAATAGCTTTTGATAAATGTTAATAAATAGCTCAAAATTTTTGACTAATCGTAACTTCCTGAATTTTCTCTAACATACTTGCCTTAAAAAAAACTCCAGATTGCTTTAAACTTATGTGTTTGTTTTTTATTCTTTGTCTTCATATAGTGGTTTTTTAAATGAGTTTAGGGTCTAGAACTAAATCTTTTACAACTGAAAGCAGAACAAAGCAACTTTCAATTGGATCCGTCTTTTCTTTTATTCAAAATGATAATTCTAAGCAGTTGTGACAGTGGGTAGCTGAGTAGTAGAAATAGCCACATAGTGCGTCATCCTCCCTGCCTCTCTTACTTTTCTCTCCACATGCATACCTGCAGTTTATCCATGGTCCCACCCTCCCAACACATTACTGCTGTTTTGCATTTGCCCGTCCTCCCATTTGAAGGAGTGCCAGGGAAGTCCTGTTGAATTCTTTGAAGAGCAGATTTGTAGGTGTTGTATGTTTTGGTATTTTGACAGCACTAGATGCAGACTTGGGTTTAGGGTGCTGTGATCTGCGGCAAAAACAGGATGTTTTAGGTGAGCCTGACTGTACAGGCAGTGGGCTTGTGGCAGGGTGGGTACTCCCTAACTTTGGTCCCCATTTCCCTCCCACCCCCACAACAATTTCTTTGTGTGTGGGTTTGTTTCAGGACTTGTCAAAAGACGGTCGTTCAGTAGGTGTTCCCTTCTCCCCTGTAACACAGCTGCAGAGATCTGCACTTCCCCCACCCAAACTCAGCTGGCTCTCCTCCCTGACACATGCCCCTCGCAGCAACTAGTGCTCTGGGGCTCTTCTGCCTTTTTTCTGCCATTCTCAAAATGCTATCTGGTTCCACATAGCTTTCTTTCTGATTTCCAGATTGAAAAATCTGAATAGATTTACTGGCAAAATGTATTTCTTCCTCTTTAGTGTACTGTATGGCACTAAACAAAGAGAATGGTTTCCATCATTGTATTAATTAAAAAACACACTGCGTCTGTTTCACTTTAAGAACATCTCACCTCGGATAGCATTCCACAGCTCAGAGATATGGCAGCATCAGGCTTCCATTCCTGGGCTTCTGCCATTCTAATGTTGTTTATCCTCCAACAGGGTGGTTTCTGACAGTGCTTTGATGACATTGTCTAATGGTGTACTTAATGGGTAGCTGGGGGATGCCTTAGAGACAGATAATATTTTACCTTGTAGAGTTAGACTCTGGTTTGACTCTGCCTTTTCTGAGAAGGCGGTTTCTGTACAAGGGTGTAGGATTAAAATCAGGAGCATATGCTAATTATGTGAAACTATTTGTACTAATCCCACTTGCAGGTAAAGACATTTGTTTACTGTGCAGCTGAGGTTGATTTATCTTTACATTTTATCTAGTTAACAAACATACTTATATATCATTATGAGCCAGGAATCATTCTAAGAACTTAACTAATAGCAGCTCACTTAATCCTTAACAACCCTATACAACCCTATGAAATATGTACTGTCATCATGATCCTTATTTTCCAATGAGGAAAAATCAAGGCACAGAAAAAATAAGTAACTTGCCCAAGGTTGTACAATAAGTGGCAGAGTTGAGATTCAGCCCCTGGCAGTCTGGCTGCAGGCGTCATTCTCTTACTGCCCCATGGCTGTGTGCCCATGGGTGGGTGGGGGTGGCCATCACACAGTCCTGAATGGCATTGCAAGGGACATTTTTCTCGTTGCCTGGAGAAACCAGGATCAGAACACTGTACCCCAGGGATGGGGCACGCAGCGAAAAACTGACTCTCGAGCCTAGGAGCTATTTGTACTGGCTTTGGCACTTCTTGGACCTCTGCTTACAGAAGCAGATACCTCACAGCCCTCATCTGACCACAGGAAAGCCGTCATAAGCTCATAGGACAGGGTTCCAGACATGGAAGCTTCTAATGCCCCAGCAGCCACACAGTGTGTATCAATGCCTGACCTCCCAACGTCCTAGCACCATTGAACTCCTGACAGGTCATTACCACTGTTTTTTTGCCTGTTTCCAACAGCCCAGCTCTTTGCATACTCAGATCACTAGCTGCTGAGCCTTGTAGGGGAATTAGGGCAGGGTTGACTTCACAGATGAGAAGATACAGTGTCAATAGTCCACTGTAAGACTAGGACCTAAATCCTGCTGCCACTTTTTTTGTATGTCAGTACTTTTACTTTATAACCTGAGACAGGGTCTCAGTCTGTCACCCAGGCTAGAGTACAGTGGCACAATCACAGCTCACTGGAGCTCCCAAGCTTAGGTGATCCCCCACCTCAACCTTCTGAGCAGCTGGACTGGAAGGGTGCACCACCACGCCCTGCTAATTTTTTTGTATTTTTTTTGTAGAGACAGAGTTTCGCCATGTTGCCCAGGCTGGTTTTGAACTCCTGAGCTCAAGCAATTCACCTGCCTTGGCCTCCCAAAGTGCTGGGATTATAGGCGTGAGCCACCATGCCTGGCCTGTATGCCAACACCTTTCTTGCCTCCCTCTACCTCATTATTTCTTTACTCTTCCTCCTCTGATTAAATAAGGTAAATGGTGATAAATGACAGTTAGGGCTGGAAATATATATGGTGGCTACAAAAGGTAAAGAATCACTTTTTGCAGGCATCTCCTGTTTTCCCCTCCTTTCCTCCCTTCAGGCAGGAGTTGTGTGGCCTGCAAGATGGCCTGGTTGCTGGAAGGTGACTTAGCCAATAATGCAGTTCATTGGCTGGGTCCCCAGGTGCACTCAGCAGGTGGTGCTTTCAAAGATTAGCTACAGGCCAATGTGCTGAGAATCAGGATAATAATGCAGCTCTTGTGCAGTTATCACAGCTTTAGATACATTCAGGAAAAAAGCCAGTGGGAATGGAAGGAAGGCAGAGACTGTCACAACCACCTGGGCACATCTGGCATTTCTTCATTTGTCCTTACAGGGGCTCTGTTTGCATCATAACACGAATAATTCTTTCTTCCTTTTCATTATGTGTTCTTTCATGTGGTGTATCCTATGGAAATATTGGGGGTGGTTATTGATTAGCACTATATTTTGCCTTGGAAGAACTTAGAGAAGATTATTGATCCAATTTTACCCAATTGTTAGGTCATCTTTCTATATACTAGATTACCTGTCTTTCATCCAATTTAGTAAGTGCTCATTTTCATTGAAATGCCATAAAATGAGTTGTAACCTAGAGTCTGGACAGATTTCAGAGATATTATGGTTCTAGGACCTACTCAAAGTTTGAAATAATATGAAAGATTGCAATGTGCTTACTAAGCAGCCATGAAGGGCTGTGAATTCTGCATATTTTCTGTAATTCTTACTACAACACTGTAAGGTGGATATTATCTTCATTTTACAGTTGAGGAAGCAGAGGTTAAGTCACTCATTGAGGATGACGGAAGGGAGCAGGGTCAAGGTTTGAGCCCAGGTCTGTCAGTCTTGTCTTATACCCTAGGAGACCCGCACGATGTGCCCATGCAGGGGGTGGGGCACAGATCAGCTGCGGTGATTTCCTGAGAGAAGCGGTGATACCATTTTTAGGAGAGTAAAGAAATAAAGAACATTGATATGTCTGTCTCTTTAGTGGGGAAAAAAGCTCCATTGTGTTTTTTTGCTTTAAAATATCCATAAAAATTCAATCTCAAAGATGATTGCAATCATCCTATTAGCAACCTTCTAGGCAACAGACAAGCAGTAGTTTCACTAGGGGCATATTAAGGCTATTAAGTTGTAGAGATAGTAAATGCCTGCAGTGTATGATGTTTGAGAAAAATTCTGACTTCAGAGAAACAAGAATAGTGAAACTTGTTAATTTTAGAAAGTGAAAACATGCTCCATAAGGAAATGGTTCGTAACACTTAGTGACCCCTGCTGCTGTACTCAAAATAGGAGAGGCAGAAACATTTAACAGTTAAGTATTGTTTGGAGAATGTTAATTTTCTACTTGGAAAACTGTTTAGCCAACAATGCCACCTGCCTTTCTTCTGCATCTCCCCTCCTACTGGAGGCTGTGCGCTCTTGCTGAAGAGAACAGCTCTAATACAAATCCTCATTACATTCCCTTTCACACCTTTCCCCCACTAGACTTCAAAAGTGATAATTGCTTGAAATACCGGGAGAAAGTAATTTGTATTGGTAAAGCTCCCGTGAACTTCAAACGAATCTGTGTTCTCTAATGGTGACTTCTTTTTAATTATGAGGCTGGGCAGGTGTGTATTTTGTGGACCTGCTGCGCCTGCCCCGCTTTCCCAAGAGCATCCCATCTCAGCCGGGGACACTTGATGATGGAAAATAACTTCTCTGGATTAAAAATAAACATCTCTATGTATACAGTGAGAGGCCGTAGTTTAGAACCTGAGGGAATGTCTTATTCAGGACCCTGAATGTTTTGCCTTCTGTTTTCTAGATTAAAACTTACATTAGACGGGAGTGGTAATATCTAGTGCCTATTGGTCACCATTCTAAGCACTTCACATGTTTTGTTTTAACACTTACATAGTACTTGCTGTGTGCCAGACGCTGTTCTAAGTGGTTTGCAAATATTAATGCATGTCCTGCTCCTACAGTCCTTCAAGGGTCACTCTATTCTTAATACCATTTTACAAATGAGGAAACTAGGCACATGGAGATGGAGAGACTTACCAAATATCACCCAGTTGGTAAGTGACGGAAGTGATATTCAAACCCAGGCAGTCTGTCTCTGGAGTTCATGCTTAATCACCTTCCATACTGGAAAACAGCTTGTCCCTTTTTCATTTTTAGAGGCCTTTCTAGATGATTACAGCCTCCAGCAAGTCAACAGCATTTAGCTTCCGTCTGTTAATAATTGAAACAAATTGAGCGCCGAGGAAGTGCTCAGGCTAAAACACTGAGACGTAATAGTTGATGGCCTTACAAGGAGAGGATTTCTCCTCTTTCCTCCAATGTAATTAGTTCTGCACAGGGGCTAACTGAAATATGCCTAAAGATTGCATGCCCACAGCAGACAAGTAGCTTCTAGCAGATTTAACAAATTACCCTTTGTCTGCCAAGCTCCTTTGTTATCAAACCTACATCCCTAGGTAGAAATGTTAAGTTTTTACACATCAAAGTTTGCATGCTAAGCTGGGGACACTGGAGAGATCTATTGAATTTGATACTTGGTCTGGATCCAATCCTGTATTCCTGGTTGCAGATACAAAATGAAATACACACATAAGTCAACTCTAATTATTTGTACCATCTTCACTCCAGATCTTTTTAATGTAATTAAGAGGGTAAGAGTATGAAGGAGGAGAGAGAAACTTGCAGCTCAACAGGAAGAGCTCGTTTGCTTGTTTTCTGTTTATTTTTTAACCTAATATTTAACTGCTAATCCTAACTCAGTGCATGTGTATCTTATAAATAAAGAAACTGAGAAGTTAGTGATTTGTATTGGTTTCTTGAATGATCCTGTTTACCACATGGAAAAGTCTGGTAAGATGAACAAGTGGGACTGCAGCACTTGAGTGTTTCTCCTGACAGTGTGGCTGCTCTTATTTTGATGGAAGTATCCCCAGTTCCAAGACCACTGGACATCTCCCACATTTTAATATAATTTATTTTATACATACAGAAGGAGAACAGCATCTTTATCCATGTCATGCTTTAGGTTGGCTAGGAAAAATCAAGTCCAGAAAAATATTATTAGCGCTGCACCTCTTAACCAGGTCAGGTTGCAAGGAGAAAGGGTATACTACGAGTGAGTCAAATCTAGAAGAAGCTGAAAGTAAGAAAGAGGCGCTATGACAAACTGATTGCAGATAAGATGATGATAATCTGAGACCTTTTTTTATTACCAGCACAATGTTAGGGCTTGTTACAAAACAGTCATCTCTTGCAAAGCACCTGAAGGTTGATGTGGAAAATCTGAGCAACTGGAAAGGAAACCTCAAAGTCGAAGCACACTATTAAAAGCTGTGTATCAAGGTTGAGGTCCTTTGCAACTATACACTTTCCAGAGTGATTAAATAGATGGTTGGGTCTCATCGAAACTTGCATCTCTCTTGAATTAAAGTGAAGACCAGCCTCACTTTGTAGCTTGCTTTGCTTTTGCCTGTCCCTGCCCAGGAGACCTGTCCCTTTCTAGCCTGCTTTAGCACTGTGGATGTCTGACTCTGAATTGAATTGTGAGAGCTGTGCTTTCTGGAGATCTAGCTGTAAGCATCTAGAAGATCAGTATAAGCATCTTCATGTGGTAATTGTCCTTCTGAGTTATGTGCCTGTAGTAGGTTTTCTGTCTGTTCTTTCTCTTATCAGTAACAGGGAAAATGTCAGTGAGAAGCAGCATGTTGGGGGGCGGGGGTGAAGAGTGAAATTGGACTGTTAGACTCCATGATAGTCAAAGGACATAACATCCTATTTTACTGTCCTTCAGAAGAGCTAAAATGTTCTCAGAGAGTGACAAAAAGATGATAGTTACTTCCTTGACAGCAACATAGGGAGAAACTTTATGAAAAGCCAAAAAATTTATATGCGTCTGACTTCAGTGACCATCCAAAATAAATGTCAGAGTATACAACTTTTTTATGAGACAGCTCAAGTAGCACTACCATTTCCCTTTTTCTAAAAAAAATAAAATAAGCCTTTTCTCTGATTGTAAGGATTATGCACAATATTCTAGATAAAAATTTTGGAAAGCATAAGAGACAAAAATTACCTATAGTCTCACAAGTTAATATTGTGGTTTACATTTCAGTGCATATACTTCTGGTCTTTTTTTCTCTTCGTAGACTTTCTACGAAATTTCATATTTTTCCCAGAAGTCAGGCTGCTAGATCTGTGTGATCTTTACCAAAAAAAGAAAAAAAACAAACACCTTTCTCTCTCTGTGCTTATAAATTCTATCAAGTTTGCTTGCAAAGGTCATTGACCTCAGCTCTTCTTCTGAGGCGTGAGTCCATACATTCGTGCAGAATAAAACCAATAAAAGTCATAATGAGGGGCAGAGAGAGTGGATTGTTTAAAGGTTCAGTCCTTTTGAGCAAGATCAATGAGTCTTTTTATCTTAAGAGGCATGTGAGCTGTGGGGTTTTTTTGTATTTTCCAATCATGCACAAGTGACCAGCCAGCTGTTGGACTCTGGGTGACAATGCTTGTGTCTGACCTGCTGTCTGATTTCTTCTCATTCTTCTGTCACTACCCATTTTTTCAACCTGTGTACTGCCTCCATGCAGATGGGTTTCCTCTCTGCACTCACAGAAGTAGAAAAGGAATGTAAATATGTGTAAATTCCCCTTCATTGGTGAGTGTTTTGGGATGACCATGTAATGTCAGTTTTTCTTGCATATTTTTGACCAACTTGACTGGGTTTTGGAAAAATAATTTGTATTTCTCCCACTGATCTTTGCAACTCATCCAGGATAGGTAGTCTTCTGGAGCTATGGGATGGCTCGGAACCAGAAGTTGAGCCTTACAGTCTAGTGCTGGCTCTACTACTTTGCAGCCCGATGACCTCATACAAGTTACTTTGTAACTTGTGTTGCATGAAACGACAACAAAAGTACCCTAATGTGTACATCATTGTACCATATTGTCGCTGACTTGCTTCCATTGGACACTGAAAATGAAGCCCATCATCTTTCCTCATCCTGCCTGCCTGCCCCATCCTACTCCGTAAAGGCAGCCTCAATCTTGAAAACCTGGAAGCCTCTTTCTCCTGACCTTTCCCCTTCACCCAGCACACCCAGGCTGTCACTGTCTTCTTCCCTTCCTTATTACCTCCTGCCTGGAGTTTCATCTCCTAATGGCTGGTTTTGTTTTTAACATTCCGCATTATAGGTGTTTGCATATATGTCTTACCTCCTTGAGTAGATACTAAGTTTCTTAGGAATAGTGATGAGATTTTACTTATCCTTGTCTCCTTGTCATGCTTCCTTGGGATAGCACCTTAACATGGTAGGCATTTATTTAAGTACTTTTTGAGTTGGATAGATGAAATTAACTGATGGGACCGTTTATCTCCCTGAGCCATATCTGGGCTCACCTCTGAGCGTTTGTAACTGGGTCTGGTAGTAGCTTTGTATCCCAGGTGGGGCACTGGATTCGGAGTGGCAACATTTGGAGCCCGACTGCAGACCCAGCTGCCTGACTTTTCTGAATATCACTTTCGTCATTGACTGACTGAGGGTGGTTAGAATTTATTGAACCCTCAGGCTCCTTCAGCTCTGCAATTCTACATTAATAAACTGCTTTGCACTTGATTACTTTGAAGTGAAAGTTTCCCCCCTTTCTTTATAAGGTAAATGAATATTTCATCTCAAGCCCAGGAGTCACTTTGCACATATCCTGTGATGGGAGGCTAATGAAAGCTTTGATAGAGACCTTAAATTGGGAGAGATGGGATCATATCCATTGCTGTATCAAAAGAATTTCACCAGATCTATAGAGAAACGAGATAGAAGACTTAAAATTTTCATTCATAGCTGTACAAATCATGATTTGAAACATTATTAAAATTAATTTTGAAAACACTTGGGAAAATGAAGATGTTTGAGGTAAAAACAATTTTTGAAATTCTAAGAGTGGCTTTTAACCTTTTCATTAGAACCCTAGTAGTCTTCTTAAGGAGTGGATATTAAAAGTGGATTTAGGCTGGGCGCGGAGGCTCACACCTGTAATCCTATCACTTTGAGAGGCTGAGGCGGGCGGATCACCTGCGGTCAGGAGTTCAAGACCAGCCCGGCCAACATAGTGAAACCCCGTCTCTACTAAAAATACAGAAATTAGCCGGATGTGGTGGCACACGCCTGTAGTCCCAGCTACTCAGGAGGCTAAGGCAGGAGAATTGCTTGAACGTGGGAGGCAGAGGTTGCAGTGAGCCAAGATTACGCCACTCCACAATCTGGGCAACAGAGCAAGACTCCATCTCAAAAAAAAAAAAAAAAAAAGTGGATTCTTCATGCAATTCTAAGTTTAAAAAAACAGTGTTTTTAAATGTAGGAAAAACGTAAACCCATAGTATTAAGTTCTGAGGGTTAAATATGTATAGCTTCCAGATTATTGGTGAAGACTAACTGGGCCTGATGGCAGAGACTTTTGCTCATGCCTGTGATTTTAGAGTCTGCACGTTCTCTTCAGCTCCCGTGTCACACGCCTATCTCTCACCTGGCAGCTGAGAACAAGCCCAGAAGACAGTGCGGACTCCCAGGAGGCTTGCACATTCCCTAATTGTCCTCTGGCAGTTTGGAGGATACTTGAAAAGGCACACCTCTAACTCCTAGCTGTCAGTTCACCGGCATGCCCACAGAGAGTCAGATTGATGCCATTTATGGAACTCCAGAGAGAGCCCTGGAAGGGGAAGGGCAAGGAAGACTAATAACAGCCCTTTTGCCATCATGGGGAGATAGGCCCAGGAATTGGGGGCGGGGAGTGGGAAGGAGCATTCCTAGGTATGTCCTTCATACGACAGTTTGGGTGTCACCTGTCTGCCTAAACATACACAATATGTCATGCTTTGCTGTGGGTTGGACCCTGGTTATATAGCATCCCAATTTTAGCTTGCTGGGATTCCCCTGTCATCACTACATGTGAGATTACAATGTTCAGAGATATAATATGTATACACAGTAAAATTTCACTTGGATTTGCCTTCTGTATAAAGTAAAATTAGCCTTCAATCAGTGGTTTTTGGTATATTCACTGTGTTGTACCACTATCACCACTGTCTAATTCCATCACTCCAAACAGAAACCCGGTATCTGTTAGCAGTCATTCTCAATTACTCCCTCCACTTAGCCCCCAGCAACCCCTCATCTACTATGGCTTTCCTGGTCTGGACATTTCATATACATATACATATCATATAATATGTGGCCTTTCTGTTTATGGTTTATTCACTTAAGAGAATGTGTTCAAAGTTCATCCATTGAATGTCAGTACTTTGTTCTTTTTCATAGATGAATAATATTCCATTGCATTATATATACCACAATTTGTTTATCCATTCGTCAGTTGATGGACATTTTGAATTGTTTTCAGTTTTTAACATTAAGAACATGTGTATATATGTATCTGTGTGAATATATGATTTCAATTCTCTCAGAAGGAGTGGAATCACTGGGTCGTATGGTAGTTCTGTGTTTACCTTTTTGAGGAACTGCAAAACTGTTTTCTGTTTCTTTTGAATATCTTTAAACCTCAAAGCATCAACTACTTAGAATTTTTTAAGAGGGAGAGGGAATTAAATTAACACATTTGGTTAGAGAAAACAACTGAATTTTAGTAGTCAGAGGAGAAGGAAAAATTCAGGTTATGTTAAGCAAAAGAAAACATTATTTACATTGACTTACAGTATCTCCACATTTACACATTGAAATGATTAAATAGGGTGGGTGGAGAAAATGAATTCCCACAGATCTTTTAATAGATATATCCAAATTCTGGTGGAATCAGTTGTAATTATTGTCACGAATTAGATGTAACAAGGTAGAGAAGATATCTTGAGCATTTCTAGTTAGCTGGAAGAATTGAGAGTGGGAAGAAATTTGTAGCAATATGGAAACTTAAGGGGAAGGTGAAAAACATAGGCACATAAATTCATTCCTTAAAATGGATGTTTCTTTGTTCTATGGATGGGATTTTTCTGAATATGCAAGAATAGCTTACATTCTTTCTTGACATCCCATTTATCAGCTTGTCCTGGCAATCACAAGGCTTGTGAATAATTTACTGATTGATTGTACTGTTCATTAGCACATTCACATGATATTACATAAACATTTCTAAAACATAAACACAGATGATTACAGCATTTTAGGAGGAAGGCGAAGGTTCCATAGTGATTCTTTGTTGTTTGGCTGCGTGTTTGCAGCTAGACAATTCTCACTCTTGCCTCTGAGGCCTAGTGGCCCACTCTAGGTCAACTTTTGAGACCCACGTAGTGACAGGAGCTGCGTGCTCTTAGAGAACCAGAAAATGGGCTGCATCATGGTTTGGTGAAAGAAAACAGGATTGAGTTCTACTGCTTTTGGACTTTGCTGAGCTTTCTTGTCCTTCTCTGAAACATGGAATATTTATTAATACCTTTCTTGCAGGGTGATAGTGAGATCCAAATGAGATAAGGGTCATGGAGGCACTTTGTAAACTAATGTAAATGTGATGGTTTTCATTATTGTTTAATTCTAGCTTTCTCCCTCAAGACATCACCCTTTTGTTGGAGGAGCTCATTCGTAGCTATACCACACTGCCAAAGATGTGTCCTCTTTGAAATAAAGTACTTACTGGAGACTTAGAATCCAGACCACTTGAATAAGACAGGACTCTTATTCCACATTTGCTGTATGTAAGACCCTAGCTCTGTAATCATACAAGGCATAGAACTTAGAACCACTGAACATCATCTCCCTGTATCAGCTGGAGTCTTTGGACTGACTTTATGCAACTGACTCTAGGTGCCTCCCATCTCCTTCCCTTCTTCTGAAACTGAGGAATGCCACTTTCCTCATCACAGACTTGTCCAACTGAGTTTTTCTGTGAAGGTTAATTTAGTGGTAGAGATTCAAGGCAGGTCAAAGGCACAGGAGTACAGAGTGGTGCCTCTGCTGAAGAAAGGGCATAGCCCTTTGTGGAATTTTGGCAGGATGACCCCATCTCATCTGTAGGTTGTAATGATTAGCACAACCTTACAGGTCCCTACGCTGGAAGAAATCAGGTTACTAATAATTTTTATGAGAATTGAAGTAATGTAATGACAGAATGTTCCTGCTCTGTGTCTTAAATCTGTTCTGTAAGCTTTATTGATGTTCTTCAAATTACCATTTATGTTCTTGCAGATTCCCAGTGCACGTTGCCATTAAACCAGTGCCTACCATCAGCAATGTGGCATTGCTCCATTTTAAAACTGATTCTTAAAAATGTTCAGTAAATAAGTCCATCCTTTTTTTTGTTTGTTTTTTTGTTTTTGTTTCGTTTTGTTTTGTTTTGTTTTGTTTTGTTTGAGACTGGGTTTCACTCTTGTTGCCCAGGCTGGGGTGCAGTGGTGTGCTATCTTGGCTCACTTGCAACCTCTGCCTCACGGGTTCAAGTGATTCTCCTGCCTCAGCCTTCCAAGTAGCTGGGACTATAGGCGCATACTACCATACCCGCCTAATTTTGTCTTTTTAGCAGAGATGGGGTTTCTCCATGTTGGTCAGGCTGGTCTCAAACTCCTGACCTCAGGTGATCCACCCACCTTGGCTTCCATATGCAGTTCTTTCTTTTGCTTTCCTGACTTTTTTCCATAGCTGCTTTTAGCCATAGTGTCAGAACTACAAAATATTAGAGTGTTGAAATTCAAAATTTAGAACCCATGGGATCATGGGGTCACTGGAGCTGGAAAGGGCATTGGAGATAATCATTCCCATACTTTATCATTTGTTGATAGCAGGAATCCAGTGCTCACTCTTTATCATTTCTTGATAGCAGGAATCCAATGCTCATGGGTCACAAACTGCAAGTTGTTGCACACAGGAACTTGCCTACCCACTCCTCTCACTTCTGTTTACCATTCTTGCTACATGCAAGAGTAGACTGTCTTGAGAACATTCTTCAGTAAGCCCTTAAATTATTTTTACTTCTTTACCCCTCTTCCCGAGATTCACAGTGGTTTTCAGAAATCCCTAAGCTGATTTTCATATTCTCTAGAAAGAATTTGTTTCTTGAGTGAACCTGCTGCAAAGACAAAAGTCTCTCTCATCTTTCTGTATTTTAATACTGTATTTAGCCCAATGTCAGCTTCTGTGCATTTGGCCTGGACAACTGGTCTCTGATATATTGCCTCATGTTGAAAGCTGCATTAATTATTCTTTAATGCACTTGTGAAATAGTCTCAATTATTTGCTTTTTTTGTGTAAAATTTGTGTCTTATGGATAACTTTCTAAAATAATCACATCAAGCGTTTTACATTATGCCTTACATTAACGATTTCCTTGAGAAGTAAAAGGAAGAAAATACCTGTGAATCTTCTACAAATCTCTTCTCATTGCTGTACAGTAAAGTTCCTCCTTGTATCCAGTGACTCAAACCCAATGCTGTCTAGGCCCAAGGCAAGGAACCAGGCAGAGTAATTAGGGACAAATGCCTGCACATCCCTCCAGTGTTAGCAGGAAGTGGATCATGAAGCAGGTCACCCCAGACCATGTTAACTGATAATCTTTGAAATTTTTCATCTGAAATAGTTTCAGACAAAGATCAAGATTATGATCCTCTTGTTTGTCAAACAGAAATAAAGAAAAGAGTTTTTCACCTAGTAATTTAGGAAGGGATTCAGTGTTTGCCAGTGGGGTGCTGTTATATGTGAAACAATTAGCTCAAGGGAGAGGGGACTTTTCACATGTGCCAATTTCCATGGTATAAATAATTGTACTGTGACCAATTTCAGGCTACCAACATGATAACAGGCTCTCAAAATTCCTGAAAATTTAGCCATCAGCTCTCTGAGCTAGAACTAGCCAGCTCCTGGACAACTGTAATTCAGGGTAATGTAGATTGCTCTCGGGAAAGATACATAGATTAGGCATTCAGTATCTGTCTTGAATTCTTCACGTTCCCCTAAAAGAGATGGAAATGAAAATAAACTTCAGGAGGAAAATTTTCTATTTTTAATACATGGAACAAAATGGAGTTTATCTTTGATTTTATATTCACAGAAGTGCCCTTTTTCACTAGCAGAGAATAGCTGTTGTCTTCGCTACTACAGTTTTCCATGGGTTATAGAATATTTCCTTTTTATAATTTATTAATATAATTGAAAGTCTTTTAAAAGGTCTTTAAATTTTGCTTCATCCTTTTTGAAATAAATGTTTTCAGGGAAAATGTTCTCTTCTGGCTTGACTTATTTGAGAGCTTTAAGATGAAGCAAAGTTACATAGAACCCAGTTTATGTAATCTGCTTTCTTTCTCATTTAAGTTTTCAGACTCAATTCCAACTCATTTCAGGTTTTGTTTTTAAGTCTATAACAAAAGGTTATTTTTTTCTTGACTCATATAAATATATCCTGTGAATAGTGTTGTCTGCAGCAGCATTTTTCACTCAAGATAAGCTCTGCTTTTTCTTCCTAGATAATGTGCTATGATGTGAAATGGAAAAGATGGTTACCTGTCAAGGAATGAGTTCATCAGTATCTTGTAATGAATCTGAAAATGTGTATTAGGTATTTGTAAAAGTTATCTGAGTTGACTGGCAAGTTGAAGAAGTTACATATAACTGCTTCAAGACACACCATTTAATCATAAAGATCATTCTACCCTGCTTTTAGTAATTTTTTTTACACCATAAAATGAAAGATTATAGTTCTGAACTAGTTGTCATATAAATATTTGGTTTTAAATATATTGACTTTAGCATTAGGAGAAATACCTAATGTAGATGGCAAGTTGATGGGTGCAGCAAACCACCATGGCACGTGTATACCTATGTAACAAACCTGCATGTTCTGCACATGCACCCCAGAATTTAAAGTATTTATATATATATATATGTATATATATATACACACACACACACATATATATACACATATATACACACATATATATACACACATATATATATATATATATATACACATACATGTGTATAGACTTGACTGTCAGTATGGGATATTGAAATGCAATGTTAAATTACCAGCTCTGCCACTTGCCTTCTCTGATTTTCAGTTTTTTTACCCATAAGAGTTCTTTTCCATACAAGGAACCTTTGTTTTAAACACGCCAATTTTTTTGTTTAAGTCAAATTGGAGTACAAGACGGAAAGGGGGCAGTCCCACCTACAAATTTTTAAACTGTAAGCAGAACTCCTGATAGAAATATAGTGCAGATCACAAATGCAAGTCATATATGTAATTTTATGTTTTCTTAAGCTACATCAAAAGGTAAAGACAGGTAAAATTAATTTTAGTAATAAATTTATTGAACATAATATGTCAAAAATGTTATTTGAGCATGTAATCAGTATAAACATACTGAGATCATTTACATTCTTTTCACACAAAGTATTTGAATTCTAGTATGTATTTTATAATTATGGCATGTCTCAACTTGGACTAGCCACCTTTCAAGGGCTCGACCTAATGCTTAATGGCTACCATATTGGACGGCACAACTCTACAACGCTATAGAATAGCTTTAATGCTGATCTTACAGTATAAATATCAAATTTACATGTTCATAGAAAATGATTTGAGTTTTCCAATAACTTTACCTCCCAATTATTCATACTTTTAGTCCCAATCTTACTGATAGTAGCTGAACCCAAATAACTTGTATTTTCCCCATTTGATTTCGAAAGGCTCTTCAGAAGTTCTGTAGAAAAATGAGGACCCCTGTAGACATAAATGTTATCTTTTCACTTATTAAAACACCCAATTTTAAGCAGAGAATACTGTATACATATGGCACTTATTAAAATCAGAGAAGGCTCGGTGGGACAGAATTATACACATAAGCATTTCTGTTACTGTTCTGTAAATCCTTCACACCTGATCTTAAAGAATCAGTTTTACTTAAATTAAAATAAGGCAAAAGCTTTTCATAGAAACTTAAGTGTGAAAGTCCCGGCTTTGAACATGAAATAATTAGATTTAAGTCTGTTGGCTTCGCCTATGGAATTTTGCACCCTCCATTTGCAGTCTGAACATATAAACAGATCATCTGCACTTCATATCTGGGTAGCTGTGGGACTTCTCTGACCTTGACCTTGGGCAGACTGTAGCTTGCCAACCCCGCCACAGGAGATCTAGAGTCCATTTCTCAGGCGCAACCATTCATTGTTTCCTGCTGGACATTCTGAGTGCCAAGGAGAGCTCTTCCACCCTCTAAACTGGGTAATAGAGAGAGGTGTGGCTGTGGTGGCAGTGGGAAGTCCCTCCCTCTGAATATGCCATCCCTGGGCAGCGGAGGCAGAGAGCCTTTTCAACCAACGTGTCCCCAGACCAGCACCAGAAAACCTTGTTGAGTCTATTCAGGATTGATGGCTGATGAGGTTCTGAGGAAATCTTTCTGGAATTTGTCTCCCCTGAACCAGCCCGCCCCAAACAGTGCCCTCCCTCTCTAGTTCTGGAGTCCCTGGGGTTGTGTCATGTTGCCTCCGGTCTGAGCTTTCTGGATGGTATACAGAGAAAGCTTTTGCTCCTGACTTCTCACTCACTTTAATTGATTTGTTTACCTTCCATTATTTTCCACTGACCGGCACAAATACTACTTTCATCAAGCTGACTCCACTTCAGCTTATTAATCATAATAAGCTATTATGCAGTGATTGGATTAGTAAAATACTTCTCTCAGAATCAGGCAGCAGATATTAAAAAATTTCTAGGTTTTAATCATTATGGGTACATAATAGGTATGTATATTTATGGGGTACATGTAATGTTTTGATATATGCATACAAGGGGTAGTAATCACATCCGGGTGATTGGGGTATCCATCTCCCCTATCATTTCATTGTGTTAGGAACATTCCAATTCCACTCTTTTAGTTATTTTAAAACTTACGATAAATTATTGTTGACTATAGTCACCCTGTTGTGCTAGCTATCAAAACTAGATCTTATCCTAACTATATTTTTGCACTCATTAACCATCCCCACTCCCCCAACCCCCATTCCAAGCTGCTAGTAACCATCATTCTACTCTGTATCTCCGTGAGTTCAATTGTTTTAATTTTTAGCTCTCACAAATGAGTGAGAATGTGGTTATTTGTTTTTCTGTGCCTGGCTTAGTTCACATAACATAATGTCATCCAGTTCCATCCATGTTTTTGCAAATGCAAAGATGTCACTCTGTTTTGTGGCTGAATAATATTTCACTGGGTATATACCACATTTTCTCTATCCATTCATCCGTTAATGGACACTAAGGTTGATTCCAAATCTTAGTTATTGTGAATAGTGCTGCAGTAAATATGGGAATGCAGATAGCTCTTTAATATACTGATTGCCTTTCTTTTGAGTATACCCAGCAGTGGGATTGCCAGATAATAAGGTGGTACTATTTTTAGTTTTTTGAGGCAACTCCACACTGTTCTCCATAGTTGTCATATTAATTTACACTTCCACCAGCAGTGTGCAAAGGTTCCCTTTTCTTTATACCCGTGCCACCATTCGTTATTACCTGTCCTTTGGATAAAAACCATTTTAACTGGGGTGAGATGATGTCACATGGTAGTTTTGATTTGCATTTCTCTGATGATTAATGATGTTGAGCACCTTTTCATATACCTGTTTGCCATTCTTGTGTCGTCTTTTGAGAAATGTCTATTCAGACCATTTGCCCATTTTACAAAGGGATTATTTCACTTTTTCCTATTGAGTTGTGTGAGCTCCTTATATATTCTAGTTATTAATCCCTTGTCAGATGGGTAGTTTGCAAATATTTTTCCCCATGCTGTAGGTTGTCTCTTCACATCGTTGACTATTTCCTTTGCTCTCCAGAAGATTTTTAACTTAACGTGATCCCATTTGTCCATTTGCTTTGGTAAGGCAGCAGCTTTAAATCTAGGGATCATGGGCCACTTCTTTCTCTGTCCTCCCCTGTGCATACTGCAACTCCTCTGCCCCAACCCATTGATGTGTGATTGTATTTGTGTATAAAAACATTTATACACAGCTTTCATCTTATTTTTCATGTCTGTGATCCCGAAAAGATGAACCATTGAATTCTCGCTCTGCCCCATGTCCTTCCACTGCAAAGTTTTCCATACCCCATAGAATCCCTGCACCACTATAGCTAGTGGTCCAGGCAGGCAGCTGCTGCTGCTGCTCCTCCTCCTCCTCCTGTTTCTCCTTCACCTCCTCTTCCTCTTGCCTCCTTAGAATCTGGTGAGAATCTGGTGGTCCTTTCTTTTACTTATGCCCCATCCCTCTATTTGACCTCTGAATTAACCACTGTAATGCCTTATTTGTACTATTTTACCACTAAGTAGTACAAGTAAGTTAGTTGCAAATGTTTTAGTTTTTTTTTTTTTTTTTTTTTTTTTTTTTTTTTTTTTGGCTCATTTATCTTGAATGACTCCAGTTCCTTCTCTTAATTTTCAAAGTATTTTCTTCAACATGAAAAATGTACTTAGATGATTAGGGGTATGGTGAGGGTGTTGTGAAATCAATCAAATAATAGGATGTTGCAACTTTACATAATTAGATGTCATTTTTCCTTTACCCTGATCTTTCCTCAGCCTCTAACCTTAACCCCAGTCCGTCTATTTACAGACTCCAGTTACTGAAAACAATGGGTCTCCTTTTGGCTCCCAGAATGAATTATTCTCAGAGCCTTGTTTCCTTCTTGATAAAACAGAAATCTTAACACCTAACTTAGGTGTGGCTTTAGGATTAAATGACTTAATGTTTGGAATTCATCACCTTACAGAGAACTTGGAGAATAGTGAGTTTTCCATGCTTTTTAAAAGGGAGCCCTTCCAACATTCTGTTGTAGTCTGATTGCCTCTGGTGACATCAGTTTTCTCCAAGTGGTCCACTGTTCCTGTCTAGATGCTTCATTACAGTTGAGCCCACAGCAGGCCACATTCACTTGGTTGAGGGGTAGTTTGGAACAGAGATGGAGAGAGGAGCTGAGCACCAAACAGTGTGGGACAGGAAGAGCGGGGACTTTGGTATCAAACAAATGCCGGCACAGATCCTCTCTCCACTAATTATTACTTAGCTCTGTGTTCAAAAAGACTCAGCCTTCTCATCTATAAATATGGGGGTAATAATACCCACTTACATGGATGAGTGCCAGAGTATATAAAAGCACTACTGTAATGACTGGTACTTACTAACTGTGCAACCCATGTTAATTCCTTTCCCTGTGATATGTTCCTTCCCCTCTTAAGAAAACATTTCAGTTGTCTGATGATGGTGCAGGTCTCTAGACCATCCCTTTCCCTCCAGAGTTGGGCTCATGGACCATTTGAATCTTAAGATCCTGGGGCCTCGTTCTTATCTGAAAAATGCAGCTGCATCACCATCAGTAGGGGGTCTTACATTTGAAAGCCACATCAGACCTGAAGCAGGTGTTTGGCTTTGGTGGATCTTAGGAAATATTTCCAGTACCTTATTTCTGAGGTCTAGATGCAAGAATCAATGTATCCTTTTGGAGTAAATCTGCCTCTCTTTCTGGGAAGGCTTGAGAAGCTCAGATTCTCAGAAAAGGAGGGAAAGGCGCAACATGAAGTTACATGGCTTTATCTCACGAGTACCAGACTTCTGAAGTGTTCAATGAAAAGCAAAAATGCCACCATAACAATCAAGGCCAGATGAAATTCCTCATCTCAATAAGTTGATGAAGTGTTAAAATTCCCCTGGATTCAGTTATTACTAGAAGATTATTGATTAAATGCACAGCCAGTTGAAACTCGAGACCTTTATGCACAGCCAGATCCCGCACCTTGGGTTTAGTTTAGTTAGAACCTGGAGATGTGGAAAATGAGGACTAGCTACCAGGCCAGCAGGTTTCTCCCCTAGTTACTCCTCTATCCAGGAGGCCCCAGGCCTTAGCCAGTAGGGAGTTGAACCACCTTTTTAGTTCTTCCCAGAACCACATCCTCTGAGGCTAACAGCTTTCATGACACCTTCAATTCCTGCCAGCGGTGAGTGGGTCATTTCTGGGAATGCTGCTTTGGGGGTGGCTCTCAGGATCCCTAAGTGGCACCCACTTGGTGTCCACAGGAGGTATGGGTTTTATTGGCTGTGATGCCAAAGAGGTCCTTACCTGCAGGGACCAGCCTGAGTGGCAGCCAACCAAGCTTCCTTGGAATGTTTTCCAGTCCTGGAGAGAAAGGCTGCAGTTGAGTCTCCGTAACTCTACCCACTTCTGAGGTGCTTCTTTGTCTCAAGTGTTTCCTGTGCCTGGGACAGAGACCACACAGCCATTTCATAGATGTCACATGCTGTCAGGTGTGGCCCAGATAGTCACCTCAGCGTCCAAGATTTTATGAACTTGGCTTTCAGGAAGGCCACATGATGTACAGGTAATGAGCTTGGCCTCTAGAGCCAGACTTCTGCATTTGAATCCTGGCTTGGCTGCTTGCTAGGGCACATACCCTTCAAGAATATTTTCTTCTCCATACCTGTTTCCTCATCTGTAAAACGGGGATAATAATAGTACCTGCCTCAAAGCTGTTGTGAGGATAAAGTGCTTAGCACACAGTAAGCAGTTGGTAAGTGTTAATTGCTGTAATTACTATGTATTATGTGGGTAGGTTGGCCTGATGGTGATTTGCAAATTTAAGAAAGGGTTTCAAGCTTCTCCCTAAACAGCCATCCTTGATATTTTCTCCCTTTTCTTTCTTTTAAGTATCTACTCTTTTTATCTTTTCCTTTGCTCACCCACCAATCACCTGCCTGAGATGAAAGAATGTGCAGTTGGAATCAGAAACTAAGGGTTTTGGCCTAACCCTTACTGCCTTGTGAGCTTAAACAAGTCACTGAACTTCTGAGCAGAAGTGGAGAATTTGGGGTGACTTAGGGCTGCCAGGTATCTCGTAAAGCTGGAGTAACTGTGCATCCTGTTACCCTGGGATAATGAAACAGGGCACACATTGGGACTAGCTGGTGATTCTCAACTGGAAGCTAAGACTTACCTGATTCTATCTGTGAATCAAAGAGCAGGTGATTTTTACCTTTTCTCCCTCCTTCCCTCCCTTACAGGAAGATGTGTAGTAGGAAAAGCACCCGAGTAGGAATCAGGAGACTTGGGTTCTATTAAGTGAGGTACTTACTATGTGTACAGTACCCAGCACAGAGTAAGAGCCAAAAGGATCGAATTTCTGTACTGCTTGATTCCACTGTATTGGGCAGCCCAGGGGGTTCATTCCCATTGTACTCAAAATGCCCCTGTGTTACTGGAGATGTGTAGTGAGCAGGGCTGTACTATTTTATACAGTAGTCCTGGCTTGACCTACCCCATTCCCTGGTGACCTCTGTTTCTCAGCTTCCAGTGTGTAAAATTAAAATAAGGAGCTAAAGTAAGCTACTAAATGTACTTTAGGTTTCTTAGAGCTTAAACATAATACAAAGGCATATACTTAGATACACACTTTCTCCTATCACCAGGTTCATTTTCGTCATAGTACTTGATGCTGCCTTTTCAGATTTTGCTTGTCTTTTTTTTTTTTTTTTTGGTTTTTTTTTTTTTTTTTTTTTTTTTTACATATTCGTTGTTTCCAATACCCACCCCTTGCTGCTTGACCCCACTTCCAGAGCCCCAGAAAGTAAGCTGCGTGAATTAGAGACCTTATCTGTGTGTTGGTCATTGGTGCTAGAAACATTTTAGGTGCTTAATAAATACACACATATGCACACGGGCATGTATAACTCTGCATGTAATGTAGCCACTTAATTTGTCTACAAACACTTAGATAGTTGGTTGATTATTCTTCCCCTTACCTACTCCCCACAAGAAAATATATACCACATTTTATTAGGAAATTAAATGAACGGAATTAAGAATGGTTATACTGGCTGTCTTAAAACTTAACCAAAGTAGCAGTGCCGGAGTTCTCACTTTGTGCATGCACATAGTGTCAAGGGGCAGTAGCTTGTGAAATCAGAGGAAGCCCGCAGATTTTTGGGCTGAGGACTCTTGACCATGATGATGATGTGCCACATATCTGCAGTGTAAGTTGGAATCCACTTTTTCTGTTTATATACGTAATGGAGATGGTTGGCAGGAAGCAAACCATAACCCTTGGAATTCTGCTCACACATGCTATTGAAATTTCATATTACTTTTATTATTTGGCCACAAAAATGGACATAATCCTTGTTGGCTTTAACACACCTACTAGTACTGCTTTCGCTATCCATCTTGCAAAATGTAAGACAAGGCCAGGCTTAAATTAAAATCCTCGGCTTCTTATCTCTTTCCCACAGGAAAGCAAATCTGTGTTGAAAACCGTAAAATTAAGAGGAGAGCAAGGATAGCATAATTTAGCAAAAATTCATGGCACCAGATTCTGAGCTATATGACTGGAGGGATAGGTCAGACATTAAGAAGATGCTGCCTGCTAATGCAAGTTCCTTAAGGTGGTGCTCTGGAAAAAAAGAATATATCCAGAAGATTTCCACAGTGTTTACTCTTTATAAGTACCCTAAGAAAATATCTTTGTAGATTGTTTGGCAATTATGCTTATTTATGAGACTTTTAAAATGAAACTGAAAGCCATTATTCTAAAGTACATTTGAAATCTATTCATTTTAACATTAGGGTGTTGAGATTTGTGTTTCCATTTTAAAAAGAGTTTGTAATAACCTCTTCCTATCCTCACATCTACCCACCCCCACTTCTAGCATTCTAAATTCCATGTATTTAAGAAGCTTATTCTGTTATTTGGAAAACTGCATCATTAACACTTGAAAAGCATTAAAAGATTTGTTTAACCTTTTACACATTTATATGCATAGATGTTTGTGCTGAGGTGTGTAGAGAAAAATTGTGTGGCTTTGATAATGGCACTCTATTTAATATATGCCAAGAGCTATATGAGCTATGCAAGTTTTGCCATTAAAGAAGAGCTGATAATTATAAAATAGGGAAAATCTTGTATGGAAATTATATCATTTTCCAAAACGTGTGATTTTTTTTCGTTTGCTTTTTTTTTCCCCCTGTAAGTTTCTTTTGGTTGGAGGTTGTAATGATAGGGTATAGGAAGAATTACTAGGATAATTATTTCTAATTTTTCTGAGGGGAGTCCTCATTGGAGCCACATATTTTTATGCCTGATTTGTAAAAAATATTAAGTTCAAAATTAGTGTATGTCATAGGTAAAGCCACCATACACAAGTGTGTTTTGGGGGCCTTCTTAACCATTCAGATATGGACTTACATTTTAAGCACTTCACATTGTGCAGCTTTAGGCACTTGCTCAAATTTTTAAAAAATATGAATATTCGCTTCAGGAGAAAACTGATTTCACATGCATTTTAGTCAGTAATATAGTAAGATCTTACTAATTCAAACTAATTATGATGAAGACATGTCTGAACTAGTGAATTGAGCATAATGATGTGCTCAATTTCTCTTAAATTCATGTTACCCATTACTATAGTGTTTTTAAGTAGAGATTTTCCTGCAACTCTTTTAATTATTAGATTAGTTTAAAATCAGAAACAAACACCTTTAACAGGTATATAATTGTGTTGAGTCCCTTTTTCTTTGGTGAAGGGGTTATTGAGTCTCTTTAAAATGATCCCCCTAGAGAAGTTGTTAATGGGTATAAAAATACAGTTAGATAGAAGGAGTAAGTTGTAGTATGTACAGTAGAGAAATTGTAGCTAACAATAGATTATTTAATAGCTAGAAGGGAAGAATTTTAACGTTCACAACACAAAGGAAAGATAATGTTTGAGGTGATGGATATCCCAGTTATCCTAATTTGATCATTCTACCTTTTATACAGGTATCAGAATATCACATATACCACAAAATTTCTACAGCTATGCCATATCAATAAAAAATAAATAATAAATAAATAAGTGATTTTACTAATTAGGTTAAACCTACTTAAGTCTTCTTTGTATTTTTTAATTACTTAGTAAGCACTTTTGGGTTGGGGGGAAACAACCTTTGTAACCAAAGTAATCACAGGTTTCAAATTGATGAAGTCCAATTAGATAACTTGAATTAAAAAGTGTGACTGTTGACTTCCAAATTAAATAATAAAATGTTTGTAAACAAGTATAAAACATATAAAGTGTGTTAAAATATACAATTTTAACAATTAAAAATATTATTAAAGCAGTATTTCAGCTGGTCACGGTGGCTCATGCCTGTAATCCCAGCACTTTGGGAGGCCAAAGTGGGCAGATCACAAAGTCGGGAGTTCAAAACCAGCCTGGCCAACATAGTGAAACCCTGTCTTTACTAAAAATACAAAAAAAATTAGCTGAGTGTGGTGTCGGGTACTTGTAGTCCCAGCTACTTGGGAGGCTGAGGCAGGAGAATCACTTGAACCCAGAAGGTGGAGGTTGCAGTGAGCCAAGATCGCACCACTGCACTCCAGCCTGGACGACACAGTGAAACTCCATCTCAAAAAAAAAAAAAAAAAGGCAGTGTTTCATATTATGCAGTTCAACTCAAGATTGGGAATTACTTTTTATCAATTAATATTTATGGAAACTAGAGAAGCAGAAGATGAACTGAGGAGGGCCAAAGCATAATGGCTAGTCATGTTTGATTGACAAAGCTATAAAACTTGAAAGAATGGTGTAACATGGTTCTTAAAGATGTACAACCATATAATTATGAACTCTATAAGCTGAGGGGATATCAGTATAGGAAATTTATATTTATTGGGTTTAAAAATTTATCCTTCGGGCCAGGCGCGGTGGCTCACGCTTGTAATCCCAGCACTTTGGGAGGCCGAGGCGGGCGGATCACGAGGTCAGGAGATCAAGACCACGGTGAAACCCCGTCTCTACTAAAAATACAAAAAAAATTAGCCGGGCGTGGTGGCGGGCGCCTGTAGTCCCAGCTACTCGGAGAGGCTGAGGCAGGAGAATGGCGTGAACCCAGGAGGCGGAGCTTGCAGTGAGCCGAGATCGCGCCACTGCACTCCAGCCTGGGCGACAGAGCGAGACTCCGTCTCAAAAAAAAAAAAAAAAAAAAAAAAAATGTATCCTTCGAATTGGCAATATTTATTCATTTATTTGCTCATTGGACAGTTTTTTACTTTTTGTGCCAGACATATGTAATGAATACAAATGTTGTAAAACATTCATAAATTTTGCTTGAATTCACTCTTTATTGACTTAACCTGAGGAAATAATCTAAAAGTGTAAATATATACGTACAGAAATTCATGCCATCTGGAAGAGTAGTGATCAACCTAAATCTCTGAAGAGGCACTGGTGAAATAACTGATAACTCATGAATATCAGTGACATATTCATATATTTGAGAAGTATTTACCATGGAAAAATTCAGAAAAATTCTAAAAGAGACATTTCCACTTGTCCAGGTCTGAAGGTGATTCTTGGGTTATGTCGATGACTGGTTACTGCTGCTGTGTGAGTTTTTTTCTTTGGGAGAAAAGACGAGCTGGGCATCCATATTAACTATTGACCTTGTGGTTACTTTGCAGTCAAATAAAGTGCCCGTGGTGCAGCCATCCCATGCGGTCCATCCTCTCACCCCCCTCATCACTTACAGTGACGAGCACTTTTCTCCAGGATCACACCCGTCACACATCCCATCAGATGTCAACTCCAAACAAGGTGAGAGTCCCTGTCTTTCCAGGCCTTTTTTTTTGCCAAATGAAGAGCCAAGCCTCGTCAGCCTGAGTGACCCTCCAGATGCCGGTGCTCCATGTCACTGGGTAGATCAGAATATGTTTTTACAAGACAAGAGTAATTCATTTGATAGCAATTCTTTGGAAACACGCAAGAATCTGTTACATTTATTATGCATTATTAAAAAGCAGAAGAAAAGCATAGCAGGGCCACTAGTGACAGCTCTGAAAATCTTTCATTCACAATGTAAACCAATAGATTGTGCAAATATACTAAAAATTCAGTACTCTACAATATTCATTTATTTCAGCATGTACAAGATGTTGATGCTGGTAATTTTAAAATAGGAATGGGGAAAGTAGGAGATTTTTACTTCAGATGTTATTCTTTTGAATCTCTTTTGGTTATTCCATTATATCCCTATGGTGCTTCATCTTTTGTTATTTACCAGCACTAGGTTACATATTCTAAATAGTCATTGATGTATAAAACCTCTATTTAAAGTCCAAGAATCATGAATCTTATTTTATGCCTCTGCATTAATATTTGCTTCTACTTTGTTTATAGAAAAAATATACAAGAGGTCTGAAAAATTAAAACATCCTGTTTCTGCCCGATGTGTATGGGTACAAGTTGGGAGTAGGACAGAGAGCTCTGGTGTACCAAGCCTTCTGGTCCCATCACTCAGGGCGAACCTCAAGGGTGGATTTGCTCTCAGGGTGGCTCGTTCCTCTTTGCATGCGCGTGCACACTTGGACTTCAACAGGGTCTTTGAAAGTTCAAAATAAAAGATTTAAAAAAATGTGAAGGCAGAGGACGTAAAGGGGTAAAATTTGCCACTGCCTACATTTTACCCTTTTGTCCATCCCTTTCTGGGACTTACAGTGGACAACAAAATTTAATGGCTGTGTGAAAAAGAGTGGCATAGAGGCTGGGTGTTCTTTCTACTACTGGTGAACACTTCTAGATTAAATACTTAAAGCTTTCATTTCCCTTCCTTGTTAAAACAGAATGCTTATTTGAAGACTTAGTTACTAGCGCAGCAGACTTGAGTAGAGTCTGAGTACTCTGACAAGGTGAGAGTCACTTATGCAGACATTTCTAGGTTTGCTTCTGTTTTTTTTTTTTTTTTTTTTTTTTTTTTTTTTTGAGACGGAGTCTCGCTCTGTCGCCCAGGCTGGAGTGCAGTGGCGCGATCTCGGCTCACTGCAAGCTCCGCCTCCCGGGTTCACGCCATTCTCCCGTCTCAGCCTCTCCGAGTAGCTGGGACTACAGGCGCCCGCCACCACGCCCGGCTAATTTTTTGTAGTTTTAGTAGAGACGGGGTTTCACCGTGGTCTCGATCTCCTGACCTCGTGATCCGCCCGCCTCGGCCTCCCAAAGTGCTGGGATTACAAGCGTGAGCCACCGCGCCCGGCCTTGCTTCTGTTTTTTATCCTCAGTCCTTTCTCCACCCTGCTTCCTTTAATCAAGAGCCTCCAAAAAATTAGGAATGTCCAAGAGTCAGGTCTATGGCTGTATAGTGAGAAAGGGAATTAAGATAGGGGTCTCAGGAAGCAGGCTGAGTTTGAGAGGGAGGACCAGTCTTGGTCGTGGTGAATTTGAAGTGTCTGTGAGATACCCAAGGGGAGACAGGAGATAGGCCACTGAAACGTGTGGGTCACAATCTCAGACCAGCATCCGAGCGGAGGTGCACATCTGGGAACCTATTTAGTTGTTAATTATTTCTTTATTTAACAATTAAATAGTGCTTACCCTGTCCTAGGTCCTGTATGAAACTCTTTGAAACATTAACTTTTTAAAAAGAATAAGAAATCAATCATAGTTCAGTAGTTTTCTGTCTCAAGAATAATAGAACAGTTCAACTTTTTAAAAGAGTTAAGTTTATAACTGGCTCTCAATTACGCTGATAGTTTCTCTTCTGTTTCCATTTCTTACTGCCACCCTACCTTGTTTTGCATAATTAAGTTATATCATTGCTTCTCAAACTTTTTTTTTTTTTTTTAAACTCTCCAAAACTACAGAGAAGGGACTAATGGTCATCACCAGAAGTTGTCTGCTTGCAGTTTCTTTGGTCTTTATTTTGTTCTGAAGATCGGTGTGATTTTTATATTCTGGTCCATACACTATTTGTGCTTGTTTTAATATAAAGATCCTGTTTTATCCCAGGCCTTGTGTTCCTTATCATCATGTACTTCTGGAGATACATAAACTCGAATTTGAAAAAAGCACTCACTTGGATGATACTGAGTTTGTGTCATTCCAGTTGGGCACTTTTGTTGCAAAGAAAATAAGCTTACTAGATCTCTTGCTTTTAATTCTTTTTCTCTCCTGCCTTTTGGGGTATATCATGAGCTCAGCTGGTTAGCGCATGATGGTACTGAGGCCAGAGCTGCTGGTTTCAAAGATCCTAATAGACTAGTTAGCTGTATCTTCCCCCAACCCCTCCACCTCAGCCAGAAAAAAGCAACCGAAGAATATCATATTCACACTTTAACCCTAGATAGAACTGTTCCGTAAATATAAAATGTTTGCCAGCAGAGCTCATTCTCATTTGTGGAAAAACAACTCCAGGTTAATTTCCTATTAGGGAGCACATTAGTTTTCGTGTGTGTGTGTGTGTCTGTGTGTGTGTGTGTGTGTGTGTGTGTGTGTAAGGGAAAGTACATTAATGCCAATTTTCTCATTATGTGTCTGGTAAAAATATCAAAAGGACAGTGCTTTTAGGAAATCCTAGGTTTATATGTCTGTTTTTATCTATGTGTTACCCATTTGATCCTTACAAATGACAACAAATACTTACACTTTTGCACCAGGCACTTTTCCATAGTACATATATTAATGCATTTATTCTTCACAACAATCCTATTCTTATTTTATAAAACAGTAGCAATTAAATAACTTCCTCAAAAATACATAGCTAGTGAGCAGTATATCCATATAGTCTGACTCCAGTATTAAAACCTATGTCTATAGAAGTTACCTATACAAGTTTAAAAATCTTAAAGGCTATGCTGCGTATATCCTCCAGCACATAATAAGTGTTCAATAAATACTAGTTGAATAAATGATGTGAAATGTGCTGGGCACAATGTGGTTCATGCCTGTAATGCCAGCTACTCAGGAGGCTGAAGCAAGGATCACTTGAGGCCGGGAGTTTGAGGCCAGCCTGGGCAACAGAGTGAGACCCCCTCAGCTCTAAAAAAATTAAATAAATAAAAAATAAACTTTAAAAAAATAATGTGAAATGTGTCTTTAGTGGCATAGTAGTTGGTGGAGAGACACACACTTCTGAGAATCTTTGGAAATAGGATTTTTAAAGGACAGTGACCTATTTAGAAAACCCAGATCCACTTTCTGCCTATATAATGACCTAAGCCACATCATGTATTTGCATATACATGCCAAATGGTTGATGATATTGACCTAGCATATGGAATGGGTCTGTTTTAACACTTCTGACTTCACTTGTTTGTTCAATTGGTCAGAAATATTAACTGAAAGCCTCCTCTGCAGAAAACCATGGTTAGATACGTAAATTGGTAAAATGTGATCATTTTCTCCAAGCAGTATATAAGCTCATGCAGGAAATCATTTGCACAGACTAACTATAAAACAAAATGAAGAGCATCCCAAGTACCACATTAAAAGTACAAATAAAAAAACTTGTAGATTCAAAGGAGAAAGATTTCTCAGAGCTGTAAGTTAGAGAAAATTGCCTATGAGAGGAACATTTGAAAGAAGAGTAGAATTTCTATAGCTACAGTCAAACGCCTAGCATAGGACCTGTCCTCTTGTTCCTTCCTTCTTCCTTCTAGCAGAAGAGTGACATCCAACTAGTTGGTATTTTTTGTTCTATTGAATCACTTCTGAACAGTATCACTACTGCTGTGTTCTAAACATGCTTAGAACATGGAGTAGCACGGAGAGTAAGAGTTTAAGCTTAAAGACATGTGACTGCAAGCAAGTTGCCTCTCCATGTCCCAGTGACAAAAGTTCAGGACAGAAAACAGATGCCTTAACAGTCACATGGTCCCTCTAGACCTCAATTTCCACAGCTGTGAAATAGAGGAATTAAAGTAGATAATTCAGGGCTGTGGTTCATGCCTGTAATCCCAGCACTTTGGGAGGACGAGGCGGGTGGGTCACCTGAGGTCAGGAGTTCAAGATCAGCCTGGCCAACATGGCGAAGCCCTGTCTCTACTAAAATATAAAAATTAGTCGGGCATGGTGGCACGCACCTATATTCCCGGCTACTCGGGAGGCTGAAGCAGGAGAATCACTTGAACCCAGGAGGCAGAGGTTGTGGTGAGCTGAAATTGCGCCACTGCACTCCAGCCTGGGTGACAGAGGGAGACTATCTCAAAAATAAAACAAAATAAAATAGATAATTCAGATAGTCTGTGACCGCTACGATTTTCAAGTTAATAGAATAAAACATTGAAATTTTCACTACGTTTCTAATGTTTTTCAGGGTTGGTCAAGTTGTATTGCTTTTATTTTATTTTGTTTACCCCCGTGACTGAGCAATCCCCTTACAGACCGTGAGATTTGTGGAGGTATCTGGATCTCAGAGTTAAGGGGAAAGCAAGTTGAAAAACCTCCTCAATGATTCTGATACGTTAAGAATCACTACTGCAAACTCCCCCACCCCCAAAAAATCCTAGGGTAAAAAATTCATGTTCTGCTGTAACCAAAAGAGTCAGTATTTCTAACAAAAACAATTTTTTTAAATAAAGGAGATTTGAGACCATTATTTTAAAAACAGCCAAACACGAGATGATTTAAGGTAAGCCCTCTGTTGAGAAATTAAAGAACTTTTTTCTTTCCCACCTACTTTCTGTAAGAATTGAGAAATAGTTTGTTCTAACTTCAAAGTTGAATTAACACCAGCTTTCAAGACAGCACTTCTTGTCATTCCCAATTTGAAGGCTTTCAATATCTTTAAGATACAAATGAAATTCCTAGGCACTTTAAATAGTAAAAAGCAGAATATTTAAGAAACATCTTCCATGTACTCATCTAATTCCACATATTATCCAGCATGTAATATTTACAATCACTAAACGTATAATCTGGGTGTTACACCTTGGAATATATGCTTGTATATGGAAGTGGTCTTTTAAAGCCATCATTAGCTATGTGAAGACACATCTGTGGCTTTTTTCTATTCTAAATCACTTTCTCCCAAACACATTGAATCTAAGTTTTTGTATTTTACATTTTATGCATTTGTCTTGTCATTTTTTTTCTTCTGTACCTAGGGTAAGGTATAAAGGGATGTCACTTGGGAGTGGGATTACATATAATCTTTAGGTGGTTTTCACAGTTACAGGGCAGTGTACTCCAGGGAGTGTGAGCTCAAGAAACAACTTGGTGACACTCTCATTTTCTGTGGAATTCAGCTAATCCAGAACAGCTTGACCTTGCAGCCCAGAGGACTCAACTTGATGAAGAGCTTAGACAGAGACCAAATGAATCATATCAAGTGTGACCATTATGGGGCTGAAGATGATTCCTAATTAATCTTTGATCCTCTGAGGTGTCACATTTCCCAAATCTATGTGTCCATAAGGGAACCAATGAAAATATGAAAATGGCAATTTACCTAATCCTTGAACACCATGGCAAGCCATCTACTTATGAAGGGCTGTCGTTTTCCATTCTACAAAAAAATCATTCTCATTCTATACAAAACAATTGTCTACCATTTTCTTAAATAATGTGAAACATTGAGGGCAAAACAAATAATTTAAAAGTCTATTTTGATGATTGTATTACTAGCAGCATCTTTACTCCTTTAGGAGTTCCTTAAGATAATACTGTCTGAAGGCCCAGTTTTCCCAGATGTTGAAATCTTGAGAAAAGCTAACAAATTGACTCCTGTTCCTTGGATCTGGTAAATAAATATTGTTTCATTCTGAACCTTAAGTATGAATGGTATAAAGCATGTAGTTGCATTTCTGGTTAAATATCCTGTGAATCCGTAAATGATACCTCTCTGTTCTGTTTAACAGGCATGTCCAGACATCCTCCAGCTCCTGATATCCCGACTTTTTATCCCTTGTCTCCGGGTGGTGTTGGACAGATCACCCCACCTCTTGGCTGGTAAGAACCTTGCTGCACCCTTCAGCCAGGCATTTGAACACATGTTCCTCCACTTTCCATTCATGGAAATTAGATTTATGAATGGTAACACTTGTGGAGTTGAAGAAATTTCACATCAACAAGCAAGGTGCTAACTTTATTCATTTCAATTTAAAAGATTAAAAAACATACAGACTTTGAAATGGATTGATCTGTTTGCTAATATGGGTAGAAAATGACAGTAGCATTTGCTTTGAAGCTTATAGTTTTATGGATTCCATTTGTGGCTTTGGGCATTTGCTGTGCCTGTACAAAGTTAGTGCTCAGTGTGGTTCTTATTTTCTAGGTTTTTTTTATGAACAACTTATATTTTTCAAAAATGAATGTAGACACATTGAATATCTACCTTTACTTGTAAGTGGGCAAGTGAAGTAAATGACAAAGATAACTAGAGAGAAATTCAACAATATAAGAGCATTTTTGTGATGTTAATGAAGTAAGCGTCCAATTTGAGTTCAGAGTAGAAAAAAAACATTTGGGGGCCTTTTTTCTGAATATAAACGCTAATGCTCTTTATTTTGTTGTTTATTTCTAAAAATATGCTTACTGCTGCCTTCAAAATCTTTTCAATTATGAAGGTGAAGGAAATATATTTTGGGAAGGAAGAATAACATAGTATAGCCTATTTTTATTATTTTATGATTAACCCACAGCATTTCCTCCTCCCACTCCCATACTCTGTCCACTCTTCCCTCTCCAATTCTCCCTCCATAAAAATAATTATCAACTCTAGCAATTGTTTCTCTCCTTTTTCCACTCGACTCTCTATGCCACAGCCCCCATGTCACTGTCCCCCATCTCCCTACCTGGACATCCTTGCATTATCCTTCGTCAGCTAGGAAGGGTCATCCTGCCATGGACAATCCAGCTTTCTCTCTTTTTCTCTCTCTCTATCCCTAGCATTACATCTCTTAGTAACTGCTTGAACTTAATTGATTATGCATACACTTTCAAACCTAGATCAATTATTCTGTCTGAACTTAGCGACTTAGGGGCAGTAGTCCTGTGCTGAATCGTACCACTGGCAGCTGGAAATAAAGTCTGTGTAAATGAAAAATGAGAGATGTAGAAAGAACAGAGGGAAAAATGGACTTCTCAGGGTGGAGAGAAAATAATTCCAGTGAATTAATCTTTCATTTCTTGACTTTAACGTGTATATGGGGGAAATGGTACAGTGTTTTTTAAAATGTTTATTTTTATATAAATATACAATTTTATTTTCTGTCTTCCCTTCCTGAAATTCTCAAAGATTCTGATAAGAAGTCACTCAGCTCCTCTGAAGGGAATATTTCACTATTCTCAGGGTTCTGTTATATTCAATAAACATTTAAGTGCTTACTTTGTTCAAAGCATTAATGGGGTTGGGAGAGGGGATGGGATAAAAGAGATGTAATTCATGGACCGTTTGTTTCAAAGTGGAGGGTGGGAGATTTCTTTCAAGGCAAATGACGCTTTGATTGGGTGGAGGGTGAGGAAGGGGAACAGTTACATATCTGAAAGAATCCTGGGGTCTGTAATACTTCCACAAGATTCTGTTTGAATATCTCCCTCTTCTCCCCTCATCCAACTCTTACTACTGGTTGGTAACTCGTGTTTTGTCATTGATGGGTTCCTTTCTTCTGTGACCTCAGGCAAGGTCAGCCTGTATATCCCATCACGGGTGGATTCAGGCAACCCTACCCATCCTCACTGTCAGTCGACACTTCCATGTCCAGGTAGGTGGAGGTGGAAACCGGGGTGCTCGAGGACAAGTTGCTCTTCTCGTGCTTGCATCCTGTGCGCCTCTGCTTGCCTTTTGGTTGGCTAGGAGGGTGCATACCTCAGCCATGTGTCTGTCTGTGCAGTGTGCCTGGCTCCCACACTAGGTGTCAGAGAGAGTCCCGGGTAGGAGCTCTGCGCTGTGCCCCGGCCGGACCAGCCACGCCATCGAGGGATGGACTCAGCCTCCCTGGAAAGCATTGCCTCCAAACGAATTCATGGCCACCTGACTGTGGGATGGGAACTGTCCGGAAAGCGGACATTACAAGAAGAGTTTGTTTGATTCAAAATATGCCGGGGGTTGGGTAAGGGAGGAGGATAAAACTGGTTTGGTCTCAGCTCTATAATTTGCTTCCTTTGTGGAAAGTTGTATCAGTTTGATGCAGCAGTGTTTGAAAATGCCCAGATAGTCTAGAGCCTTCCTGGACGGAGGCTGTCAGAAGAGACAGAACAGTGTAGACAGGCTGTCAGGCCATACAGGGTGTGTGTCCTAGTGTGTGAATCAGGCCCTGTGTGGACATGGTCGTGCCAGCGGAGCTCGGGAGGCCTGCTGCGCCGCACCGAGAAGCTGCTGTGTGTGATGCTTTTGCTTCTGGAGAGGATGGCTCTGTGCCCTGTGCTTGATGTACACACACATTTGGGGTGCATCATCTGTGTGTTCGATGTGGCTTTGTCAAGGGAGCTAGCATTATTGTGCTGGAAGTCAAACTGGTGGGTTATTAACTGGTTGTGAATATGTCTTTTTTATATGTGTATAGTATTCAAAGCTTCTGTGGTGAATTACAGTTTAAAAAAAATTTTTTTTCCATTGAGTTGTAAATGTAGCTGATTGTGGGAGGAGGTGGAATTAATATCCTTCCCCTTAAAACATATTTTTATATTTTTTAACATTGTAAGAACTATCTGATGATAGAATTCTCACAGGCAAATAACTAGCATCATGTATTTTTGCAAGTAATACATTTAGCAAAGCATCATTATTTAGTCAAATATTTGTATTTTTACCATGCTTCCTTCATATTATAAAATTTGTTTTTGAAAAATATATATCCTAGCAGAGTTCCTTTCAAGAAGAGGAAATTAATTGTATAGGCTGTGATGAAAGACCTGAGAATGTTGTTCTTGCTGAATTAAATGTTTACTTTAAAACAGTTTGAAAAGCAAAAATTTCTAAAACATATCCAAATTTATCTAGAGAGCTTATTGAAAGTACTGTCTTTATTTTATTTTTCTTGCATGGCAGTTTCCCTCCTTTGTGTTGGCTGGTGGTGGATATTTTAAGATTTTTTTTAATGCTGTCCAAGCATACTTGGGAAAAAGCCTTTGGCAAGTGTAGTTTGTTTTTTTTTTTTGTTTGTTTGTTTTTTTTTTTAACCTTGATGCAGAACTTTATCCTTCCTTTAAATTCTTCTCCTCATTTCTGTTATCAGTTTTCCATAAGATCAGATCTCTGAAACATTAGTGTATTTCTGCACAGAAAATCATTTTGGATGATGTTAATGGAAACCTTATTAAATGGGAGACTGATTCCTATCCGTTTTCTCAGTTGTTCCCTCCTAATATGGATGAAGAAGCCAATAATATGAGAAAATTCTCATTGTGATGGTTTGCTTAGGAATATAGGCAGAGATTTTAAAACATGATGTCTTTTGCTTTCATTTAGAAATCATTTAAAAAGCCAAGTCTTAAAGTGTTATATTTCCAATAATTACTTTTAGTGAAATTCCTATTTCAAAATTGCTTTGCAAGAAAAATGATTCTCTTTTTTTTTTTTTAATCCCATGGCCTACAGCCCTCCTAGGAAAAATGTCAGATTCTACTATTAGTTTGAAAAATCTACAGGGAATAATTATAAATATTTCCACCCGAATATAGAAAGAAAAAAATAATTATCAGCCCACTCTAATTTATAGTTAGTGCTTCTGTGCATAAAGATGTGTTTTTACTCTTAGCCTGTAGCAGTTAGTGGATTGCTTTGAAATTCCATCTAGTTTTTGCTGCAACAGCCAGTAGTACATTGTTTTCTTCTCTTTCCTCCTTTTAGGTTTTCCCATCATATGATTCCCGGTCCTCCTGGTCCCCACACAACTGGCATCCCTCATCCAGCTATTGTAACACCTCAGGTCAAACAGGAACATCCCCACACTGACAGTGACCTAATGCACGTGTAAGTATCCACCCGGGCTCTGCTGTGATTGCCTTAGGATACTGAAGATTTCTACACTGTTGCTCCTTTGCAACAGTGATCCTTCACCCCTTTCTGTTACTGTGAAACTCAGTGCACCTCTGCCTTGAAAGCTCTGTCCCTGAGGACATTAAGCAGCTTCATTCCTACTGTGCTGATTTTGATTCTGAGGTCGCAAAGGAGCACAGACCTTAAAAGATCATGGGAACCTCACCAAAATGGAAGAATCTTCAGAACATAGGCATTCAAGACTCTTGAGCTGTTTAGCCATTTACCACCGAATTTTCATTTGGTTCAGATTATTGGGGAGAACCTGTTCCTACCTGAGTGAAGTAGATTGGAGGGTTTAATGCACTTTCTTCTGGAAGTGCAGTTACCCTGGCTCCAAGCTTCAACAGCACAGAATTCAAGGGAAAGGAACAAATAAAGCCCAAGATTCCCTGTTGGGCCAGGGTTGTCTCAGACTGTGAGTGCAGACCTAAATTAATTTACTCTGAAGAGATGAGTAATTAGCTTCTTAATCTAGGTTTTGTGATGGGAGGGTGGGGATAGGAGGCAGCACGTGATGGTCCATAAAGCCCTTGCGAATGTACGCGAAGGCAACATGCATTTGTTTGGGGGAAAAGGTCTAAAGATTTATTAGCTTCTCGAAGTGGTCCTTAACCCCCTGCAAAAGTTAAGAACCTCTATTCCGTAAGAGGAATGATCACCTGTGCTGTGTGTTCAGCTTCTTCTGAGGGGACCAGAGAACTCAGCCTCAGAGCCCACCTGGAGCATCTTCACAATGCCAAGTCCATTTCTACTTCGTGTTCATAGTTCTATAATGACAGGTCCACTTTCTCAAACCAAAGGGTTTTATTCTCAGTCACTGAGTAGGTAGGAAGCCCTATTGGATGGGTTGTTTGCCTCTTAATGTTTCATCAAATGAGTCAAAAACTGCTCTTCCAAGTTGGTGGTGTTCTGGGGCGAAAGGGTTGTCCCCATCCTGAGTGCAGCCATGTGAGCAGGTGCTCTGCATTTCTTGTCCCCCATCCCTTCCTCATTCCTTCCACCCCTTCCCCTAACCACCACCACCACCTTTTAGGAAGCCTCAGCATGAACAGAGAAAGGAGCAGGAGCCAAAAAGACCTCACATTAAGAAGCCTCTGAATGCTTTTATGTTATACATGAAAGAAATGAGAGCGAATGTCGTTGCTGAGTGTACTCTAAAAGAAAGTGCAGCTATCAACCAGATTCTCGGCAGAAGGGTAAGTAGCGGAGTCATGTATAAATGTTCATGGTAGCCATGGAACTGCTTCATGAAAATCTGCCCCAATTTAATCACATATCCGGTGGTCATAGAATGTATTTGCACTTCAAGATATGATATGATGCATTTTAAACAATTTTGATAACTGTTTTTACTGTCATTCTTTTTTTTTTTTTTTTTTTTTGAGACAGCGTCTCACTCTGTTGCCCAAGCTGAACTGGAGTACGGTGGTATGATCATGGTTCACTGCAGCCTTGACCTCCTGGGTTCAGGTGATCCTCCCACCTCAACCTCCCGAATAGCAGGGACTATAGTCATTGTGCCACCATGCCTGGCTAATTTTTTTTCCAATTTAAAAAGTAAACTTTAATGTTGAAAATGCAAACTTGGGGAGGGCAGGAAGATCACACACAAGGCTGTCACTTCACACTTGGAGGGTTGCACAGTGGCCGGGCAGAGGCGCTCCTCACTTCACAGATGGGGTGGCAGCTGCGCAGAAGTGCCCCTCACTTCCCAGACAGGGCAGCAGCCAGGCAGAGGAGCCCCTCACTTCCCAGACAGGGTAGCAGCCGGGCAGAGGCGCCCCTCACTTCCCAGACAGGGTAGCAGCTGGGCAGAGGCGCCCCTCACTTCCCACACAGGGCAGCAGCCGGGCAGAGGCGCCCCTCACTTCCCACACAGGGCAGCAGCTGGGCAGAGGTGCTTCTCTCTTACCAGTCAGTTGGGTGGCCGGGCAGAGGGGTTCCTCACTTCCCAGTCAGTTGGGCAGCCAGGCAGAGGCGCTCTTCACTTCCCAGACGGGGCGGCCAGACAGAGGGGCTCCTCACTTGCTAGAAGGGGCAGCGGCCAATGCCTGGCTAATTAAAAAACAAAAATTTGTAGAGATGTGGTATTGCTATGTTGCCCAGGCTGGTCTCAAACTTCTGGGCTCAAGCAAACCTCCCACCTTGGCCTCCCAAAGTGCTGGGTGAATAAGTGGGAGCCACCGTTCCTGACCCTGTTATCATTCTTTTTTGTTTTGTTTTGTTTTGTTTTGTTGAGATGAGTCTCGCTCTGTCACCCAGGTTAGAGTACAGTGGCATGATCCTGGCTCACAGCAAACTCTGCCTCCCAGCTTCAAGTGATTCTCCTGCCTCCGCTTCCCGAGTAGCTGGAATTACAGTTGCCTACCACCAAACCTGGCTAATTTTTGTATTTTTTTTTAGTAGAGACAAGGTTTCACTGTGTTGGCCAGGTTGATCTTGAACTCCAGACCTCAAGTCATCCACCCGCCTCGACCTCCTAAAGCCCCATTATCATTCTTTAAACAAATATTTATTATCCTTTTAGGTCAGGCATGATGCCTGGAGATTAGGTAATAATTGTTGAATAAAATAGATGCAGCCACTGGGCACGGTGGCTCATGCCTGTAATCTCAGCACTTTGGGAGGCCGAGGCAGGCAGATCACCTGAGGTCAGGAGTTCGAGACCAGCCTGGCTGACATGGTGAAACCCCATCTCTACCAAAAATACAAAAATTAGCTGAGTGTGTGGTGGTGGATGCCTGTAATCTCAGCTACTCGGGAGGCTGAGGCAGGAGGCAGGAGAATCACTTGAACCTGGGAGGCGGAGGTTGCAGTGAGCCGAGATTGCCACTGCTCTCTAGCCTGGGCAACAGAGAGACTCTGTCTCGAAAAGACTCTGTCTCGAAAAATTAAATAAATATCCACCTAGAATTTACATATATTTTAATCATTGTTAGGGCCTGTATTAGCCAAAATAGATACAGCCCTTTCTGGAGCTTCAAGTTTTATGACAGAATACAGACATTAGACAAATAATTAGCCAATAAATAGATAATAAAAATTATGATAAATACTGTGAATGTAGGGAGTAAGATTCAGTGAGAAAGAACAGTAGGGGCTTGGGCAGGCCCCTCTGAGGAAACTATCTCAGCTGAGATGTGAGAGCTAAGTAGAGACAAGTGGAGAGAGGTAGACTCCCCCACCTGCAGATGGAGTAGCATGTGTGTGCCGCCTCTGAAACAGGAAAGCGCTTAGCTCTTTTAGGGAGCTACAGCAAGGCCTTTGGGGGACCATCCTGGCAAACAGAGGTGGCCACTCCTTCCAGGACAGAAGCAGAGCTGTTCTACAGTGAGGCTTTACATGGAAGAATGTATATCCTGAGGAGTCTTGACTCTAGAAAGACTGTTCTCCAAATCTCAAAGTGTACACCTGCCAGGTTTCTGGGTTGCCCTTTTCATTCATTCTTTCACCAATGCTATGATATTTTTCTGAGCACCTATTATGTACCAGGCAGCAGGCTACAACTAGGATAGACACTCTAAGATTTTTTTATCCAACTGTCAGCCAGAAGACATACATAGTCCTTCCAAGTACTTTGCATGGGATTGAAGTGACTTCAGTTAGATGGCTGAAGAGTGGTAAGAAACGTTTGAATTTCTCTAACTTAAATTACATTTTCACCATAGTCACATTATCATGATAATTTTAGAAATGTTCCATCTTGATTTGTTGATGCTCTTCATATCTGTGTGGTAGCCTCTTAATTTGTGACCCTGTGTTTGTTTTTGCAACCTCTCAAATTCATGATTGGCAAATGAACATTCAGTTGAGAAGGATCTAACAACCCTTGTGAAACATAGAGGATCATGTGTTAGCTATTGTCGATGATAATTTTACCAGGTCTGTTCTGAACCTAACAAATTTGAGCATTTATAATAGAAAACCTTTAGGAGGTTTCCAGTCCATGTGAGCAGGAGGGAAGCAGAGGCCCCTTACATTATTGATCCCCATTGGATAGCCTCACAATGCAGCGATTTCCAATCTGCCAGTCACCAGGGTTTCCAGGGGAGGATGCGGTGATAGATTATAGCTTTTTTGGTGTCCTGTGTACAATGCCCTATCTCCCTGTGGATTCTTAGACACTTAATAACAATAATTACGATGCTTTCCCAAGCCAGATCATGGCAGATGAGTGATTCCCATCATCTTGGAAGAACTCCGCCTTAAAAGCTGATGATCATTTTCCCTGACTCTTTAAAAAAAGAAATCAGAGGAAAAGAAGGGCTGATGTTTTTATTTCAGCTTGTATGCAACTCTTAGTTTTTTCTTTTTTCTTTTTTGAGTTAAGGGCCCCCTGGCCCTCCAGTGGGAATTACTTTCCTGCTCAAGAGAGTGAGGATATGATATGAAGGTATGCTTCCTATTCTTAATGCACATTTCCAACAGTTGCTACTTTCTCAGCTCCCTTAACAATCCCCAGATCCAAGCATGTGTCCTAAAGGATGGTTCTTATTTGGGGTCTCTGTCTGTCTCTGATTTAGACACCTGTTTCTATTTATAGGTCTCTGAGATCTTTGATTAAGATCAGGTTTTCTATCCTTTCATAACTCCCCTCTGGCAGGGCAGCCCTTGCTAGCTCTTTAAAGTGTCTGGCATCAAAATCATGACGTTTTACACTGGGATAATTTGAGTTCTTAAAAGTGGATCTTAAATCCATCCCAGAACACTTTATCTTTTGATTTTTATTCATCTTTAGTATATCTCTAAAATAGTGTTCATATGAATTAATCAAAGTTTTATTTTTAATCCATATTATAAATAATATCACAAATTTTATTTTAAAATAAGCCTTTTCTCTTCAGACCTTCCTGGCTATTAAAGGAAATCCCTTTATCACAAATTTATCATGAGAATGTTTTATCTTGGAACTGTACAAGTTTATTCAAATTAAATGGGTATTTTCCCCACAACTTGGTGAAATCTTGACAATAAGATTTGATTTTTAAAAAGTTTGACTCTTTATTTTGCAGTAAACAGAGATAGAGAAGCATTTTTAGTCAATTGTGTTTCAGAAATTCCTGTAAAGAAAGACCATCTTTCAGGTCTGTACTAGACTTTGTTTTTGTTTTCAATGCAAAACTTTAATTACATCATTTTATCTACTGTTCATTTTGGTAAGTGATCTTCTATTTGTGAGTCATTTTTGTACATTAGAAATATCAGAGAACTTCCTGGCTAACACGGTGAAACCCCGTATCTACTAAAAATAGATTTTTTTTTGAGACAGAGTCTTGCTCTGTCACCCAGGCTGGAGTGCAGTGGTGCGATCTTGGCTCACTGCAACCTCCACCTCCTGGGTTCAAACAATTCTTATGCCTCAGCCTCCTGAGTAGCTGGGATTACAGGCATGCACTGCCACGCCTGGCTAATTTTTGTATTTTAATAGAAACAGGATTTCGCCATGTTTACCAGTCCGGTCCTGAACCACTGGCCTCCAGTGATCTGTGTGCCTCAGCCTCCCAAAGTGCTGGGATTATAGGCATGAGCCACTGCACCCTACCATAAATATCGCTTTTCTTTTAAAAAATCAAGGATTAGCCAGGCATGGTAATGTATTCCTGTAATCCTAGCTCAGGGCTGTGGTGGGAAGATTGCTGGAGCCCAGGAGTTCGAGGCTGCAGTGAGCTATGATCACACCACTGTACTCCAGCAACACAGCGAAACCCTGTCTCTTTAAAAAAAAAAAAAAAAAAAAAAAAAACCAATGATGTTTCCTTTTGTATCCAGTTTGGTTTTTCTCCCTGTGAAGGTCTGCAATACTAGGTCAGTGTTCCAGGTTTAAAAAGCTGTCAGTTCCTAGCAGCAGTGTGACTTTTCCATCCCAATTTAAACCACCGCTGCTGCCCCAGACAGATTCTTCTCAGGCTCGATTTGTCTAATGTTTATTCTACTAGTACAAAGAACTGTACTTCAGGTAACTGTTTCCAGGATTGTGTTGTTTTGTTTTTCTGGCACCTCCCTCTAATTTTTTTTTAAACAAAAACACATCACCTGATTTGCCTTTAGGCTCAGGGCAAGCCCTGCTGTGTGTCATGCTTTTTAACCTCACACTCTGCACTTCTAAAGCAATTAAACAATAAATCACCTATCCTCTTCAGCACAGACGGCCTGACTTTTAAGGGGCTTTCAAAGGAAATGGACTCTGTTGCCGTGCTAGTGGGAACTGCTGCTTCTCGCACTGGAGGTTGGAACTGGAGGTGGGGTGTGGCCGGAAGGTGCTGTCATGTCTCATGAAATCAGCTTCATGTTCTGTTGTCAAACAAGAGCAGCAGGTGTTTGTTTTCTCAGCTACACTTTAGAGGCTGAGTCCCGGTTGATTAGGACATAGACATAGCCTCCTCTAGGAGAAGTTTTTCTCTCTCATCAACCTCTCTCACTCTCTCACTCTATCCTTCCTCCAACCCACCCACAACCTTCTTATTTAAAAATCATTTTAAAAAACATGAATAGGGAGATCAAAATTAATATGCAGGGCAGCCATGAATGGGAAAGAATCTCTTAGCCTGCAGTGGGAAGGAAGCAAAATGGGAAGCTCCATACCTGAGAGCTAGAGGAGCAGGAGCAGGGAGGCTCCCAGCTGACAGATTGTGTGTGTGCACACAGGTGAGCACATGCGGCTGCAAAAGTGAGCGTGTGTGGTGTGCATGTAGTTTATGTGCACAGAGGAGCATGTGTGTTATGCATGTGGGTGTGGGTATACGTGCTCGGGTGAGCATGTAAGTGGTGTGTGTGTGTTGTGTGTGTGTATGTGCTCAGGTGAGCATGTATGTTTGCGTAGTCTGGGCTGTGGTCTCCTCGTATAGCTACCATAGCCTCTTTGTCATACCCTCATGGACAGTGGTTCTCCCAAATCCCAGATGATTCTCCCTGGAAAGTTCTGCCGGCAGATCCTGGCATTGGGGAAGTTGGGAAAATGCATGAACACTGTCTGCTGGGGACTGGGGTGAGTCATGTGCAGATGTATGCAAAGCAGTGTGCAAATGTAAACCCCTTAAAATCCCAAACAGATACCTTTCCTACATAAACGACTTTGTTATATATGCTATATAATCAGTTATGTAAAAAGGAGACAAAAAGTTTGAAGGATATTAGCAGCTACATTCTTCATATTAGAAATTACAGTCTCAAATTCTAGATGGAAAAATAAACTTAAATAATGCCCCTTGCTGTCCATCAGAAGGAAGCTAAAAGCCATAGCCATAAATCCATAAATGCTTGTGTGACTGGACAGTGTCATCAGTGTTGTCCCTATGGACAGTATCTATATGAGTGTGAGGAGACAATGAAGAGATGGAGATAGGCTGACTTTTCATGTCCTTCTCTATAGATAATCATATGATTAAGGTTTCAGACTCTTCATATGACAAAATGGGAAAGTGTTCATATGAGGAAAGGGTGTATCTGTTTTAAAAGACATCTGGAAATTATCACATTTTGCATAAATAAAAAGTACTTGGGCTCAGATATCAGAATATGCTACTAACTGTGAAAAACGGTTAAGTTGGGTGTTGAGGTTCACCAGTGAAAGTTCTTTTTAATTTATATTGGAAAAGAGAAATGGTGGGTGACAGAGACCATTTTACTTTGAACACTTTGGTTGACTTTGATGTGTTTCATGTGATATCGGAGAACAGGATAGAGAAACCAAAGTTTGAGTTTCACTGTAGCCACTAGACTACAAGTAGATTTCTACAGCACTTGGCACTTGGTCTTCTGCAATTTAAAAATAAATCAAAGTTTAAATGCTTAATATTTTCATTTTTTTGATTTTTGAAACATAAAATATACTATTGCTATTTTGCTTACTTTTGTTTTTTCTTCCTTCCTCTCTGTTTTAGTGGCATGCCCTCTCCCGTGAAGAGCAGGCTAAATATTATGAATTAGCACGGAAAGAAAGACAGCTACATATGCAGCTTTATCCAGGCTGGTCTGCAAGAGACAATTATGTAAGCCCCTCCTCCATACCAGTGGCTCTCCACTCTCACTCATTCGCTCTTTTGCTTTCAAGAAGGAAATGTGTTTTAGGGTGTATATAATGCTGGTACTACTTATTTTTTGGAAGTTAATGAATTTTGTAATAAGGATTTCATGGATATATTGCATTATGAAAGCTTTGAGCTATCTTTTTTTTTTTTTGCTATGGGTGCTAATGAATGCTTTTAAATAAAATTTTTGAAATAAACTAATACCTTATTATTAAAATTCGATAAAAGAAAAATTTAAAAAAGACCATAATCTTACTATGTAAAGGCAACATTAGTAATAACTACTTATATTACTTTCTAATATTTTTTCTATGCGTGGTTTTTTTTTTACTTGTATGTTTGTGTGCGTGGGTGTATATATATACATGTTTGTTGCATACTTCTCGATCTTATATTTAAAAAGCATTTCTCTGTTGTGGCACAGTGTTTATGTCTATCAATATTCCATTAAGTGAATTTCACAATTTGATCGTATTTTTTCCTGCTTTTAGACATTTAAGTTGCTTCCTATTGTTTTTCTTACAAATGTAAATATTCCTTCAGTGAATATGTCTGTACATAACAGTTTCTTTCTGTATTTAGGACTATTATTTATGTTGAATAGATTCATTGTGGAGGTAAAGGATATAAATATTTTAAAGTTATTTTTTGGTGTTTTTTTTTTTTTTTTTTTTTTTTTTTTTTTTTTTTTTTTTTTTTTTGAGACAATCTCACTCTGTCACCCAGGCTGGAGTGTGGTGGCATGATCTCGGCTCACTGCAACCTCCGCCTCCTGGGTTCAAGCAGTTCTTCTGCCTCAGCCTCCCAAGCAGCTGGGATTACAGGCATGCACCACCACGCATGGCTAATTTTTTGTATTTTTAGTAGAGACGGGGTGTCACCATGTTGGCCAGGCTGGTCTTGAATGCCTGACCTCAGTTGATCTGCCTGCTTCTGCCTCCCAAAGTGCTGGGATTACAGGCATAAGCCACTGCCCCGGCTATTTTAAATTTCTTGATGCATATTGTCACATTGCTTTCCAAAGGACTGTATTATTTTATACTTCTTATAAACAATGTATTCAGGTGACTGTTTTGCCACAGACTACTTAAAACTGGGTAAAAAATCTTTTTTCATGTTGTTGTACCCCAGCATCTATCATGTATTCTATTCAGTGTAGGTATATCATGTTTAAGTCATACTAATTTTATCAGCAGGAAATACCTCATTTATAGTGCCAATTGTTTTATTACTGTAGAATTTGAGCATCTTATGTAGTCTTGATAGGGCAAAGACTGTTTTATAGAGGGGAATATTTTCACTATTTAAGCTGTTAAAGTAATTTAATATTTTGCAGTTGTTATGTCTGAGTTCATGCAGCCTGCTATAATAAAATACCATGGACATGGTGAGTTATAAACAACAGGTTTATTTCTCACACTTCTGGAGCCTGTGAAGTCCAGGATCAAGGTGCAGGCAGGTTTGGTGTCTGGTGAGGGCCTGGTCCCAGTCTTCTGGCTGTATCTTTGCAAGGTAGAGGAAGGGGGAAGAGAGTGCTCCAGGGTCTCTTTTATAAGGACATTAATCCCCTTCATGAGAGCTCCTTGCTTAGGCTGTGATCACCTCCCAAAGACTCTGCCTCATTATACCATCACATTGGGGGTTGAATTTCAGCATATGTATTTGGGAGAACACAACATTCAGTCTATAGTAATTCTCACGGTCTATGTGAGACGAGCATTAGAAATGCCAGCCAGGTCAGTCTTAATAAAAGTAGAATTATTTCTTTTCAAAAGAGCAAGAGCGAAGCCATTAATTAATATACAATTTAATATGTAGCCATTGCTTTAGGTGCTCCTGTGGGGCTCAAGTTCTCACAGAGAAGATGACAAGGATGCGTATCTGAGGTCATACACACATGGAAACTTATTTCTGGAAATGGGTTGCACAATTTATTTCCTATAATGTGCTCCACAGAAGTCACTTTAGTGGTCAAGGTTTGGAGTTCAGACATTGGATATAAGTTTGACACAGGAAGTAAGAGTCTGTCTGTTACTTATGGGAAACAGCATAGTCAGCTCTTCTGAGTTATTTTGGTTGCCTTAATAACTACCATATGCTGATGGTTAGGAACTGTCTTAAATTCTTGACCGCAACCCAGTGGTGGAATGAATATTATTACATGAATATTATTACTCCATTTTTCAGGTGAGAAAATTGAGAGGCTGAAGAGTTTAGGTAATTTATCCAAGGCCTTATAGTAGGTGGCTAAGCTGAAGTCTTCACCCAGGTCACTCTGACTTCAAAATCTACAAGATTTTCCTCCTCCTGAGTGGATTAGCTCAGTCTTCCAGTGCCTTCTTTTTGCTTTTTTTGTTTTTGTTTGTTTGTTTGTTGAGACAGAGATTCGCTCTTGTTGCCCAGGCTGGAATGCAATGGCACGATCTCGGCTCACCACAACCTGTGTCTCCTGGGTTCAAGCGATTCTCCAGCCTCAGCCTTCCGAGTAACTGGGATTACAGGCATGCACCACCACACCCAGCTAATTTTGATTTTTTAGTAGAGACGGGGTTTCTCCATGTTGGTCAGGCTGGTCTCGAACTCCTGACCTCAGGTGATCCGCCCGCCTCAGCCTCTCAAAGTGCTAGGATTATAAGCGTGAGCCACCACGCCCGGCCCGGTGCTTTCTTAAGACTGCTGTAGTTGAAGAATTTTCACCCCTGAACCAGGCTTCTGTTTTCTGAGCAGCAATTACCATCTCTATATAGAGCCCCTGCCATGCCCTGTAAGTAGGAAGATCAGTGTTCACCCAGAGGATTTCAAAAGTGTCTTCTTCTGGCCAGCCATGGTAGCTCACGCCTGTAATCCTAGCACTTTGGAAGGCTGAGGCAGGCAGATAACTTGAGGTCAGGCATTCGAGACCAGCCTGACCAACATGGTGAAACCCTGTATCTACTAAAAGTACAAAAATTAGCTGGGCATGGTGGCGTGGGCCTGTAATTCCAGCTACTCGGGAGGCTGAGGCAGGAGAATCGCTTGAACCCGAGAGGAGGAGGTTGCAATGAGCCCACATTGTGCCATTGCACTCCAGTCTGGATGACAAAAGCGAAACTCTGTCTCCAAAAAAAAAAAAAAAAAGTGTCTTCTTCTAATCCTGCCCTGGGTGTCTTTTGGATGTAGTTTGTCTAAAGGGGAAGAGCTAATCTTCCTCATTTGACCTTTGTAACCTTCATTGTGCTGTGAATTTTATTCAGCATTGCTTGTTGAATGCCTTTAAATTTATTTTTCTAATTCTTAAGTAATGAGTTTTAACTTTTAAAAAGACATAAAAGAAACACCTATATATTCTCTCTCTTTCTGTATCTGCTCTCTCTTCTCCATGTTGATAGTTGGGAAGAAAGTAGTTTTAAAGAAAGCTACAGTAATGTGAATTTATCTTTAAAGATTTCCCTCTGCACAACTTTTAAAGGAAATTGTTTTGCATATTCCTTGAATGAAGGGAAAGCCCAGCTTCATTCATAGTGTTTTCATCATAATCAAAATAAGTCATTCAATTACTGAGGCAAACAGAAGCTGATCAATGATAGTACTTTATCTAAAGATACTGTTCTTTAAATAACAGTACTGTACAGGGATAGAATAAAGGTAAAATGAAGGCATTTAGTGCCAGAATGGTATCCTGATCCCCAGTGAGATTGTGTGAAACATATATCTCAATTATTCAGTATTAAAATACCTTATTACATGACATAGATTTTTAATTTCAACTTGTTTTTATAACTTTGGCTAATAACAGGCTAATTAATAGTGCACAAATTTTCTTGGGTGATATTAGCCAAATATTTATAATGTTAGAACTTTTCAATTTAGTTTTTAATGCTTCCCAATATTATATAGTCCATATAATTTTAACAAAAAAATTTTTTTGTTTTTACCATACATGAATTTTGGTTTTTGTATAACTTGACCTTAATACATCCAAACTACTTAGTTCTTTTTGCATATCATAAATGTAGATTCTCTTGAAGAACTGGTTGATATCCTAGAAGGTAACAGGTTATTTGATTTAGTGGTAGAAGCGTAACGGTACAGGCTCAGTTGGTCATTGTGTGCCAGCTATTTTCTAGACATGTGTGAGTGGGGGAGCGTGGTGCTAAGAGACCCAGGTGGTGCTCTGGGGACAGAGTCCATTATAGCATCTGTGAGGCATTCAGTCATGCAGTGAGCTCAGGGTCATGGGGAGCGAGGAAGAGGAGCCCCAGCTCTGCCTGAGGGATGGACCAACAAGGTGTGGAGCAGAGAAGGTTCATGGAATAGATAACACTTGAGACACGGGTTGAAGGGTAAATGGAGCTGGGAAAGAAGAAAGTGTGAAATAAGGTTCCAGACACATAAAATAACCTTGTCGCAACTTCTGAGCCTTGCAGTAATTACATTGAAAGGACCGTTGTGGATACCTGAAAGAAGCGTGCACTCCCTCTCTACTCCCTGTCCCCAGAGCACCTTTAATAATCTTGAAAGAAGCCCCACTTATAGGGGTGGATTACTTGAGGTCAGGAGTTCAAGGCCAGCCTGGCCAACATGGTGTAACTCCGTATTTACCAAAAATACAAAATTTAGTCAGGCATGGTGGCGTGCGCCTATAATCCCAGCTACTTGGGAGGCTGAGGCAGGAACATCGCTTGAACCTGGGAGGCAGAGGTTGCAGTAAGCCAAGATCACGCCACTGCCCTCCAGCCTGGGCAACAGAGACTCCATTTCAAAAATAATAATTACTATTGTTATGAGAGCAAGACTCTGTCTCAAAATAATAATTATTTTAATAGCGTATAGCCATAGTCTGCTTATAGTAAATGACCAACCTGCATCAGGTATTTTCAAATAACTAAAATGGAACACATATCATATCCAATATCTCTAGCTTATCTCTGCTGTAATAATCAAATTAACAATTTTTTTAAAAGCTAAGATTGTACCATATATATTCTGTGGCTGTATAAAAGTGCATATTTCTGCACCTCAAGGTAGTTCTTCATGTCACATGGCCATTGAGGCTTTACAGCTTCAGAAGGGTGACTGAAATCATCCTCCCCAACACTGAGGCAAAGAGCAGATAGCAGTGACTCTGAGAAACGGCACATCAAAAATAATGGAATCTTCTTTCAAGATTGTTACTATTTTTTGAGACGGAGTCTCACTCTGTGGCCCAGGCAGGAGTGCAGTGGAGCAATCCTGGCTCACTGCAACCTCCGCCTCCAGGTTCAAGTGATTCTCCTGCCTCAGCCTCCCCAGTAGCTGGGATTACAGGCATGTGCCACCACGCCTGGCTAATTTTTGTATCTTTAGTAGAGATGGGGTTTCACCATGTTGGTCAGGCTAGTCTTGAACTCCTGACCTCGTGATCTGCCCACCTCGGCTTCCTGAAGTGCTGGGATTACAGGTGTGAGCCACCACACCCGGCCTAAAATTATTTTTGAGGACAAAGTAGTTATCAAGGAAAAGGGAAAATTAGACCACTACAAGTGTGATCTAAGCTTTTTAATTTGGCATTGAGATGTTTTGAAATGTATTTAAAATGGTGTGCATATCCGTGTTATTTTGTCTGTTTTGGGAAGTAAGGTCCTTAATTGACAGAAATAAGTCTTTGAGATATCTTCAGTTTTCTCAGGTTCTCTCACTCTCTTCTCCGTTTCTCCTTGGTTTTGTCGTTTCTGTGCCACAGGGCCTGTGGGTACTCAATTAACACTGGGGAACTTTTAATTAAACAGTGGAATTCACAGTAAGGTTTATCTTAAGCACTACCAGAAGTGGGTTCTAAGTGTGTTGGTTAGTAAGAAAAGGAATGGCTCATTAAGCTGGCTTTCCTTGAAGAGGGTCCTATGGCCACAGCTCTAGGACATCATCCGTGTGTGTGTGTGTGTGTGTGTGTGTGTGTGCGTGTGTGTGTGTGTGTGTGTGTGAGAGAGAGAGAAGGCCCTATGGCCACAGATCTAAGACATCATTGTTTGTGTGTGTGTGTGTGTGAGAGAGAGAGAGAGAGAGAGACAGAGACAAAGCATCTACCCATGGTGTCAATATTGATGATGTTAAATGTGAAGCTATAGAGACAAAGGTCACCAGGTCACTATTTTCTCTCGTTCTCTTGCTCTCTGACTTTGTTTCTAGATAGAGATGGTGAAGAGGGAGAGAAAATGAGTCATTTTTACCTCTTTGTTGACTGCCTGCCTGTACTTCCACATCACATTCATCTGTGTGTTCATGGTACAATCTGTGACATGACAGTATACCTCTGTTCTTCCAGGGTAAGAAAAAGAAGAGGAAGAGAGAGAAACTACAGGAATCTACATCAGGTAGGCACCATGAGACTTTCCAGTCAATCCTCAGGCTTCTGACAAACACCTTTTAAAGCAGTTTGTATCTCTCTACACACTGCTTTCTTCTGTGACTGTAACTCACGATTCTTTAACTCTGCTTTTACTTCCTGAAATTCTTTTAAAAATTTAAAAGACCCTTCTTTTAAATGTGACTGTGGGAAGGTACATGTAAAAACTGTTTCCCAAACCCTGTCATCTGGAATCCTGGTTGTAAACTGTGGGATTTTGTTTGTTCGTTTGTTTGTTTTATTTTTGCTTCTGTTGTCTGTGTTTGCTTTAATACTCTTGCCTTTTTACTATTTTATATAACTCCTTAAAGATACAATATTTTATGATGATTAAATGATATGTTACCTGGTGTTCCCTTGAGAATCTCTTTTGTGATTTGGGTTTTTTAAAAATATAAAACATAATGATAGGGTTTGTCTTTCTTGTACATTAATTCAAGACATCAGTGAGGTCCCATTTATTTTCCTTTTTTCTTTCATTAAAAATAAGGCCACTACTTGTACTGCACAAATAAAAATGGCTGGTATAAGAACCATGAAAAATAAAGCAAACAAGTTCACATGATATTGTAGCTACTACGTATTTGGAATGTAAAAAAACCTCTTCAATAAAAATTTGTTAAAGACACAATTTTCTGCAGGTACAGGTCCAAGAATGACAGCTGCCTACATCTGAAACATGGTAAGAACGACTCTCTGGTCCTACTGCTGACGTTAGTTGTTATGAAAAGAGGCACTTGCTTGTGAATCTTCTTGCTCATAAAGAGTTCATTCGACATTGCTCCTTAAAGAGGAGAACTCAGCAAAATCAAATTAGTGCTTTAAAAAATCTGATGGTTTTTATACCGGCTATGTATTTGCAATATAGTATGCTTTTATCTTTTCTATCCCCTTTGGCCCATTTATTCTTCCTCCATTTCCTTTCCCCTAACTCTTTCTTCTAAACCATCTCTTACTGATAGTGGCAAATCGGCCTGCTTAAAAAAAGAACAAACAACAACAAACAGTAAGCAAAATGCCATCTTACTCAGCAAATCCAGGGTGGGTTTGAGGAGCACCATTTTAGCCCAGAACTCCCAAGCTTTTGCCCAGTAGAGATTTTTTCTCAGTTGAAATCACTTGTAGTCACTCAAAAGTAATGTATTTGTTTCTAGTCAGAAAGCTTATATATGCTTTATATTTTTTCTATTATTTAATATGGCATGGACACTTATTTAACTGTGTTTCTTCTATCAAGTATTTCTCTTTATTGGTAACTATTGCTGGATTTTACTCTAGTATTTGTAAGTAATATTTATTTTATTTCTTTTTACTATAATTTTTTATTTATTTCTACATGACCACTAGCCCAAGGAACCTGACATTGTAAATTAAGGCTTGGTCTTTATTAAGCTGTAAATTAGCAGTGTGTGTACCTCTTCTCCTGACAACAGTTCTCAAAGGAGCTGCCTTTGGTTATCCTCTCTCTAAGAACCCACATCCGGTCGATCACCAAGTGTTCCCATCCCTGTCTTTGGGGTCTGTCTTGAGCCTTTTCTCTCACACTTACCACTGCCATAGCCCTAGTTCAGGTGCTTAGACTTTCCATCTGGAGTACTGTAATACACGTTAATAATTTTTCTGCCTCCAGACTTTCTTTCTACCAGTTCATCCTTCACGTTGCTCCCGGAGGGATTTCCTACAACTCAGATTGTGCATCACTTCCCGACCTAGAAACAGCCGGTACTTCCCATTGGCTAAAAGATAAAGCACCCGCCAATTGGTGTGTGGGTCTGCCCAGCCCTGCCCTTGTAGCTTTGCAAGTCACTCTTGCTCTCTGCCTCCCCTCACTTTCAGCCTAGCCCTTCTGAGTCCTATGCTCAGTCCAAACAAAATTATTAGCAGTTCCCCACATGGCGAGAGGGCACCGCACATGCTGTCCCTGGGCTTCGAAAGCCCATTTCCTCTACAGAGGAATGGATAGACGTGTGCAGTGTTTCTTAGGAGAATAGTGTTATCCTGCAGCTCATTTGGCTCTTGACTAAACCAAGTGGCCCTTACCTAAACTTTTAGAACTTAATTTTGGTGCTGAGATTTCAAACAACTTGCCCAAAGGGGCCAGCAGAGATTTTGGTACCAAATAGATCTGAGTTTTAAGTCAGTTGATTCCCTGAGCAATCTACTTCAGCTGTTTAATCTTCATTTTCCTTACCTGGAAAAGGGGAATATTGATACCTACCCCCTGCGGTGGTTGATGTGCAGGATCTGCCCAGCGGCCAGCACACAGTTGGAGCTCAGACTCGTTCTTCCTCCTACTGAGACCTAAGTCAATTGCCCTCTCCTCTGTGAAACTTTCTTCATCTTTATTCAGATTCCCCAGGTTTTTCCAAATCCCATCACTGTAGTTTTATGATATCAAAACTCTTCTAAACTAATACTGAGTGGCAAGCTTTCCTCCAAGTGAAAGGAGGACCATCCCTTCATATAAGATCAAAAAATAATATAATCATTTTAACTTAGTGGCTATTAATCAAGAACCTCTTCTGAGCCAGCCACCTGGCTTGGTTATTAGAAGCACAGATAGGATATAAGCATGACTGATGACACCCACCCCAGTTAGCTCATGGCTTCATAGTAGAAGTAAATCTAGTCAAAATCACAAGCCTTGTAATTTTTTTTTAATTGTTTTAATTACTGAATACTTAGAAATGGCCAGAAGTTTTTTCATGTTCTGCCTCTAAACAGAAAGCCCTCAGAATGGCAGTGTGCTAAGGGCTGGTACTTGATTTACCTCACTTCTGTTTGCACCAAAATCTGTGAAGCTAACTATTTTTATTAAAAGCATGCAAAAATGTATTTCTGTATTTCAGAGTTTGGTACTCGATTTGGTGTTCTTCACGATTAGCATCCTATGGTATTTTAGATGTAAAAGATGGCTATTTTTGTCCTAAAGTGTATCCCAAACATCTTTTTCTAGTAAGTCACAGCTGTCATTGTGTTTTCTTGTCACTTATTTATATTTTCTTAAGGTTAAGATGTTCTCTCTATCCTGCATAAGAAAAACAAAGATAACCCTCTGTCTCCACCCCACCCCCCAAAAACATTCTCAGGCCATCCCTCCGCTGGTGAGGCTCCAGTTGGTTGAGCTTCCTGTAATCAGAGTCTCTGGTGTTGCCCTCCCTCTCATTCCTGGATCAGTCACGCAGCCTTTGAAGTCACTGCCCTGCACACCATCCGAGTTTGGAGACCAGAACTGGCAGTTATTGGATAAGAATTGTAGAGTAGAGAGGAGCTCACCCACCTTCATAAAGATTTCCATAAATTAGACATGATAATTATTTCTGTTGTACCCCCACCCCTTCCTTTGTTGTAGGAATTCAGAAACATTCTGTTTGTGTAGTAGCTGACTTGTTCAGTCATGATTCAGCAATTATTGAGCACCTAAGATAGGCCCTGTGGAGACTTGTATGACCTGGAAATAGAGTGTTGGATGGAGCAAAGAAGGTCCCTATTCTCACAGTGCTTGTTATGTTGCTGTGAGGGTAGTTGATTAAAAAAAACAAACAGGAAAACATAAGTACTATAATAAAAATAAATTAGGGAGTAACTTAGGGGTCTGCTTTTAGATTGGATTGTCAGGAAAGGCACCTCCAAGGAGGTGGCACCTAGAAATAACTACCGTTATCACAGAAAAATGGAGGGGGTCTTCTGTTCTGGAACAGAGCCCTGGCAAAGAAATGAAAGACAAAGGGAACAGAACGTCATGTTTTGGAAAGAGCAGAGCCCAGGTATGAGGCCACCCAGGCTCCCAGGTTAGCTCTTGTGTAAATTTGTGCAGCCTGGGGCAGGTCACCTAAAGCCTCTGGTTTCTCGGTATAAGTGAAGGATTGTGCCCAGCGTCCTCTGAGATCCCTGTCTGTCTCTCCCTCAAGTCCAACTTTCTGGTTTGCTTTGCTTTTGTGTGGTCTGCACTGCCTCCTAGTGTTAGAGGGACTCAGATCTCTTTTTCATTTCCTAATTTATGGTCATCATTTTATGTCCGAGTGGCTCTGTATAACTATAAAGCCTCTGCACGACCTTGAAAACGGCTTATACACGATGGGGATGTTCTTCAGTTCCTGTACAAATCATCCCCTGTGTCCCTCCTTCCTCCCCAGGATGGCTACCTTGTGTCCTGGGATATTAGAAGTATTGCCTCTAGTTTGAGGGTTTGATTTTCCACTAATATAATAATATGGTTCCTTGTTTGCCAGACTCCTGTCATACTAGTGCTGACCTCACCTTAGAAATAATAAAATACTTGATTAGAACCAATCCTCTAGGCTGGGCATGGTGGCTCATTCCTATAATTCCAGTACTTTGGGAGGTTGAGGTGGGTGAATTGCTTGAGCCCAGGAATTTGAGACCAGTTTGAGCAACATGGCAAGATCCCTTCTCTACAAAAATTAGCTGCGTGCGGTGGCATGTTCCAGCTACTAGGGAGGCTGAGGTGGTTGGATCTATTGAGCCCGGGATGTCAAGGCTGCAGTGAGCCGAGATCACACCACCGCACTACAGCCTGAGCAACAGAACAGGGCTCTGTCTCAAAAAAAAACAGAAAACAAACCAGTCCGTCAAAGAGTGTGATGTGGAATCTCACACAGCTGGTTTTCAATTCTGAAGGGAAGTTGATGAGTAAAGGTAAAGCTAGGCCAGAAGCAGTGGCTCATGCTGGTAATCCCAGCACTTTGGGAGGCAGAGATGGGAGCATCACTTGAGGCTAGGAGTTTGAGACCAGCCTGGGCAACCTGGCAAAACTATGTCGGTATAAAAAATAAAAAGCATTAGCTGGGTGTGGTGACACACACCTGTAGTCCCAGCTACTCAGGAGACTGAGATTGAGAATAGCTTGGACCTAGGAGTTCAAGGCTGCAGTGAGCTATGATTGCACCACTGCACTCCAACCTAGGTGATGAAGTAAGAATAAAAAACTTGTGTTTTCATTTCTTTAAAGATCCTATGGGTTTCATGGAATGCTTCGCATTTTTTGATGGGCAGTGCCAGCGCAGTGGCCGCATGCAGCCCAGCAGAGAGGCTGGCTCCTGAAGCAGTGCTTTATTCACCTGGTTGTGTTCGTGTCTCCCCGTGTGTTTCTACTTTTGAACATTAAAAAATTTTTCACTCTGGTGAAATCAGATTGAAACAAATAAATTACCATTAATGTGGTTTCAACACTGTGGAGAAACTTTTAGGATAATTGGAAATGAGATCCCTAAAAGCCATTCCTCCAGGTTGGAGATGGTGGTCCCCAAGCAGCAGGGTCTTTTGGAGAGGCCAGATTCATCTGTTTAGCTTTTCGGACTCGTCATTTGTGGGAATGCTGGGAGCCCAGGGTCTCAGGGGATAAGACTGCACACACTATCCTGGGTCCAGCTGGAAGGCCGGTGTCATGAACACTAATCACTTGTTTACTCACCACGCAAACATTTAGTGAGGACTGCTGTAAGTCACGAATCCTGTTAGGCGGTGGGGGTGCTTGCAGATGAGATCCTATCCCTTCCTGGAGGAACTTCAAGTTTAAGAAGATACAGACATATTAAGTGGGTAGTTATAAAAGAGTATGTTTTATGCTGTGAAGAAGTGGCATGCTGTGCCTTATATAAAAATAAAGAGAATAAGGAAGAGAATAAGAAATCGGAGTGAAATCAAGGAAGGCTTCCCGTAGTAGATAGCGCTCGAGCTGTCAGGTTGGTGGCAGAATTTGGGGGTTTGATAGCTCAGTAATAGAATTGATGTGAGTTTCCGGTGTTTGGGATATGTTTGATTTAGAATACCACCTCAAAATCTGTCAGAAGTTAGAGATTATTATCAAATACTGAACTTTGCTTTCTTCTTGACTTAATCAAGATTTATATGAAATTAAAGAAGTAAAGAATTATTATTTTTGAAGTGCTGGAGAGAATTATGACTGAGTTTACTAATTAAACAATTTTCAAAATTGGCTTATTAATATTTACTTTATCAAAACAAATACAAAAAGCCTACCATCTTTAAATTACATAGATTGAAAAGATATTTTTAGATACTTTAATGTATTTCCTTTAGTTATATGACGTAAGAGTTAGTTTAAAAGAAGGAACAGGCTACTTTTAAAAGATAAAAAAAGACTGGGCACAGGGGCCTGTAATCCCAGCACTTTGGGAGGCAGAGGCGGGCAGATCACGAGGTCAGGAGTTTGAGACCAGCCTGGCCAACATAGTGAAACCCCGTGTCTACTAAAAATACAAAAAATTAGCCAGGTGTGGTGGCAGACGCCTATAATCCCAGCTGCTCAGGAGGCTGAGGCCGGAGAATCACTTAAACCTGGGAGGCGGAGGTTGCAGTGAGCCAAGATAGCACCATTGCACTCTAGCCCAGGTGACAGTGCGAGACTCCGTCTCAAGAGAAGAAAAAAGAAAAAAAAGATTAAAAAAAATCTTCTGGTTAAACACATTTGGCTAAATAAAAACTTCAGCCTTTATTTCCCTAGGGCCAAGAGATGAGCATGAGGGGTAATTGCTAAGCTCAATGTAGCAGTTAATGTTCAGTGCTTGGATTTACGTTTTGAAGAAGATTGTCTCTGGCTTTTCTTTGATGATGATGTTTGAGAGCCTTATGGGGTGGTTAAGGCTTGAGAACTTGGGGCTCCTGGGTCCTGTGAAGCTGTGCTAGGGCTGACAAGTTGCAGAGTGGGAATAGAAGCACCAGTGAGAGGACTGCAGCCCTGAGGGTCTGCCAGGAGCTGTGCCTGGTGTCCAACATTTAGTCCTGTCCTCTTAGAGCAGCCAGGGAGTGTTCTAAATATTTTCAGTAGTCTCAATGAGAAAAATATTTCCTATGATTTTTGAAGCTCACTCTGGTAAGTTTGACACTTTTGCCTAATCTTTGTTCCAAATTCTGTTCCACGATGTAGTCACCAACATTAAGTATCAGTAAGCTGCTGGGTTATGTTTAGTTAGAAAACAAAGCCAGATTCTTAAAAATTAATAAAATTAAAAGGAAATTGGAGGTAGCTGAAGAACTCTTAAGTCTTGTCCAAGTCTCAGAGTAAAAATTAAGGCTTCAGCAACTAGAAAGTGAAAAAATGACATCCTGTTTTCCATTCTTTATCTTTTGTAACATACTTAGAAAGCACCTCAGCTAGAATTGTTACCAAACAAGCAAAAGACCCCTGGGGATTCAGAACTCTTGAGAAGGAAGCCTGCATCTAGGGAGGGGAAGGGGGATGTCAAACTGGGGAGAACCAAGTGTCAAACAGCAGCCAGGGCAACATGTGGCTGCGCAGCTACCCTTGGCCACAGGTCGGCACCTCCTGGGAAAACTTCTGCACCCTGCTCAGCACTGTCCCACACTTGGCCTGCAGTGGGTTTTTTTTCTGAATAGTGGCCTAGCCCAGTTGGGGGAACCTTGTGCCGCCATTTTACCACAGTGGTGAGGTCCTGTGGAAGCAACTGCTGGCGTGCCGTTTATCTTGTATGGATTGCCAGATCGCTGCATAGGAGGTGGAGGTTGTGGTGGCCCGGAGAGGCTCCCATATGTGTCGTTTCTGGGAATGCTCCAGTCTGAGGTGATGGCCTACCCGTGTCTTCCTTCTTCTTATGCTTGTGTTCACAAATCCCTGTGACACCTGTCACAGACTAACAGGAAATGTGTACAGGATTCACAAGGTGATGTCACTTGACTACAGATAATCTCAGGCTTGGTCTCATTGTCTTAAATAGCAATGGCAGCATAATGACAGTGTGGTTAGACTCAATTATGCGTGGGCTGCAGGTTTTCACATCCTGGCCATTGCTCCAGGATCCCTTGGTGCATTCATGGGAGCCTTTTGATGGCAAGTGCCAGAAACAAATGGTGCTCACTTAAGGAGAAAGGGGAAATGTGTTTTAAGGATATAGGAGCGTCTTGTGGAATCCAAGGACAGTAGTGCAGTTGGGCCAAAAAGAAAGCTGGAAATTGGAGAGCTGTCCAGACACTTTCTCTGCTTCTTCCATCTGCCCCTCCCTGAAAATCACTTCCTCCTTCCCTTCCCAGATTGACTGTCTCAGTTCTTTGAGCCATATGTTCAGAGCAGTCAAGCTATGTGTTGTTACAGTATCATCTCCCAAAGAGACAATAATTCTTTCAAATTCTATAGAAGCGACTCTGATTAGCCCAACTTGGGTCAAACTTCCACCCCAATCCATAATCAGCTGTGGCCAGAGGAGAAGGTCACATTGCACAAAATGGCTGTCAGGAGCTCACTGCTCTAACAGTGTTGGAGTTGGGATAATGGAGAGGAGAGCTGGACAGCAGCCCGACAGATGTCCACTATAGCTCACTAGTAAGCTGATAGTTGGGGTGGTTTTATCTAGACAGCTCTGTGTTAATAAAGAAATTGGGTTAGGTTCATGAGTACAGTGAAAGCTTTTAAGAATGGGCAGTATCCCTTCCATCAATTCTCTTTTCTCTCCTTAATGATCAGAAGAGCTAGAATTGTGTTTAAGTTGCCTTGGGGAGCAGAAATAGAGAAATAGACCCTCAGGTAGCAAGACTGATCAGATGCCATTGAAAAATAATAGCAGAGGGAGAGAAGTATATGAGGTTCATTAAAACCCTCTTGAAATGCTTCATGTTTAGTATTGTTCATGAAAACTTACAAAATGGAATTAAGATCAATGCACTAGGATATAGAATAAAAAAGAAGTATTTTGGATCAATTTTCTTTAAAAGAACTGTTTGTTACTGAGTTGTGAGGAACTGTGTGGAAATGAGCCCTTCTGGATAATGGAGTTTTTCAGAGAAGCTATATGGTTTACATCTTTAAGTGTCAAAACATGTCAAAACATGTAATTTTTCAAAACAATTTTGGATGCAACTCTGTCTTCTTCAGCAGAGTACGTTGAAATTGATTTGAATACGAATACCTCATGCCATTATTTTACAGTGAATATTACATATGCCACAAGGGGTATGGCGGTTTGTATAATACTATTCTAAATGACCCCAAATAATGTGGAATTTTAAGAAACTGCTTTTTAATAATTCTTTTGTGGCTTCCTTTGCTGTTTGGGACTATACCCTCTGCCCACAGTAATATGTTTCTTCTGATCTGTGTGGATTTAGGAACCAGGACAATGAAGCTTAATTGAATAATATGTAAATTAAAAGTAAATGGGGTCTGAGTTGGGGTATAGAGAAAGGCTAAAATGTGCTATTTTAAGAAAGGCTGAAATGTGCTATTTTTGTGCATAAATTTCATGACATTACTGTGATACATTGAGATCATTTTAACGTGTTTTTCCTCAGCAGTGTTCTTCATAAATGAAGCTGCCATGTTACTGAGAGCCAGATGAGTGGGGAATCCTGCTGTTCATAGCTGTCTGTGACCTTTAGCAAAGTAACTTTATTCTTTTTGACAGAATGATAGAAAAATTAAAAGCATTAAAAATTAAACTCACTTTTTGGCATAAGGTTTACATCAATCTCTACACTAAATTTTTCTAACTGCCTATATATCGTTTTTGTGAATCTAACTTTTTTTTGTATTGGGATTACTTTTTCTCAGCTAGCATCATGCTTTTAGAAACATTCTGTTTCATAAGAGATATTTTAATTAATTGGCAGAATACTCTGTTGGTCTTAATTTTCTACCAGAAGTTCTGTAATAGTATGAATCTTGCTTGCTGCCCCGAATGTGTCGTGTGAAGTTGGAACAGCAGAAGTGGTCCCAACCTGTATGGACCACCTGCCACATTCCGGAGGCTTTAACAGACGCCTCTGCATGTGTTTCCTCCTCTCGTTCTGTAGCAGCCCCATTGTGGGGTGGAGGGGACAGATTTCAGTTCTCTCTGAAGGATGAGAAAACATCACTTGTCCAGGGCCACGCAGCTGGCGAGCAGCAGCGCTGCATCCGCAGAGTGAATTACCATCAGCTCTGAGCCCCAGTTCTCCATCCTCTGCTGTTAGTGCACTCACTACGCTGCTTCAGGGCACCTGCCCTGCACTCGCCCGGCTCTGCACATACGTCTCCCACATCCCGCAGCACACCTGATGAGGTAGAGCAGCTTCTTATCTTCACTCAGATGAGGAAACGTGTTTGGTACGTTCAGAGTGCATGCCAGAGATTTCCAGGTGGTAACCGATGGACCCAGGATCCAAACCCAACCCAGGACTGTCAGTCCTTAGAGCCCACACTCTAACCCACACAAGTTATCACCTCCCTGTGCTTAACCAGATGCACAGGTGCACACACAAATGCTGGCATAACCGTGGAAGGGCTTGGTTTGGGGAAAAAAGAAAAAGTGTGCCCTCATCCTGTCACCTCATTTGTAGAAGGTGAACTTTTAGCATCTTTAGTGTGAGAGAACGTCTGTTGAGAGAAATGTGGATTGGATAGCGTTTGGAGGTGAGTAGATGAGGGAGGTCTACCTAGCTAGTTATTGCCCTCTGGAAGCACTTCAGCTGACAGAACTACAATGGGCTTTTGAGGCTCTCTCCTTCAAAACTTGCTCAAGACCATTTCTCCCATGTTTCCCATGGTAGGAAGGATCTAGCGGTCATGACCTGCACCAGGAGGTCCGGCCTACAAATAGGACACATGTCCTCACAGAGGAGACAGACACAGAGGGCCAGGCTGATCAGGCAGAGAAACCAGTAGCTACAGAAAAATTCCCCTGGAGTAATTCATTAACGGTCACAGGCTTGTCTCAAAGTCATCTTGACATTGCCAAAGTCTGGTTGAGCTGATGGTAATTCACTCTGAATAGCCACAGGGGAGGAAGCCGCCCAGGTCACTCAACCTTGCCTTGGTAGAACATAAATCCAGGAGTGGCGATGACCCCTTTCCTCCCACCTCCAGCTTCTGGGAATCTTTTTGCTTTAAACCTTTGTGGTTAGGGGATTAACTAACTAGTCTTGAATGCTGGGACTAAGGAGTCATTCAGCTGCAGAAATAAAACTCAGTGTTAACCTTCCTAACCACACATTTTCATTTTTCTTTTTTCTCAAATGTTGGGTAATGTTTACTGTCAAGGAGCTGAAGCTGGCTTTTGTAGGTTATATTTCCAGTCGTAAGGACTTAAATTTCAAAGTTAACTTATGTGTTTGTTTCTCTTTATCATCCTTCTTCAAACAGAGCATGATATCCTGGGGGTAGCTGCACTGTTACAGATGTAGACTGCCTCCACCAGGATACAGGGGTTGTTGCCTAGGGATGGACAGACAGAATGATGGAAGGTAGGAAGGAGATGAAAAAGTGAGTGATAATTTAGTTCCAAAGTATGGTGGAGAGAGCACGTGTTGAGAGAGTTCAGAGGCTCATCCTGCTGCCTATTAGTTGGGTGATGTTTGGCAAGTTATTGAACCTCACTCAGCCTCGGTATCCTTACCTGTAAGTGGGTGGGAAGATGCAAACTGTAATGATGATAATGTGAAATTCTAAAGTCCATGTCTCAGTGCCTGGCAAATCAGTGCCCAGTGGACAGTGTTTTTGTTCCTTCCCCCTCACCAGCTTCTTACAGACAAGACCACCTTCAAGTCAACGAGACTGTCACTTTTGTGATGACAGGAGGCCTTGGGAACAGCCCAGCACTGGGACTCTCTAGGGGTCACCATGGGCCAGTCATTTTATGACCATATTCCTAAGTCTCTGCTAAAAAAACAGGATTAGACTAGCTCTGTCATGCTTGCTTCCTGCTGTAGAAGTCTGTACTGCTCTTCCTTCCTACACACATGACATTGTGCAGCAGAAGAGTTCACACCCTCAAATCACAGGCTTTTGTCAGTTTTTCCCAAGGCGTAAAAATGGAGACAATTGGCATAAGGTGTGTGGTGTGATGCTAGAATGCAATTTTTGCAATTAAAATCTGTGAATCTGTTTACCTCTCATAAAACCAGTCTCTAATATTCTCCCCTCAAATTGCACATCGTTTAATCTTGTGCCTCTTGTTAGTAGCATTTGAGAGTGGCGTGAAAGGAAGAGGACGACGAAGAAAGGGTCTTTTATTCCAACTCACTTTTTTTGTATCCTCACCAATTCTGAATAAGGAAGTGATATTACATGATGGGGCAGGGGTGCATTTTGTTCCTGGACACCAGCTTTGCTGCCCTTGCCTTGGCCTGGACAGTTTGAACTGACTGGCCAGTGAGCCTTGAGTGGCACCCTGACAGGGCTGGCCCTTGCCTGCTCCTGACCCTCCTCTCCACCACCTCAGAGCTCACCCATAGGCTTGTCTCCTTGGCCCTTCCTTCCAGAGGACAGCCTGGGGAGGAACTCCCAGGACATGAGCTGGCCAAGCGCTCTGCTTTTGGTAGGATTTTACGTTTATTTGGGCTTAGAGAGAAGGAATTTCCCCCTTTCCCATTCTTCACTCCTGAGTCAGGGTCTGTAAAGCCCTATTGGCCCAGGGTCAGTGCTGTTGACCTCCCAGAAACAGGCCCACTCTTGAAATCTTTAGATTCACCTTTATTGCTTGGGCTTTTAGTAAGGAACTCTACCCATTTGGGTTCATGGTTCCATTTGGTTGATGGCATATTTTGTCAAGACTGGAATTTGGTCCAGGAGAGGATCGGGGGTTTGGTTATATGGGGTGGGGTGGGGTCTTGTGCCGCCTTTGCATCCCCAGTACAAATGCGTGGTGACTCCTGGTGGAGGGAGCCCAAGTCTGAACATACGTAAGATGGGCCTTGCCTCACTCCCTTTGAAGCCCAGCTGCAGCCAGAGAGCAGTAATTGCTGGCTTTGATTGCGCAGACTTCACTGGTGGGTTGGGCTGTGCCAGGGCTCGCCTGGCCTGGCCCAGCTTCAGCCGCAGCCCCCCAGTGAAGCCTTAGATGTGGGAAAGCTCCAGCCTCTGGAGCCTCATGCCTGTGGTTTCTTGAAAAGAATCTGGACTGGACCTGTTTTATATCTGTAAAGCAACACTACGAGGCCCCCGTTTCTCCCACTCGGAAGTAAGAGTTGGTCTCCCCTGACGTCCCTGTATTTTAAAAGAGCCACCAGGGACAAACTGCCTCATTTCATAGTGAAGGAATTTCTTTTGCTTTTTTTTTTTTTTTTAAGCACTAGTCCCTGGAAGGGATTAGTTGCTTTTTGGTAAGGAACTGTACAGAGGCTCTCTGAAGCCAACTTTCCAGGAGAATTTGCAAGGTGACTTCATGGAATAAGGAAATAACAGGTGGGAAAATGTGAGACTGTGGAAAGAAATGACTTTATTAGGAGATGTAGACTCTTTCTTGGCAAGTGACATACTATCCTTTAGGTAAATGGCTATCTCTGGGCACCCCTGTTTGCGTTAATCACTATATTATCACTTGCACTCAGCTTAAGAAGAGAGGAGGAGAAGGCACCCTTAGGTAAGGCAGTGAATGGGACAAGAAGACTCTGGTGGAGCCGGAAGTGCAGGGGGCTCTAGATTGGAGGTGTTAGCCCTGCTTGAGAATGGGGCCACAGCAGGGCCATGGAAGTTGTCTGTACCTCAGTACTTCACAGTTCGCTGTGCCAGGCACAGTGGTGGGATGGCTCAACAGAAGGGCAGGTTGTCTCCCTCAGGCGTTCCTGGCTGCCAATGGCCAGTCTATTCTGAGTCCCAGTGCTTGTCTCAGGCGCTAGCCTAGGACTGCAAGGCCAGGCCTCATCAGGAAACTAAATGTTTTCATGTCAGACTGAGAGGAAAACCTTCCCAGGAAGAGCAACCTGGACCAAGCCTTTGAAAATCTGTGATGCAAAATTATAACGTAAATAGGAATCTGTGGGATGCCCTCTCTCCCACCCCGGGCTCAGCTAGAGCCCTGTTTCTTTCTCCATAGAAAGGCAGGGTCCTTCATAGCTCTTTGATCCTCCTGCGTGCGGGATCCATACCTCTGTTCAGTAAAAGTATCACAATGCTGTTGTGTTTTCCTGTTAAACAGGAATGGTTGATTTTCCAGGAGAATAGAAATTGAAATTGTCATTGGAGGACCTCCTCAGTTGAAATCATTCTGTGGCTGATTTCTTCCTATTTTGTTTTTTGTTGGTTGGTTGGTTTTTGCTTTTTCAGTAGCTACCCAGGTATACAAATGGCTTCTTTGCAGTTCCGATCATCTTTAGGGGCCGCATTGGGCATAATTGGAATAATAATACTAGCTAACCTGCTTGCAGGGCTTGCTCTGCGCTGTGCACTTTGTGAGCGCTTTAAATATAGGAGCCAAACCTCTTTCCAACAGCCTGAGGGGCAGGTGTCCTCGCACTTCCCATTCCATAGATCACCATCCTTCCTTGGAAAGTACTTTGTGGACTGTAACTTGCCATCTAGACTTTTGTATTCATTGTTAAACTATGTCAAAGTTTCCTTTTATTTCTCCTTTACTTTCTTTTTCCATTGAAATGAAAGTGTATGATAATCCACCATTATTTAGAATGAGTTTCTAAAAGGAAACTTCTGCTTGTAACACTGATAGCAGAATCACAAGCACAAAGTGTTGGGATTCATCTGAGGCTGTCAAGGGATCCAGGTTGAGAAGGGCTTCCAGCATCGCTGCCACCAAAGGAAAGCAGCCTCCCCAAGTTCAAAGCAGCGGAAGCAGGTGCTCTCTGGAGTGAAGGAACGGAACTTTGCCATGCTTTTACTTTCCTTTTGTCTTTGTCTCATCCTGTTACAATGTTACATTTTACTTTTAATCACTTTTTAAAAAATCTCAGATCATTAAAGCTTCGGGGATGTGGGAGTTCTCTTTTTTGAAAATCATTATCACCAATATCTGGCAACATTATTTTCACATATTTGCTGAGTGTCCTTTCCAAGGTTAACATTAGAGATCCTAGATGTTAGGAAGGAAAAAAAAAATCTTGAAAATTGTAAGATCTTAAGGAAAAAGGGAGAGGTTTGTATCCTCTGGGCTGTGAATATGAGCGGACAGAGCACATAGCGTCACGGGAGCTGGCAGTGTGTTGGGTAATGTGAATATGTCTGTCCTATGTAGAATCATACAATGGCTTCCCACAGTAGACTAAAAACACCAAACACTGCAGAATGACATATCTTTCCCTGATCTGGCTGTTGCCCGCCTTCGCTATCCATGTTTGGCTGTTTCTTACTGGTGTTTTTCAAATTTTTTTTGTTCTGTTTACCATGACCCAGAGTATTAGCTACATTTCACATCATAACTCTGGGCATACATATACATGGAACCAAAGTAAAAATGTCACTATATTAACTCTGTAGTGTACTCTCAGGATTTTTGACTGCATAGGGCAATTCGTTTTAGCCATCCCCAAATCAACAAAATGGATTAATTAAATGCAGAAGTTATAAGACATACATGGTATGGAATAGAGGTTATAATCTTAAGGCCTATGGCAAATTCATATTAATAGCATTTCATTTGTTCCTTCTTGAGGTGGAAAACGAAGCTCATTCCCAACGTGCAAAGCCAAGGCAGCGACCCCAGGACCTCTTCTGGAGATGGAAGCTTGTTGAAAACCCAGACTGTCTCCACGGCCTGCCCAGTCGACCCCAAAGGAACACTGACATCAATTTTACCCTGAGGTCACTGCTAGAGACGCTGATCCATTAAAGACAATCACTGCCAACCCCTCTTTCGTCTACTGCAAGAGCCGAGTTCCAAAATAAAGCATAAAAAGGTTTTTTAAAAGGAAATGTAAAAGCACATGAGAATGCTAGCAGGCTGTGGGGCAGCTGAGCAGCTTTTCTCCCCTCATATCTGTGTGCACTTCCCAGAGCATCTTGCATCCAAACCTGTAACCTTTCGGCCAGGACAGTAACTTGGCTGCATTTGCCTGCCATGCGCAACTGGAGCCAGCAACCAGCACATCCATCGGCACCTCAGTGGAGGAGTTCATGGAAGAGTTCCCTCTTTGTTTCTGTCTTCATTTTTCTTTCTCTTCTTTTCTCCTACAGCTTTTATTTAACAGCGCAAAAGGATCAGTTTTTTTTTGTTTGCTTTTTTAAACTTGAATTTTTTTAATTTACACTTTTTTTTAGTTTTAATTTTCTTGTTGTATATTTTGCTAGCTATGAGCTTTTAAATAAAATTCAAAGTTCTGGAAAAGTTTGAAATAATGAAATAAAAAGAAGCCTTCTTTTTCTGAGACAGCTTATCTGGTAAGTGGCTTCTCTGTGAATTGCCCGTAACACATAGTGGCTTCTCCGCCCTTGTAAGGTGTTCAGTAGAGCTAAATAAATGTAATAGCCAAACCCACTCTGTTGGTAGCAATTGGCAGCCCTATTTCAGTTTATTTTTTCTTCTGTTTTCTTCTTTTCTTTTTTAAAACAGTAAACCTTAACAGATGCGTTCAGCAGACTGGTTTGCAGTGAATTTTCATTTCTTTCCTTATCACCCCCTTGTTGTAAAAAGCCCAGCACTTGAATCGTTATTACTTTAAATGTTCTGTATTTGTATCTGTTTTTATTAGCCAATTAGTGGGATTTTATGCCAGTTGTTAAAATGAGCATTGATGTACCCATTTTTTTAAATAGCAAGGCACAGCCTTTGCCCAAAACTGTCATCCTAACGTTTGTCATTCCAGTTTGAGTTAATGTGCTGAGCATTTTTTAAAAAGCTTTGTAATAAAACATTTTTAAAAATTGTCATTTTATTAAGAGTGAAGTTCCTGATAACCTGAAATTGCTAATGAACTGAATCCACAGGCCAGGGCAGAGCTGGTTTGTAGAGAGGAACAGTTTGTGTGAGAGGGGTGCTGCTGGTGCAGCCTTCTCCAGGGACAGGCCAGAATCGGCTGTAAAGGGGCACCTTGCCCTGTCTCCTAGACGTGCAGTCCTCAAAAGTGCTTGTATGGCTTGGGCCTCTCCCTCCTTTTCCAGGTGGTATGAAACACGGTCAAAGGAAAGAAGAGGGTTGCCGGGATTCAGATGGGAGTGAGTCCTTTCCTGAACACAGATCCTCGTGAGCTCCCACCATCTGGTTGTGGTGCTCACTGGAAGTCCGCAGGCACCGCCTCTCTTCATAGCTCATTGGTATTCAAACTGGGCTTCCACATTGTGGGGTCCCAGTGGAGAAGGTATGTCTTAACACCCCCACCCATCTCCCCAGTCAACATTTTCTAAGTCCTGAGTTGTATTTCGTAATTTTTACCTTACTAGTACATGTTATAAGTTGGTATCTGATTAGGAAAAAGCATATTTTAAGTTTAAAAGAATATGTCATGATCTTCCACCATGGTTTTCTATCCCTTGAGCCACTTTGAGAACCGCAATCACTGGTCCAACTTAAACCTCTCTGCTGAAATTCTAGCTCGATTTCCCCTTTCTAACCTTCGGTGCAGCTGGGGAACAGCTGGCTACCATACTTATAATAACCCTCCTCATACTGTACTTGAAGATTGCCATTAAATCACCCCTCAAATTTCTCTTCTCCAGGCTAAGTAATCCCAATTCCTTGAAACTTTCATCATCAGTCCTTTAATCATTTTCATTACTATCCTCTGGAACCTTTCCAATTACTCTTCATTTAGTCCTAAACTTGAACCAGGAAAAAAAGTATTATGTTTAGGGGGCCTACTTGTTATAAAGATTTCATATTCCGCCCTGGCCAGAACTTCATTTGAAAATTATCTCTTGAGTTTTCTTAACATGCATAAACCAAGTAGTTAAAAACAGTCTAAAGCTGCCACCATGATCTTTTTGAGAGTTAACTAGAAAATCCAACAAAATGGTAAGGGAGGTGACAGTGGAGCATTATGCCAACACATTGATGGGCTCTTCTGGATGTAGAGAGAAAGCAATTAATAATAAAAGTCTGTTCATCCAGGCAACAGGCATAGCTGGATCTATACCTGAGACTTGAGGCTTGGCCAAAGCCCGCTCAACTCTTCTCTCCCTCGGTTCCTCCTCCTCTCAAAAATGCAGAGGCCAAGTCCCGAGTCTCAGGTGTGTATATCCTGCTATGGTCCAAATAATCCATTTCTTTCAACTTCACAAAAAATTGGTGAAGTTGAAAGAAATGGGTTGTTTGGACCCTCAGCCAGTTCCTTCCACAAACTTGGTCCCCTCCTAGTTTCCTGTATTTCTTCCAGAATAATTTTTCACAAGTAACTTTGATGTCACTGCACAGAGCTCATTCTGGGCTCATTCTGCCCAAATCCTGCTTTCTGTAGGCAGCAGTTCTGGGGGAGAGTCAATAGTCCCCCTAGAGATAGGGATCAAAGTGGGCGTCTGCGGGGAGAGGGAAACTCCTCTGGCCACTTCTTCTGTTTGATCTTGAAGGGATTTGGCCTCCTTCCCTGCAGCGAACTCAGAGCTGAACTGCGTGCCAAGAAGAGGCTAGGTCAGCCTTCTTTCTGGGAGCTGAGCCTTCTCTGAGGTCACAGCTGGCATGCGGGTCTGTATGAAGGGGTGTTTTCCTCTTGGTTCTAGTTTGGTTGCTAGGGCTGCTGGCAACTACCTGTTTAGCTGGAAGGTGACTTTGAACTGTTTCATGACTACAGTTGTCTTAAGTATTATACAATAATTTTTTCTTCTAGTTTGGTCTACGGCTGCAACAATATGGAAACTCTAATAAAGGGCCTATGAACAATAACAAGATGTCTGTGTGGCTGTGCTTTTAAAGAAGAAGAGTCATGAGTGAGTAATGTATCTTTCTGACAGAAAAGAGGCACCTAACATCCGCATGATGTAGTAGTTGTTGAAAAATCACATTTACCACTTCTGCCACACAATGTGATCTTCCAGATGTGGAAGATGTGAACTTTAAGAGCTGCCCTGTGAAACCTAACCTCTAAAGATACACAAGAAAATGTGGACTGCTTTTTAATAGAAACTAAAATTTGATGGCAATTAAGTATCTTAATACTAATAGGATGTAATTCTATACACCATTTATACTGATGTGGGAAAAAATAAGATTGGTTTTCTTGGCAATAATTCAGTGGATATCATTCTGAAAGTGGCTCTTCTAAATTTCTTTAACTCTTTTTCTGGGAAAACTTTTATTATCTTTACTCTGCAGCCAGGCGTGACTCAGGGAGAGTGTACCAAGGTGACTCAGGTACACCTTTAAGCAGGGTGTACCAACAGCAACTATTTAAAATAAACATTATTAGCATGAATCCAAGTAAACTGTACACTTGTTAATTAAAATTAATTTCACTTGAGACAAGTGAAAACTACTTGCCTTTATTGAAGAAACAGTGCTAATATTGTTTATAGCATTGTTCATCAACAGTAAACTGGTGTTAAATAATAGATGCATTCATTCAATACATTTTTACTGAGCACTTTCCAATGGGCTATGCTCAAATAACTGGACACCAGAAAAAATGTTTTGTATTGTCTATCTACTGTAGGCATGTAAGAAATGCCTACTGCCTGCATTTGTTAAAATGTGCAAGTGTCCTTTTCCCTGGATGGTAATTTGGACTTAAAACAGGTTATATTAGGAAGGAGGTGGCCCAGCGGGGAAAGCCCAGGTTTAGAGTCCACAGAGCTGGACAAAATCTATTCATCCCACTGTTGGGAACGGCACACTAAACCCCTCTGGGCACACTTCCTCATGGGCTAAGGTATCACAGACATCTGTCAGGGTATGTGAGAGGTAAAAGAGAGAGAAGCCTGACAGGAAGTGACTAGTAAATTAATTTCCCCTTGAATTGTTTTATAATGTGTTAGAAAACATGTTTTGTCCAGTGCAAAAAATATCTTGTTTATGTATTGCCTTGTAGCCATAGAACATGTGAGCATATTTCTGCCTAGGGAAGCAGTAGGTAACAGGACTAAGCACTCTATTTTGGAGTCAGGACCATGGAAGTACTTGTACAAAAGGGGCAGAGTTTGGATTTTATTGGGTCATCTACACTGATGTGTTCATATAAATATTTTTCTTAATACATAATAGCTTGGGATGTTACCAGCTAAATTATTAAATTTTTGATCCCCACTAAAGTGGGAGAAATTGGTAGAAAAATGTATTTGCCAGATGGAATGAGAACACTGCATACAAATAGATGTCATCATGCATCATTTTAACAGTTTTCTCTGTAGTCACAGTGGAATTTGTAGACTTGTCATTTTCTCTTCTCCATCTATAACTTGTCTCAGAATCTGAAATCGGTGGAATCACTGAATTATATTCTACACCACAGTGATTTTTTTTTCCCCAACAGGAAGATTTATGAGGCAACCAAAGTAAAACAGATCCCCACAAGCTGGCCTGGTTGTCATTACAGGTCCTTTCAAAGTTAGTTCAGACTCCCACTGCTCGACTGGAGGATGGCAACAACGGCTTTAGAATCTCGCCTGCCCTCCATGCTCAGCCCTAGAGACAGCCTTCAGCACTGCACAAAGCCTGGGCTGTGCAGTGCTCACTGCAGGGCTCACTAAAGCTCATAGGTGCTTTGTGAGCAATCTCATCTGCTCACCACATGCTGGCATCTGGTATAGGCTTTGCCTGCTTTGCTTCTCATGTTCCAATTAGCTGGGGCTGATCTTTCCTCAGTGCCTTGTCCTACAGAGTGCAAACCCATTCAGGCAGCCCTTACAAAAACCACCTGGTTTTCAAGAGCTTTCGACCTGAATGAAAGACAATATCATGGCCACTGCAACTTTTATACTCAGATCTGTTTAGATTGTCTCTGTTCTTCCCCAGGCCTTTGCTCCCTAGAACAGCATCTCTCAGACTGGATGATGAGATGTTTAGCTGGCAGGGATGAGGATGTCAAGGAGGTGCAGAGTCTTAAGGAGGCCGTGGTTAATCGGGAAGGGGCAGGCACTGCAAACTGCAAATCACGTGAATGAGATGAGACGTGTTGTCCTCTCCCAGCATTTGGGATTAACTATTTTAATAAAGGGATGCATTTAATAAAGGGTGTGAGTGTGCACACATGCACACACACACAAGACTTAAGAAGGGGAGGACAACAGAAAAAAAATCAAGATAAAAGTATTAATACCCTTACATTAGGCCTGTGATTTGTGATAACATTGTGCCAGCTAGTGGCAGAATCCACCATGCGACTGAGTGCTGAAAGGGTAGCTGGTTCTAAGCAATCTGTGTGCACTGTTCACTCTGACTGCTCTGTGTGTGTGTGTGTGTGTGCGCACGCACACGCACAAGATAAAGTCTCTGCCTAGATATGTAGACTTTGGGGTTGGACAGAGCTTTTCCATTTCACCCCCCTTGGTCCTACTACAAATTGGTGTGGTGGAAGGATAGATTGCTCTCCACTCCCACCCTTCCCTACAACTTGAATATTGACGCTAAAGGGCTCCAGAAAACTACTTGGCAGCAGCATATACCAAAACCTCCACATAGAATGAGGCAGTTGGAAACCATTCAAACTGCCTCAAGTAGGAAATTCTGTTTCAAAAATGCCATCCTCACTCCCTACTAGTTTTGGAGGCATCTCAATTTCCTGTCTTCTACACCTGTAATCTGAGTGGTGAAGTGGCTGTTCAAGAGCAGGTAGCAAGGGCAGAGTTCTTATTCCAGGAGGTTTTCTCTTCTAATACCTGCTTGCCTGAGAACAGACTACATTTTCTAGTAAATATTCCAGTAAGTGCATCTGTAGAAGTGAAGCTGAGGTGTCTCGTGAAGTTTATTGACATCATGAAGCTCCATTGCCACTCTGTCATCCAAAGGGATTCTACCTCGACAGACTAATTTATTTTAAGAGATGGGGTCTTGCTATGTTGCTCAGGCTGTTAATTTATTTTAAGAGATGGGGTCTCGCTATGTTGCCCGGGCTGGACTCAAACTCCTGGGCTCACACAATCCTCCACCTCAGCCTCCCAAGAAGCTGGTATTACAGGTGTGCACCACCCCACCCAGCTTGACAAACTGATGTTCAAGTTAGCTATGGTATCCTCTCCCCTCCTTGATGATGAATCAAGAGCAGCTTGAATTTGTTTCAACCCTAGGGGCCATCCTATTGCTCCCTTGGCTAAAAAATTAATAGACCTAGTAGGGACTCCCACAATTTTGTTCTGAATAAATCTTTAGGAGTCACCTAATGTCATATAAAACTACTGGCCACTACAATCCTAGCACTTTGGGAGGCTGAGGCAGGTGGATCACTTGAGGTCAGGAGTTCAAGACCAGCCTGGCCAACATGATGAAACCCTGTCTCTACTAAAAATGAAAAAATTACGCCGGGCGCGGTGGCTCACGCTTGTAATCCCAGCACTGTGGGAGGCCGAGGCGGGTGGATCACGAGGTCAGGAGATCGAGACCACGGTGAAACCCCGTCTCTACTAAAAATACAAAAAATTAGCCAGGCGCAGTGGCGGGCGCCTGTAGTCCCAGCTACTCGGAGAGGCTGAGGCAGGAGAATGGCGTGAACCCGGGAGGCGGAGCTTGCAGTGAGCCGAGATTGCGCCACTGCATTCCAGCCTGGGCGACAGAGCGAGACTCCGTCTCAAAAAAAAAAAAAAAAAAAATTAGCTAGGTGTGGTGGTGAATGCCTATAATCCCAGCTACTAGGGAGGCTGAGGCAGGAGAATCGCTTGAACCTGCGAGGCAGAGGTTGCAGTGAGCCAAGATCGTGCCACTGTCCTCCAGCCTGGGTTACAGAGCAAGACTCTGTCTCAACAAAATAAATAAATGCAAATAAATAAAACTACATTATGATAGAATGAAGCATCATTATGCTCCTGTTCATATGCCACCACTTCTCTAATTACCATGTGTTAGGAGAATCTTGGGAACGTCTCTCCTACACACCTGCTGTTTGTCTGGGGTCTTAAATCATCCAGTCTACTGCTCACACATAACATGTAGCCTACCTGAGTGACAGCAACCCCTTTCTGACTAGCCCCGACCAGCGCCTCTCTGAAAGTGCGGGAAGACCTTCCAGAGGAGCTGTGGGGTGGAGTGCAGAGCCCCAGCACTGGTCTTTTTGCCAGGTAGCCCAACTGCTTAATTTCTGAGACTCACTTTTCCAAGACTCAGGCCTGCTCTGAATCTTCAGCCTACTCCCCGCTGCTGTCACATGTTCAGGGCTGTCATCTGTAACCTGATGAACATAGGTTACTGGGGCTTCCTTCACAATTGGCCTAGAGATGCTAGGCAGTGTGCTCAACACCTGAAACCTACTTCACTTGGTCCCCAGCAACCTTATGGCATAGGTTCCATCCTTATGCCCATTCTTCCAGATGTATCCAGAAAACAAATAACTTCTCTAGGTTACACAGGTAAAGGCAGTGGAACTGAGAACTAGAATCCAAGTTGGTTTAATTGCAAAGCCCATGCGGTCAAGTAGTTGTGCTACCATCCTGTAGCAGCAGCTACAGTTGGTGATTTTCACTAAAACACTGAATAACATCAGTATCAATGACAGGGTTCTCTTGTCTTTCAGGAGTTAAAGTTTGTTATGCCATGTCAAATGGTAGCAAGAAAAAAAATGCTAAAATAGACATTAAAACTGTGATGGTGAAACAGTGAGACCAATTTAAAAAATAGAATTTACACAGCCAAATGGATTCTTTCAAAGTATAGTACTGAAAGCACAGCCATGATTTCATTGTTCAAAGCATTTTCTCAGATTACTATTTATGTAGCATCAATGCCTGTTTACAAGAAAATTAGTCTCATAAAATTATAGCCACACCTTATACTTTTGGTAGACCTAATGAGTTACTTAGGTTGAAATGTTAAAGGGATTAAAATGAAGGTGGGACAAGACAAAAGCTTGTTTCAAATATGTGAACAGTATAACTCACAAAGAGAAAGCATAATTAGTGTATGTTGTTGTATAAGCCATGACTAACATAGTGGCTGTAACCTCTCCAATGATGACTGGTTGAATCTTAAATGGGTTTCTGAAAGCTGATGTGTTAGTCAAAACACTTACTATTAACGGAACCCAGTGGAGAGTCATTTTCTTTTTTTTTTTTTTTCTTATTTTTGAGACAGAGTCTTGCTCTGTTATCCAGGGTGGAGTGCCATGGTGCCATCTCAGCTCACTGCAACCTCTGCCTCCTGGGTTCAAGTGATTCTCCTGCCTCAGCCTTCCGAGTAGCTGGGATTACAGATGCCCGCCACAACGCCTGGCTAATTTTTTGTATTTTCAGTAGAGACAGCGTTTCACTATTTTGGCTAGGCTGGTCTCAAACTCCTGACCTCATGATCTGCCCCCCTCGGCTTCCCAAACTGCTGGGATTACAGGCATGAGCCACCGCACCCAGCCGAGAGTATTTTCTAACATCGGATTTGTACATAGTAGTTTCTGAGTTCCAAGACATGGTTCCACCTACCCCCACGCTGTGTCATTGAACAGTTCCCAAAGTGGAAATACACTTTACAATTGATGTCAGAAAAAGTTAACTATTTTCCCCAGAAAAACTACTATTAACAGTGAATCTTAAGAACATGAAAGGGCCATGATTTTCATTTTACAAAGACAGCATTAAAACGATCCTTCAGAGAACTCCGTTTTACTAAACAGAATTGAAGTCTAGGTGATGGCTATCAGAGGCTCACCATCTTTTTCAGCAAGTCATCTCCTAAATTGCCTGGTTTTCTTTTTAATCTCAAACTTACACTTGTATTATAGGCAAATAAAAATATCACTGGCCGGGCACAGTAGCCCACGCCTGTAATCCCAGCACTTAAGGAGGCTGAGGTGGGTGGGTCACGAGGTCAGGAGTTCGAGACCAGCCTGACCAACATGGTGAAACCCCCGTCTCTACTAAAAATATAAAAATTAGCTGGGTGTGGTGATGTGTGCCTGTAATCTCAGCTACTCGGGAGGCTGAGGCAGGAGAATCGCTTGAACCCAGGAGGTGGAGGTTGCAGTGAGTCGAGATCGTACCACTGTACTTCAGCCTAGGCGACAGAGTGAGACTCCATCTCAAAAAACAAACAAATAAATAAAAATATCACTAAGAGGAAGCATAGGAGAGAGGAAAAAAAGTGGCCAGGTATGCTGGCTCACGCCTGTAATCCCAGCACTTTGGGAGGCTGAGGTGGGCGAATCATGAGGTCAGGAGTTCAAGACCAAACTGGCCAGCAATGGTGAAACCCCGTCTCTACTAAAACTACAAAAAATTAGCCAGGCATGGTGGCACACGCCTGTAGTCCCACCTACTCGGGAGGCTGAGGCAGGAGAATTACTTGAACCTGGCAGGTGGAGGTTGCAGTGAGCCAAGATTGCAACACTGCACTCCAGACTGGGTGACAGAGCAAGACTCCATCTCAAAAAAAAAAAAAAAAGTATCCTCTTGACCTAAAACTTGGTCTTTACTTTCAAGTGTCATAAAAGATTCATGACAGTTAGGAGGCAAGTTTGGGGAGGTGAGGAGAACCAAGAGCAGTGACACCAGGGCCAGCAGCACTGCCAGGACCCACCCTCCCTCTTGAACAAGTGCTGCCAAAACACAGTGGAGGATGATGCAAGGCACCTGGGGCTCTCACTGAGGCTCAGTTCTTAACCACAGACTGAAGCAAACAGCAGCAGTGGGCCTATATTTGGAAGCAGAGAACTTGACTGACATGACCTTCCCTCCCCCTGCCCCAAGAGCTCTCCGTGGCAAGCAGCTACATTCACCTGAGAACGCAGAGACATGGAGTTGGGAAAGAAAAAGGTACTCCCTCACCTCCGATGTCTAAAGGAAGGATGTTCAAAATCCCTTCTTGGTCCCAAACATGGTGCATGGAAAATATTTTTTGAAAACAATAAAAGGATATTGAGAGGCTAGGCCTTTTGACTATTTGGTAGGCTTAAAGTGCATTTTAAAATGCCAGCCAGAAAGACTGCTGCAGCCCCTACCTCCTCATCCTGGCAGGCTGATAGTCACATTGCTGAGTTACATCTTTCCTGGAATTCAGTGGTCAAGAAAGAACCCTGCCATTTCCAGGACAAGGGCCTGCATCCTATGGGGACTCTGGTGAGACAGTAAGGAAGTGAAGCCCCCACTTAGGCCCAGGGAAGGTCAAGAGCCAGCCTGAGAGAAAGCAGGGAGCTGTCAGACCACAAGGGTAACCTTTAGCGATGGAAATGCGGGTGGCCTCACAGGTGCTTCCTTTTGTTCGTTAGGCAGCATTTTATAAGAATAACCTAAAAGTGTCCTACCCAGGTTCTATGTGCGGTACAAATGCACCGATGTATTTATTTTTCCACTATGTTATAGATTCAAATTTTTTAAAATTAATAAGCTCCCTTTTATCAGTCATAAAATGAAGAAAAAAAATCCCTCGACTATTAGACCTATGACCCAGGACACCAAGGATGCCCATTTTAGGGAGAGTCCTGTCTGAAACTTTGGATCTGAGATTTTCAAATGGGCTATTTTGTACTTAATTTTATCAAAACCTAGTTCTAGTCTAGGCTCTGTGACAAAATATTTAGTGACTTTGGGCACATCCCTTAAGCTTTCTGTTAATGAGGCTATTGGACCTCAGGATTTCTGATGTCTTTCCAACTCCAAAATTCTATCTATCTTGGAAGACATTTTCTCAAGCCAATGATTAAAAGAAGCTTACGTTACACTATTTCACTTTGTTGGCAAAGAAGAAACAGATGTTCCTTAAAAATTGTTCCTGTGCCCTTATTACTGCTTTCCTGGTAAGAAATCTGGCAGCGACGGCCACAGGCAGGTTTCACACAAATGCCTTCTCCTGCCATTCCCTCCCCATCACTCCCACTTTAAAAATTAACAGCAGGTCAAAGAAGAGGAGAAATAGCTTCTGCCTATATTACCAACTTTTTACTTTCATAATCATTTGAGTGTATTACAATTTTATATTATACATTTTTTTTCAATTCAAATTTTCAGACTGAAACATTGTTATTTTAGTAGAATCAATTTACAGGCAATTTGCAACAGTGATTTCTCATGGAAAAAAAGACACAGACAGACAGTAATCATTCAGATCTGTGGAACTGAATGACCATGAAAACCGACCTCCTGCAAACCATGCACACAGAGATATGCCGACCCATCCAGCAGCAGCATCTTCACGATGAGCTGAATAAAGACACATCTTATGTCGTGCCCCAAACGTAGGGCAAGACTCAAAGCTGCAGGTAGTAAAATGTTCTTATAAAGGCAAGATCCAGGTGCTGCTCGCTGCAGTGCTTCACAGACTATACCACGTGCTTGCCAGTGGCTTGTGACTCTCCCACGCAGCAACAGTGAGCATGGTGCACTCGCACTCTCGGAGGAAGTACTTTCCCCTTGATGAGAGAACGAATCCAGGCAATTCTTCACAAAAATGACAAGGTTCAAAAAACATGTTTGCTCCAAGGCACCAAGGGCGTAAAGCTGTTTAGAAAATACACAGAAATGAACAGACTAAAAAAGGGAATTAGTTCTTAATGGAGAATCTATTACTGCTGTAACTGGTGTAATAATCACTTCAATAGATTACAATCAAAATGCACATTTATTAGACTGTGCTGTGTGAGGGAATGTCTGACCAAAGAGCATTCCCACAGGCACTCGGGGCACTGACTGGAAAGTGCTCTCAGGGGTTCTTCTCAGAGCCAGAGAAGCTGCACGTCACTTATATTTGTAAAATCCTTCTCCAGTCTTCTTGCCAAACTTGTTCTCTGCTACCAGCTTATTCAAGGATGGGCTGGGCTGATGTAATGGGTTCTCTGCATCCATTTCATGCCACCCTATTGAGAGGAGGGAAGAGAACTCAGGATGAAGTGCTGGGTTTATTTTTACACCTTGGCATTCCCAAGGACAAGTCTGGAGGCCTGCCTCTGATGTGGGAGAGCCCCCCAGGCATGGCGCCTCTCCGGCCACCGCTGCAGAGGCACCAAGGAAGGCTGTGCTGGTGCAGCCACATCAGCCCCAAAGCTGCTGCACTGCCATGCACCTGTGCTGCCTGAAGCCTGGCCCTACTACAGTCCTCCTGCTTATCCAGTGTCTTCTCAGAAATCACTAAGGCCAAAGGCCCAAGTACACTGACAGAAGCCATTAATTTGCTTGTTCATCACAGGCACAGTTAACTTTCAGAATACACGTTAAAAAATCTGCATTCCTGCCATTGGTGTTCTGCATCCACATAAGATTCAAAATTTAATTCTTCAACTAGCATTCTGTGAAACTTGGGAACAGATAACTACATTCAACTTCAGTAGTCCAGTTTTAATTATTATTTTTACCCTGTCTTCAGAGCTATTACATTACAATGGATATATTTTTTAAAATGGATGTGTATTTTGCTTGCAATGGAGGTTACACAAATCTATTTATGTGATAAAATAACACAGTGTACCAGTGTCAATTTCCTGGGATTTAATATTGTAGTATGGCCATATAACCATTGGTGGAAACTGGGTGAAAGGCACACAAGACCTGTCTGTGCTATATTTGTAACTTCCTGTGAATCCATAAAGGTTTTTTTTTTTTTCTTCAAGGTTACCCTGTTAAAGAGACACTAGACAGTCACATTCTTCCTTCTCCTGACATCTGTTCATGAATTCTCAACCTGGTGAGGCAGGATTTTGGAAGGTCTTAAGACCCCTGCTAACTTTTTTTAAAAAGGCATTATAATTTACAGTTCAGAAAAACGACCACAACTCAATTAACAACAAAAAATTCCAATTCCTACCATCCACGATGAACTTTGTAGTATCCAGTCCGACATAATCTAGAAGCTCAAATGGGCCCATGGGGTAACCGGCTCCTAATTTCATAGCAGTGTCAATGTCTTCTTTGGATGCATCACCTAAGGAGAAAACGGCAGCACTGGGTCACCAACACCTTTCCTTGAATTCTCCCTATCACAGAATTAGCCCCAGAATTACTAAAATTTTATATGCTTGCACAATAAAAAAATGTCTAGAGTGAGACTTTCTGGCTTGGGTAAGATTTCCCCTCTAAAGTACATGCCAAAGAGGTCATAAGATTTTATTTTATTTTTTGAGACAGAGTCTTGCTCTGTCACCCAAGCTGGAGTGCAATGGCATGATCTTGGCTTGCTGCAACCTCCGCCTCCTGGGTTCAAGTGACTCTCCTGCCTCAGCCTCCCAAGTGGCTGAGACTACAGGTGTGCACCCCACACAAGGCAAATATTTATATTTTTAGTAGAGACAGGATTTCACCATTTGGCCAGTCTGGTCTCAAACTCCCAACCTCAAGTGATCTTCCTGCCTCAGCTTCCCAAAGTGCTGAGATTACAGGTATAAGCCACGGTGTGTGGCCCAAGATTTTCAAAGCTACTGCACCACTGAGGTGAATTCCGGAGTACTGATACCCTGTTCATGGAGACAGAAGCCTCCATGCCTGAAACTTCAGCTACTTTCAAATAAATTGGGATTTTCCAACTCTGGAATCATTTATTAAAGTATAATTTAATGCTACAGCATATTTTTGATTTATAAATAAACTTTCTTAAAAAAGAAAACTAAGCTTTCTGCTTTTGTAGGTATAGTTATGTATTTTTTTCCCCCCAGTTTTTTGGGTTTTACAAGTAAGGAGTATTCCCCTGGCATCACATTTCACACAAACCTTTTAGTCAAGATACCTTTTAAAGAAAAGCCCAAACCCGAGTTAGAATCACCACACATTTGGGAGTCTGTTGAGTAGACTAAGACAAGGATCAATGTGCTTTTTCCCTTGGAAATTTACTTACTATGTCCTTTGGCCCCAAGAGGCCTTTATGGAGAACAACCTGTTCCCTTTCTTTGAAATCAGAAAAATAGAATAGTCTGCAACAGGTGGCTATCTATAATTTTGTTCCAATGTGTTAAGATGAAGTCAATCAAATCAAAGCTAAAGAGGGAAAAATGTTAAGACTCTCAGAGAGAAACTACTTAAACATCGATAAAGACGATATATTTTTGGCCGGGCGCGGTGGCTCACGCTTGTAATCCCAGCACTTTGGGAGGCCGAGGCGGGCGGATCACGAGGTCAGGAGATCGAGACCACGGTGAAACCCCGTCTCTACTAAAAATACAAAAAATTAGCCGGGCGCGGTGGCGGGCGCCTGTAGTCCCAGCTACTCGGAGAGGCTGAGGCAGGAGAATGGCGTGAACCCGGGAGGCGGAGCTTGCAGTGAGCCGAGATCGCGCCACTGCACTCTAGCCTGGGCGACAGAGCGAGACTCCGTCTCAAAAAAAAAAAAAAAAAAAAAAAAAAAGACGATATATTTTTAAAAGCATATAAAGTACTAAAGTAATTCCAAAGGATTTCAAGGCATTTTAAGGTGACTAAAATACACCACAATTATTTATTATGGTTGACATTACTAATAACTACACTAATTAGGATTAGAGACGCCTGAGAAATCATGATTTGAGTGTTAGGCCATAAGAAAGCAAAGAAACAAAAATAATCATATAAGCAGCCTCATTCATTCATTCATTCATTCATTCAACTTCTATTTATTATGTAGCAGGCACCATAGATGTAGAATGAGACAAAGATAAACAAGACAAGCACTCAAGGTACTCATGACATAATGGGAGAACTCAGATGTGTAAGCCACTTCAACATAATAAGACCTGAAGATTCATGACTCACACAGCTCTGTGTGAGTAAAGATGGAGAGATTTACTCATGCTGCCAGGCCTTCACCAAAACCACCCCCATGCCTGGGTCCTGGAAGGTGAAGATAATCCTGAGATGAGCAGACCAGGAAGCGCATTCTAGGTACAGAGAACAGCACATGCAGAGGCAGGAATGGGAAGAAACACAGCATATTTGGGGTGTGGCTATGAAGCTTAAAAGTGGGTTCTACTCAGAGGATTTCATTAGGAAGCCCCGCAGCTTCTGTGCTGGTAGAGCCTGGGAATGCTGGAAGTGCCGGCCTCACAGGCTCCTCAGGCTTGGGATATGCTCCCTGTGCCTAGGGTGCTGCCCTCGGACAGCTTCAGGGCTCAGTCTCTCACTTCCTCCAGGCCTCTGCTCAGGTGTCATCCGTCAGAGAGCCTCTTCTCCTCCCTGCATATATAAAAAAAGCAACTCCCTGCACTAAAGGCCAGGACACCAGGACAAGACTCTTGCCACCCCTTCCTATCTTCTTCTCCACAATTACTCATCACAACCTAACATGCTTATGTACCAGTTCATTTATTACGGGCAGTCTCCCTGGGACAGAAATCTGACAGCATAATAGTTGCAACTCAGCTAAAGCCATTTAATGAAATCTATATTCAAGGAGAGGACAATTAACCCTAGAAGCAACACTGTAATTCCATATTCAGAGAGTCACTTGAGGACTGTTTTATTTCAAGAAATAATATGAAGATACAGCACATGATAGAAAAATATCTAAATAACTCTACAAAGTCAGCACAACTCTAAAAATCCTGCTCTTAATAATGCAGAGCAAAAGAGGCAAACTTTCAGAAACAGAGAAATAAAATACAGAGATTGGTGTGCCAAGTGACAGTTAGATGTGGAATTACGCTTTAAACTAATAATTCCTAAACTTCTTTAGAATCAAGTACTTCTGACAATCAGACACCCTCTCCATAAAAAATGCACATATACCCCAAATTCTGCGTCAACCTTAGGAAGTTTATTGGACACCCTCTCCCACCTCCTTCCAGTTAAGAGCCCCTAACTCCAGACAAGACAGCAAAGGAAAGCTTCCTCAGTGAACTCCAGATCAGCACAGCTTGCCCAACATCTGCTTCTTTGGCTCAGCAGCACCACCTGCCAACCATTCTTAGCATGAACAACAGAGGCACTCAGCGACAACTCAGAAACAGCATTTTTACTCATCAGCAGCTGCCTATGTGCCCGCCCTACACAGCACCTTGGGGCATATGAAGATGAAGAGGAGCCAGAGTGCCCCAGAAAAGAGAGTACAGTAAGGGAAAGAAAATACCTGACATGCTACAGGGAAGACAGTGACAAGTGACCTGAGGGAGAGCCAAAGCAAGAAGAGTTGTGATGACAGAGATGACGTCCAGCTGGGAGCTCTGCATACACTCAGGTGGGGCCACGTGGGAATGGCGGGAGTAGTTGTCGGTGGTAACAGCAGGGGGAGAGGGTGGCCAGAAGGAAGGCTCTCTGGCAGAGCTTGTAGATGGCAGGAAACCAGAGAACCACTGAGCCTGTCTTGAGCAGGGGCGACAATGTGAGCAAGATGTCACATGGTGACTGGAGGGCAGGCTCATGGTCCTCCCAGGCCTGCTGCCAGCAGAGCCCTCCTGCGAAGAGCTGACCATTCAGCCCCACCATCCTGCCCACACTGGCCATTAGAAGTGGGTGCCTGGCAAGGGCAGCAGTCCACTGTCAGACACAGCCTATCCAGCCTCTGTCCCTCTGACTCGCAGGGGTGACAGTGACTGGGGCATGCATCAGGCCTCAGTCACAGTGTGAAGGAACAAGAGCAATAGGAAGAGTGAGGACAGAGCTGGGACACTGGAAAGAAGGCCCAACATGGAAGCCACAATGAGTGGACAAACAGCAGAGCAAAAGGGTGTGAGCCTCCACGAGATTCCATGGGGACTGGCAAGAACTGTTAGTGGCGGGGGCCCGGTCATCCAGGAGGCCTGACCTACAACAGCGCACACATCCTTCTAGAGAGCCTGCACCACTCAAGGCAGCATTGGCTAAACCATGTGCATGGAGCCCCAGGTGTATCAACAGTGGGGTACAGAAAAGTTCTCCTTGCATGAGTTCAGAAACAGTCACAGCGTCTGCCGAGGCTGTGCAGGGGGTGTGTGGGCAGATGCAGCAGGCGGTGTCTCAACTTCCTGGACAATATGATACTTTCTCAGTAAGCACAGTAGTGGGGACCAGTCAGGAAAAGACATGAGTAGCGTGAATTACTCTGCTACCTAAGGAACCTCATGAAGGCAGCCTGACTGGGATGGGGAAAAGCTGGGATGAAGAGGTGGAACAGGCATGACAGGAAGGAATCAAAAGTGACGAACAGATGTGGCAGACAAGAGAAGGAGCCTCCAGATGCTTGAGGCTTCAAGGTGGAACTGTGTGATGGAGATGGCATGGTGGGCATGCTCTGAGCACTCCTCTGTGTTGGCTGAGAGAAGGGAGCAGGTGGTGGGCACGGAGACATGGTAAGAGGCCTAGGGTGTGACTGTAGTGTGCAGTGGGGAAGCAGCACCCACCCCAGGCAGAACACCCAGAAGCAGATTCTGAGAAGGTGGTGGAAAAAGAAGCAGAGGGACCAGCAATGATAGGCTGTTGAAGCCCATGCCCAGAGCAAGCTAAGAGCATGACCTGAGGCCAGGTCCTGCTCTTCCAGCTTCAGGCCACAGGTGGCCAGGGATGGTGAGGGCCAAAGGGCATGCACCTGTGCAGAAAGGGACCACAGACAAGAAGAGGGCTTTCAACTTACCATCTGATACTTGGTGCACTGGAGAATGTATCAAACGGACAATGAGGAAAAAACCATTAAGAGGTGGATCTCTCACATGCTACATTCTAAAATATTACATTTTGTTAAAAAAAAAAAAAAAGACATACAACTGCCTTTCAAGGTAGGGTAAAATGCTCTGTGCTTTCTTTGAGGTGTAATTAGGCATATTTGTTGATAGATAAACACAGAAGTGTTGGTTTGATCTTGGAGCAAAAGTGAGGCAATTGCTTCCATAAATCATAGAGAAAAGTTTTAATATTTAAAGCAGATTTTGAGGAAGCAAATGTGCTTTCATCTCTCTGGAAGAGCTGGTGTAAATGTTTTATTTAAAAAATGACACTCTCGGGAGTGAGCATTTATGAATGAAGTAATTGAAAACAATTACATTTGCTTTTTATCCAGTCCTATTAAGGCTTGTTTGCCTTTGAAGCAGACATGATAGCTACCTTTCCAGAAACCAGGGAGGGAAAGCAGGCAGGAGGATGCAGATCAATTTAGAAGCCCGGACCCTGTCCCAAGTCTGATATTTCTACAGCAGAGAAAAGCATTCTTTGTCAATCAAGTACTGAGGAAAACTGTTTACACCATTCTTAAGGTTACAAAAAGTACATCATGACATCATTCAGTAAGGACAGACTACTAAAAACTGTCCTTACCACATATCGGCCTTGTCACATATTTCTAATCACCTGTCAGTCACAAGTATTAGAACCTTAAGGAACTTTCAAGATCCCCTAGCCTAGTGATTTTTACATTATGATTATTTTTAAAAGCAGTAAACCTTTTAATCAAAAGCAGAGAACCAGGATATCAATCTGGGCCGGCCGTGCAATTGCTCTGGCTGGGACTGTAGTGGGGGTGGTGGGAGTTCCAGAGGCCTCACAGGGAAGCCAGGAGGCCCTGGGAAAACAGTGAAAAAGGTACCAGGGCCCAGGGTACAGCTGAGCTCACACAGCTAGAAAACAGACACTGCTTCCTTCATTGTGTACAGCCCGACCCCTCCTAGAGACGCTGAGAATTCCAGACAGTGGCGCCAGGAGCTGAGGCCTGCTGCTCCTGGCCTGGGTCGGAAGGATACCTCGTTCATACAGCCTGATTGCTTCCATGAGGTATGGAACCAGGAGGCGGTTAACAATAAACCCAGGAGTGTCCTGTTTTGGGAGAGAGAAAAACAAAAAACTAGTAAACTTTCATTAAATGGTATCTTTTGTGAAGTCACCAAATTGCCCCTTCTTACCCTGGATCATGTTTGCCCTGATTTATCAGGCTGTACATTTTCAAAATTTGCAGCATGGCCTTATTTCTATCTCATATTACAATTTATCCAACAATCATAGTACTTAAAAAAAAATTCAAACCCAGATGCCCCACTGCACAGATCCTTACATAAAGACAGATCAAGGCACAGGTGTGACCTGGAAGAGCATGGCTTTGGGACAGGCAGATTTGGGTTCAATCTTGAATACTCTCTTGGTCTTTCTGTCACTCTGAATCTGTTTCATCATCTGTGAACTGGGGGTGACAGTTTGTCTCAAAGTTGTGAAGATAAATCAGTAAACACATAAAATTCTGTACACAGAGCCCTACACCCATCCCTTTACTCCTCCTCTTTCCTCCCACTTCCCTTTCAAGAATTGACAAAACATCACACTGCATCTTGAATGGTCCTCAAAGGAGGACTGCTTTCCAGGCTCCCTGGAGCCACTCCTAGGCTACTCAGCATCTTCTCAGGTTCCAGCGCACAGTGCAGTGGAGCTGACTTGGGGGCAAGTGCTCGGACAAAGGAGCAGTGCCACTGACAGAGAGCTGGCCTTTCATGGCACACCCCCTAAGACCTCTGCATCCTGCGGTGACCCCTGTGCCACATATGCCTTTCATCCGTTTCCCTTCTCAGTAACTAACATTAATCATCTCTCCGGAGGACAGGTGTGGGATTTGGATTTTATCTACTGATCTCTTCCGGGGACTTGTAGAGAAAAACAGGTGATTTTTTGTTGAAGCTGATTTCCACTAGGCAAATGGTGCCTCCTCTTTTGTCAAAAGGCTGTGATCTTCCTGAGGGCAGAAATCCTCACCCTGGCCCGAACTCTGTATTCCGTTTCTAGCACACACCAGGTACTTCCTTAATGTCTGAATTACAGATGACCAGCACTCCTCACAGAGCTAACTTGACTGCATGCTGGGAAACTGGACAGTAACACAAAGGATGTGAACCTCCTTTAACCCTAGGCAAACTGAAACCAAGCCCTAACCCCATCTATTGCCACATGAGCACAAAGATGCACAAACAAGTTTTATCAGCTTAATTAAGACCATGGAACAATACAGACTTTATAATTGAGGCAAAAATACTCTTTTCAACTTCAAAAGGTTCACTATAGACTCAAGATAGGGTACCTGAGAACATGAAGCTCCAACAGTTAATATCTTCTACAGAAAAAGCTCATAGAGCTCAATAAGGAAAAAGTGCCAAGACTCATTAAATATTTAAACTCACTGGCCAGTCGCAGTGGCTCACGCCTGTAATACCAGCACTTTGGGAGGCCAAGGCGGGAGGATCACGAGGTCAGGAGTTCAAGACCAGCCTGGCCAAAACAGTGAAACCCCATCTCTACTAAAAATACAAAAATTAGCCGGGTGTGGTGGCACGCACCTGTAGTCCCAGCTACTCGGAAGGCTGAGGCAGGAGAATCGCTTGAACCCAGGAGGTGGAGGTTGCAGTGAGCTGAGATCGCGCCACTGCACTCCAACCTGGGTGACACTGCGAGACTCCATCTCGAAAAATAAAATAAAATAAAATAAAAATAAAAATAAACTCACTAGTAATCAAAAAAATATGCATTTTTGCTAACAAGATTATCAAAGGTTTTTTCCCCCACTGTAATAATATTTGATGCTATTGAGAATGCAGAGAGACAGATGCTATCAGTATATTGGTAGAATGTGAAAAGACACAGTCTTTTTTTTTCTTGGCAGGGTCTTGCTCTGTTGCCCAGGCTGGAGTGCACTGGCATCGTGATCTCAGCTCACTGCAGCCTCCACCTCCTGAGCTCAAGTGACCCTCCCACCTCAGCCTCCCAAGTAGCTGGGACCACAGGTGCACACCACCATGCCCAGCTATATTTTTGTAGAGAGGGTTTTTGCCATGTTGCCCAGGCTGGTCTCGAACTCCTGGGCTCAAGTGATCCACCAGCCTTGGCCTCCCAAAGTGCTGGGATTATAGGCATGAGGCACTGTGCCTGGCAGGAGACACAATCTTTAAATAAAGTAATTTTATTTTATGTAATCAAATTCATATTTTTCAGATTCTTATTTATTAAACACATTTTATTTACTATACTTACTGTGTGCCAGGTACTGTTCTAAATACTTTAAAAATATTAATTTATTCATTCCTCATAATAATCCTGTGAGAGAGGTACTGTAATTATCCCTATGTGAGGCATGAGGACACTGCGGCACAGCAGGTTAAGTTGCTTGCCTAAGGTTACACAGCTAATAAGTGCCAGCACCAGGATTTGAACCCAGTTGGGCTAGTTCATACCCTTAACCTTTGTACCACAATCCCCTCATGAAGTCTCACTAGGAAGGCACATTCCAGGCACATTAATGTCCCTCTTCTATGTCAAGTATTGGTAAAGTACAATACTGTAGGCCAAATCCAGCCCACAGCCTGTTTCTGTAAGTCAAGTTTTACTGGAGCACAGCCACACTCATACTGCATATACTGTCTATGGCTGTTTTCATGCTACAACAGTAGAACTGAGTACTTGCAACAGAGACTGTAGGGCTGAAAATATTCACTATCTGGCCCTTTACAGAAGTTTGCTGACCCTTGTCCTATGTGGTTGCTATATATTGTCCAGATGCCTCATCAAGAGCTTCAATAACTGACCCAGAAAGACCCTCTGAAAGCCCTTAGAATACCACACAGAGAGAGTTCTGGAATGACCTAACAAGAACAATTTAATGAGAACAAAGAGTTCCCATCTCTGCAGCTGCTGTGGCCACTCTGATGGAAGACTGAATCATTACTTTGTAGATTAATTATTATGCTGCTGAAGATAATCATTAGCTTTTCCCTGTATTTCCGTTTCCATATCTTTTTGTCTTGCACAGATGTTCTTTTCAATACTATTACTACTTTCTTCCACTAACAAAGCATAACTGCGTAAGAAAGTACAATCATAACATCCAATTATTAATATGATTTTAGAAATCTAGATGACTTAAAACTACAGAACTAAACAAATAAAAAATGGGTGTTAAAGCATGAGACTCCCTAACAACACTTTACCCATGGACGGGGAGGAGCAGGACACACAAGCCTGCTCTCTTTGGCTGCTGGAGTCCACCTCAACAGATGGCTTCTTCAGATGATTCATGAACAACATGATTTTTCATGGGTTAGTACAGTACTATGAGTTCAAACTCGAGAATATTTTAGAAAGCAAAAGTTTGCTATGAGAACTATAATGATATAAAGGATTATGGTTAAAAAAAAAGTAGATGACTTATATATAAATCTTTGTAATGGTGTAGCATTTTGTGACACAACTATCCCTTAAGAAAAACTGCAAAGTCATGCATAAGTATAGTCCCTGAGTTTTGGGGGAACTAAAGAGGAACTAAAACAAATGGAGAAACTGAAGGTAATCAAAATAATTACCTTCAGGTAGGTTAACATTTCAGCAACTGGGATTTTATGTATAATAACTGGGCAGCTTAAGAAAGGGGAAAAAAAGATGGAGGTCAAGCAGACTTCCCACTAAACCATGCTGCTTCTTGAAAAACAAAACAACAAACAATAAAAACATAATGCAACTTTCCGGTGAGAAACAGGTTCCTTATTGCTACTTTGGCAGGTTGCTCTCTCACTGTCTTATCATTTATTTCACCATCTGTAGTATTTCTTGCAAAAGTAAAGCCCTCATTTTCTGTTAGGGATGTATGTGTTTACCAAGCTGTACCTGACACACAGGGTTCTGACTCCCAGTGGCCTAGTGGAAGTTACAGCTGATTGGGCAACCAAAACCATTTATGAAAATGCAGCCATTCATCAGGAGACAAAAGCCAGGACAGAGAGCAGTCCGGTGTCTTCTACTCAGCTGGTGTCCCGAGCTCCATTCAGGTCTCCGACTATTCACCTGATGGCCTTAGGCATGGCTTAGGAGTCCAGTTGCCCTGTCTGCAAACTAGAACAGGAGGCACGGATTGCTCTTTACAGCAGGTGGACAAGCTTGCAGTATACAGTGCTCCTTCTTTCACATCATTCTATGAGAAGAATTCTACCAGGAACAAGTCAGGGTCCAAAAAGAAAAGAACTACCTCCTTCCCAAGCTACCCATACTCTTACCTTGCAAGAAACAGGATGCTTTCCTAGGGCTTTGCTAAAGTCTATCAAAGATTCAAATGTCTTCTGGCTGGTCATTGGTGTTTTAATGACCTGGAAATGCAAAGCAGAGAATTATGACCAGAGTGTCAGCAAGCAACTTCAGTAGAATGGTTCAAGAAATGATTGATCAAAAGGCTCTACATAGGCAACAAAAATAGTTTTGAGTTTCACCATAGAGGTAGGAATCTCAAGCCAGAAACAATGTATTTCCCAAAATGACTATTTTAAGACAACAGAGGCAGAATGTGGTGGCTCATGCCTGTAATCCCAGCACTTTGGGAGGCCGAGGCGGGCAGATCATGAAGTCAAGAGATCGAGACCATCCTGGCCAACATGGTGAAACCCCGTCTCTACTAAAAATACAAAAGTTAGTTGGGCGTCGTGGCACGCGCCTGTAGTCCCAGCTACTTGGGAGGCTGAGGCAGGAGAATCGCTTGAACCTGGGAGGTGGAGGTTGCAGTGAGCCGAGATCATGCCACTGCACTCCAGCCTGGGTGACAGAGCAAGACACCGTCTCAAAAAAAAAAAAAAAAAAAAAAAAGAAGACAACAGTGTATTGTAGAATGTACAAAATCAAGGCTTAAAATACAAGTGTATGTGTGTACATGTGTGTATAGGACAGTTTTACAGGCTTTGTTGTTGAGACAAGCCTGGGTTCAGTTGCACCACTTACTGGCTGTGTGACCCTGAGTATGTTTCTTGAAACTGAAATGACACTGAAATCACTCTGTTCATCTCAGGAAGTTGAGGCGAGAATGAAATTAGATTGGGAGTAAAGCACAAAGCCTAAGCACAAATGCTCAATAAATGCTGACTTCTATTATTTAATTATTAGAAGTCTGGAAGTATATGATGGTTACCCTTAAAGTCCTCTACATGGGACCTGACCTTCTATTATAGATGAGGAGGAGCCCCAGGAAAGTGGAGTAATTTGCCCAGTGACAGTTCTCCTGGATTCCTGAGTATTCCTCCCATGACTCCACCCTCAGCCACACAGATGCTCTAGAGGCCAGTGGCCCCTTGGCTTCAGTACAGACTCATCCTGCTGGGGAAGGCTTTCATTTACAGCAAGCGGGGCCTGCCACCTGCTCCAGCAGCCCTCCTGACCTCTGTGAGGTACAGGCAAGGGCACAAGGGCTGCCTTACTGGCATCGGTAGGGGACGGCACCAAGCACAATGCCCGGCACAGTCAGCCCTCAGTAAGCATTTAGAGAACTCATGTGCAATGGTAAATGGGAAGAACCAGATGAAGTATATATATATATTTTTAAACAGGAGAGATGCATGTTTATTCACTCATTCATTCATTCAACTACATACACACACACCCACACACACACACACATATACACACACACATTTATACACACACACACATATATATATATGTAAAATGTAAAGGCCAGTAAAGAACTTCAATCAGAGTCAAAGGGTTTACTTCAGACCCTTCATGGGATCTTAGGCAACTGCCTCACCTCTCTTCTCTAAAATAGGGCTCATGATCATGTCTTCCCTGTGCAAGAGGGCCATCTGACCTGGTGAACTAATGAGCTAGTGTCTGTGCAGGGATGAAAGGTGCTATATAAACAAAGAAGAGTTCTCACTCCTGTTTTCTTGTGATCACAGCCTGGGCTATGGTGTCATGCCGTGACACCAAGAGAAGTGAATGGATGGAAACAGGAAAAGACACAGTGAAGATGGAGAAGAGGAGCAGGACGAGAAAGACCAGAAGCCACCCTGTGGGTACCACAAATCAAACAGAATCCCAGAGCTGTTTGAAAGGAGGTCTAAAAAGTCTCCATCAAAACCACAGACTGAGCTGGGACAAACGCTGCTGACTATGGAGTTTTCAAAATAAGTTTTTGGTTTAAAGGAGTTAATAACAGTGAAGGTTTGTTTCTTTTTAAATAGGAGAGATGGATGTTTATTCACTCATTCATTCATTCAACGAACAGTAATTTGTACAGATACGCTGCTCATAGTTCCAACAGAGTCTGAAAAAAAAGTACATATATACATTCAAATGAGCCCGGTCCTAAGTAAAGGAGCCACTCAGCTTATACAAGTCATTTTGGTGTACACCACCCGCAACAAAAGGAAGAGCTAAAGTTAAACAATAAAAACTGAATCGAGAAGAACACTTTTACAAAATACTTTCTAAAAAATAGTAGCATTTGCTAAACATCGGCTGTTAACAACCAACACACCACATTTCCAAAGACAAAAGCATACATTACCAGATAAATGCAGTTGAAAACATTATTAAATCTACAGAATGTGCCTGTCTCCAAAACACTTATATATACAATATGATAACTAAAGAAATCAACTAGTCCCTAAGTACTGAAATGTTGGAAATGTATGCCACTTCTTTGCTCTTATCTGCATGAGCATAAATGCTGTTTCTTCTGTTCCCCAAACCCCTCCCCTTCATTCTTCAACTTCTTCAAAAAATCAGCCTTAGGGGATAGCAGAAAATAGGAGGAAGCTGAGAAGCAATGTTAGCAAGACAGAAAAAGTCCCATTGCAAGATGGTCAAAGTTGTCACTTGAGAGAAAACTCTAAAAAAATGGTCATTATTATGACTTATTAAAAATGCTTATGCTGAGTAGTGGTGAAGAAATGAGGAGGATAAAGGAAGGAAAAGGGAGTTGGAAAAGGCAATAATGAAGAAAACAGACAATACACACTCCCAGAGAGGCCACAGCCAGTGTCTGGAGGTTTGCCTGGCCCCACATCACCCACATGGCAGCATCAGCGTCCCCCACACTTCGCACGGCAATAACTCCTCAACCTCAGAACAAATGCTACTTTAATAGCGGCTGCTCCTCAGACCCTGTAATTAGGACCCTGTAAAAGGCAAGTTGTCCCATTTCAGGTGCAAATTGCCTACTGTGACTCCAACTCCAACATATTGGGAGTCTCCAAGCATTCCAAACAGGATGCTGGGGAAGCGTCCCTGCCTCCCCACTCCACCTTCCAGGTTTGTGGTCAGGAGGCTCACGGCTATCAGAAGCTGGTTTTATTTTTTTACTTTTAGGGTTTTTTTATTCGATATAGGATCTTGCTCTGTCATCCAGGCTAGAGTGCAGTGGTGCAATCACAGCTCACTGCAGCCTCAACCTCCCGGGCTCAATCAATCCTCCCACTTCAGCCTTCCAAGTACTGGGGACTACATGTGTGCACCAAAACCCCTGGCTGATTTTTCATTTTTTTGTAGAGATGGGGTCTTGCCATGTTGCCCAGGCTGTTCTTGAACCCCTGGGTCTCAAGCAATCCACTAACTTCCACCTCCAAAAGTTCTGGGATTACGGGCATGAGCTGCCACACCCAATGGGAGCTGATTTTAATAGCTCTGATCACAATGCACAGGAGATGTACCTCATCCGGGGACAATGCTAAGGCACCATTACATGGGGTCAGAATTAACCCCAGGAACTGTGGACAAGCTAGTATAGTGGATCTAATGAGAACTGCATTTACAGCATGGGCAAGCTGACCTGGATGAGATAATATGAACACATGTAGCTGCCCTCTTCTGTGGTCCCATCAAGCCCATGGTTTCTAGTGCTGCCTTCCCATTCTGATGCCTCTCAGCGCTGCCCATCAGCTCTGGCACAAATGAGTAAATGACATTCCACAAAGTTAACAGCCTTTCTGGATATCACTAAGCAAGACACAGGGCTGTGAAGAAACAAAGCATAGGAGCCCTCCTAGATATGAGGCTCAGGGACAACCTTCTACCCTCAGGTTAAAACCCATCCTAGGCAACTGGTGGCAGGGCTGGTGTACCACAGAAAAGCAGGACTGAGAGAGCTGGCAGAGCGGGCAGACACACACAAGCTGACACTCACTGACCTCCACAAGTTTCATGACAGGTACTGGGTTGAAGAAATGGAGGCCAGCAAATCGGTCTTGTCTGGTGGTGGCATTGGCTATGCTTGTAATCTGCAAGGAGGAAGTGTTGCTGGCAAAGATTGTATGTCTGTGAAGAGAAAATATAGTGGAGTATCAGAGTGAATCTCATCTTTCAAAACAGCATGACTCTTGGGTGCAATGCACAAGGTGACTGCTTACTGCCACATCTGTTGTCCTGACCCATTGGGGGAATCAGGGAGAAGACACATCTTCATATAAGAGGCTGAAATCAAGTGACTTCAGCTTTTTAAAAATTTTTAAATTTGAAAGTAAATAAAATTGGAATTTCCTGTTCCAAAGGGGTATTTAACCGAAAATCCTTCCTTGATTTTCCAGAACAAAATTTTCCCTACCTACTTGTATTAGTTAACTTCCAAGGTATGTGAGATAACAAGAGGTGGCTAATTGATCAAGCTACTTAACCAATCCCAGTCACAAATGAAACTCAGTGATCAAAGAATAATGAAAGAAAGACCACCTAAAAGCAAGAAAATTCTAAATGAACACATACACCCTCAATCAGAAACATCTGATAATAAACATGAATTAAGATATTTTCCCTGAAGTGAAAAGCTTTATTTTTCAATTGGATGCGAATTAAAATGAAAACAAGAAAACCAACATGGTTCAAAAAAATTTTAAGGTTACACAGGAAGATCTGGGGAAAAGAGGATATAGGCATTTGCATATATAAGACATTAACTTATTAATTAAAAAAAATCCATACTGACTTAAACCAAATTTAGTTTTTTAAGGCCACAGTAAAGAGCCAAAGGCATGAGAGGAAAAGCTTTAAACAGGTCGACTTCCAGGCTTTCCTGCAGCGCCACCTTGCGGATAAAAACATACAAACTGGCCTGGTGCTGATTCCAACCAAGATGGCCTGTTGACAGGGCAGGAAAGGCAAGGATCCCTTACTGACCAGACTTGGGGGTTCCTGCTTACCTAAAAGGCAATACTATAATCTGCTCAAATCAGGGGTGGGTGGGAGGAGAGGAGGAAGAGAAGGGAGAAGAAACCAGTTATTTGGAAAGGAGGGAAAAGGGGTAAAAGGCAAGGCCAGTGTGGGTAGGTAGCAGAGAGCCTTCTCTTTCCAGGTATGAGCACATCCGCCTTCTCCAACAGCTTCCAAGGTAGTCCATTTAAAGGCCAGGCTTTCCTTTTTTTTAAAAAAAATGACATTTTTTAAGGTCTTAACATTTCAGTTTTCAAAGTTTCTTGCTTGTGGTCATTGGGGAAAATAATATAAACTATTCCCCATTACAGAAGGTAATGAAAAAAAGATCCTCTTCCAATAACAATGTGTGTGGCCACCATAAGCACTGTTCAGCCACACAACCTGCACCACAAGCACCTGGAACCACAACAGCAGAGCAGGGACAGCCTGGGCCCAAGGTTGTGCCAGCTGTGGCTCCACACTCCTCTTAAGAAAAGAAAGTGTTATTTTAAAGATTAGTATTACAATCGTAATACCCCTTTTCATAGAACGTTTGAAGGGCCATTCACCTGCAAAAAGGGGAAACTCGGGCACATTTGGTAAAACAAAGTGACATCAGAGCCCAGTTCCAGGTATCGCCAGTCCAGGGCACTCTGGCACATTTTATCAGAAGGAGGAAATGATCTCTCCCCAGCAGACCTCTGCTTCTGCCTCTCCCAACTGCGTCAGGCTGACACTGTTCCTAAAAGTCTCACACTGTCTTCTCTCAAGACAGTGTGTTTACATATTAAACACAAAGGACAGTCTTTTTGTCCACGAACAAAATGTACTCTGGACTGGGCACGGTGGCTCACACTTGTAATACCAGCACTTCAGGAGGCCGAGGCAGGTGGATCACTTGAAGTCAGGAGTTCGAGATGAGCGTGGCTAACATGACCCATCTCTACTAAAAATACAAAAATTAGCTGGGCATGGTAGCGCACACCTGTAATCCCAGCTACTAGGGAGGCTGAGGCAGGAGAATTGCTTGAACCTGGGGGGCAGAGGTTTCAGCAAGCTTAAGATCACGCCACTGCACTCCAGCCTGGGCGACAGAGCAAGACTCCGTCTCAAAAAAAAAAAAAAAGTACTCTTATATGTTCCTGGAAACACTTGTCTTGAACCATCTTTTGTTTTTCTCATTCTGACACTCAGGTACCAAAAAAACTACTTTTCTCTTAAATGTTCTAAAAGAAAATCGACAACACAAGCACAGTGATTACTAGCAATGCCCCCAGACCCTAGTATCAAGACAAGAGGGGTGGTGGGGACGGCAAAGGATTCAAGACTCCGTACTTTGTCTAAAGGGGAAAGTCAGGACTTTGATCTGGCTGCCTGTGGGCCTGGTCATACTTTTCATTTGTGTGCCTTAGGCTGCTGCTAGAGAAGTCATGTTCCTCTCCAGGATGCAACTGTTTCATCAGGGTTTCCAACCCGAAATGTATCACTTGACTATATTTTCTTCTCCCATTATAGGATCAAACTGTAAAATCTGTCAGTAAAGTACCTCTCAATACGGCTGCTTAAAAAATGTAGCAAGCATTCAATAATGGTGGTGATCTAAAACAAAAACAAACAGTGCCAAGAAAGGTGGAGAAGGTCAGCAGCCAAGTCACATCTTTGGTATGACTATGGGTCATGTCTTCTTTTCACACCTCACATCTGTTTTGCACCAATTCAGGTGAAAGAGCCTAGTGTAGTGCCTGATACACAGCAGGCACTCAGGAAATCTGAGCTAAATTAAATGAGTTTCCTAAACAACTCTGTACAATAGGTACCAGTGCTGCTGCTATTTTACACATGGGGGAAGCTAGTCTTAGAGAGTTAGAGCCAGAAAGGTCTAGGAAATTATTTACCCCAAACCCCTCAACTCGCATTACAGATGACGAAACTGAGGACCTTTCCAAGGCTGGAGGTGGTGGGCGGTCAGCACCAGGTCCAGGCCTCCTTTCTCCAATAATCCTTCTTCTGTACCAGACATGGACAACGGAGGGCAGTCAGGCCTCTCACTATCACCAAGAGTGACCAATCTTTTCAATAAAGATCAAACTGCTCGACAAAACTCCCTTTTTTGCAGTGGGTATTTATTATCCCAGAGGGCTCCCTGCTGGCCTGGGAGCCAGTCCCGGTACCACAAGTGTCTTCTGTTTTTGTCAGATGTCTCTGCAGCCTCTAGATGCCCGTGTGAAATGCACAAGGACACTGATTGGCAGTGATGGACAGATGACAGAAAGGCAAGTCTCTTCTCTTTGTCGGGGCAGGGCCTCTCTGGCCACAAGGCCACCCATCTCTGAAGGTTAACATTCCGACAAGCTGGTATGCAAGTGTCTCTCTTTAGCTACTGCCCACCGGAAGTGCCCTGAGAATTGCTTTTGTCATATAATCTTATTCTGCCATTCAATTCCAACCAAGAAGCATGAAAATATAGTCAAACAAGTCACTAGAAGAGCACTGATCAGTGGGTCAGGTGTCACACACTCGAAGCCTCTGGATCCCGAGGTACATTCTGCCAGGAAGAATTCCACCAGGAAGCCAGCCAGCTAAGAAGTCAATGCTCCTTTAACACTCCCAAGAGTACTTCGATTGAACCCAGATGAAGCTCAAAACAGGAAAGTCCTCTCTGCCTATAGGCATTCCCTTCAATTACACCATTCTGTTTGCTCCATCCAAAAAAGGAGGAAACACAGAACTGCTCTGAGGGTCCTTGGCAGACAGTTAAGGAAACGTAGGGTATTCCTATGCCCGAGAATGGAGCACAGGAGTACCCTACATGTCCTTAACTGTCTGCTGTCAGATGTCTCTGCAGCCTCTAGATGTCAGTGTGAAATGAACCAAGGAACGTCAGAGCAGCTTCTGGCATAGGAGTATCCATGACCTACACACTTCAAGAAACATATAGGCCTGTCTCTGGATGGACCCCTCCATGTTACCATGGGTAATTCTACACTCATTTGGGACAAGGATCAGATCACAGCAGCCCAAGCTTCTTCGGAAGCAAACTGGGAGGATGGAGAACAACAGAAACCATATTGGCTTTTCTTGAAATAGCTGTGGGGTAGGAGAGACGGAGGTGGATGAACTTGGTCAGAGGATCCCTTCCTGGGAGAAGGCAATAAACAAGGAGGAAAGTTCAAGGCCCAGGGAGGGACCCCTCAGAACCTGTCAAGAATGTCCAGGGGTTATGAACAGATATTTTTCAAAAAAAGACATACTAGTGGTCAATAAACATATGAGAAAATGCTCAGCATCACTAATCAACAGAGAAATGGAAATTAAAACCACAATGAGTTTAGCACCTGATACCAGTCAGAATGGCTTTTATTAAAAAGTCAAAAACAACAGATGTTGGTGAGAATCTGGAGAAATGGGAACCCTTGCATGCTGCTGGTGGCAATGTAAATTAGTACAACCTTTAAGGAAAACAGTACGGAGATTTCTCAAAAAACTAAAAATAGAACTACCATGCAATCCAGCAGCCCCACTATTGGGTATATATTCAAAGGAAAAAAACTCATTCTATCAAAAAAATACCTGCACTCATATGTTTATTGCAGCACTATTCACAATAGCCAAGACATGAAATCAACCTAAGTGTCCATCAATGGCTGATTAAAGAAAATGTGGCATATATACACCATGGAATACTACTCACCTATAAAAAAGAATTAAATCATGTCTTTTGAAGCAACATGAACAGGAGTGAACGCCATTAAGTGAAACAACTCAGTCAAATACCATATGTTCTCACATATAAGTGATAGCTAAATAACAGGTACCCATGGATGTACAGAGGGAAATAACAGACACTGGAGACTCCAAAATGTGGGAGGGTGGTGAGGGTTGAAAAATTACCTATTGGGTACGGTGTTCACTATGTGGGTGATGGGTATACTAAAAGACCAGACTTCACCACTACACAATATAGGCATGGAACAAAACTGCACTTGTACCCACAAATCTATAAAAACAAAAAATAAAAATGAAAAACAAAAATAAGGTTAAAAAAAAAAAAAAAAGAAGATTGCCAGAGGTTACATACTCAGCAGCAAACTTGTCCAGCCTTTTGAAGAGCTCGTTTTTCACCTTCAGATTCTCCACAATGGCTTCCACCACCAAGTCTGTGCTGTGAACAACGGAGGCTGCATCCGTGCTGGTCGCTATGCTGCTCAGGGTCTTCTCCACAAATTCATCGCCAGCCTAATGCAGTGGCAGGAAGAAGAGAACATTTACCCGGCTCACTGGAAATTATCTTTCAAGTTCTTAGCTCTGCTCCAGTTAGTAAACTGGGTGTTCAGAGCACCTGTATTGGCCTACCCTATCTGTTCTCAAAGTGTCCACGAAGCCTGTAATTTATCCTTCCATAGCTCTGCGCCATCCATTAGTCTTGAGGTGGTGCTGACTATTCCTCTCTAATAAAAGCAGAGACTAGCTCCTATTAGAGCAAGGGCAAGAGCCAGGGTAAGAAAGCCGACTTAGCATTTATCAAATAATTATTGCCTGTCATATGCCTGAAACTCTTGTTTCTGAAACAAGCTAGATACAGCCTCTGCTGCCAAAGAGCCTGTAGTTTTCATTGTTTCCTCATTTTCCTCCTGTGACTCCAGGTTTCCACAGACCTCAATAAGGACAGAATCGGAGATGGTGCCTCTATAAGCCGCCATTTTTATTTCATGGTGTAATTTGTCCACAGGGCATCAAAATAGTCATAATCAGCAAAGGCATCCAAAATCCTCATGGAGTAAGCAGCTAGATCTCAGCTGTTATACAGAAATATTCTACTAGCCACATTAAAAAAAGGGAAAAGACGTTCACAGGTGAAATTAATATTATTTAACCCAATATATCTAAGATGCCATCACTTCAACAGGTAATCAATATTTAAAACTATTGAGATGTTTTATATATTTTTTCCCCTATTATAGCTTTAAAATCTAGTGTCTATTTTACACTCAGAGCACATCTCTATCTAGACTAGCCACATTTCAAGCACTCAGTAGCCACTTGTGAGTAGCTATTATATTGGTGGTCAGTATAGAGCTAGATAAGCATAGTATGTCAACTAGGCAAAGTGAAACTGACACCTCCCTCCTCAGTGGTGTCCCTGGCAGAGGAGAGAAACCTCAGGAGTATAGACTCCTGAGGAGTAGCTAGCCAGAGCTAAGCAACTTGAGCATAGGGGCCATCCTTTTATCTTTAGGGTGTGGCTCAGAAACTCAGCCCAAGGAGACAATTAGCTGAAAGTTTGTAAACAAGGGGAAAATGCAGGCTATCTGGGTCAAACTCATTCTGTCCTAGACTCCAACCCTCAGCCCAGGGCTCTTATAATCTCATCTGTCTGGACCCTCCTCATAACATCCCCTGCATGAGGTCCCACTACAATTAAGAATATAAGGGACAGGTGGGCCGGGCGCAGTGGCTCACGCCTGTAATCTCAGCACTTTGGGAGGCTGAGGCGGGTGGATCACGAGGTTAGGAGATCGAGACCATCCAGGATAACATGGTGAAACGCTGTCTCCACTAAAAATACAAAAAATTAGCTGGGCGTGGTAGCGGGTGCCTGTAGTCCCAGCTACTCAAAAGGCTGAGGCAGGAGAATGGCGTGAACCCGGGAGGCGGAGCTTGCAGTGAGCCGACATTGCGCAGCTGCACTCCAGCCTGGGCTACAGAGCGAGACTCCGTCTCAACAAAAAAGAATATAAGAGACAGGTGAAGAATATCTTAATGTAAAAAGTAAAGTAGAAGTTCCTCTTCAAAGAGACTCTCCTCCCCATCTAATTAAGAATAAGTAGTAACTTTTCTTAGAAGCAAAATTTATTCTAAGACCTGTGTTAACATTCTTAAATATCTGCTAGCTGTAATAAAGAAATCAATGTACTTTATGTTCTTAGCTCCACAATTTAGCCTAAAGATTTGCCCTGGCATGCTTATACTGGTCCAAGTGGGCATTAGGTCATAGCCTGTTCCTCTTCCTTATTTAGAGGTGTTTTCACCTTTCTCAGCATTCCACAAGTTACTTCCTCCTTCCTTTGTTCTCATCTGCCTTTGCCTCTTTTAAAAAGTTCTAAGTTGCTAGCCAATCAAAACAAATACATTTGAATGTGAAGTCCCGTTCCAGCCAATAGAAACCGGACACAGCAGTAAGGTGGATGTGTCAGGTTATAAATGACCCTTTGTTCGGTGTACTCTTGTGGCAAAACTGCTGGCGAGTGTACCCTTTCTGCAGAAAGTAAAAATGGTCTTGCTGAGGAAATTAAATTTATGTTCAAGTGCTATTTCTTTATAGCACCAAAGAACAAGCATTTCTAACATTAATCTGCCTGTGATATTTATTATTTGACTTTCATCCTAGAGAAGGTAAAATTATCTCCACCGTCATCTCTCTGGCTTTTAAAGGCCACTAGACATTGGGGAAAAAATGCATATCAAAACCACAATGATAGCAGGACTCGGTGGCTTATGCTTGTAATCCTAGCACTTTGAGAGGCCAAGGTGGGAGGATCACTTGAGGCCAGGAGTTTGAGAGCAGCCTGGGCAACACAGTACAACTCCATCTCTAAAAAAAAAATTTTTTTTAATTAGCTGGGTGTGGTGGCTCACATCTATAGTCCTAGCTACTCGGGAGGCTGAGGTGAGGGAATGGCTTGAGCCTAGGAGTTCACGGCTATAGTGAACTATGATCATGTCACTGCTCTCCAGCCTGGGCAGCAGAGCAAGACCTCATTTCCAAAACAGAAAAACAAAAAACAAAAACACCACAATGAGATACTACTTCACACCTAAGATGGCTACAATAAGAAACAAAACAAAACAAAACAAAAATGGAAGATAGCAAGTGTTGGCCAGGATGTGGGGAAATTGGAACCTTCGTACATTGCTGGTGGGAATGTAAAATAGTGCAGTCACTACAGAAAACAATTTGGTGGTTCCTCAGAAAGCTAAATATAGGATTACCGTACAACCCAGCAATTCTACTTGTAGGTATATAACCCAAAGAATTGAAAAGAGAGACTCCAAACCAATAGTATACCAATGTTCACTGCAGCATTATTCAAAATAGCCAAAAGGTGAAAACAACCCAATTCCATTAACAGATGAATGAGTGATATGGTTTGGCTCTGTGTCCCCACCCAGATCTCACCCTGAATTGTAATAATCCCCACATGTTGTGGGAGGGGCCCAGTGGGGGGTAATTTATAAAGGACGGTTCCCCTGCACATGCTCTCTCTCTTGCCTGCTGCCATGTAAGACATGACTTGGTTCTTCCTTTGCCTTCCACCATGATTGTGAGGCCTTCCCAGCCATGTGGAACTATGAGTCAATTAAACCTCTTTCCTTTACAAATTACCCAGTCTCAGGCATGTCTTCATTAGCAATGGCATGAGAACAGACTAATACAATGGGTTAAAAAAAAAAGTGGTATAAATCCAATGGAATATTAAATTGGAATATGATAATAATCCAGTGGAATATTAAGCCATAAAAAGGAATGAAGTTGGCCGGGCGTGGTGGCTCACGCCTGTAATCTCAGTACTTTGGGAGGCCTAGGTGGGTGGATAACAAGGTCAAGAGATTGAAACCATCCTGGCCAACATGGTGAAACCCCATCTCTACTAAAACTACAAAAATTAGCTGGGCGTGGTGGCACGCGCCTGTAATCCCAGCTACTTGGGAGGCTGAAGGAGAATTGCTTGAACCCAGGAGGTGGAGGTTGCGGTGAGCTGAGATTGTGCCACTGCACTCCAGCCTGGCAACAGAGCGAGACTCTGTCTCAGAAAAAAAAAAAAAAAGGAATGAAGTTGTGACAAATGTTACAACATAGATGAACCCTGAAAACTTTATGCTAAGTGAAATAAGCCAGACACAGGACAAATATTGTATGATTCCACTTACAGGAAGTATAAATGTGTCAGTGTAATTAATGCTACTGAATTGTAGAGTTTAAAATGGCAAATTTTATGTTATATATATTCTACCATAATAAAAAAATTTTTAAAAGCATCTAGATATACCACCTTGGATACCTGAAGTGAGAAACAACAAATGCCTTGTGTGTACTTTTCTCTGGCTGCATACAGCGAGAAATTCTATCCAAGCCCCAAGGAAATCAATCTTAAGCAACTTTAACAAGATGACAAAAGGTAAATTAAAATTTGTTTGGGTGATTTGTGCTGTATTTCTAATTAAATGCAAACTCCTAAGTGAAAGTGCGCTGAAAAAGCAGCATGGCCCTTAGTCACCAACTCCTTCTCATCCCACCATGCTGTTTTTTTCCCAGCCTCCACAGAGTTCCTCAAATTCTTCTATCTCTTCTGCTCCTGGCAAGTAGAATGATTCACTCTTAGTTTCAATAAATACCATATTTATTATATCATTCTCTTCTTAACTTATAGTATAAAAATTATCTTCCTGTTTCTTCTTCTTCCATCCTTTTAGCAAAACAAGTGTTCTTCAATTCCAAATTATCATGTTCTTCTAGAATGAGTTCACCACCTGTACAAGCTTTCTTCTCAAACTCAAATCCCACCCAACAAAATGGTTATTTACTTCTCCTGTTTTGCAATCAGTACCCCCTGAATGTTTAGTAATTATGTTATTATACTGGTTTAAAGTTATGGAAAAATGAGTTTTACACCAACAAACTGAAAAAAAAAAAGCAAGCAAGCCAGAAATCCCCCATTGCCCTGCAAATATAAAGCAGTCAGAGGACTTGTCTTGAAGACATCAATAATAAGAAATTACCTTAGGGTTTTCTGCAAACTTCTTCTTTGCCACTTTCCTAAGGCTTTCCTCAATTCCCTTTTTGGATTTTGCCAGGATGTCCTCTGTCTGGTCTACCAACACTACTGTGTGACCAGTTGCTGCAGCAACCTAGAGCAACAAAAGAACAATTTCTTTTTAAAAGAAAACATAACACGCACATGCACACACCCCACCCCAAAAAAACAGTGGCATTTCATATTCCACATGAATTCTACTACCATTCCATTCAAAATACTGAGTGAACATCTGATAAGTCAACATTAAGTAAACACACACTTCTTGCCAGGCACTGTTCTAAACCCTTTATATTGAATACAACAAATTCTTGAAACAACTGTAGAAGGTTAAGAAGTGGCCCTATGGTTATTCAATGGGTAGACAGCAGAGAGCCGGAATCTGAATCAAAGCCCTGAAGGCCACGCTCTAAATACTTCTCTGTACTGATTTTAACACTGCACTGTTCCATTCAGGGGCTACTAGCTACATGTGGCTATTTAAATTAATTGGAATTAAGTAAAATTAAATATTCAGTTCCTCAGTGGCACTAGCCATATTTCAAAGTGCTCAGCAGCCTGTTCCCAGAGCACCCACTCCCCAGCCACCATCCTTTTCTCCTTAGAGCTGGAGCCCCTTGTGCAGCTTGGCCTCTTGGCCCTTCTCTTCTGCAGCCCTTAAATCAGTAATAGGTAAGACTTTAAACTCCAATAATGGTGGCAAAAAGACTCCTGTCTCCAAGGGCTATTTGGTGAAAGACTCTCATGAAAATGAAGTCTTTGGGATCAGCTAATTTAGAATGGGCAATTCCCTGCCTTCACCATGCCACCCTGGCTGAGGGAGGAATCCTAGGGTAAGGGGAATGTTTAGTGAAGCTGCCCAAGCTCACACACAGCCAGCTTAGCTTAGTCACAGTGAGTGACAAATCAATCCCTATTTCATCACTGTCTGGCAATAGCTTCAGCAAGGATCATGGAATAGGTATTGTGGCTAAAAGCAGATCATTGGGTCACCTTGATTACCTTACAGGCATGTGTAAGTGAATTAGTTCAGGCCAGAAGCAAGAGGACAGGCATGACCTAATATAATCATAAATGATGCAAGAGGACAGCAGAACTGAGATATCCCTCAGGATCTGAGAAGCCCCCTGAAAACCATTGCTTTGGAACCTCGATGACACCAACAGTGTGCAGGAGGGGGGCAAGTTATCTAGAATGAACTTGCCCAGAGAAGAACAAGGAGATGACAGAAATAGTCCCAAACCATGGTCGTGATATAAGATTTCTGAAGCCAGGCAACCAAAACTCAAAAGCAGAAAACCAATGAGTAAAAGAAACAGAAACAAAAGAGCAAAACCTAAAGGCAAAGACATTCAAATCCCAAGGCAAGATTTCCAAAGAACAGTTTTCAAAATGGTAAGACAGGTTTTAAATGCAAGGTTATTTCAACTGCACTCATGGCTCCCTGAGAAAGCAGCACACGGTGGGCTCATGTCTGAGCCTGTGGACCCGCAGGCTGCATCTGCACTGTCTGGGAACCAAGGCATGAAAACACTCCCAAGACCAAAAAGTCTGACAACCAGGACTGGGCAACTGGGGCAACGGGGGATGAGTTATCTTGATACAAGGACAGAGGCAAGCAGGAAACCAGCCCATCAGCGGAACCATTCCACAGGCTGCGGGCAGGCAGCAAAGTAAAACAATGTCCCAAAAGCAAAACCCTCATCATCCCAAACCAAGGTTTTCCCCTAAGTGGCAATGGACCAAGGCCCATCTAGCCAATGATTCAAATCATCTGATGCAAATTTGAACCTCCAATTCAATAAATTCAATGTAAAAAAGCAAGAGCAATTTTTGTGCAGAAAAGACTTAACATGGCAGACCTGAGACTGCTATCCTTAGAAAAAGGCCTGTTAGCAAGGTTGGCCCTTGGCTGGCATCTGGAACTTAGATCTTTCAGGAGGGTTCTCAGCATTCCCTGATAAGTATGCCTTGCTGTGCCTAAACTGTGTGTGCAAACAATGCAGTTTATGCTACATACTTGCTTTCCTTCTGAGGGTATGGAATTTTCTAACTTGCCAGGTAGAGAGTGTTACATGACCAATCCCAACAAAAAACCTGGACACTCTAATGAGCTCTCCTGTGTTAACAGAAAAACCAAACTCTGTAAAATATTTTAAAGAGATTTATTCTGAGCCAATGAGTGACGACGGCCCAGAGAACAGTCTCAAGAGGTCCTGAGAGACTGTGCCAGAGGTGGGCTGGTGGGCAGTCAGTTGGTTTGGTTTTGTCCATTTTAGGGAGATAGGAATTGCAGGTAACATTAGAAATCAATGCATAGAAGGTAAACATTGGTTCAGGCTAAACAGGTGGGAAATCTCGGAGCTGGGGCTTACAAGTCATAGGTGGATTCAAAGATTTTCTGATTAGCAATTGGCTGAAAGAATTAAGCTTTGTTTCAAGACTTGAAGTCTGTACAAAGGAATGCTTAAATTAAGAAAAGGGAGTCTGCTGTCACATGATGCTATACAAGAGGTTGGAAAGTAAGCCACATTATAGTAGGTTAATTTTAAAAATATGTTTAACAAGAGTATGGTTTGCAGGGAATGACTTAATGCATGCCTGGCATGGCCTTAGGTTTGTTTCTACAAAGAGTCTGTTCTGTCAGTCTTTTGGTCTCTATTTTAACGTTAATACTGATCAGTTGTGCCTAAATTCCAAATGAGAGGGAGTTAGAATGAGGTGCCTCTGACCTCCCTTCCCATCATGGCTGGAAAGCTCAAATTTTCTCCCTACTTCAGTTTAAAGGCTGAAGCATTTTCTATAATTTCGGACTCTCCAAAATGCCTACACTTGCATACCTGGTCTAGTAAGAAGGCAATAATTGTATGCTGTAAATGGTTATTCCTGGCAGACTTTAAAAAAAAAATTCTTTTTACTTTAGCTTTTCTTTCCTCGATTATCTCACAAAGCTTCAGGAAAATACAAAGGAAATCTTATAGTGTAGACATTTCACAGACATACATAGAAAGGACACTCCTGCTTGAACCCAAAGTGCATATGGTTAGGTCTGAAAGGAGAAAATACAGGCAAACGAGAAATTTTAATTCTCCTTAAAATATTTTTCCATTTTATGGTAAATCTCTGTGATGCAGGTCACAATTTATTGTGTTGCAATAAACTACCACTATAGCATAACTTCAAGTGATTTCAAATTATAGTAGCATTTTCATTTTACCCATGTGCAGAGATCAACCCAATCTAAAAGTGCAAGGTTCCTTGCCATCATTTCTTATAGTCATACCCTAGAGACACAAGGTCAGTAACTTCTAAGGGCAACTTCAAGTCTTAATCATCTTTACAAACCCCAGTGCCCAACCCATGACCCACAGTGAGCAATCAATGCATGAACAACATATAACCTGATGCCTGGTACATATTAGATGCTTAATAAAATATCCACAGGAGTATAGGTCCAATGTTCTTCGATTAATCTATCCACATGGAGTTGGTGTTCATCTCCTACTGGTGCATTAGTCTAAATGGGCCATCACAGAGATGGACTCAAGATATTAGGTAGGCTATTCCTTTCTCTCATTTGGACCGTTAAAAACTACACAACTTTTATCCCCAGACTGGTTCGACAGGCTATGGTACTCTAAAGCATGGGTGAGCAGCCATAGGCCACCTTGAAGGCCACATTGTTTATTTCTGAATTATTAGTGCACTTGTCTTATTTCTTCTATGAGATCTCCAAGAGCTGAGAGAGCCAACAGAAGTCAATCTCTATCTACCCTCAGAAAGAACTTAAGCCTTGCCAGGCACGGTGGCTCACACCTGTAATCCCAGCACTTTGGGAGGCCAAGGCAGGCGGATCACAAGATCAGGAGATCAAGACCATCCTGGCTAACATGGTGAAACCCCGTCTCTACTAAAAAATACAAAAAATTAGCCGGGCGTTGTGGTGGGTGCCTGTAGTCCCAGCTACTCGGGAGGCTGAGGCAGGAGAATGGCATGAACCCGGGAGGCGGAGCTTGCAGTGAGCCGAGATCACGCCACTGCACTCCAGCCTGGGCGACAGAGCGAGACTCTGTCTCAAAAACAAACAAACAAAAACTTAAGCCTTTAAAAAGAAAAAAGCCAAATGCAACAAAAATAACAGGTGCCACATACTGAGCATCTACTATGTGCTGGGTTCATAATCTGCGTTTTCCAAGACTATTTCTGATTAATCCAACAACCCTAATCCATTTTATAGATGAGGAAAACTGAGGCTTAGAGAGGTTAAATAACGTGTTTAAGGCCCCAGGGCTAGTAAGTGAAACTAACACGTACCACCCTCAACAAGAATCCTTCAGCTTCAATCAAATTAAAGTCACAGTAATAGCAAAAATTACCTGATAAACAAGAGCACCTATCCAGACAAATGACAGTTTCCATGTCAGCATTACAGACTCAAAAGCAACACAGAACACCCTAACCCTTTTGTGGTTCTAGGACAAGCATTCTCAAAGTGTGGGTCATGAACCAGCAGCAACAATCACCTTGGGACTTGTTAGAAATACAAATTCTCAGACTCCACTCCAGACCCAGTGAATCAAACTCTGGGTAAGGGTAGTGATTCTGATGCTCACCAAGGTTACAGAACCACTGCTCTAGGATCTGTGCTCCGATCCAGCACAGATTAGAAACAACTGGGAATATTTAAAAAGCCCAAACCCCAGGCCCCACCTACAGATATTCTAATTCCTCAAGCCTGGGGTGGTGCCTAGTCATTGCTATTTTTAAAAACACCCCCAGATGCTGAGCACTGCCCTAAAATAACCTGTTGGCCCTGATCCCTATCCCTGTCTACACCAGCCACTCTTGGGTTGCCATCTATCTCCTCAAACCACTGAGAAGCTCTAAACCAACTGAGTTCCAAAGTCTTCCTGTTGCTCTCTGAAAGTTCCAGACACTATGCTGAAGACACTATTGCGAAGACTCCTCCCCCACACATTCCCCAAGGAAAAGTCAAGCCCCACCAGGCCTCCTGCCTGGGACTCTTCACATCAGGGTCTTGCTCCATCAGTCCTACATAAAGCTTGCTTCTTAATTCCTTTCTTGAAGGTCAGGCCCTGCACTTGCTTCCTTGACTATGTTTATTCCAGCCCCTTTCTCTGCAGTAGCGCTTTTCTAGCCTTGACCTCTGGCCACACTTGCATCCACCCCCTGTACAGATCCTTAATGGTCACCCGCCTGCTCCTAGCTGAATAACCACCACCTTTGAGCTTTGATCCTCCTTTCTTCTCCACAGGCTACAATGCTGGGAGAAAATCTTGAATCTCCTAGAGAAGAAATTCCTTGAAAGACTCCACAACCAACTGAAACCAGGGCCCATTGAGGTTTGCCAGCCCTAATAACAGCTCCCATAGAGAGTGCTTTCCAAATGCCAGACACCAGGCCTATCCTATCTCATTTAATTTTATTTAATCAGTTCTCCAAGGTCAAATGTCAATTTTAATGAAGCATCACTTTAGTTATGTAGTTTGTTCTTTCGAAACAAGATAATTATGATATTAAAATCTGGATTAAATGAGCATATGACTGTTTTTGATATTTGGAAGAGGAAAATTCATCACAGTTACCATTATGCCTATAACTAATTATTCTTCCAAAGAATGAATCCGGGCAACACACACATTTACAACATAAATACTGTACTGACCATTGTGAGGCCCCATTCTTTAGCATTCAAAGTCCTAACACCAACATTATCAAGTGCCTGTAATTGCTCCATTCTCCCACCACTTTTCTTTCTTCAACTTATGGCAAAATGTCCTTGGAGGAGACACTGTGGCTTCATTTGGCACAAATAATAATATGAACACAAATGCACATAAAGGCATGGATATCTCAGATCTCGTTAGTGATGAAACATTCAAATCATCCAGAATACACTTGTATGAATTCTAGGATCATCCAAAAAAAGGCAAATTTTAAGAGTTTTTAACTTAAGTTTTAGATCCCCAAAGACCCTAGTTTGAAAAACAATGGCTTGATTTAATCTTTTTGGTAACCATAAGATCAAATATTAAGAAAGAAGGTATCTTGATTAGGAGTTTCCAATACAGAAAAGAAAGAAAGAAAGAAAAAAAAGGTGTATATGGTGAGTTACAGTATCAAAAAAACATTTAAACTGAATACAGTGTTATCACTCGGTTTAACATTCCTTTTAGTACCACATAACATCCTGAATACTAGTTTAGGGACATCTTACCTCTTTAATAGCCTCCCAGCTGGGCTTCCAGCCTCGAAGCTCAGCTCTCCCAACCCTTAACATCTCTGCAGGGTCATGTTCCTTCCTCCAGCAGACACCCAGGTCTTGAAATGTAACTCCTAAGGCTGTCCTACACATGTTCTTCAGCTGCTTCTTTTGACCCTAAAAATCTCTTTTCCATCTAACTTCTCTCTTCATTCCTTTCTTGAAAGAATTATCCCTCATTCCTGCTGAGGCCAACCTCTTTCCTATGACAGATATGGAAGTTCATGGTTATGGCTTCCAGTTACTCCTCCTGAATAAAATCTGGGGTCCTTCAAGTTTGGATTATTCATTCACAGCCTTTGGTTACATGTTGATTTGAGGCTGCAAACAGAACAAGTAGTGCTAAGTTTCTCTTGAAAGCCAGGCAGCTGCACTGGAGCATACCACAACTTGGACAGCAAAGAAGCCTTTGTACAGTTTGGGTAAAAAAATGCAGAGGTTAGAAAATGCTTCCTTTTGAATGATCAAAGGTTACAGACAAAAACACTTGGCTTCTCAGAGGTGTGTGCTTTTGATCCTCTGCCCAAGACTTGTGCTCCCCTAGGGATGGACCAAAACTATCACTTAGAGCACCACGCTGCGCATGCCACTGCATTCATTCCTTCACTGACTGCAGCCTATTGACTCAACACCTGCCTTCCAAGGTGAACAAAACAAAATCCCCTACTCTCAGAGAGCTTGCACTTCTTATAAATTATCCCCTCTGATCTTCATAAATGCCTTTGGGGAAGGCACATTATTCTCACTATCTACACGTGACAGTGAGCTCAAGCTGCCTGCTCACATGCCTTTCTTGACCCTGGAAGGCATGGTGAGGTCTGAGGGCAATAGCCTGAAACAGCACTGAGACAGGTAAGGGCCAGGCTCTAGAGCCTGTGTGCCAAGTTGGGGATGGAAAACATTCCTTAACCTCAGCAGGCTGTCTCCTCATCTATAAAACAGGGGCAACAGGGTTGTTGGGAGGGTTAAATGGGTTAATAAAAGTCAAAAACCCGCAGTGGTGCCTGGCACATCACAATAGCTTGGGGTTTTTTTTTTTTTTGGTTTGTTTAATTCTGGGCTGCCCCCTTCTTCTTTCTGCAAGGGTCTGAGGCGTATTGTTGAATCCAGGCACAGCCTTCTAAGGTAAAGTATTTTATTTTGCTTTTGATCTTATGATTCTTACATCTTCTGATTTCATGACTTGTTTTTCAGTTTTCAAGTTTTCCCTTCTGTGTCCTTCTATTTTTTTACAAACAGGCTGGGATCTTGCTCCATATAAAAAGGGAGGAAGAAAAGGACCTTCCTTAATCACCTGAGGCTGGCCTTTGCTTTACCACCAAAGTCTTTAAATTACTTGGTGGCATGGTGATATGTGGAGAAACAAGCCTATAATTGGAGTTCCTGAGTTTAAAACCTGGCTATGATTTGAATGTGCCCTCTTCAAAAGTCAGGTGCTGGCAATATGATAGTATTGAGAGGTGCAGCCTTTAAGAGATTAGGCCATAAGGGCTCCTCCCTCATGAATGGGGTTAAAGGCTTTTATAAAAGGACTTGACGGAGAAAGTTCGTCTAGCTTTCTTCCACCTTCTGCCATGTGCAGACAGCCTTCTTACCCCCGGCAAGACACAACAAGTAGGTCTGCACCAGACACCAATGTTGGTACCTCAATCTTGGACTTCTCAGCCTCCAGAACTATGAGAAAATAAATTTCTGTTCTTTATAAATTACCCAGTCTCAGGTATTCTGTTAATAGCAGCAAAAAAAAAAAAAAAAAAGACTAAGACACTGATTTAGCCACTCACTCACTGTGTGACTTTGGGTGAGCTATGAAGCCTCTATGTCTTGGTTTCCTGATCTGTCATAAAGGTTAGTAACAAAGGTACCCACCTCGGAGAACTGTTGTGAGGATTAAAGAAGTTAATGTGTTTAACGTGCTTAGACCAGTGCCAGACACGTGAAGGTGCACAAAGCTTGTTAGCTGCTATTTTACTCACTACACTTGGTGCTTCTACTTTCTCCTGAGCCATTAAATTCCTAAACTCTAGTAATATGGCTTATTTCAGTCTGTTAGTGCTGCTATAACAAAATACCAAAGACTGGGTAATGTATAAACAACAGAGATCAAGATCATCAGCATGTTCAGTGTCTGGTGAGGGCTGTTCTCTGCGTCCAAGATGGTGCCTTGTTGCTGCATGCTCTGGAGCAAAGGTCCCCAACCTTTTTTGGCACCAGGAAGACATGGGAGACAATTTCATGGAAGACAATTTTTCCACCGTCTTGCAGGGAAGAGGGGATGGTTTGGGGATGATTCAAGTGCATTACATTTATTGTGCACTTTATTTCTATTATTATTACATTGTAATATATAATGAAATAATTGTACATCTCACCACAATGCAGAATTAGTGGGAGCTCTGAGCTTATTCTGCTGCATCTAGACGGTGCCATCTGGGGATAATGGGAGACAGTGACAGATCATCAGGCATTAGATTCTCACAAGGACATGAAACCTAGATCCCTCACATGCACAGTTCACAATAGGATTCATGCTCCTATGAGAATCTAATGCCACTCTTGATCCAACAGGAGGCAGAGCTCAGGCAGTAATGCAAGTGATGGGGAGCGGCTATAAATACAAATGAAGCCTTGCTAGCAGCACACATCCTTCTATGTGGCCTGGTTCCTTACGGGCCATGGACCAGGAGTTAGGGACCCCTGCTCTGGAGGGGATGAGCACTGTGTCCTCACATGGCAGAAGGGAGAAAAGGCAAAGTTGGTCTCTCAAGCCCCTTTAAATGGCACTAAGCTGTTCATGAATACAGAACCCTCATGACCTAATCACCTTCTAAAGGCCTTATCTCTTAATAGTGCTGCACTGGGGATTCAGCTTCGACATAAATTTTGGTGGGAACACAAACATTTCTATCAGAGTAGCTTCCTCCACCACCACTGCTGCATGAAATTAGATACAGTTGGTCCCCTCTTTATCTGTGGTTTTACTTTCTGTAGTTTCAGTTACCAACAGTCAACTATGGTCCAAAAATATTAAATGGGAAATTATAGAAATAAATGATGCATGTTTTAAATTGCATGTCATTCTGAGTCGTGTGATGCAATCTCGTATTGTCCTGCTTGGGAGGAGAATCATCACCTGGTCCAGCATATCCACACTGTAAACTACCCAATCCATTAGTCACTTGATAGCTGACTGGGTTATCAGATCAAAAAGACATAGTATATATAGGATTTGGTACTATCTGCAGTTTCATGCATCCACTGAGGGTCTAGGAATGTACTCCCTCCCCTCGTAAGCGGGGACTACTGTAACTTATCAATGGTCTACTAAATTGCTAAAGTCAATGCCTGTGCTTGGGCTTCATCTTCTACAATAGCCCTGCACATTGCCAATAAAAGTTTCATTTTTGAAACTCTTCAGTTTCTTATCTGTCTGTTCCTTTTAGCCATATTAATTGACCTCTCTTGATCTTCTAAGCCTATAAACAAGGACATCCTTCAAGGTTCTGTTTCCAATATAATTTCCTTCTGAAATTCCAATCATTCTCATACTTCCAACTGTGCCTGAAACCAAAATAATCTATCTAAGCTGCAGTCATCACCTTGACCCTAAAATCAATTCTCCTTGGCCTTCATTAATGGCACCACTATTCTGTAGGTCACAATTTTCTGGACAACACTTTTTCCTTAATCCCAACCCTTAACTGCTGTCCAGAAATGTTCTATCCATTATTCAGGCCCATTTCAAATGCTACCCTCTCCATGAAGCCTTTTCCTAAATGAATGTACTTTCTATTTTGAAACCTCAGAGCTAGATTTTTACTGCTCTTATTGTACTACTTTACACCAAAGTAAACTGTGTCATTTAGATCTCTGTCTAATCTCTGCTCTTAGATTTAAAATCCCTTAATGGCAGAAATTGATTTGGTCTTTGTATCCCTTAGTACTTATCACATGCCTTGAATATGATAGCTGTTCAATAACTGCTAAATAACAAATGCTTTGGATAGTAGTAACCTGATTCTGTAGTCTTCCCCAGCCACACCACATGTCTCCTTCCTCTGTGCTATCTCATGGCTCTGTGCCCTTGCTCATGTGGTTTCCTCTGCCAGACATGTCCTGCTCCCTCACTGCTGCTTCATGGACTTCAACTTACCCTTCATAATCTAACATGGACACCACCTCTCCTTTAGTGAAACTTCTCCCAACCCTTAGTAGAGGTAATCACTTCTTCTTTGTGCCTCTAGTGATTTACAGATACAGCAGATCTTTTGTGCAGGAATTCAAATACTGAAAGAAAATAACTGGGTGTGGCGCTGGTGTGAACCACCAATGGCTGCTCAGTTATGTAATGGCAGCCCAGTCCCCAGGATGTGAACAGAACAGAGAAATAAAAACTTAACTGGTTATAGACTATTTCATGTCATAAGAATCTCACTGATTTCAGAATAAAACTTATTAACCAACCAGCAGAGCATAGGAGAAATCCCAGATGTGAAAGATGAATGATACACTTGAAATAGAAAAGCTAACCATACCAACCTTTTCTTCTTTAAAAAACTGATATGTAATAGCTGTACATATTTTTGGGGTACATGTGACATTTTGATACCTGCCTAAAATCTGTAATGATCAAATCAGGGTACTGGGATATCCAACACCCTGAACACTTATCTTCTCTTTGCCAACACCAACTTTAGATGATGAAATCAAGATAGTACGGAGAGACCTTTCAAAAGTGCTGTTGCATCATCCACTTCAGATTGTCAAGCTGCTGTTACCACAAATCCCATAGGGTGGTTAGGGTGGTTAGGAACACTCCTATTTGCATAGGGTGGTTAGGAACACTCCTATCTGCAGGCCAACTAGAATTTCCAGTAAATACAAATTCCATAGAATTTCCAGTAAACACAAATTTCATAAACATACAGGCAGTACAATGTATACATGTATCTTTTTTTTAACATAAGCCTTTTTAATGTCCCTTTTTCCTTAGCGTAAGATATATATACACACTATATGTCATATCACATCTTAAGTATTTAAAAACCATACTTTAAGGTAAGGTATGTAAACTATTATAACTTTCATCTGTTTCAGATCAAATCCCAGATATGACAGGTAGGCTGTCTGTGCCTTCATTACAATTAGTTGTTCATACCTGTATTTCTTCCACTACACAGTAGGTTTCTCAAGAGCAGCAATCACATCTTACTTTTTACGTGGCCTGATGTCTAGCACAAGGCAGATATTTCCTACTCATGAAATGAACACTTGAATGACAGAGCTATTTTTTCATAAGCCTCAATTTGTAAATTATTTTAGAAATAAGTTCTCAAGAAGTCATGACTGGTTTTGTTGGTAGAAACCTTTATGACAAACTTTGTGTAAGCTTCAAGTTACTTTAAAATTATGAGAAATCACATTATTAGTTTGAAAAGGATAGTAAGAAAAAAAAGGAGCTAATAGCCAGAGTCTTTAGTCAATTACTAAGTGGAAAAAACGCCACAAAAGTCTCTCTCTGTTATTTTGGTGAGCAGATTAACTGCTTTCTAGTACTGGTGGTTGTGATGCTAGGTAAAACGGGAAATGTAGGGCAGTTGCTATGCATTGCCCAATGCAAGATCAATATTCTTTAAGTGGTATCCAGCCCTGTGATTTCAAAATGGATGTGTGCTTAATTCACTCCAACATGTGAATGTGTCTTATACCTTTCATCCAAGAGGCTGTAAGTAAGGCCAGAGGCATGCCAACCCTGTGTCTGTGCCTGTCTGTGAGGGGCACATGTGTGAATCAGGTCAGAGATGGCCACAGACACACAAGCTCACTGCTCTCCAACACAGGTTTCTTCTCTATCACAGAAGGGAAACTAACACACCCAACTTCTCAACTACATTAAGAGATTGGCAAAAGCATTTATTGTTCAGGTTTATTAGCTACAGATAATCAGGATCATCAATTTTGAGAGGAGGAAGACAACCCAGAGATCATTCAGTGTGGTGGCTCTCAAACGTTTTAGCCATGAACACCTTTTTCCATAAGAATGCATATTGAAGACCAACATGTAAAACAAAGGTCAGAGAAGGAAACTTTGCTAACCTTCCAGGAACCATGAAGGAGATTCATGAAATCTCTAATGTCCATCACAGTATAATGTTAAAAACCTCTGATCTATTCATACCCATTAGGATGGCTATTACTAAAAAAATAGAACATAACAAGTGTTGGCAAGAACATGGAGAAACAGGAACCCCTGTGCATTGCTGATACACTGTAAAATGGTGCAGCTGCTGGGAAAACAGTACAGCAGTACATCCAAAATTATATACCCCAAAATATTGAAAACAGCCACTTGAACAGATATTTGTACAATCATGTTCAAGCAGCAATATTCACAATAACCAAAAAATGAAAGCAGCTCAAGTGTCCATTGATAGATGAATGGATAAACAAAATGTGGTCTATGCATACAATGGAATATTACTCAGCTGAAAAAGGATGGGGATTCTGGCACATGCTACAACATGGATGAACCATGAAGATACTATGCTGAGTGAAATAGGCCTGTCACAAAAGGACAAATATTATATGATTCCACATATATGAAGTAACTAGAATAGTTAAATTCATTGAAACAAAGCGGAACAGTGGTTGCCAAGGGATGGGAGCAGGGAGAATGGGGAGTTGCTGTTTAATGGGTACAGAGTTTCAGTTTTGCAACATGAAAATAATTCTGGAGATGGACAGTGCTGATGATTACACAACAATGTGAATGTATAAGGCCACTGAACTGTACCCTTAAAAATGGTTAAGAGGGGCTTGGCATGGTAGCTCACACCTGTAATCCCAGCACTTTCGGAGGCCAAGGCGGGCGGATCACCTGAGGTCAGGAGTTCAAGACCAGCCTGTCCAACATGGCAGAAACTCGTCTCTACTAAAAAATATAAAAATCAGCTGGGCGTGGTGGCGGGCGCCCGTAATCCTAAATACTTGGGAGGCCGAGGCATGAGAATTGCTTGAATCCGGGAGGCAGAGGTTGCAGTGAGCCAAAATCACGCCACTGCACTCCAGCCTGATGACAGAACGAGATTCTGTCCCCCCCCCCAAAAAAAAAAGGTTAAGAGAGTAAATTTTATGTTATGTATATTTTACCACAACTGAAACAAAAACAACCTATAATTAGCCAGGCGTGGTGGCACATGCCTGTAATCCCAGCTGCCTGGGAGGCTGGGGCAGAAGAATCACTTGAACCCAGGAGGGTTGAACCCGGAGGTTGCAGTGAGCCAAGATTGTGCCACTGCACTCCAGCCTGGGTGACAGAGTGAGACTCCGTCTCAAAAAACCAAAAAGATATGTCATACATATAGGCAATAGTGTTCCATCTGAAATGCAGTTCTGTGTGAGGTACTTCTGTCTGTGTCACTTACTCCGCCAAACTTCCATGGCTCCTCATGATCAAATCAAGTTCAAATTCTACAAATGGCATGCAAGGCCCTTAAAGGACTGGGATTCACCTCCTCTCCAGACATACCACTCACTATTGCCTCATGCAGGACAGTCTTAACACCACCACAAGGCCAGTAGCTCCCTACATCTGCCTCTCAACTCCAGCCCTTCTCTTGGCCTCACCTTCTCCCCAACTTCACCTATTAACTAAGCCTAAAAATCGGCCGGGCGCAGTGGCTCACACCTGTAATCCCAGCACTTTGGAAGGCTAAGGCGGGCAGATCATGAAGTCAGGAGTTAGGGACCAGCCTGACCAACATGGTGAAACCCTGTCTCTACTAAAAATACAAAAATTAGCCAGGCGTGGTGGTGCACACCTGTAATCCCAGCTCCTCGGAAGGCTGAGGCAGAAGAATTGCTTGAACCTGGGAGGTGGACACTGCAGTGAGCCAAGATCGCGCCTCTGCACTCTAGCCTGGGTGACAGAGTGAGACTCCATCTTAAAACAAAACAAAACAAAGAATCATTTCCAGATAGTAAGCCTACTCCCCAAGATCCTCTCAGCCCTAAGCTAGATGTCCCCCCACGTGCCCTGTAACACCCCTCATCTGTGTACCACAGCACCTACCAAACTATGTTATAGTAATCTGAACTCTTCTACTGTAGGCTCCTGACCAAATGGCATTCATCTTTGTACACTGAGAACCTAGACCCTGCCTGGCTGTGGCTGGCCCTCAGGGAATGTTGACTGAATAAACACATTTGTTGGTAAAGTCAAGATGAGACCTGGTGGCTCTTTCCACTGCTGTAGCTGATGGCCTCTCCTGATAACGTAAGCTCTATTTAGAAAATAACTGCAGAGAAACAAGTACAATTCATTCTCCTGAGTCATGCAGTAACACCCAAGTTACCGCCAACTTTCTGGGATGGAGAAGGCAGTGGAGAAGTGAACCACAAAAAAAGAAAGGCCTTCTTTTTCTCCTTTCACAGACATCTGTTATTTTTACAACAAATGAGGAGGACTCTTCCTGGCAGTTTAACTTGAGTGACCATAATTTAAATCAACCCACTGAGAACTCATGTTTTATATTACAGTGACGTACACGCTGGTAAGACCTTGAGGACAAGCAGTCTGCAATGGAAAAAAAATATTTGAAGGCTATGTCCTCAGCTCCATGACTTTTCTAGGCCTGGTGGAAGGCAGGCTTAGCTAGAGAGGAAATATTTTTAGACACGGGTGCTTCAGTTGTAAAAATAGGCTAAGTGACTAGCACATGTGTCAAAGCCCCAGAGTACTCTGACCACAGGACCAAGTAAACATGCCAAGCAGAAGCACACTGGATTTATTTATCTTTGTAGACGTATCAAGAAGATTTGAAGCAGCTTTCTCTGAAGCACAACTTGAGTGGTGAGTCTATGAGACCTACATCAACTGGCATGGTGACTGGTCTCCCTATCATCTCCTTCCTCAACAGTTCCACTGGATGTCCCATGTGCCCAGACATTACAAGGAGGGCCACCGTTTTCATCCTCTCTCTGGAAAATCCCAAAGTTATGCAAACTATCTACCACACATGATTTCTGACTTTCTCCAGATCCCCAGAATAAGTAGACTGAGTCAGGGCTCCCTGAGGCCAACTGCGCTTCAGAGGCTGCAGCGCCTTAACAGCAAGTCCTGCCTTTTACGGTTGTCATGGTTTGATCCAGAGAGGAAAAAAGTCATACGACAGTTGCATCTCTCAGGGCTGGCATTTCTGGGTTTATGATTGTCTCTGGTTGTGTAATGTCTTGAACTCTGCCATCAGCACAAGTTGTCTTCCCTGACTTCAACAATTAGCAAAAGGTGTTCTGTTGAGGATGTCAACCACCACCACCACAACCAGCTGGTTTGTTCTTTTTTTGTTTTTTGAGAAGGAGTCTTGCTCTTTTGGCCAGGCTGGAGTGTAGTGGTGTGATCTTGGCTCACTGCACCCTCTGCCTCCTGGGTTCAAGCAATTCTTCCACCTCAGTCTCCTGAGTAGCTGGGACCGCAGGTGTGTGTACCATGCTCAGCTAATTTTTGTATTTTTAGTAGATACAGGGTTTAACTTTGTTGGCCAGTCTAGTCTCGAATTCCTGACTTCAAAGTGATCCGCTTGCCTCAGCCTCCTGAAGTGATGGGATTACAGGCGTGAGCCACCACACCTGGACTGGTTTTTTCTTCAAACAGTTAAATTAATTGGCCAGACTGCTTTATTAGACTTCAAATTTTACATTTCAAAAAGTATTTCTAAAAGGCAAAGAAAGTGTGCACCCATTTTTAGACTAGAATTGTGTTACATAGTTTTTTTTAAACTCAGTAAGTGTGTAGGTTTCATAATAACCCAGATAACCTCTCCCAGGCTTCTCACCTCCCACAAATTCTGAAAAGGTAAAGGGATAACCAGACATGTCAACAGCATGGTTATATTTAAGAATCCTTGGAAGATGTTGCTATGATGGACACTTTCCGGGTAGAGGAGAGTTATAAATCCAAATGTCTCTCCAGGAAGACTAATATGACAATGTTTGCCATGATGAGTGGGCTTTTTCTTTTAGTTTTTGCTGAAAGGACCAATTAAGAGGCTCCCATGACAATTCAGGTTAACACACCTGGTCTAGGAACTGCAAAGGAGAGGGCAGAGGAAAGAGCTCTCCCCTGATCGAAAAGTTACAGAGCCTTTTCTGGTATGGAGACACTGATTGTGATCCCATCTTCAGAGTACATGTGGCTGGAAGAACAACTGCAGCAACAGGAGGGGCAAGCTCTCTGGAAAAAGCTGGAGGGGTAAGAGGGAGGGAAGATAATGAATTAGATCTTGGCAGGTGAGTTTGAGTCTGCCATGGGCAGAAGGATGGCAGCACAGCACCCTGCTGTAGACGACCAGCAGGCAGACTAACTTTGAGTCCAGAGCTAAGGAGACGTCAACCTGGGATGTACTGATTCCGGAGAGCCACAGAGGAGCCCCTGCCATGGATGCCACACTTCTCCCCACAATACAGCACACGCCAGAGGTGCAGGCAGAACTGAATTCAGGCTTGGGGATTTACAGGCAGCAGAACAGAAAAGAAACTCAAGTTCTGGCCCCAGCTCCGCCTCCGACCATTGACCCCAGGAACCATCTCTGCAGGGGTTATTATTATAATGGTCACATGAAATTAAATAAATCAAAATTATTTGAACAGAATAAAGTGTCATATTTTGTAGAGTGGTTTTAGCTCTACGAAAGCCAGTAAATGGTACACTGAGATTATGTTTCTCAATAACCCACATAAATAAGTCTTAACATCTTTAGAATTGCTAGAACTCCCTATATCAGAACTCTTCCGACAGTGAAGACAACCTAAGAGAAATCCTCACTAGATCAGGTCTGATGGGTCTATGTGAAAGCAGCTAATATTTATCAGACAGTTACTATCAAATACACTAATGCTATTCTAGGAGCTTGTATATTAGTTCATTTAACTTTTACAACTGTGAGGTGAGTCTCATTATTCCCAGGTAAGTAAAGAGGCAGAGAGGAGTTAAGTGATTCGCCCGAGGATAGGAAGGCTAGCATCTAAACCCTGGCAGGGACCTCATAACCTGTACTTTTGAGATTAGAATACCACTACCAGAAATAATAACATCATGAATATAACAGGGGGAGCCACAGAGAACATTCACATTATCTTCCTGTGGTCCTAGTAGAACTAGAGAGTGAGGTGTGTGTGCCTACCACAGATAAGGAAGAGAGAAGGGAGAGGGGAAGAAAGAAGAAACTCAAGCAAGGGGCAAGTGACTAAAGCTGGAGGCAGGACATGGCAGGAAAACGCCAAAACCTGACTGACTGAAGTACCATTTCTGCTCTAAAAAATGTCCAAACATATCCCATAACATTATTTTCCGTTGCCTATGAGCCCTACCTCTTCTACCCTCTGGGAATGACAGTATCTCCAACCTCACCTTAAGTCCAATAACTAATATGCTAATAGAGGGTGGTTCTACATCCCAGTACCTCAACCAAGAGCAGAGAACAGCCCAACAAAGATAAGCAACAACTCGGGAAGTGGGGGGAAAACTTCATAACAAACAGACACATCTTATGCCCTTCAGCAGGAAGGTAACAACTGGGAGTACAAATATTCCCTCCATAAGGAATAGTCAAAAGGAGAGCTTACAGCCAGGTAACTGTGCCGGTCTCCTGTGATCCTGAAACTTCTCCTAGGCGTCTGTACTGCTTTGCAAGCAAAGCAGTACTGTACTGTACAGCTCAACAGAGCTGTACTCACAGTAGAAGAGAATAAAGCTGAAAAAATACAAAACAACTCTGATCACTCTTTTTCAGCATGAGGAAATGCAGATTGGGGGCAAGAAGAAGAGATGAGAGATCAAATCCAGTGTCTGGGGAGAAGCTTTCAGGTCTACCTGAATCCTTATCAAGCACGGTAAAGTCACACAAAATGCCTGCAATGTAGCAGGCTCTCCCTGCCCTTACTTTGTTTTTAATAGCCAAAGAAGCTCTCTCTAGAAAAAATACGCACTTTCTGCTTTTTAAAAAGGAGAAAAAAAAAAAAGCAAGCTTTGGAAGAGAAGAACCTACCCCCAACCCCCTTTAAGATGCAAACTTTCTCACTTCCTCAAAGAAGAGTAGTGCACTAAAAAGAAGGCTGCACCAGAGAGCATGTAAAGTGTCTCAAGGAGGACATCTGAAGTGCCCCGTTCCCAGGGAGCCCACCGGCTCCTCACAAGTAATCTAATGAAAGCTATGCATTCTCTCTGGGCTCCTCATATGAAAAAACCCAATGTATGAAGCAAAGCCTAGAAAGGATTCAATACTGGAGAAATGCACACAGCTACCAGCTTTCTTCCTTTCTTGTTTTCCTCTTTATAAAGCGAAAAAACAACTTGTTCCCCACTCAAGGCTCATTTAATCCTATAAGCTTCTTTGCTGGCCTAAGTATCCAGTGAAGATAAATTAGCAATCAAAACCAAGTCAGAAGTGTATAATAAGCAAACATGTGAAACAAGTTAACTTTAAATATTAACCTGCAGTCTAAGGGATTCTTTTTTTTTTTATAATTTAAAACAAACAAAAGAAATGACAGGCAAAGTAGATACTCTTGGAAAATACACATGTACAAATGGCCTGTGCTCTGATCAAATGTAATTAAGCACTGAACTTGTCTTAAATTGCTTAATTGCTTGAGAAATGCATCAGGCTCCCACAAAATCTATTTAAATACTTTTTCATCCTTCTGAGCACAAACTAAAACACGTGTTTAAAATGACAAAACTATTAAAATTATAAGCAGAACTGTACCTTGACTAACATTAAAACTACATCAGAAAGTTCAAGAAAATTAAGCTAATGAAAATCAGTAAGATAACCTCGATACTAGTTTGTGATTGTACTTTTATGGCTTTACTAAAGTTTAACAATAAAATGGGGGGTAAGTAAAAAGTGTTCTCCCTCCTTTCAGAGGTCCCTGAAAAACATACCCGCTGCAGCATCAGTGGGTATATGCATTCAAGATTAAGCAAGATGGAACAGGGAATCATGACCAATATTCTCCATTTAAACATTACAGGCCTACCTCAGCAGCTATGATCAGGATGGGAGTGGATATGAGGCGAAAAGGGCAAAAGGACAAGGACAACTGCAATGAAGATGATGATGATTATTTTTATTTATCTTTTTGAGACGGAGTCTTGCTCTGTTGCCCAGGCTAGAGTGCAGCGGTGCGATCTTGGCTCACTGCAACCTCCGCCTCTCAGGTTCAAGCGACTCTTCTGCCACAGCCTTCCAAGTAGGTGGGACCACAGGCGCATGCCACCATGCCTGGCTAATTTTTTTGTATTTTTAGTAGAGACAGGGTTTCACCATATTGGCCAGGCTGGTCTCGAACTCCTGACCTCAGATGATCTGCCCGCCTCAGCCTCCCAAAGTGCTGGGATTACAGGCTTGAGCCATCATGCCGGGCTGAAGATAATTATTATAAAGGCAGCTAACTTTCTGTGAACTCTTATTATATGCCAGACACTGTGTAAGTGCTTGACATATGCTAATTCATTCAATTCTCTCCCTACGGGGCCAGTACTAGTATTAGTCTACTTTAGAGATGAGAAAACCGAGACACAGAGGTAAAGTAACTTTCCCATGTTAACACAACATGAGGCAGAGCTAGCATGCAGACCATCCAACTTCCTATACTGAACTGTATGTAGCCCATCTGTACTCAAAACACATCAACTAATTCATCTCTGGCACTCAATAAGCAAAACATTTACCCTATGCCAAAAGCTGTTGGTCCAAGGAGCATAAAGAATGAAGCAATACTGCCTAGAACTGCATGCTACAGGGTAGAGTGCAAAACCAGATCAGCTAAACCACTGCAAAGCATTGCTCACAAATGTTTTACAGGATCAGAGCTGTCAACTAAAGTAACTGAGGTTTTTCCAAACTGTGTTACATAAGGATGGAACTACTGTTTCTTATGGTTGTCCACTTTATACATTTCTGGTCTTTATAACCTTTCAGAATGACCGTTCCATTATGTGTCCAGCCTATGGCATAAATAGCTTTTTTTTCCCTTAAGTTTCAAAAGGTACTCCCTGGTCCACCTATTTAAGAGTTTGATTGACAAGCACAAGCCTGTGTTCTCCATTAATGTCAATCATTTCTCCTTACTCCTTTGTCAGGTGAAAGCTCCAATACCATACCTCTAATTTTATGTATTGCCCCTCTGCCTTTTAATGCAACACAACATCCATTTTTGGCTAATGATGGATGCAGCATTCAAAGAACTAAGTACCCTGATTTTCTACAAAAGTTGAAGTGATGCTTTCTACTTAGTTTCTAATCCTTTTCCACTGCTATCTTCAAGGACACCAGCTACAAGTTTCTGGATCCATTTCCCATAATGTTCCTGGAGGCTGCTTAAGGCCCTAATATTTTGTTACTAAGATGTTGTTAAAACGTTTTTAAAAAACACATTGTTCTATTCCTGCTCACAACAAATCTCACTCTCACAACCTTGGGAGAGTTTGGTGGAGCCTGGGAATACAAAGTACTCAAACTAAACTTTCTCTTGAGTATAACCTGTGGAATTCTTAGGTTAAAGGGAATTCCTCCTCCCAGTCCACATACAACATAGATTATGGGGATACTATAACCTAGCAGCCAGGGGATCCACAAAACAAAAAGGGCAATGTATGTCCAAAATTATGGTCTCAGAGAAAATGGGAGACTGTAAGAAGTCATATAAATAAAACATAACAGGGATATAGCTTTTAGAAGAAAACGCAATCAAATAAAAACGCTGTAAAAAACTTGCCAAGGAGAAGAAAATTGAGATATATAATACCTAATAGTAAAAGGTTTTTTATGTTTTTAAAAAGCAAGCATGAAAGCGTGGACTTGGCTGGAAACAAGACACTGAAAAAGTAAACTCTCTCATGACTGTAGCCACAGTAGTACTGTCCCCAAGAAAAATTAGATGACTATAACCGCCTCCCCCAACAAACCAAGTTGCAAAGGACTGAAATGCTAAGAATATAATCAGCTAGGATACGAAAACCATGGTTCTCCAATGTGAGCTGAAATGGAATAATTAAAAAAAAAAAAAAGTACAAGCATTACAGTAGCCAGGTAATCAATCACTCGCACAACTGAGCCTGAACCACAGCTCAGCAGAACAATGGAAAAGCCCTGAAGATGTACAATGCATAAAAGACTTGTTCCGGCTGGGCGCAGTGGCTAACACCTGTAATCCCAGCACTTCGGGAGGCCAGGCGGGCGGATCACCTGAGGTCAGGAGTTCGAAATCAGCCTGATCCACAAGGTGAAACCCTGTCTCTACGAAAAATATAAAATTAGCCGGGCGGGGCGCCTGTAATCCCAGCTACTCCGCAGGCTGAGGCAGGAGAATCGCTTGAACCCGGGAGGCGGAGGTTGCAGTGAACCGAGATCGCGCCATTGCACTCCAGCCTGGGTCAAAGAGTGAGACTCCGACACACACACACACACAAAAAAAAAAAAAAGAGAGAGAGAGACAGAGACTTATTCCGCTGCAGCGCCAAAATCGCAAGCTCAGAACTCTGCACAAACGGCACTATTTCAAAGGTCAAAACCAGGACCTCAGCAATCTTCCATTAGGTGACTTTACAAAGTGCTACAAAAGTCATGACTATTACTATTCTTTACAACCTAGGAAGCGAAGGAAAGACCGGGGAGAGCAGGGAGGCCGTTTAGGAGAGAAAACTACTTTGACAAAGACTGCACAATTACAGAATAAAAATCAAAAATAACTGATAAAATTAAAACTGATCGCAGTTCATGTCTTTGGCAGCAAACTCCCGTTTGAGCCGAGCAGGAACAAACGCGTTATGCCTGAACCTTGTGCACATATAATTCTTTCTTCTCTCGCACGCCCCGCTTCCAAAATGCTTTCACCGCCACTCCCCGTGGAACCTTCAGCGGGCCCTGAGGGCGGCCAGAATTTTCCAAACGAGGAAACTGAGGATCGGCCCAGAACCCTGAATTTTGAGGGGAGTGAGACTTGGGCCCTCACAGGCCCAGACGCGAGATATTGCAACTACACCGGGGAGGGGCGGGGTGAAAACTCCCGGGTGTCGGGCTGGCGCAGGCCCCTTGCGGCCGGTCCCGCCAGCGCTTCCACCTCAGGGTGGGCGGCCAAGCGCGTGGGCACGCTGCAGGGAGGGCCGCTCACCTGGGCAATGCCGGCGCCCATCAGCCCGCCGCCGATGACCGTCACGTGCTTGACGATTATCTTCTTGGCCGAGGCCGAGGCGGTGGACGAGGAGGACACGGAACGCATGAACTGCCTGGTGACGAAGGCCATGGTGTGGCAGCGGCGGCGACAGCAAGGAGACGCGGACGGGCGGGGAAGACGCGCGAGGCGGGCAGCCGCGGAAAGCCAGACTCTGGGGGCGGGGACCTACACTGCCCTGCCGCCCGCGCGCCCCCGGCGTCACCGTGACGTCACAGGGCGGGGGGGGCGGGGCCTCGAGTCCCGCTCTGCCCATTGGTCCGGGCTGTAACGCCCCAGCGCTGAGCGGGATACAAGCGCGGGCTCGTAGCTGTCAGCAGCTGCCCGAGTGAGCGCGGGCTTGAGACCTGCTGAGCAGCGGGACCTGGCGGCTGGCGTTCTGGTGTGGGGCCGAGAACAGACCATTCTTCTGAAAAGCCACTGGCCCCTTGTTCAATGAAGTGAGTGGTGTTGACTCTGTAAATGCTATCCTTTGATGACGTGTGCATATCTAGGCTCTGAAGAAATATGTGCTGCTTGGCTGTGTCGGTAATGGACCCAAAATGTGCACCGTTGGTTGATGTCACCAAATTATCAACTCGGGATTATTTTAATCCCGTGGACAGTGATTGTTTCCCCTAAAAGAGAAAGAAATGCAGACTGCGAACACCCGAAACAAATGTCTAGTGACCCATGAGTTACAATGCAAAAATCAGGCTCAGGGAGGGTAAAGGGAGAGTTGACCTTTAGTTACCCATCTTGACGTTGGACGTCTATCAGTGCAGTGAACATGTGGACGGTTTAAGGTCGTAGAGTAACCTTTGTGGAATAACAAATACTATTAGAAAGCATAGGAAAGAAATGTCTTGTCAAATATATGGAAGACTCGATAGCAGCTTGGCCAATCTTCTCACTCAGGTGGATACTTTCTAATTACTGTGACTTAGTGATATAGGATTCTTATTAATTTATTTGCTTTATGTTTAAATATTGTTAACAAGAAAAACTTTAAACAAATTAAGTTTAGCAGAGTTTATTTAAGCAAAGAAAGCATGAATCAGGTAGTATCCTGAGCCAGTAAAGGTTCAGAGAGCTCCAGCCACTAACAGTGGGCAAGCCGCATTTATAGACAGTATTTCTTGCAGCCTGTAATGGGCTAAAAGCTCCGCTGCGGTGATTGGCTGAGACTTGGCCACTTGTTAGAAGAACATACTCTCAAGTTACATTGCAGTTTATTTACATATTAAGTTTGATTATGCTTTCCGAGGTAGGGAGGCAACTTTAGGCCAGATTTAATTTAATAACAGTTTCCTCCTTTGGATCGGCTTCTCAGTTTTACGAGATTGACCAGAACCTTGTTTTGTCTCAGTATGGAAGTCACAATGTCAAATTAGTTGAGTGATTATACTTTCTTCATGTTGTTATTCTAACTGTAATAACACCATTTGGTATACAAAGGATGGCTGCATAGAGACATTGAAGACTCTCGAGGGGAAACAACACATCAGGGAGACTATCATGGCCACGAGAAGGAGTATAGCAATACACTGAGGTACACACCTTAACAGGAGTCTCTGCAAACTGAACTGATCAAAATCAAACAATTCAAAGTTCAGGCAATAAAGATAGTTCAAAGTATTTGAGTCCAATTGGTCATAGTCTAATTTAGGGCATTATGGAGATTAAGGACTGTTAGAAATGCTTGTTTCTTGGTGCTGTAAAGAAATAGCACTTGAACATAAATTTAATTTCTTTAGCAAGGCCATTTTTACTTTCTGCAGAAAGAGTACACTCGCCAGCAGTTTTGCCACAAGAGTACGCCGAACAAAGGAGGCAGGGTCATTTATAACCTGAGCATCCACCTTACTGTTGTGTCTGGTTTCCATTGCCTGGAATGGGACTTCACATTCTGTATTTGTCTTGATTGGCTAGCAACTTAGAAATTCTTAAAAGAGGCAAAGGCAGAGGAGAACAAAGGAAGGAGGGAGTAACTTGTGGAATGCTGAGAAGGGAAAAACACCTCTAAATAAGGAAGAGGAACAGGCTATGACCTAATGCCCACTTGGACCAGTATAAGCATGCCAGGGCAAATATTTAGGCTAAATTGTGGGAGCTAAGAACATAAAGTACATTGATTTCTTTATTACAGCTAGCAGATATTTAAGAATGTTAGCACAGGTCTTTGAATAAATTTTGCTTCTAAGAGAGGTTACTATTTATTCTTAGTTAGATGAGGAGGAAAGTCTTTGAAGAGGAACCTCTACTTTACTTTTTACAAGGACCATAGTTCACTGAATGACCTGATTCAGCCTTATGGCCTGATTTAAAGAGGTATCCATTTTTGTAGTTAGCCTGGTAACACAAGTTATAATAACCTGGAGACCCGCTAAAGAAGCATAAAGATTAGAAAAGTTTGGAATAGCCTAGCTTGCCTTTCACTGCTCAGGATGCCTACAAACCAACCATTAGCTGCTCCCATAAATGTATCATGTGTTCCTTTCCCCTGAGAAGTTTCCTTAATATATTCAGTGGCAATGTTTAGAGAAACAGCAGTATCTGCCATCTTTTAAATTAAGTTTTCTGTAGTAGTAAAATTAGAGGAAAAATAAGTGCAACATTCAGTTTTATTCAGCACCATGCAAAAGCCCCCAGCATGAGCAAAGAGGAGATCCAAAGTTGTGTAATGTTCCATGAAGTGTGTTTGTTGAACACAAATGTTTTGATCCACTGAGAACATTTGAGTAGCTTCTACCCTCTGAACCCCTAGGAGGTCTCACTGGCTACAAATTCAAGATTTTCACCAATTTACAGATTAGTTTCAAATTCCATACAACAGGCACCCTGCTAATGCCAAGAGTAAGTTCCAGCAACTCCATTGGAACCTTTCCTCAGTAGAAACTAACTTATCTTCATCTATTTTTAGGTTGGTGCTTCCTTTGATTATTGACTGCTTTAACCTCTGATTATGAAAGGTATTATGGGAACTTCCAGGGAAGGCTATTGGGATGCAGGAGCGAGCCAGGCCAAATAGCAAGATCTGAACCAGTGAGGAAACAACAGAGAAGGCAGATTATACACCAACCCAATATAGGCCCTTGGGGGCTTGAAAAGAGGGCCACTTAGTGGTGTTTGAGCCAAGGTCAGTTAAATTTGTCCACCCACAAGTTGGCATAGCTCCTGAATAAAATCCAGTGGTGAACTTACGCTTCTGTGGTCCCTATATAGCATGTTGTAAGGGTGCAAAACACTGGATCTAGTAAAAAGACTTTGCTAGATTTAATCCAGTGAAATCATACAAGCAATTATTTGTACCCACGTAGGTAGTCCCCAACGTCTTAAGTATGCAATGCCTGGAAGCACAAGATACCTTTTGCAGGCATCACTCTGATAGTTTTTTTTTAACTTTTATGTACAATTGACACATAATAATTGTACATATTTATGGGGTACAGTGTGATATCTCAATGCATGTATATGTTGAACAATGATCAGATCGGGATAATTATTAAATAATATGTCACTTTAAACATTTATCATTTCTTTTTGGGGATAACATTCAAAATCATCTCTTCTAGCTATCTTGAAATATACAATACATTATTATTATTAGCTGTAGTCCTTCTACTGTGTAATAGAATAGCAGCTTTTATTCTTCCTGTCTAACTGTAACTTTGCACCCATTGACCAATCCCCTCTATCCAGATTTTTTATATTTGGTAACAGTTTGGTTATTAACTGGAAAGATCAAGATACTATTTTCAGCAAGTGTAGGAAGGCAGTTAGCAGTGATGTGTAGCATATCAAAGATAACCTTCCTCTCTTTCCTTGGGGTTGCAGGGTGACTGTCATTAGGAACACAGAGAGGCATTACCGTTAATGTAATTGTTTCCAGATTTTTGGGCATTAGCTCATAAACCCAACAGTTACTCTGGTTTCTTGGAGACCATAAGACTTTGCCAGAGCCATCCACAGAATATCATCCCAAATTGACAAGGAAATTCAGTTATTTCTGTTGCATACAACATTTTGAGATAACAACTAGAATTATGATTAATAGCCTTATACCAGGACTATTAGATTTATATTAATTTCTTAAAAGTTCTGAAATACATATTAATAGCATATCCATACATATGTAATTCAAAAAAGTCTAGCATTATTTAGGGTTTTCCTAAAGAAAGGGAAGGAATTAGTATTGCAGGAAATAGAGAAAAAAGGAAAAAAAGAGAAGGTTTTCATTATAGCAAAGAACTCTTGATCTGCAATATTAGGAAAGCTGTCTACATATAGGATACCATATGCTTCTAGGGAAAAACTTCCCTGATCAGCTTTATTTCAAGGTCTCCAACAGATTTATAATTCCAGAAGTCTACAGGACCTCTTTTGTGTTGAGAAATGCAGATCCAAGATTCAAGGCCTTGAAGTTTGCTGCAGAGAAGAACTTTGTGTGGTCCCTTTCAACCGAGTTCAAGTACTGTCTTTCTCTGGAGTTATTTCCAAAAGACCCCCACCTCCAGGTTCTATATTATGAAACACTTGGTTGTCATCAGTTGGTGGGTCACGAAGGACTTCTTTCACTTGCTAAAAATATGCCTTGGCAGAATGCATTCAAGCCTTGCACTATTAAGTCATGTCAGGGTTTATAAGAGGGGAAGATACATGAGACTTCATTATTAGGGGCTTATGCCTTCCAGTAATTATTAGTAACCAGTATTAGGAGCTTATGCCTTCCAGTAACTATTTTATGAGGGGTCAATTTATGTTTTACAGTGGGAATGGATCTTATTGCCATCAATCAGTAATATCTTTGACCAAGGCAATCCAATCAATTCAGTTAGCTTTTCCTATGCTATTGTGTTTATAATACCTATTTAACTGTTTTACAGCTTGTCCAGTGAAATGCATACCTCTCTGTTGCTCAAAATTTCTCTGGCAATGCCCTGTAAGGGAAACACATTTTCCAATAACCTTTTAGCTATGTTATATCATTGGCCTTCCTGCATTGGAAATCTTCTATACAACCAGAAAACATGCATTTAAAGTGGAAATTGAATGAAAGCCATTTGTAGGTGTTCATGAAATGTATCACCTGAAGTTTTTATTGTCTTACCACAATTATGGGTTTGACAAACCAAACATTGGTTGTAAACTATTTTAGCAATTTTGTAACAGTCACCCCACCAATCTTTTTTCATAATTTGAATAATTTTATCTCCTCCATAATGAGTCATGGAGTGCAGAGCTTTTAATATTGGAAGATTTAAGACTCCAGAAGAACCAGGCAGCCATCCGGGTTCTTCATGCATCCAGGCTTAACATTGGATTTACATTCTCTTAAATACCAACTTTGTTTCTCCAATTCAGGTGCTTATAGCCCTATTTATTGAATAGGTTTTATCAAATGTAATTTGACTTGGATCAATATTATATAGTTCATTCAAGCTGTATATCTTAATAATTTCAGTACTGGCTTAATTAGCATGAAATTTGGCCCAAGTCATTTCCTTTGTATTATTTTTTATTCTGTGTGACATTAGGTTAGCAGTTTTATGAATCAGTCAATTTCTTCATTAGAGTCCTGGGAATTCTTACCCAACCCAATGGTGTGATTTTAAAGTTATGAGAAACCTGTACTTCTCAGAGTTCTTTCCATAAATCTCCTTGAAGATGAACACTTTAGGCTTATGGTTTCTCAGAAAGTACCAGAGTAAACAATTAACTATCTATGAATGACAAGACTTAAAATGGCCACGACTTTAAAGGTCTGGGAAGAGTTCATTACAATAATGACACAATTGACAAGGAAACTCAGTTACTTCTGTTGTATTCAACATTTTAAGATAATTACTAGAATTATGACTGATAGCCTTATAGCAGAACTATTAGATTTCTATGAATTTTACACAATTTCTCAAATACATATTAACACACTCATACAAATATAATTCAAAAAAAGTGGTATTATTTATTATTTTATAATCCTTCCCATATAATTTATCAGATCAGCCCAATTAGTTTAATATGTCTCTTTCTATAAGAAGAGATATCCTTTTGAGATATTCTGAAGGCCCATATGGAAAATCTCGAAGTTAATTCAATTTCAAGAAAAGACTTAATTTAGAATTTTATTTTGGAAAGTTTATAAAAAATATCAAATGTTTAAAACATTTGATCAAAAAAGGATCACAAGTCACTGTGAGCAATAATCATTCATTTAACCAGAGTGATAATTTAAAGACTTCAAAGGCAAATACAGAAAGTTGCAGAGTTGTAACTTACATTTTTTAATAAAGGGGACTCAGTTTTCATAAGTGATCAAAAACCCAATAAAGGCAACATGAAGCACGGGAAATTATCTTGGTAAAATACAGAATCTTTGCTTCCTAGGCCAATTATAAAAAAAGTAAAGAAAAACTTTTCATAATTTCCTATCAAGAGCAGGCCAACAATTCAAGAAAACCTTATTGTTTTAACAGACAGGACTACATTCTAGTTTTGCATCACTGTACTTTTGATACTAATGCTCAACTTTTGGAGAAACTCAAATAATTTTCTTCTAATATTAGCCAGCTTAATCACGCATAAAACTCCATTTATAAGATTCATCTTCCAGAAAACTTCTACAACTTCCTTATCTGTTCAGTTCTTGTGCTGTACTTTTCCTCTTCACATTTTGGAACAACCAGTCATTCTATTTGAGGACAAAAGTTACTCTTTTTTTCCCTTAACAAAAAAATTCTCATACCTTATAACCTTTTCTTACCCAGAGCACATCTTAACTACCTGATATACTTGCATATAGAGTTTTTCTCTATTTCTATTAATTCTATATATTAAATTAAATAGATTAATTAGAATTTTTTTTTTTTTATTATACTTTAGGGTTTTAGGGTACATGTGCACAATGTGCAGGTTTGTTACATATGTATCCATGTGCCATGTTGATTTCCTGCACCCATTAACTCGTCATTTAGCATTAGGTGTATCTCCTAATGCTGTCCCTCCCCCCTCCCCCCACCCCACAACAGTCCCCGGAGCGTGATGTTCCCCTTCCTGTGTCCATGAGTTCTCATTGTTCAATTCCCACCTATGAGTGAGAACATGCGGTGTTTGGTTTTTTGTCCTTGCGATAGTTTACTGAGAATGATGTTTTCCAGTTTCATCCATGTCCCTAGAAAGGACACGAACTCATCATTTTTTATGGCTGCATAGTATTCCATGGTGTATATGTGCCACATTTTCTTAATCCAGTCTATCGTTGTTGGACATTTGGGTTGGTTCCAACTCTTTGCTATTGTGAATAGTGCCGCAATAAACATACGTGTGCATGTGTCTTTATAGCAGCATGATTTATAGTCCTTTGGGTATATACCCAGTAATGGGATGACTGGGTCAAATGGTATTTCTAGTTCTAGATCCCTGAGGAATCGCCACACTGACTTCCACAATGGTTGAACTAGTTTACAGTCCCACCAACAGTGTAAAAGTGTTCCTATTTCTCCACATCCTCTCCAACACCTGTTGTTTCCTGATTTTTTAATGATGGCCATTCTAACTGGTGTGAGATGGTATCTCACTGTGGTTTTGATTTGCATTTCTCTGATGGCCAGTGATGAGGAGCATTTCTTTATGTGTTTTTTGGCTGCATAAATGTCTTCTTTTGAGAAGTGTCTGTTCATGTCCTCTGCCCACTTTTTGATGGGGTTGTTTGTTTTTTTCTTGTAAATTTGTTTGAGTTCATTGTAGATTCTGGATATTAGCCCTTTGTCAGATGAGTAGGTTGCAAAAATTTTCTCCCATTGTGTAGGTTGCCTGTTCACTCTGATGATAGTTTCTTTTGCTGTGCAGAAGCTCTTTAGTTTAATGAGATCCCATTTGTCGATTTTGGCTTTTGTTGCCATTGCTTTTGGTGTTTTAGACATGAAGTCCTTGCCCACGCCTATGTCCTGAATGGTATTGCCTAGGTTTTCTTGTAGGATTTTAATGGTTTTAGGTCTAACATATAAGTCTTTAATCCATCTTGAATTAATTTTTGTATAAGGTGTAAGGAAGGGATCCAGTTGCAGCTTTCTACATATGGCTAGCCAGTTTTCCCAGCACCATTTATTAAATAGGGAATCCTTTCCCCATTTCTTGTTTTTGTCAGGTTTGTCAAAGATCAGATAGTTGTAGCTATGCGGCATCATTTCTGAGGGCTCTGTTCTGTTCCATTGATCTATGTCTCTGTTGTGGTACCAGTACCATGCTGTTTTGGTTACTGTAGCCTTGTAGTATAGTTTAAAGTCAGGTAGCGTGATGCCTCCAGCTTTGTTCTTTTGGCTTAGGATTGACTTGGCGATGCGGGCTCTTTTTTGGTTCCATATGAACTTTAAAGTAGTTCTTTCCAATTCTGTGAAGAAAGTCATTGGTAGCTTGATGGGGATGGCATTGAATCTATAAATTACCTTGGGCAGTATGGCCATTTTCACGATATTGATTCTTCCAACCCATGAGCATGGAATGTTCTTCCATTTGTTTGTATCCTCTTTTATTTCATTGAGCAGTGGTTTGTAGTTCTCCTTGAAGAGGTCCTTCACATCCCTTGTAAGTTGGATTCCTAGGTATTTTATTCTCTTTGAAGCAATTATGAATGGGAGTTCACTCATGATTTGGCTCTCTGTTTGTCTATTATTGGTGTACAAGAATGCTTGTGATTTTTGTACATTAATTTTGTATCCTGAGACTTTGCTGAAGTTGCTAATCAGCTTAAGGAGATTTTGGGCTGAGACAATGGGGTTTTCTAGATATACAATCATGTCATCTGCAAACAGGGACAATTTGACTTCCTCTTTTCCTAATTGAATACCCTTTATTTCCTTCTCCTGCCTGATTGCTCTGGCCAGAACTTCCAGCACTATGTTGAATAGGAGCGGTGAGAGAGGGCATCCCTGTCTTGTGCCAGTTTTCAGAGGGAATGCTTCCAGTTTTTGCCCATTCAGTATGATATTGGCTGTGGGTTTGTTGTAGATAGCTCTTATTATTTTGAGATACGTCCCATCAATACCTAATTTATTGAGAGTTTTTAGCATGAAGGGTTGTTGAATTTTGTCAAAGGCCTTTTCTGCATCTATTGAGATAATCATGTGGTTTTTGTCTTTGGTTCTGTTTATATGCTGGATTACATTTATTGATTTGCGTATGTTGAACCAGCCTTGCATCCCAGGGATGAAGCCCACTTGATCATGGTGGATAAGCTTTTTGATGTGCTGCTGGATTCGGTTTGCCAGTATTTTATTGAGGATTTTTGCATCAATGTTCATCAAGGATATTGGTCTGAAATTCTCTTTTTTGGTTATGTCTCTGCCAGGTTTTGGTATCAGGACCATGCTGGCTTCGTAAAATGTGTTAGGGAGGATTCCCTCTTTTTCTATCGATTGGAATAGTTTCAGAAGGAATGGTACCAGTTCCTCCTTGTACCTCTGGTAGAATTCAGCTGTGAATCCATCAGGTCCTGGACTCTTTTTGGTTGGTAAGCTATTGATTATTGCCACAATTTCAGAGCCTGTTATTGGTCTATTCAGAGATTCAACTTCTTCCTGGTTTAGTCTTGGGAGGGTGTATTTGTCGAGGAATTTATCCATTTCTTCTAGATTTTCTAGTTTATTTGCATAGAGGTGTTTGTAGTATTCTCTGATGGTAGATTGTATTTCTGTGGGATCGGTGGTGATATCCCCTTTTTCATTTTTTATTGCATCTATTTGATTCTTCTCTCTTTTCTTCTTTATTAGTCTTGCTAGCGGTCCATCAATTTTGTTGATCTTTTCAAAAAACCAGCTCCTGGATTCATTAATTTTTTGAAGGGTTTTTTGTGTCTCTATTTCCTTCAGTTCTGCTCTGATTTTAGTTATTTCTAGCCTTCTGCTAGCTTTTGAATTTGAGATGGAGTCTTGCTCTGTCGCCCAGGCTTAAGTGCAGTGGTGCAATCTCAGCTCACTGCAAGCTCTGCCTCCTGGGTTCAAGTGATTCTCCTGCCTCAGGTTCCAGAGTAGCTGGGGCTACAGGCACGTGCCACCATGCCCAGCTAATTTTTGTATTTTTGGTACAGATGAGGTTTCACCATATTGGCCAGGCTGGTCTCGAACTCCTGACCTCGTGATCTACCTGCCTTAGCCTCCCAAAGTGCTGGGATTACAGGCGTGAGCCATCGTGCCCAGCCAATTAGAATTCTTAATCCTTAGTGACTTTAACTGCCACTGAACACTACAAAGCAAGCAATTGTGAACTGTCTACATCGCCCATGGAACTGCCATATCACTCATCTGTACCTTGGCAAATCTATTAATCATTACTTCTAGAAGCATATGCTTTCTTATAGTACAATTTATCAGTGTCGCCCAGAACACGTTTGTAACAAATATCTTTAGTGTATCAGTAATAAGAAACTGTAAAGGAGACAAAATTTCATCTCTAGCCTCTTAGGTTTTCTTTTTTTATTGCTAGGCCTGAGAATTAAATTGTGGTTTGTACAGATTTCCCTCAAGTTCAGTTTTCCATCTTGATAAGAATGTTAAGACCTTCTAATATAGGAAGGACTGTTTTACATGGGAACTTTATCTTACGTCTGTTTAACTCACTTATTTTGAACAATTATGCATAGATTGTTTATAAAGATGAGACAGTAAGCAGCTAGTCATCATCTTAGTTATTTCTCTTGCTGACATATTTTGTGATCTAGAGGTAACATAAGTTTATTTTACCAGTGAACCTAGGTAGGAAAAGTTATGTGCCTGTATTATATTTAATGCTGAAAATTCTGAAGACATGACTGTTTTAATGAAATCAACAAGATTCTTATTTACCAAGGTCACCCAAGTAATGTGAATTTGAAAAGCATTTTAGTTCTTAATTTTCTGAGTGAATACTTCATTTATATTAGTGCTTATTTTTGAAAAACCCAAATAAATAGAGCTCTTTTTCAATTCAATTTGGCAATATCATAAGGAGATACAAAAATATCACACATGTGTCATACATACAGATCTGTCCATAAACGTATAAACAGATACAGATCTTCTATAGCTTTCATTTAAAATTTTTAGCCATTTGCCAGGCGCACAATAATATAAAACTCAGTAATTTATTTAAAAATATCTGAACCAGAATTGTTTTCCTGGCCAATAGAATAAGATTTCCTGCCCTCATGGGTAAAGCTTTTAAATAGTATTTGTGAAAAAGATATTTAAGATTTTTTTCATTTGTTTTCTGTAAGCAACCTTATAAAGAGGCAATCTTTGCTTTATTTACTGCTTTAAATGCCTGTACATGCCAATTTAAAAATGTATCCCATTGCTTTGTGGCATTTTGGATTCCTTTTTTAATGCCCCTGCAAATGAACAATTTTATGTATGTTAAAATTTCCCCATTGTAACAACTATAATTCTAAGTTGTCCTAGTAAGGGACATTTTTTAAAAAACACACAGGTTCTAGGCCCATAATTTTTGTGCATAAAGTTAGCTGGCATACCAAAAAGTGGAGTCCCAGATTCTTGGAATCCCAGACTTTTCTTTTCTTTTTTTTTTTTTTTTGAGAGGGAGTTTTGCACTGTCACCCAGGCTGAAGTGTAGTGGCACGATCTGGGCTCACTGCAACCTCTGCCTCCTGGGTTCAAGTGATTCTCCTGCCTCAGCCTCCCAGGTAGCTGGGATTAAAGGCGCCTGCCACCATGCCTGGCTAATTTTTATATTTTTAGTAGAGATGTGGTTTCACCATATTGGCCAGGCTGGTCTCGAACTCCTAACCTCAGGTGATCTGCATGCCTCAGCCTCCCAAAGTGCTGGGATTACAGGCATGAGTGCCTGGCTGGAATCCCAGACTTTTTTTTTTAATTTGGAGAAATCTATTTTCAAAAGATACTGACCTCAAGCCTCTGACTAGATCCAATCCAGTTACTTAGATCCAATCACATCCCAGACCCAGTCCAGTAAAATTGCTCAAATAAAGTCAGAGAGGTCAAAACAAAAATTCATAGAGCTTGAATTTAAGAGAGAACTCTGCCATGATCCCAGTTGCTGTGAGAGATGAGTGGGCACATAATCCCTGGTGAGTACCTTCACTTGGCCATACTGTGCTCCTGTGTGTCCCTGGAGGTCTGCTTTGGGTCCCACTTCTGACACCAATCTATTAAAATAGATACTTTAGACAAATTAAATTTAGTAGAGTTTATTTGAGCAAAGAAATGGTTCATGAATTGGGTAGCACCTTGAACCAGTAACAATTCAGACAGCTTCACCCAGCAATAGTGGATAGGCAGTATTTATAGACAGAAAAAGAAAGTGACATATAGAAATAACCTGATTTGTTACAAATGTTTTTCTGCCTTATTTTGTCATGGTCTGTGCAGTTGCAGCCTGTAATTGGCTGAAATCTCAGTTGCTATGATTGGCTGAGACCTATCTACTTGTTACAAGAATATACTCTCAAGTTAGATTGTAGTTTGTTTACATATTAAGATAGGTTACAGTTTACTATGTATGGAGAGAACTTTAGGCCATATTTAATTGAACAGTATATAATAAAGACCCACGAACATCAAAGAAGTCCTCCCCCTACTAGAAGTAACTGTCATAGTGGATCCTGTGTTCACTTTTTTTTTTTTGCTTTGATCTCATCTTTATATATAATTCTGTAAAAAATTTCAGAAAGCACTGTTGTTGAGCACCATGTTAGGCTTGGGAGATCACTACTGGCTGAAGAGAAAGTGTTAGGTTCAAATAATAAAATCCATTAAGTGCTAGACTGTAGCAAATGCAAAAACCTATAGGGTATAAATGAAAAAGGAAGATTGCATAGACAAACTTAGTAACTTGAAGCATGAGTCAATTTATGAAGAAAAGAGAATTTGCTTCAGAGGAAGCAACAAATTCAAAGGCAGAAGCATAAGAAATTAATGCAACAGGAAAAGGGGGTAAGGAATTAGGTGTGGTTAGAGATGAAGCTAGGATGATAGATTGGGAGGATGATTAGGTGGGTTTTTAGTCCTCATTTACAACTTGTGTCAATCCAAGGCCGAACATAGTCTAATTACAGTGTTGTCATATATTTTTTAATGAAATTTGTGTGTAATGGACAGCAGTGATGCTTCAGTATGGTACATTTTCAGATCTGTAATTCTTTTCCTTGGGAAAGAGAGAATAGCTACTTGTCTTAGTCTACTTGGGATGCTATAACAAAATACCACTAGTTTGGTGCGTTATAAACAATAGAAATTTATTTCTCACAATTCTGGAGGCTTGGAAGTCCAGATCAAGGCATGAGCAGATTCATCCTACTTCCTGGTTCACAGATGACTCCTTCTCATTGTAACCTCACGTGGTAGAAGGGACAAGCGAGCTAGCTCTCTGGGATCTCTTTTATAAGGTCTAATCCCATTCATGAGAGCCTGCCCTCATGACCTAATCACCTCCCTAAGGCTCACCTCCAAATATCTTCACATTAGGATTCAACATAAGACTTTTGAGAGGACACAAACATTCAGTCCACAATACTGCTGCAGTATTTTTTTTTTAACAATTCTCAAATCTGAGGTACCTATAGTATGTAAAGATGTGATGTGGCCAGGTACAGTGGCTCATGCCTATAATCCCAGCACTTTGAGAGGCCAAGGTGGACAGATCACTTGGGCCTAGGAGTTTGAGACCAGCCTGGGCAACATGGTAAAACCCTGTTTCTACAAAAAAAAAAAAAAAAAAAAAAAAAAATTAGCTGGACATGGTGGTGCTTGCCTGTAGTCCCAGCTACTAGGGAGGCTGTGGTGGGAGGATCACCTGAGTCCAGGAAGGTCAAGGCAACAGTCAGCTATGATCATGCCACTGCACTCCAGCCTGGGTGATAGGGTGAGACCCTGTCTCAAACAAAACAAAACAAAAAGTAATGTAAAGAAAGGAGCACTGTAGCCAGAATTCAGTGTCCTGGCATAGTCACTAGTGTGCCATATGACCTTCTACAAACACTTGCCCTCCCTTGGCTCCAATGTCCTCATCTCTCAAAAGAAATAGTTGGATAAACAACCTTCTAGCTGTTTTCTACTAAGAGTCTAACACCACTTATCATGTTCTAAAGCGGGAGGGCCACCACTGCCCCTCCTCCTGCCTAGTGCTGATCAGATGACAGTTACAATAGAATCATTCTTCTTTTGCCAGAAGTGCAAATCATTTCCCAAATGTGGCCTTGGGTTTTCAGGAGCCCAGTAGTGACTTCTGTGGTCCCTGACTTGCACCCTCACCCTATTATTGGAGTTGTGCTTCATTTCTCTCTGTGGAAAGAGTGAAGTATTGGGAAATGTGACCCTGGTCACCAAACCAACTCAGAGACAGCAAGTGCTTTGGCAAAGGAAAGGGCTGGCACAGAACAGAGTAAGTAATGACTGCTTTTATTTTTGTCCTATAAATGGATAATTATAGTACTTAAAAAATAGACATCAAAGAAGCATTATCTAACAACATACATGATGGTGGGCTCTGAGTGCAGCAGAAGCAGTGCGTAAAGTAGGTCCTTTGCCTCCAACAGAGCAGTGGTGGGCAAAAAATATCAATGCTTTTCTGGTTTTCAAGCTTTATGAAGTAGGCAGGCAGAGAGAGCTGAGCTGACACAGTACTGACACTGTCAGGTGATAGATGCATCGACCCAAGCACAGGATTTTTTAACAGCCAGGAGCATTTGGGTTTGGGATTCATTGAGTAAGTTGGGATTTTCCTTCTATTTGTGAGAAATTAATAATTTCTGGCTTATGGATAAAAAGTGAAAAATTAATGTTGCCTCTCCTGTTTTGTTGAGCAATTTAAAAATTTCATATGGCAGAAAACCAGAGGCTGTGGCTGCTCAGGGTGGCATGACAGCAAAGTCCAGAAAGTTCAATCAAAAGCTTACCTACTGCAAAATTAAAGATGGGTGACATTACCACTCTTGTCAGCAGAGTTTTCAAGGAAATAATCATATGATTTGCATAATTAAGACATAATTGGTTCAGAAGGGAATGATCATGTATTTGTATGGCAAACTGAAACATGCTCTCAGGATGACTTATAAGACATATAAAGTAAAATCTCTAATAATACTGAAGAATTTATCAAATAATTCTGTGCTCTTGAGCTTTTAGAAAAAAAATTTATCCTGGCAGACCTTAAATATCTTGGTTTTTCTCATCATGCTAGCAGTTGTTGTAATATCAGGTGCTTTCTACCACCATTTTCTCCTCTACTTAGAAAACCTTTATTTCACTTAGAGAGCATCATGGCCTTCCAAAATAGCGAGTTGAAATTAAAGTCTAGAAACTGTGAAGCATAGGATTCCTGGAATCAAAGTAGTCAAAACACATGCAAAACAAACATTTGTATAAAATGCTGCCTTTGGAAAAAGAAGATGATGTGTAGTACAGCTTATGCAATCTTGATTCAGGGTTTTAGGCATATTCTGCAATCTGGGTGAGAATTTATTTGGACTCTTGCTAAGGAGATGAAATGTTCATTCCACCCCAAACACAGATTTTGCACACAGAGGGTGACAGTAGCCTATTTTACCATAAGTATTAGTGGCTCTGGGGTTTCACTGAGTATAGGTCAGGATTCTTTTTCTATTTTATGGGAAGGGAAAGATTTCTGAATTATTGAGAATGAACTATTTTTCTAACCTCAGCCAGCAGTCTCCAAAATGCTTGCATGAGATCATAAGACTCAATAAGTTGGACAATGAGAACCATGCAGTACACATTCATTACTACCCAAGAGGGGAGCCACCTACAGAATGTGTCCTTTCACATAAATTATACCTTCTGATTTGTTTTCTTACGATTTCCAGGTACAAAGATTTATGCAATGAAAACTAACCATTCACTAGCCTTAAAAACAATGGTAATAATGATGGCCATCCCTTTGAGCAATTTTTATATGCCACTCAGTTAGGTTAAATGGTTTTGCATGTCATATCAGCATTTATTGAGCCCATTGCTATTTTTACACCATTCTGGGCACTACATGTGAATTCATTAATTAAATTCTCACAATAACCCTATGTGGTAGGTACTAAGGGTACCCATCTTTTACAGGTAAGAACGTTGAGGCCCAAAAAGGTTCAGAAACTTAGCCAAGGCCACACAGCTAATGAATGGCACTGGCAGACTTCAAATTCAGGACAGTCTGTTTTTAGGGGTCGTGTTCTTGACTACATGCTGTTTTGCCTTTTCATAATGACCCTCAGGCTTTCGTGCTATCCTCATCTAAAATGAAGAAACAGGTTTGGAGCATTTCAACCATTTATTAAATGTAGCTCACCTAATAACTTACCAGGCTCAGATTTTATCCCGCTCTGACCTCAAGGCTCTCATGCTTTTCACAATTCCATACTCGTTAGACAGTACCCCTGCTTCTAGAGGGGAAAAAAGGAGGGAGATGTTCTCCAGTAAACATTATCTATGTTTAGATTTGGAGCTTTTGCTGTTATACTAATATTATCATAAAAATTAGGCCAATTAATATATTTGGACATTCTTACTAATAAACCCCAGAGCCGCAAGTTTCCCACAGTGATTCCCAATGGTTCTACCTGAAGAGTGTAAGAGTCATGTGTTTATACCATCTCATTTCCAGCATGCAGAATCTTGTTTCTCAAACACAAACATCCATTTTTAATTGTTTATTGCTCACCTCTCCTTGATACTTCAAATTCTTATCAGATACTTCAAATGTAACTTATCAAAATTTGAGCCTATTATTTCCTGCCCCCCACCTAACTCAAATAGCTTCCACCTCTTCTTGCATTTGATGCCTCAGTTCATTATGAACCCCCCATCCAAGGGGCCTTGTGATGTACCATATATCAGCAGTTCATCACTTTTTATTACTGAATATTCCATTGTATGGCTTTACCAGGTTTTGACTGTACATTTAGCAGTTGATAGACATTGAGGTTGGTTCCAGTTTGGAATTATGAATAATGCTGCTATGAACATTCACAAGCAAGGAGTCTTGCTATGTTGGCCAGGCTGGTCTCCAACTCCTCTCAAGCAATCCTGTCACCTCAGCTTTCTGAGTAGCTGGAATTATAGACATGTACCACTTCACCCAGCTTGGACATATATTTTCATTTCTCTTGGGTAGTTTTGTGTTTAGCTTTTTGAGAAACTCCAGAATTGTTTCCAAAATGACTACACAAATTTTATAACCACCAGCAATATATGAGTTCCTTTTTCTCCACATCTTCACCAACACTTGTTATTTTCTGTGTATTTGTTATAGCCATCCTAGTGTGTGTGAAAAGTTACACTTAATGCTCTTCCCTAATTACTAATGATGTTGAGCATTTTTATGTGCTTATTAGCCATTCATGTATCTTCTTTATTAAAATATTTCTTCTGGGGCCACCACTGCCTCTCTTGCACTTTTGCCAGAAGTGCAGATCGTTTCCCAAATGTGGCCTTGGGCTTTCAAGAGCCCAGTAGTGACTTCTGTGGTCCCTGACTTGCACCCTCACCCTATTATTGGAGTCGTGCTTCATTTCTCTCTGTGGAAAGAGTGAAGTATTGGGAAGTATGACCCTGGTCACCGAACCAACTCAGAGACTTATTTTCAGTATGTACTCATGAATTCTTAGTCTTTCCAAAGGTATATAATTCATTACTGTATTTATTTGATTATTTTGATTTTCCAATTGAACCAGATTTGGCCAGTGGGAATCTCTCCAAGATAGTTCCTTTGTGACATTTCCCTGCTATCTTCTCACTTCTTGATTCCTCACCACCTTCTCACTTCCTGATTTTTGGACATAACAAGGCTCATTTTGTACCTCTTCTGCCCTAGCTCCAGAAACAGCCATTTCATTTGGAAGCTCTGGTTCCTCTGAGTGGAAATGGTATTAGAAACCAAGGTCTGGGCACAACTGTCCTTTAAAGAGAGTAATCTGGCAGCTGAGTGAAGTATGCATTAGTTCTCTATTACCCTGTGTATTAGTCTGTTCTCACGCTGCTATGAAGAAATAATTGAGACTGGGTAATTTATAAAGAAAAGAGGTTTAATTGATTCACAGTTCCAGATGGCTGGGGAGGCCTCAGGAAACTTACAATCATGGTAGAAGGTGAAGAGGAAGCAAGGCACTTTCCTCACAAGGCAGCAGGAAAGAGAAGTGCCGAGAAAAGGGGGAAAAGCCCCTTATAAAACCATGAGATCTTGTGAGAACTCACTCACTATCATGAGAACAGCATGGGGTAACTGCCCCCATGATTCAGTTACCTCCCACCAGGTCCCTCCCATGACACGTGGGGATTATGGGAACTACAGTTCAAGATGAGATTTGGGTGGGGACACAGCCAATCCATATCACTGTGTGACAAATTACCACAGCTTTGTGGTCAAAAAAAGAAAAAAAAAATCTCACACTTGGTTTTGATCAAGGAATCAGGGGTAACTTAGCTGGGTGGCTGTAGCTAATGGTTCTTCATGAAACTATATTCAAAATGTTGTCTAAGTCTGCAGTCATCTAAAGGCTCGACAGGAACAGGAATATCTGTTTTTGAGATGGCTTGCTCACATATGATACATGGCTGTTGACAGGATGTACCATATTCTTACTGGCTGTTAGAAGGAGGCCTTGGTGCCTTGTCACGTGAGCATCTCCACAGGGCTGCTTGTGTGTCCTCACATGACAGCTGCTGGCTTCCCTTGGAGAAAGTGACCCAAAACGGAGCAAGGCAGAAACCACAATTTTTTTTATGACCTAGCTTCAAAAGCTTCAAAAGAATATGGTATTCAGCCAATTGATTGGCTGAAGATGAAATCACAGGGGTGTCTAAATTGTCTTCACACAGCTAAGTCTTCCCAGGGAAGGGGGAAAGGGTGTTCTCAGAACCAAATGGCATCTCTTTGTTGAAATGCTAAATCTGAAAAATATCTCAAAGATCAGTTCTTTAAGTTTCCCAATAGTTATGTTATCTATAGGAGTAGCTGGGGAGTTACAGATCTTATGACCTCTCATGTGACTTTGGAGCAGAAAGCAATGTATAGAAAAGCAAGCTAAGCAGTGGTAGGTTATTGTTTAACCATGCTTATTCTTTAGCAAGGTTCAAGCCCCAACCATAATTCTAATCTTGTGTTACGAATACAGCATTAGTCTCCAGCAAGAGGGGAGTCAGTTTTCCGTGCTTCAAAGTTTAACTATAAACTAAATTCCTTTCATATTATCTTGGCCTCCATGTTAGAATAAGCAACAACAAAAAGAAAGAAAAAAGAGAAAAGAAAGAGAGAAGAAGAGAGGAAAATAGAAGAGAAGAAAGAGAAAAGCCTGTGAGGTTCAAAGCAAGATGGTCAGTCATGTTAGATTTCTCTCATTACTTACAATTCTGCAAAGGTAGTTTCACTATGTTCAGGGTTATATTCAGGTGCATTTAGGCAAAATTCTTCATCTTAAAGATTTTAACAATGTTGGCATATACTAACCATTCAACATATTTTTTGAATGAATAAGTGAATAGCTTGAAATTTATGGATATTTAAAAACAATGCCATTTCATGCAGTAACTCCCACCACAGGCTTGAGTTGTGGTCCCTTAGGAGTTTCTGTCTCCAGCTTATCTTTGTGTACCTGGTCAGATGTTTCCTGAAAGGAGCAAGCGTTTATTGTTTTTCATACAATTACGTTTCTTATTAATAGGGCAGAAAGTATATACAGCATACACAGATATACAGCTAAATGGTATTACATTAATCCCAGGTCCCCAGAGAACATTATTTAACATCCAATGTAACTTTTTTTTTTTTTGAGATAGAGTCTTTCTCTGTTGCCCAGGCTGGAGTGCAGTGACACTATCTTGGCTCACTGCAACCTCTGCCACCTGGGTTCAAGCAATTCTCCTGCCTCAGCCTCCCAAGTAGCTGGGACTACAGGCATGCAGCACCATGCCCGGCTAATTTTTTTTTTGTATTTTTAGTAGAGACAGGGTTTCACCATTTTGGCCACACTGGTCTCGAACTCCTGACTTCAGGTAATCTGCTCACCTCAGCCTCCCAAACTGTTGGGATTATAGGCGTGAGCCACCGCACCCAGCCTCCAATGTAACTTTTGCCTTTAAGATTTTTTTCTTTGAGACAGAAAAAAAAAATCTTCAAAATTCTTCATCTTAAATATTTTGACAGTGTTTGGCATATACTAACCATTCAACATATTTCTTGAATGAATAAGTGAATAGCTTTACATTTATGTGTATTTAAAAACAATACCATTTAACGTAGGTGCTTGAAACAATACGAAGTAAGAATCCTACCTGTGATTGTTTTTGGTAGGTCCTTAAGATTTGGCATCTTACTCTCAATATATCTCTCTTTCTCTGTCTCTCTCACTCTTTTTTTTTTTTTTTTTTTTACTATGGTGGAATTAGACCAGGGGTCAGAACATAGGTTTTAGTCTCCTTTAGTTCATCTACTAGGAGACTAAATTAGATAATCTCTAAACTCCTTTTTAGTTCTAAAATTCTATAATTAAATTCTAGCATACCATCATTTTGGACTAAAAGTTTTCTTTTTCTTTTTTTTTTTTGTTTTTGTTTTTTTGTTTTTTTTGTTTTTTTGAGACGGAGTCTCGCTCTGTCACCCAGGCTGGAGTACAATGGTGTGATCTCGGCTCACTGCCACCTCTGCCTCCCCAGTTCACACAATTCTCCTGCCTCAGCCTCCTGAGTAGCTGGAACTATAGGCGTGTACCACCACACCTGGCTAATTTTTGTATTTTTAGTAGAGAAGGGGTTTCACTGTGCTGGCCAGGCTGGTCTGGAACTCCTGACCTCAAGTGATCCACCCGTCTCAGCCTCTCAAAGTGCTGGGATTACAGGCATAAGCCACCGCACCTGGCGTAGACTAAAGACGTTTTCAATTAAACATTCTTAGTATGCTTTAGTAAGAGCTATTGAGGCTTTCATTTTACATATGAGTATTAAAGTATCATGAACCAAATAGGCTCTGTGCTGTAAGAAATAACTCAATAGGCCTGGCATGGTGGCTCATGCCTGTAATCCTAGCACACTGGGAGGCCAAGGTGGGAGGATCGTTTGAGCCCATGAGTTCAAGACCAGCCTGGGCAACATGGTGAGACCACCATCTAAAAAAAAGTACAAAAATTAGCTGGGCACAGTGGTGCATGCCCGTGGTCCTAGGTCTTCAAGAGACAGAGGTGGGAGGCTCGCTTGAGCCCAGGATGTCCAGGCTGCTGTGAGCCATGATCGTGCCACTACACTCCAGCCTGGATGACAGAGTGAGACCCTGTCTCAAAAAAAAAAAACAAAACAAAAAAAAACAAAACTCAATTGCTTCCAGGCAAGCTATCGCAATCTGGTAGGACATTGTTCCTTTATTTTTTCAAGGAATAGATGTTCGTTATAGAAAATTTGAGAAATATAGAAAAGAATTAAGAGTAAAACAAAAATCAAACATATAAATTGTAAGTCAGATCATGTCCCTTCTCTGCTAAAAACTCTCCCATGGCTCCCATTTCATTCAGATAAGAGCAAGTCTTTACCCCATGCACTCCCCCGCACCACTATCCGCTACTCTCTTTCGTCAGTTCACTCTGCTTCAGCTGTGCTGTTTCCCTGCTGTTCTCAGACCTCGCAGGCACACACTCACTATGAGGGCTTTGGACTTGCTGTTCCCTCTGCCTGGGGTGTTCCTTTCCTAGATATCTACAGGGCTCATGCCTCAATTCCTTGGCTGTTCACTTAAAAATCACCCTCCCAGTGAGCACGCCTTCCCTGGTCTCGCCACTTAAAATTGCAACCTCTCCCTGACATTTTGTATCCCCTTGCTAGTTTTATTTCTTAACACTTATCACTAACATGCTACACATTTTGTTTCTCTTATCCATTCGCCTTTTTTTCCCCTTTCAGGAATTAAGCCTCTTTTTTTTTTTTCTTTTGAGACGGAGTCTCACTCTGTCACCCAGGCCGTAGAGTGGTGGTGCAATCTCTGCTCACTGTCACCTCCACCTCCTGGAGTTCAAGCAATTCTCCTGCCTCCGCCTCTCGAGTAGCTGAGATTGCAGGTGCCCGACACCACGCCCAGCTAATTTTTTGTATTTTTAGTAAAGACAGGGTTTCACCATGTTAGCCAAGCTGGTCTCGAACTTCTGACATCAAGTGATCCACCTACCTCGGCCTCCCAAAGTGTGGGGATTACAGGCATGAGCCACAATGCCTGGCCAGGAATTAAGCTTCTTACATCACAGATTTTTCTTTTGTTCACTGCTGCGCCCCAACATCTAGAACAGGCCTCATAATTATTTTGTGCATGGTTGAGGGTGGATATTCCATTGACCATAGTGTTGAGCATGTGGAGTTTTTACTCCTTTTTTTCTTTTCTTTCGATTTCTCTTCTCTTTTGCTATCAAATATATCACTGCAATGAATAACGTATCCCAAACTATTTTTCATCTGATTATCTCCCATAGTTAATATCTTAAGTAGAATTTATTGGGTTAAATGGCATAAATGCCTAATTTTTAAAATTTGGGGATGATTTTAAGTTACAGAAAAATTGCAAAAATGGTCCAAAGTTCTCATATTTCCTTCACCCAACCTCTACTAATTTTGACATCTTACGTAACCATGGTTCATTTGTCAAAACTAAGAAATTAACATTGATATAATACTATTAACTAAACTACAGACTTTATTTGAGTTCACCAGTTTTTCCACTAAAGTCAGTATTCTGTTCCAGGATTCAATCCAGGATGCCACTGTGTGTTTAGGAATAATTAGAATCTTGGTACATATTCTTAAATTTTCTCCAGATATGTGGTTCCAGTCTGTATTGCCAACAGCAATGTATGACTACTTCTTCCTTATCAATACTTAGTATTTTCCTTTTTCAAAAATATCTTTAAAATTCAATGGTTAAAAATGGTGTCTCACTGTAATAGTTCCATTTCAATGAATTTGAAAAATGTTTTATATTATTGGCTGTTTGTATTTCTAAAAATTTTTGGCCAGGCATGGTGGCTGATGCCTGTAATCCCAGCACTTTGGAGGCTAAGGCACGTGGATCACTTGAGGCCAGGAGTTCGAGACCAGCCTGGCCAACAGGGTGAAACCTTGTCTCTAATAAAAATATAAAAATTAGCTGGGGGTGGTGGCGCGTGCCCGTAATCCCAGTTACTCGGGAGGCTGAGGCACAAGAATCGCTTGAACCCAGGAGGTGGAGGTTGCAATGAATCGAGTTCGAGCCACTGCACTCCAGCCTAGGTGACAGAGCGAGACTGTCTCAAAAAAAAATTATATCTCAAAAATTAACTCAAGATAGATTAAAGACTTAAATGTAAAACCCAATACTATAAAAACTCTAGAAGATAACCTAGGCAATACCACTCAGGACATAGGCACTGGCAAAGATTTCATGACAAAGATACCAAAAGCAATTGCAACAAAAGCAAAAATTGACAAATGGGATCTAATTAAACTAAAGAGCTTCTGCACAGCAAAAGAGACTATCAACAGAGTGAACAGACAACCCACAGGATGGGAGAAAAATTTTGCAAACTATACATCCAGCAAAGGTGTGATATCAAAAGTCTATAAGGAACTTAAACAAATTTACAAGAAAAAACAAACAACCTCATTAAAAAGTGGGCAAAGGATATGAACAGACACTTCTCAAAAGAAGACATACAATTATATAAAATTATATAAAAAACATATAATTATATAAAAAACAATTATATAAAAAAGCTCAATATCACTGATCATTAGAGAAATGCAAATCAAAACCACAGTGAGAAACCATTTCACACCAGTAAGATTGGCTGTTAAGAAAATAAAAAAATAACAGATGCTGATGAGGTTGTGGAGAAAAAGGAATTCTTATACACTGTTGATGGGAGTGTAAATTAGTTCAACCATTGTGGAAGACAGTGTGGTGATTCCTCAGAGACCTAAAGACAGAAATACTTTTTAAGCCAGCAATCTATTACTGGATATATACCCAAAGGAATATAAATCATTATATTATAAAGACACATACACACATGTTCATTGCAGCACTATTCACAATAGCAAAAACATGGAATCAATCTAAATGCCCATCAGTGATAGACTGGGTAAAGAAAATGTGGTATATATACAACATGGAATACTATGCAGCCATAAAAAAGAACGAGATCATATCCTTCGCAGGGATGTGGATGGAGCTGGAGGCCATTATCCTTAGCAAACTAATGCAGGAACAGAAAACCAAATACCTCATGCTGTCACTTATAAGTGGGAGCTAAATGATAAGAACACATGGACACATAGAGGGGAACAACACATACTGGGGCCTATCTCAGGGTGGAGGGTGGGAGGAGGGAGAGGATCAGGAAAAATCACTAATGGGTACTAGGTTTAATACCTGGGTGATGAAATAATCTGTACAACAAACCCCCATAGAAGTGGCTACGTTGTCTGGGGTATATACCCTGGGGTTCGTGGTCGTGCAGCAGGAAAATGTAAGACATGGACACACGAGAGGAGTTTAGGAGTGGAGGTTTAATAGGCAGAAGAGAAGAGAAAGAGAAACAGCCTTCTCTATAGAGAGAGTGGGGTCCCTGAGTGGAAAAGACCTGCAGGTGGCACTGAATTTTATAGTCAGTTTTGAGGAGGCAGTGTCTGATTTACAAAGGGTTCACAGATTGGTTCAATCAGGTGTGACATTTACATAGCAGATGGGGAAAGGCCGGTTGTCTCACCCTAATCTTACTATGCAAATGTGCTTTCCAGTTGATCTGAGCCATCTTATCTGCTTCTTACTGTACGTATGGCTGGCAGAGAAGGGAAGATGAAGCTGCCATCTTAAACATGTCTAGCCCCTAGTTCCTGCCAGCATTCACCTGTGCAAGCTCCCAGCTTGCTCGTCTGTGTCTGCAGCTCGACTTTACAGGCTGCTCTTTGTTAGACAATGATTTGGGGCTGCTTTTCATTAAAGAGGAAAGCCTTACCGAGGACTTCCGTACCCTCACTATCTGCCTAAGTGATTTCTTCTTAACTCCTGTATCACCATGACACAAGTTATCCTATGTAACAAACCTGCACATGTACCCCTGAACTTAAAAGTTTAACACAATAATTTGTATCTTTTGCCTATTTTTAAAATTAGGGTATTCTACTACTGAATTATAGCACTTACAGTTCACTAGAAGAAATATTATGCTATAGAATATGAAAATACTAAAGATACTATATATTATAGTATATATGGATTTATAAGCACTGACTTATAAGCACTTTATATATTAAGGATATTGAATTTTTGGCAAGGCTGATACAAACATTTTTTCATGATTTGCCAGCTGTTTTTTGGAATACAAGAGTTTTCTATTTTTATGTCATTAAGTGTATTCTGTTTTAGTTTTCTGATTGATTCTATTACTTTTTTTAAGAGTTGGATTTTTTCTTTTTTTCTTAAAACAGCCTTATTGAAGAACATTGATGGATAAAAATTGTACATATTTAAGGTATACAACTTGATGGTTTGATATATGTATACATTGTCAAATGGTCTTCACAATCAAACCAATTAACATATCTATCACCTCATGAAGTTACCATTTTCTTTTTCTTCTTTTATTATTATCTTTTTTCTGTGGCAAAAACATTTAAGATCTACTTCTTAGAAAATTTCAAGTAAGGAATATTGTTAATCATAGCCACCAGGCTGTACATTAGATCTGTAGAACGTATTCATCCTGCATATTGAAACTTTTATCCTTTGACCAACATTACCATTTCCCCCTCCCCACTGCCTCTGGCAACCACCATTCTGCTTTATAATTCTATGAGTGTGACTATTTTAGATTTCACACGTCAATGAGATCAAGCAGTATTTGTCTTTCTGTGTCTGCCTTATTTCATTGATCATAATATCCTCCAGGTTCATCCATGTTGTTGCAAATGGCAAAATTTCATTCTTTCCTGAGGCTGAATAATATTCCATTGTGTGTGTGTGTGTGTGTGTGTGTGTACACCATATTTTCTTTTATTCTTTCATCCATCAGTGGATACTTACATTCTTTTCATATCTTAGCTGTTGTGAATAATGCTGCAATGAACATGGGAGTGCAGATAAATCTTCAAGATCTTAATCTTGATTTCCGTTTCTGTGGGTATATCCCAAAAGAGGGATTGCTAGATCATATGGTAGTTCTATTTTTTATTTTTTGAGGACACTGTATACTGTTTTTGATAAAGGCTGTCCCAACATAAATTCTCATGAACACTGTACAAGAGTTCCCTTTTTCCTGCATCTTTGTCAACACTTTTAATCTCTTGTCTTTTTGATAATAGCCATCCTAATAGGTATGAGGTGATGTTTCATTGGGTTTTCATCTGCATTTCCCTGATGATTAGTGATGATGAGCACCATTACATATACCTGTTGGCCATTTGTATGTCTTCTTTCTAGAAATGCCTATTTAGGTCCTTTGCCCATTTTATAATTGGATTATTTGTTTCTGCTATTGACTTGTGTGAGTTCCTTATATATTTGGGATATTAACTCCTTGTAAGATATATGGTTTGCATATATTTTCTCCCGTTCCACAGGTTGCTATTTAATTCTGTGATTTTTTTCTTTGCTGTGCAGCAGTTTTTTAATTTGATGTGATTCTACTTGTCTATTTTTGCTTTTGTTGCCTGTACTCTTGCTATCTTGTTCAAACACATTATTGCCAAGACAAATGTCAAAAAGCTTTTTCCCTATGCTTTCTTCTAGTAGTTTTACGGTTCTGAGTCTTATGTTTAAGTTTTTAATCCATTTTGAGTTTATTTTTGTTTATGGTGTCAGATGAGGGTCTAATTTCATTCTTTTGCCTGTGAATATCCAGTTTTCCCAACATTAGTTATTGAAGAGACTATCCTTTCACCATTGTGTGGTCTTGGCACTCTAGTGAAGATTGACTGTAAATACATGGATTTATTTATGGGCTCTCTATTCTGTTCTATTAATCTATATGTCTGTTTTTATGTCAGTACCATCTCACTTAGGTTACTGTAGCTTTGAAATATCTTTTGAAATCAGGAAGTGTGATGTCGCCAACTTTATTATTCTTTCTCAAGATTGCTTTCAACCTGGGCAACATGTCAAAATTCCATCTCCACACACACAAAAAATACAAAAATTAGCTGGATGTGGTAATGTGCATCTGTAGTTCCAGCTATTCGGGGGGGTGGGGCAGAAGGATCACTTGAGCCCCAAGGGTCAAGGCTGGAGTGAGCCATGATTGCGCCACCACACTCCAACCTGGGTGACAGAGCAAGACCCTGTCTTAAAACAAAAACAAAAAAAGCAACAAGCAAGACTGCTTTGGCTATTTGGGGTCTTTTGAAGTTCCATATGAATTTTAGGATTGTTTTTCTCTATACGTGTGTAGGGAGTGCTATTTGAAATTTGTTAGGGATTGCATTGAATCTGTAGATCATTTTGGGTAGTATAGACAATTTCATTATATCCCTGTAATTCACAAACATGGGATGTCCTTCCATTTATCTAATCTTCCTTAATTTCCTTCATCATTGTTTTGTAATTTTGAGTGTACAAGTCTTTCCCCTCTTTGGTTAAGTTTATTCCTATGTATTTTATTCTTTTTGTTGCTATTATATATAGGAATGTTTGCCTATTTCCTTTTTGGATAATTTATTGTTAGTGTGTAGAAACACTGCTGAATTTTGTATGTTGATTTTGTATCCTGCAACTTTATTGAATTTGCTAATTAGTTCTAAGAGATTTTTTGTTGAGCCTTTAGGGTTTTCTACATGTTTAAATAATATTTTCTTTTTTTTTTTTTGGAGACAGGGTCTCACTCTGTCACCCAGGCTGGAGTGCAGTGGCATGATCTCGGCTCCCTGCAACCTCTGCCTCCCGGGTTCAAGCAATTCTCCTGCTTCAGCCTCCCTAGTACCTGGGATTACAGGCGCCTGCCACCACACCTGGTTAATTTTTGTATTTTTAGTAGAGGCAGGGTTTCACCATGTTGGCCACATTGGTCTCGAACTCCTGACCTCAAGTGATCTGCCTTCCTTGGCCTCCCAAAGTGCTGGAATTACAGGCATGAGCCACCATGCCTAGCCATGTGTAAATAATCTTGTCATCTGCAGAGATAATTTTATTTCTTCCTCTTCAACTTGGATGCCTTTTTATTTCTTTTTTCTGTCTAGTTGTTTTGGTTAGGTTTTCCAATATTATATTGATAATAGTGGTAAGAGTGGGTATCCCTTCCTTGTATCAGATCTTAGAGGAAAAGCTTTCAGTTTTTCTCCATTGATTATGATGTTAGCTGTTACCTTTACATATATGGCTTTTACTGTGTTGAGGTACGTTCCTTCTATACCTATATTGTTGAAAGTTTTTTATCATGAAAGGATGTCAAATTTTGTCAAACGCTTTTTCTGTTATCTGTTAAGATGATCATATGGTTTTTACCTGTCATTCTGTTAATGTAGTATATGGCATTGATTGATTTGCATATGCTGAACCATTCTTGCATTCCAGAGATAAATCCCACTTGTTCATGGTGTATGATCTTTTTAATATGCTGTTGAATTTGGTTTGCTGGTATTACATTGAGGATTTTTATGGCTATGTTTATCAGTGATGTTGGCCTATGGTTTTCTTTTCTTGTGATATCTTTGGCTTTCGTATTGGGGTGATGCTGGCCTCTAAAGTGAGTATGAAAGTGTTCCCTATTCTATTTTTTAAGGAGTTTAAGAGGGATTGGTATTAGTTCTTCTTTGAATGTTAGAAAAAGCCATGGTCCTAGACTTTTCTTTGTTAGGAGGTATTTGATTACTGATTCAATGTTCTTATTTATTTTCAGATTTTAATTTCTTCTTGATTTAGTTTTGGCAGGTTGTATGTTACTAAGGATTTTATGTTTCTTCTAGGTTATCCAATTTGTTGGTGTATAGTTGTTCACAAATTGTCTCTTATAACCTTTTAATTTCTGAGTCATCCATTGTGATGTCTTCTTATTTCTGATTTGTCTTCTTTTTTATAGTTCAATTTATTTATTTATTTTTTAATTGTACTTTAAGTTCTAGGGTACATGTGCACAACATACAGGTTTGTTACATACATATACATGTGCCATGTTGGTGTGCTACACCCATTAACTCATCATTTACATTAGGTATATCTCCTAATGCTATCCCTCCTACCTCCCCCCATCCCATGACAAGCCCCAGTGTGTGATGTTCCCCACCCTGTGTCCAAGTGTTCTCATTGTTCAATTCCCACCTATGAGTGAGAACATGCTGTGTTTGGTTTTCTGTCCTTGTGATAGTTTGCTCAGAAAGGTGGTTTCCAGCTTCATCCATGTCCCTGCAAAGGACACGAATGCATCTTTATTATGGCTATATAGTATTCCATGGTGTATATGTGCCACATTCTCTTAATCCAGTCTATCATTGATGGACATTTGGGTTGGTTCCAAGTCTTTGCTATTGTGAATAGTGTTGCAATAAACATATGTGTGCATGTGTCTTTATATCAGCATGATTTATAATCCTTTGGGTATATACCCAGTAGTGAGATGGCTGGGTCAAATGGTATTTCTAGTTCTAGATCCTTGAGGAATCGCCACACTGTCTTCCACAATGGTTGAACTAGTTTACAGTCCCACCAACAGTGTAAAAGTGTTCCTATTTCTCCACATCCTCTCCAACACCTGTTGTTTCCTCACTTTTTAATAATCGCCATTTTAACTGCTGTGAGATGGTATCTCATTGATTTGCATTTGGTTTTGATTTGCATTTCTCTGATGGCCAGTGATGATGAGCATTTTTTCATGTGTCTGTTGGCTGCATAAATGTCTTCTTTTGAGAAGTGTCTGTTCATATCCTTTGCCCACTTTTTGATGGGGTTGTTTGATTTTTTTTCTTGTAAATTTGTTTAAGTTCTTTGTAGATTCTGGATATTAGCCCTTTGTCAGATGGGTAGATTGTAAAAATTTTCTCCCATTCTGTAGGTTGCCTGTTCACTCTGACGGTAGTTTCTTTTGCTGTGCAGAAGCTCTTTAGTTTAATTAAATCCCTTTGTCAATTTTGGCTTTTGTTGCCATTGCTTTTGGTGTTTGAGTCATGAAGTCCTTGCCCATGTCTATGACCTGAATGGTATTGCCTAGGTTGTCTTCTAGGGTTTTGATGGTTTTAGGTCTAACATTTAAGTCTTTAATCCATCTTGAATTAATTTTTGTATAAGGTGTAAGGAAGGGATCCAGTTTAAGCTTTCTACGTATGGCTAGCTAGTTTTCACAGCACCATTTATTAAATAAGGAATCCTTCCCCATTTCTTGTTTTTGTCAGGTTTGTCAAAGATCAGATGGTTGTAGATGTGTGGTATTATTTCTGAGGGCTCTGTTCTGTTCCATTGGTCTATATCTCTGTTTTGGTACCAGTACCATGCTGTTTTGGTTACTGTAGCCTTGTAGTATAGTTTAAAGTCAGGTAGCATGATGCTTCCAGCTTTGTTCTTTTGGCTTAGTATTGTCTTGGCAATGCGGGCTCTTTTTTGGTTCCCCATGAACTTTAAAGTAGTTTTTTCCAATTCTGTGAAGAAAGTCATTGGTAGCTTGATGGGGATGGCACTGAATCTATAAATTACCTTGGGCAGTATGGCCATTTTCACTATATTGATTCTTCCTATCCATGAGCATGGAACATTCTTCCATTTGTTTGTGTCCTCTTTTATTTCGTTGAGCAGTGGTTTGTAATTCTCCTTGAAGAGGTCCTTCACATCCCTTGTAAGTTGGATTCCTAGGTATTTTATTCTCTTTGAGGCAATTGTGAATGGGAGTTCACTCATGATTTGGCTCTCTGTCTGTTATTGGTGTATAAGAATGCTTGTGATTTTTGCACATTGATTTTGTATCCAGAGACTTTGCTTAAGGTGCTTATCAGCTTAAGGAGATTTTGGGCTGAGACGATGGGGTTTTCTAAATATGCAATCATGTCATCTGCAAAAAGGGACAATTTGACTTCCTCTTTTCCTAATTGAGTACCCTTTATTTCTTTCTCCTGCCTGATTGCCCTGGCCAGAACTTCCAACACTATGTTGAATAGAAGTGGTGAGAGAGGGCATCCCTGTCTTCTGCCAGTTTTCAAAGAGAATGCTTACAGTTTTTGCCCATTCAGTATGATATTGGCTGTGGGTTTGTCGTAAATAACTCTTATTATTTTGAGATATGTCCCATCAATATGTAGTTTATTGAGAGTTTTTAGCATGAAGGGCTGTTGAATTTTGTCAAAGGCCTTTTCTGCATCTATTGAGATAATCATGTGGTTTTTGTCTTTGGTTCTGTTTATATGATGGATTACGTTTCTTGACTTGTGTATGTTGAAGCAGCCTTGCATCCCAGGGATGAAGTCCACTTGATCATGGTGGATAAGCTTTTTGATGTGCTGCTAGATTTGGTTTGTCAGTATTTTATTGAGGATTTTTGCCTCGATGTTCCTCAGGGATATTGGTCTAAAATTCTCTTTTTTTGTTGTGTCTCTGCCAGGCTTTGGTATCAGTATGATGCTGGCCTCATAAAATGAGTTAGGGAGGATTCCCTCTTTTTTTATTGATTGGAATAGGTTCAGCAGGAATGGTCCCAGCTCCTCTTTGTACCTCTGGTAGAATTTGGCTGTGAATTTGCCTGGTCCTGGACTTTTTTTGGTTTGTAGGCTATTAATTATTGCCTCAATTTCAGAGCCTATTATTGGTCTATTCAGGGATTCAACTTCTTCCTGGTTTAGTCTTGGGAGGGTGTATGTGTCCAGGAATTTAACCATTTCTTCTAGATTTTCTAGTTTATTTGTGTAGAGGTGTTTATAGCATTCTCTGATGGTAGTTTGTATTTCTTTGGGATTGGTGGTGATATCCCCTTTATCATTTTTTATTGCATCTATTTGATTCTTCTCTCTTTTCTTCTTTATTAGTCTTGCTAGCAGTCTATCTATTTTGTTGATCTTTTCAAAAAATCAGCTCCTGGATTCATCAATTTTTTGAAGGGTTTTTTGTGCCTGTATCTCCTTCAGTTCTGCTCTGATCTTAGTTATTTCTTGCCTTCTGCTAGCTTTTGAATGTGTTTGCTCTTGCTTCTCTAATTCTTTTAATTGTGATGTTAGGGTGTCAATTTTAGATCTTTCCTGCTTTCTCTTGTAGGCATTTAGTGCTATAAATTTCCCTCTACACACTGCTTTGAATGTGTCCCAGAGATTCTGGTATGTTGTGTCTTTGTTCTCATTGGTTTCAAAGAACATCTTTATTTCTGCCTTCATTTCGTTATGTACCCAGTAGTCATTCAGGAGTAGGTTGTTCAGTTTCCATGTCGTTGAGTGGTTTTGAGTGAGTTCCTTAATCCCGAGTTCTAGTTAGTTTGCACTGTGGTCTGAGAAACAGTTTGTTATAATTTCTGTTCTTTTACATTTGCTGAGGAGTGCTTTACTTCCAACTATGTGGTCAATTTTGGAATAAGTGTGATGTGGTGCTAAGAAGAATATATATTCTGTTGATTTGGGTTGGAGAGTTCTGTAGATGTCTATTAGGTCCACTTGGTGCAGAGCTGAGTTCAATTCCTGGATATCCTTATTAACTTTCTGTCTTGTGGATCTGTCTAATGTGACAGTGAGGTGTTAAAGTCTCCCATTATTATTGTGTAGGAGTCTAAGTCTCTTTGTAGGTCTCTAAGGACTTGCTTTATGAAAATGGGTGCTCCTGTATTGGGTGCATATATATTTAGGATAGTTAGCTCTTCTTGTTGAATTGATCCCTTTACCATTACGTAATGGCCTTCTTTGTCTCTTTTGATCTTTCTTGGTTTAAAGTCTGTTTTATCAGAGACTAGGATTGGAACTCCTGCTTTTTTTGTTTTCCATTTGCTTGGTAGATCTTCCTCCATCCCTTTATTTTGAGCCTATGTGTGTCTCTGCACGTGAGATGGGTCTCCTGAGTATAGCATACTGATGGGTCTTGACTCTTTATCCAATTTGCCAGTCTGTGTCTTTTAATTGGAGCATTTAGCCCATTTACATTAAAGGTTAATATTGTTATGTGTGAATTTGATCCTGTCATTATGATGTTAGTTAGTTATTTTGCTCATTAGTTGATGCAGTTTCTTCCTACCATTGATGGTCTTTACAATTTGGCATATTTTTGCAGTGGCTGGTACCAGTTGTTCCTTTCCATGTTTAGTGCTTGCTTTAGGAGCTCTTGTAAGGCAGGCCTGGTGGTGACAGAATCTCTTAGCATTTGCTTGTCTGTAAAGGATTTTATTTCTCCTTCACTTATGAAGCTTAGTTTGGCTGGATATGGAATTCTGGGTTGAAAATTCTTTTCTTTAAGAATGTTGAATATTGGCCTCCACTGTCTTCTAGCTTGTAGAGTTTCTGCCAAGAGATCCATTGTTAGTCTGATGGGCTTCCCTTTGAGGATAACCTGACCTTTCTCTCTGGCTGCCCTTAACATTTTTTCCTTCATTTCAACTTTGGTGAATCTGACAACTGTGTGTCTTGGAGTTGCTCTTCTCGAGGAGTATCTTTGCAGCATTGTCTGTATTTCCTGAATTTGAATGTTGGCTTGCCTTGCTAGGTTGGGGAAGTTCTCCTGGATAATATCCTGGAGAGTGTTTTCCAACTTGGTTCCATTCTCCCCATCACTTTCAGGTACACCAATCAGATGTAGATTTGGTCTTTTTACCTCGTTCCATATTTCTTGGAGGCTTTGTTTCTTTTTACTCTTTTTTCTCTAAACTTCTCTTCTCGCTTCATTTCATTCATTTGGTCTTCAATCACTGATACTCTTTCTTCTACTTGATCGAATTGGCTACTGAAGCTTGTGCATGCGTCACGTAGTTCTTGTGCCATGATTTTTAGCTCCATCAGGTCATTTAAGGTCTTCCCTACACTGTTTATTCTAGTTAGCCATTCATCTAATCTTTTTTCAAGGTTTTTAGCTTCTTTCCAATGGGTTCGAACATCCTCCTTTAGCTTGGAGAAGTTTGTTATTACCAAACGTCTGAAGCCTTCTTCTCTTAATTCGTCAAAGTTATTCTCTGTCCAGCTTTGTTCCGTTGCTGTGGAGCTGTGTTCCTTTGGAGGGGAAGAGGTGCTCTGATTTTTAGAATTTTCAGCTTTTCTGCTCTGGTTTCTCTCCATCTTTTTGGTTTTATCTACCTTTGGTCTTTGATGATGGTGAACACAGACAGGCTTTTGGTGTGGATGTCCTTTGTGTTTGTTAGTTTTCCTTCTAACAGTCAGAACCCTCAGCTGCATGTCTGTTGGAGTTTGCTGAAGGTCCACTCCAGACCCTGTTTGCCTGGGTGGCACTCCCAGAGGCTGCAGAACAGCAAATATTGCAGAATGGCAAATGTTGCTGCTTGAACCTTCCTGTGGAAGCTTCATCTCAGAGGGGTACCCAGCTGTATGAGGTGTCAGTAAGCCCTTACTGGGAGGTATCTCCCAGTTAGGCTACTCGAGGGTCAGGGACCCACTTGAGGAGGCAGTCTGTCCATTCTCAGATCTCAAACTCTGTGCTGGGAGAACCACTACTCTCTTCAAAGCTGTCAGACAGGGACGTTTAAGTCTACAGAAGTTTCTGCTGCTTTTTGTTCAGCTATGCCCTGTCCCCAGAGGTGGAGTCTACAGAGGCAGGCAGGCCTCCTTGAGCTGTGGTGGGATCCACCCAGTTCGAGCTTCCAGGCCGCTTTGTTTACCTACTCAAGCCTCAGCAATGGCAGATGCCCCTCCCCCAGCCTTGCAGTTCAATCTCAGACTGCTGTGCTAGCAGTGAGTGAGGCTCTGTGGGTGTGGGACCCTCTGAACTAGGCACGGGATATAATCTCCAGGTGTGTGGTTTGCCAAGATGGTTGGAAAAGCAGAATATTAGGGTGGGAGTGTCCTGATTTTCCAGGTACCGTCACGGCTTCCCTTGGCTAGGAAAGGGAATTCCCTGACCTCTTGTGCTTCCCAGGTGAGGTGATGCCCCGCCCTGCTCCGTGGGCTGCACCCACTGTCTGACAAGCCCTAGTGAAATGAACCCAGTACCTCAGTTGGAAATGCAGAAATCACCCATCTTCTGTGTTGCTCATGCTGGGAGCTGTAGACTGGAGCTTTTCCTATTCGGCCATCTTGGAACTTCTTGTCTTCTTTTTTTTCTTAGTTTAGCTGATGGTTTGTTGATTTTATCTTTCCAAAAAATCAACTCTTGGTTTTGTTGATTTTTCTATTGCTTTTCTATTTGCTATTTATTTCTGTTGTAATCTTTATTATTTCCTTTCCTCCACTAACTTTGAGCTTAGTTTGGTTTGTTCTGCCTAGTCTCTTGAGGTATAAAGTCAGGTTGTTTATTTGAGATCTTTCTCCTTTAACATATGCATTTATCACTACAAACTTCTCTCATAACACAGCTTTTACTGCATCCCCTACATTTTAGTATGTTGTGTTTAGGTTTTTATTTGTCCCAAGATATTTCTTGAATTTCCCTTTGATTTCTTCTTTGACCCAATCTTTATTAGAGTGTATTGTTTTGTTTTCCCATATTTGTGAATTTTTTCATTTTCTTACTGTTTTTGATTTGTAGTTTCATTCCATTGTGGTTAGAAAAGATATTTGGTATGATTTCCATTTTTTTTATATTTGTTAAGACTTGTTTTGTTACTCAATATATGATCTATCCTGGAAAATGTTTTGTGTGCACATGAGAAGAATGTATATTCTTCTGTTGGATGGAAAGTTCTATATTTGTCTGTTAGGCCCATCTGGTCCATAGTGTTGGTCAAGTCACCTGTTTTTTTTTTTTAATTGATTTTCTGTCCAGATGTTGTATCCATTATTGAAAGCAGGGTGTTGAAGTCTCCTACTGTTATTGTATTACTGTCCATTTCTCTCTTTAGATAGATCAATATTTGCATTTATATATCTAGGTACCCTGACGTTGGATGTGTATATATTTATAATTGTATCTTCTTGTTCAGTTGGCCCTTTTATCATTATATAATGATCTTTTTTGTCTCTAGTTAGTTTTTTACTTAAAGTCTATTTCGTCTGGCATGAGTATAGCTATCCATGCTCTCTTTTAATTAACATATATATAGAATATCTTTTTCCATTGCTTCACTTTCAGCCTATGTGTGTCCTTAAATCTGAAGTGAGTCTCTTGTAGACAACATACAGTTGAATCTTGTTTTTAAATCCATTAAGTTACTCTATGTCTTTTGACTGGGGAGGTTAAGTCTATTTACATTTAAAGTAATTATCAATAGGTAAAGGCTTACTATTGCCAGTTTGATAACTGTTTCTGGTCTATTTTGTTGCTCTGTATTCATTTCTCCCTCTCTTTCTGTCTTCCCTTGTGATTTGATTATGTTTTGGGCTTGCATAAAGCATCTTATAGTTACAACTATTTCAAGCTGATACTAACTTCAATCTCATACAAAAACGCCATTCTCCCCAAACTTTGTGTCCTTGAATTCAATGTTTAATTCTCTTTATAGTGTGTATCCATTAACAGTTTTGTGTGTGTGTGTGTGTGTGTGTGTGTGTGTGTGTGTGTGTGTGTGTGTGTTTTAGACGATGTCTTCTCTGTCACCAGGCTGGAGTGCAGTGGCGTGATCTCAGCTCACTGTAACCTCCAACTCCCTTGGTTCAAGTGATTCTCCTGCCTCAGCCTCCCAAGTAGCTGGGATTACAGGCATGTGCCACCATGCCCAGCTAATTTTTGTATTTTTAGTAGAGATGGGGTTTCACCATGTTGGCCAGGATGGTCTTGATTTCCTGACCTCATGATCTGCCTGCCTCGGCCTCCCAAAGTGCTGGTATTACAGGTGTGAGCCGCTGGGCCCAGCCATCTTTTAGCTTTTATATTAGGGTAAAAAGTAATTTACGTACTATTGTAGTGTTACATTATTCTATATTTGCCTGTATATTTACTTTTACCAGTGAGATTTATGCTTTCATGTTGCTATTTAACATGTTTTCATTTTAATTTGAAGAATTTCCTTAAGCATTTCTTATAAGGCAGGTCTAGTGGTAACAAACAGATTCCCTCAGTTTCATTTGTCTGGGAATGACTTTATCCTTTATTTTTAAAGGCTATTTTTGCCAAATGCAATATTCTTGTTTGGCAGTTTTTTTCTTTTAGAATTTTGAATACATCATCCTACTCTATCCCTGGCTGCAGGGATTTTGCTGAGCAATCCACTGAAGAGTCTTATGGATAATTAGCCTTTTCCCTTAACGAAAACTGATTATTTGACCCTCATACAAAGGGAAGAACTGTTAAGAATATATCTTAGCCAGGCATGTGGCACACACCTGTAGTCCTAGGTACTTAGGAGGCTGAGGTGGGAGGATCACTTGAGCCTGCAGTGAGCTGTGATCATGCCACTGCACCCTAGCCTGGGCAACAGAGTGAGACCTTGTCTCAAAAAAATAAATAAAATAATATAAAAGTATATCATTTCAATGATGATAATACCAAATTATTTACGAATGAACAAATATCCTACTTAAATGAATTTGGTTTCTAAAAACAATGCAGCAAAACTGAAGTAGATTTGAGGGTGCCACATTATTCAGTGTTCCCCTTGTTTCACTACTGTTATTTCACTAAAACTCATACTCTGGTGGCACAGCCACAGTCACTGAGGCAGCAGACAGAAAACAATGACAGGTTTGCCTGTATCATCAACTCTGTAGCCTAGGGTCAAATAATCACCTTTCATCAAACTCACTTAATTCTTCATTTGCCTAACATATTTACTGATGCCTGCTCTGTGTAAGGCATCCACTCTTGGTAAGTTATCAGATACAGTCAGTCCCTGACATCCTCATGGAGTGGACATGAGAGAAAGGATAGAAACAGAAGGTTTAAATAAACAAGGTAGTTGCAGTTAGTGATGAGGGGTCTGGAGGAAATAAACTGGGTGATGAGAATAGGGAGTTCTCAGGAAAGGCCACTTTGGATGTCATGGTGGGTGACCTCTCTGAGGAGATGGTACCTGAGCTGTGACTTCAGGAAGAAGAGTAGGCTGTGGAAAAAGCTGGCAGGGGGTCCCTCCACAGGCAAAGTATGGTTCAAGTATGAAAAAGCTCTTTTTCCTGAGCTGGGAAGTGTGAGACCACACTCAATATTTGGCCACAGCAGGCCCATGTAGGCCCATCTCCTCTCAACTCATGCTGGGTTTCCACAGGGAATATCAGACACCTGGGTGGTGATGCAGTCCTCTAAGGAACTTCACTCCATGGGGAAATTTTAAAAGAATTACCCTTGTTTCTAAGGACCATGCTTACATTCTATTGTGGACATCTGTCTTTGGAGGCCTATTTTCTTTTTACATTAACTTGGTATCTGGTAAAACAAAATTTTGTGTAGCAATTAAATAAAAACAAAAAAAACCAGACATGACACTTTCTCAGTTAAAATAGTTTAATAAAAGCAACAAAACTGTGCTAAAGATGAGAATCAAAAATGAGATATTAGGTAGACTTATAAAACAAAGTACAGTTATTTTTTGATTTCAAATAAACCATGATGTGCAAAATTGTAAAATGCCAATATGTCTGAGAAAAGCATTAACAGTCCTTTTAGCAATTTATATATAAAGATGTTTTTAAAGTGCCACAGCTTAAGGCATTATATTTTAAAGTTTAATAAACATCTAATTTCAACATCTCTCCAAGAAGAGACTTCTTCTCAATAAGCTGTTAACTATTTGATTAGGAATATTGAAAATGCATGTATAATTTAAGGAGTAATACACTTGTTAATGCTGAGTTATTAATTAGTGCAATTCAAAACCTTCTGAATTCCATATCAAGAACAAACTGTCCCGCCCAAGGTACGGTGTAATCCACACTGTATCATCTCGTCTAAAAAGCTATACAGCAGCTACTCCATCCACTCAGTTCCTCTGCAGTTAGGCTATTAGCTTTTCTTTTTCAAGAAGCAAAAATTCCTAAGACACCTAAAGATTAGCCTGTATGTCATTTATCTGTACTGAAAGTGCTTAGTAGTATTTCTAAAAAGGAAAAGAGCAGTATGGTAGATAAAGAATGTAGAGTCAAAAATCAATCAATTATTTTAAAATATTTTTTCTTCTTCCTCTGATTATGTTTTGATTAAGCAGATATTATTTTCATTTTTTGAGCTTGCAAAAGTCTGCCTAGGAATGTGCTAAATCAAAGGAAAAATCTAGCCTCATGTTCACAATTGCCCTGGAATGCCATTCCCAGACTGAGATCTAACTACACAGAGTATGGCTAATGGCAGAAGTCAAAGGTTAGGGAGATCTGTTGTCTCTATTTATCTGGAAAACAGAGCAAAGAAGGGTGATCAGTTATAGGCGGCCAGTCAAACAGACGTGTTTTAAGTTCAGAATTTCATCTTTTGTTTAATTCTCAAAGTAACAGCTACTCTGGATCTTTTCTTGCCCTCTTCTCTATCAGTAGGAACAGCAGTAGCTGCTTCTCTCCTTTAGGAAAGTGAATGAGAGGTCCCTGGATATGGCCTAGTCTCCAGGTGGTGGGAGCTTACATTCTGTTACATATAAACAGCTAAGGCATCATTCTAAGTTTGTTTAAAATGGTTGTTTTAAATGATAAACACAAAAGTCCAGTGATTTTTTTAAAAACTGGCTTTAATGGACATTAACAAATAACACACTGATTTATCACCTTTAAGCAACAAAAATATGACTTGTAATTATTCAAATAAGGTAGGATTTTTCTCTTAAAAGTACACTTCTTAAAAGTCATTCACAAGACGACTGGGCATCCACTAAGACCAAGGCACTGTGAGGGAGGCAAACAGCACAACATCCTCACCTCAAGGAGCTCAGCCTGGGATGAAGACGGACACACGCAACTCCAGCATGAGGCCAAGGGGAGCCTGTTATGGGATCAAGTGGTGGCAGAATCGAGAAGTGGTTCTGAAAGTATTCTTTAGTCACAGAGACCAGTAGGCTTGAAACCCAGTGATGTTACTTTTTAACTTTGTGCCTTGCCTTCTATATGCCTCAGCTTCATCCACTATAGTATGCCACCCTCTTAATAGAATTTCTGTAAGAATTACAGAAACATACAAGTAAAGGATTAAGTATAGAGCCAGCATGAGGAAAGGTTCAGGAGTATGGTTGCTCATGACTGCTATGCTTACTTCTATACATGTAGCACTGTGGGAGAATAAAAGAAAGGGGTGGTCATTCTTTGGAGCATGTTCTCACTGGGGGAAATCCTGGCATCTTGAGCAGGACAATTCTTCACTGTATAGGATTACCTTGACATTTAGCATCCTGGTCCCATGGCAGCAGAAGGCCAGTAGCACCCCCATCATTATGATAACCAAGAAACATACCCATACATTTCCAAACTCCCTCTGAAGGGGTTACCAACCCTGCTGAAAACTGCTCTTCCAGAGGGACCATCTACATTTAGAAACAATTTAGTTCTCTTAATAAAAAGAAAGTGAATTCTTTGAGAGTATATTCAAGCATCAGATACATTGGGCCTGGTGGCAGGGAGGCTAGGACAGGAATGTTCAGTATAGTTTGAAAGCAGAATCCTTTCCTGATGAGTCCCAGTATCAAAATCCCCATGCTCACCATTCAGGCCTTAAGTAAGAAGGTAGAGCTGCATCTTTGCGAATAACTCAGTAGAAAGGAATTCTGCCATGAAGCTACTAAAGAAGTAGCAAGGCTCACTGTTCCTTTAGTTGTAGTAGAAGGTAGACATATAAATTTAGATAATAATCCTACAAGGGATTTTTTAAAATTATAATTTCTTTTTTCCTCAATATACACGACAGAGTCCACTTCATCCCACATCTACAAAAAGTAAAAACTAAAATCATAAACAAAAAGATAGTAACAGAACAAGCCCAAAGAAGCTGGCATAGAATCTGTTCTGAGAAAAGTTCTCCCCCAGTATAACCTAAATCCACACCCATCTCTGACAAAGCATTCCAGGCTGAACACCACTTTCATGTTGTCACAGGTCTTTAAAAGCCAGCTGATAGATCTTCTTCTCCTGAAGTTCTTCTCCAGAACTTAACAGCATTTTAGAGATATCAGAAAAGATGTAAGGCATTTGACCATCATTAGTGCTGAGAGGTAGAGAGAAGCCAAGTTTTATTACTCTCATTTTACATATGGGATGTCTGAGGCACTAAGAAATGAGAAGATCGGCCCATTGGTGGAAGCCACTGCAAGTAAAATCTAGATATCCCGTTTCCTAGGTACTTTGGTTTCTATCCCCCAAATCACAGACCTGCATTACTAAAATGGCTGAAGTATCCTGCTGAGGAATCCTCCAAGATGAAACCTCCCAGTGTGCTCTACCCTCCTTCTGACCTCTCTGAGCCCAACTTGGATCCACTGAGTTGCTGGATTCACTGTCCCTTGCAGTAGGAAGAATCTGCTTAGAAGAATATGTATTTATGTATCTTTTTACCATCTCTTCTTGGAGATGCTCTTCATCTCCTTGAAATAGTTATATTAAATGGATGTGGGGCTAAAGTTAGACCAAATCTTCCAGTCAGGAGGGGCTTCTTAGAATCCTTAGGTAAAGCAAATGTGAAACTCTGCATTAGGCTCACAAACATTAGGAATAATTCCATCTTTGCCAGTTGTTCTCCCATACACACCCGCTTCCCTAAAAATGAGATCAGAAAAAAATGAAGGATTATAATACCATCCCTTCTCCTATTTCAAAAGGTACAAATTTATATGAAATATCTAAATTGAGTATTCTAAATGCAGATGGAGTTTTTAAGTCAAATTGCCATATATACCACGTAGCCTCCCACAGCATATGCTGATCAGAATTTTTACATATCAAATCCACATTTTAACTCTTACTCATAAAAACCTATCCTCATTCCAGACAGGAACTAGAGACAGATCCAATGTGGCAGTTATCCTGTCTCTTCCGTGCCTACTTACCTCTTTCCTTCACTTTTACCTGGAAGATTAAGGCAAAAAAATTCAGATAAGAATCCCTAGAGCCTCCCTTTTTCCATAGAAAGAATCCTATGTTTCTAACCTAGGAACCTAAAAGAGGAACTATTGAGATTAGAGAACCCATCCTCTCACCCACCAGACCAGATCAGAAATTGCTCTTAACTTCAGTAGCTCCCTGGGACCCCCCAAAATTACCTGATCAGCTCTGAAAGTAAAATTTCTAGTCATATTTAGAGATTTAAAACCAACTGCCTTATTAAAATCTGATACGAGCATAGTGGAGATGCCTTATCTAAATTATTGATCCCTTCTCTTATATTAGCTTGCCAAGAAAGAAACATTTTTAAAACAACATGAAATAATAAAATATTATTTTAGTTCTACTTCTTTTAAAAATTATGCAGTTTAAAAAAGTGTAACTGACCTATCCCAAAAGGAATAAAGGTTTCTTTTTTAATTAGTTGTCCTTGGTCATCCAGAAATCGATTAGGGTAGAAATCCTCCGGTTTCTCCCAAATGGCTGGGTCTCTATGTACTGACCACAGGTTGGGTAAGATCAATGTGCCTTTAGGAATGGTATACCCTTGGAGCACTAAAACAAAACATACGGGTGTTATTCAGTATGCTTTTACTAGTAGTTCTCCCTGAACATCATTATCTGAAAAAAAAAAAAAAATGTAGTTATATACCTAGCACTTTAATTGGCTGAGACCAAACTGTGAGGTACTTGAGGGCAGGGATAAGATCTTATCAACTGGCATCCCTCTCCCCGCACCATCCCAGGACCCACCTGAGACAGGGAGCAGGCAGTGCTCCAATGAATGCTGAATTAATAAATAAAACCATAAAAACATTACAATGAAGACAAAACACTAAAACAGAAATAGGGCATTTCAAGTCAACTTTCCCTAAAAATTAAAATTCCCAATATGTATAAAACTTAGTTTACAGGGTCATTTATGTCCATACAAGGTATGGTAAACTAAGGAGGTAAACTAAGATAAAGACATATACAGGGAAGCCAACCCTGGCTCTTACCAGCTGACAAGTCAATATGCGCTTTAAACAATGCCCAAAAGATACTATAAACAGTCTATCTAACTTGTACCAAAAAAAAAAAAAACCGTTAAGTGATCCGATGTCATGTATAAGCAACGGCATGCTATAACTGTCTTAAAACTAGATCAAGCCCATTATACTATGGGCTGACTCCAGAGGTAAATTCCTTGTTAATAGGGATGTTTAAAGAGAGTCTGGACATGACCAAATAGAGTTCACTGTAGGTGACAGGCTGAAACAGGTGACTTTAGAATAAGATGGGCTCTTCTAATTATTATTATTATTATTATTATTATTATTTTGAGACAGGCTGTCTCACTTTGTCACCCAGGCTGAAGTGCAGAAGTGCAGTGGCGCAATCTTGGCTCACTGCAACCTCTGCCTCCCGGGTTCAAATGATTCTTCTCCTGCCTCAGCCTCCTGAGTAGCTGGGACTACAGGAGTGTGCCACCATGCCTGGCTAATTTTTGTATTTTTAGTAGAGATGGGTTTTTGCCACGTTGGCTAGGCTGGTCTCGAACTCCTGGTCTCAAGTGATGCACACTCCTGGGCCTCCCAAAGTGCTGGGACTACAGGTGTGAGCCACCGCACCCGGCCCTTTTTTTTTTGAGACAGAGTCTTGCTCCGTCACCCAGGCTACAGTGCAGTGGCGCAATGTCAGCTCACTGCAACCTCCCAGGTCCAAGCGATTCTCCTGCCTCAGCCTCCTGAGTAGCTGGGACTACAGTTGTGCACCACCATGCCTGGCTAATTTCTGTATTTTTAGTAGGGATGGGGTTTCACCATCTTGTCCAGGCTGGTCTCGAACTCATGACCTCAAGTCATCCACCTGCCTCGGCCTCCCAAAATTCTGGGATTACAGGTGTGGGCCACCACACCCGGCCTTCTAATTATTTAATATTTTTGCTTCAGCTGCAGAATTTTAAAAGTTGAAGTAAGATAATTTTCAGGCAAAATCCTTAATCCACATTTAGACGAGCTCTTCTGACCTCCATGAAAAGGAGGGAGAGGTGTCCATTCTGGAGCTTTTTCTGCCAACATAGCCAATTTAAATTTCGACATTATTTGTTTTGCCAGTATAAGTGTGTATGCTCTGAAGGCTACAGAGCTACTAGTAAAACTAAGCAGTGGTAGAATTCTAGTACAACCAGTGATGCACAGTGGAGGGCTGAACATTTCCTAGACATTTTATTACCTATGACACAATGCTAAATCTTCAGAAGGATCAAGCTAGACAACAGTCACCACACCCCTCATCTCAACTACCCTGGATTAGAGGGCCCTGCTTCTGTCAAGGGCATTCAAAGAGGAAGACCCTGGACTTGCCTGTGTTCTCTGAGGTCATATGAGGAATGGCAAGCGGCACCACCACAGTTAGCCTCTGCACTTCCATGATGGTGGCTTCTGTGTAGGGCATCTGGGCCTTGTCTGTGAGGGAAGGAGCTCGGTTGGTACCAATGACTCTTTCAATTTCTTCATGAACCTTTTCTACGTGAAAAGGGAAGAATAAACCAGAAGATAAGCATGGGAGAGAGTTGAATGTGCCCTCCTCTGCATACTTTCCATCACCACTAATATATGACTGGTCAGTTGGCAGTTCAGGCCTGACTCTGCCTCAGTGAAGTTGAAGCATTGGTCGGACATTTCAGGTAGAGACAGCTAGCCCCAGGGTGCCTGTGCCACTCTGTGATTTAGAAGTGGGATAGTGTAACAGATAGAGGTGCCAAAGAGAAAACACTCTGGATTCAGGAGCATCCTAAGTCATACTCTCATATGAACATGGGATTGACACTCTAAGTAGACTGTGACAACATGTGATAGCCTAAAGTGGCCCCCAATATTCCCCATTCTTGTGGTTTATATCCTTGTGCAGTCCCCTCCTACTCTACCAAGTTGGTCCGTGTGACCAAGAGAATAAGGGTGAAGTGATGGCATGTCACTTCTGAGATCAGAGTGGCTCCTCATCTTTGCCACTCTCTCTCTCAGGTTGCTCACTTTTGGGGAAGGAAGCCACCAAGTGAAGTGGCCTTATGGAAGGGTCACAGTGGTAAGGAACTTGGCTAATGACTATGGATAGCCACCCTGGACCTGGATTCTTTGGTCTCATTCAAGTCTGCAGCACCAGCCAACATCTTAACTCTAACTTCATGAGAAACCCTAAACTGGAAGTCATTCCTGGATTCCTGACCCTCAGAAACTGGGAGATAATACATGGTGGTGGTTTTTGTAAAGCTAGCAAATTTGGGGGTAGTTTGCTACCCAGCAATAATTAACTAATACAGGTAGGTATAATCACATCTATAGTAGGCAGAATATGGGCCCATACAAGATGTACACACCCTAATCCTCTGGAGTCTGTAAACATAATACCTTACATGGCAAAAGGGACTAAACTGATGTAATTAACCTAAGGACACAGAAATGGGAAGATTATCCTGGGTCACCTGGGTGTGCCCAATCTAAGAACATCGTTTTTAAGTCAGATAACCTTTCCGGGTTGAGTTCAGAGTCAGAGGAAGATGTGACTATGAACAAATGGTTACAGAGATGCAACACTGCTGCCTTCAAAGACAGAAGAAGGAAGCCATGAGCTGTAGAAGCCAGAAACAGCAAGGAAACTGATTCTTCTTTAGACCCTCCAGAAAGGAATGCAGCCCTGTCAACATCCTGATTTTCAGTCCAATGAGACATATATCAGACTTACAATGTATAGAACTCTAAGAAACTTGTGTTGTTTTAAGCCACTCGGTTTGTGGTAATTTGTTATAACAGCAACAGAAACTAATAATACACCATCCTCCCTGTATTCTTCTACTCTGAACTGCCACGGACTTTCAGTATCTATTGGGACTAGGTAGTAGAACTAGCTGTGTGACCTTGTGAAAGTCACACAACTATGCTGGGCGTGGTGGCTCACGCCTGTAATCCCAGCACTTTGGGAGGCCAAGGTGGGCAGATCACAAGGTCAGGAGATCGAGACCATCCTGGCTAACACAGTGAAACCCCATCTCTACTAAAAATACAAAAAAAAATAATTAGCCGGGCGAGGTGGTGGGCGCCTGTAGTCCCAGCTACTCGGGAGGCTGAGGCAGGAGAATGGCGTGAACCCCAGGGGGCGGAGCCTGCAGCAAGCGGAGATCGCACCACTGCACTCCAGCCTGGGCGACGGCAAGACTCTGTCTCAAAAAAAAAAAAAAAAAAAAAAAAAAAGGCACACAACTTCTCTGAGTCTCTGTTCTCCAATTTCGAAAAAAAAAATGTGTTCAGATCAGCATTATGATTCCCTTCAGCTCTAGAATGTTCTTCTCTAAAGGTCGTTCATGATCATAGATTTCACATAGAATCAGATGCGTAGAGATTTAAGCAGGGGTAAGTAAGTTATGACCTCAGTCCTACTGTCTAGAAACTTGGGTTTCACTGTTAACATCTTACCAACTCCCTATAAGTTGCAAGAATTTGTTTGCCAGCCTGAAGACATTGCTCAGTGTTAGAAGCCACCAGATCACTGAGGTTGCTAATCCTGATTTAAATTACCTGGTTTTGCCATGAACAAAGGAAACACCTATTAATTACCTTGTACATCGGGGTTCAGCGACATATACAGCAGGCACCAAAGCAAAGAGTTAGTTGTGGTATCAGTCCCAGCAATAAAGAGATCCCCAATGATATAAAATAAGTACTCTTCATCAAAACTGCTGTTACTATTATTTTTCCTCTCCTCTTCCATGTGGAGAAGGTACATGTCTATGAAGTCCTGAGGGTTCTCTCTATCCAGAGACTCTTGATGGTCTTTGATGATTTTTTTAAGGAAACTGGTTATATCCTTTTCAATTTGTCTTAATTCCTTAAATGGTCCAAAGGGAAGGTAATAAAGCCAAGGGCATATGTTGACCAGGAGGACTTGACTGTTCAGACAGATTTCTAGCCCTCGGGACATAAAACCAAGCATTTTCTTGAACTCACTATTGGTGTAATCAAAGCGCTGGCCAAAGCACAAGGAGCAAATGATATTAGAGACGGCATTGCTGATGATGGAGAAAGGGCAGAAGGGGTCTTCTTCTCCGTGCTTTTGCATTTCTGCTTTCACATATTTGAACTCCTCAATAATCTTGGGCTCCAAGCTAAGTTTTCCCAACCCAAAATGACGAAGAGTTGAATGAGAGAACTTTCTTTGTTGTCTCCAGACGGGACCATAATGTGCAAACACAACCCCTGCAAAGCAACACCAAGAAAGGAAGATGAGAAACAGCATTCCTGGTAACACTGAACAGACCTACCATGGAGTGCATTCTGTATTTTTCAAGTCACTTATGGAAAACTCCTCATATATATATAAAGACCACTAGTCAAGAAGAATGATTGGTAAAATTTAGTTATCAAGACAGTATGTGTTTCTAATAATAACAAAAATCATATCTAAGGAGAATTTGCTCTAAAGCTTATTATTATAGATAGTAACTCCTGGTGAAATGAAAAGCAATGAGTTTCATTTTCAAAGTTATTGTGCATTTCAAAGTATTATATTTCATAAGAGTGAATCCAGGCTTAGAAAATTTCTCAGGTGGCCAGGTACAGTGACTCATGCCTATAATCCCAGAGCTTTGGGAAGCTGAGGTGGGAGGACTGCTTGAAGCCAGGAGTTCCCGACCAGCTTGGGCAACAGAACAAGACCCTATCTCTATTAAAAAAAAAAAAAAAAAAATTAGCCGGGTGTGGTGGCATGCATCTGTAATCCCCAGGTACTCAAGAGGCTAAGGTTGGAGAATCACTTGAGCCCAGGAATTGGATGCTGCAGTCCACTACGATCATGCCACTGCACTCCAGCCTGGGTGACAGAGCAAGACCCTGCCTCTAAAAAAAGAAAAAAAAAGACAGAAAAATATTTCAGGCTATATATCCCCATACTCTAAACACCTATATTCTGAACATTCTGAACTGAAGGATAATTATAGCAACAGATTGACATGAGGGCAGAGACCATATCTCATTGTGCTCACCATTAAAATCCAGCTTCCGGCATAGTGCTTGGTACATAGGAGAGGTTGTTAAATATTAGCTGACTGAATAGCCCAACTAGATTAGAACTATTGGACATCAAAATTTGGAATCTGATAACTGGCAGGTAATCTAAAATGTCTGTTGTTGGCAGCAGCCCTGATTTTAAAACATATGAACTTGTTAAGGTCATCCACAACTACATCCTATTTGATTTTCACTTATACATCCCACCATCAAACCCCACAAAATTGCTCCCAGATGTTGTATCAAATTGTTCTCAAGTATTCCTTGTTTTCTGTCACCTATTTCATCCTATTTTCCATGGTGTACTCTATCATTTTGGCTAGCTTCCTTCCTTCCCACATTACTTCTGAATTCTTACTATGTGCCAGGCATGGGGGTGCAGTAGATACAGCTGCAAATGAAATAAAGACCCTGCTCTGTGGTTAAATTTTCTCATATTCTTTAATATCCCCATAAAATGTCTTTCAATGTAAACATCCATGCAGTCAAACGTATCAGACAATTTATCAGTTCCACTTTCCTCACTGGAATCTTCCAAATGTCTGCTCAAATCTGCAGTGGTTGCTCTGTAGGCCTTTGGTTCAGGTGCTATGACTTGTATTAGTTATCATTTGGGAATTTTCTTCTGTGTCAGAACCCATTTCCTGAATTATATTTCTTCTTCTTTGTTTTACTCTCTCATTTTGCTGAAGCACATCCTCTAGTAGCTTCTGAGAAAGGATGCATGGGAGGTGAATTTCTAAAGATTATGTGTGATATTTATTCTACCATTGGACTTCCTCAGAATTTTAAAGACATTGCTAAGACTGGACTGACTGATGAGTCATAAGATATGTACATATTCAGTATGACTAGACATTGTAGATTACTTTCTGAAGTGGAGAGTACTCTGAAAGTGTGTTTACAGAAGTGTTTAAATGTTCTCATTTGTTCAGAATAGTTGCCATCACTTGATACTTGTCAGTGTTTTAGTTTTGTCAATCAGAGGGCTGGAACATATCTCATCTGTTTTTTATTTGCATTTCTCTGATTGTTACCAGTGGGTCAGAGCAGCTTTTTATATGGTTATTGGCCAGATTTCCTATTCTGTAATTTTCATTTATCTACTGTGCAATTTTCTTTTTCTTATATATTTGAAATACATAGCAGATCTTTTATCATGTGATTTTTTAAGTTTCTAAATGGTATTATTTGATAAGCACAAGTTTTAAATATAGTTGGATTTATCAATCCTTTGATTTGTGCTGCATATCTTATTTTAGAAATCTCCTACAATGGGTTCATAAACACATTCTCTATTTTCTTGTAAAAATTTTAAATTTTGTTTTCACATTTGTTTCTATAATCTACCTGGAATTTATATTTGTGTTACGTATTCCTACCTATTGTGAGGTAGGAATGCAAACATTTTTTCCCTAGGCAGACAACCTATTGTTCAAGCATGATTTGTCAAAGGGTCCCCACTCCACCTCACCCTTCACCACCAATCTGTAATGCTGTCTCTGATACACATTTCCTATATAGGGGTGGGCCAGTTTACAGGCTTTCTAGTTGGTTATATTGGTCTATGTGTTTATCACTGTGCTCAAAGCACATTGTCTTAATTACTGTTACTTTATAATAAGATATAAATAGACTTTATAGTAATTTTTTATATCTAATAGGGAAGTCCCCCCTTCCCTACAAAACCTCGTTCTTTTTAAAAACTGTTTCAAAAACTTCAAAATCAGTTTCTCAAACTTATTTAGGGATTTTGGTTGGAACTGCATTTAATTTCTTTTTTTTTTTTTTTAACACAGAGGTCTGGGGGATCCACAGATTATAGGAGGCATTTGCTGAGGTGCAGGCAGTGGGTGGAGGAGCCTAATAGGTAGTGACTGGCAGCTAAGTTGTCTCCTGGGAGGGTTTGGGTTCACCCCCAGGCCCCATCCCCAGTCTGAGCCTGTTTGTCTCTGGATGCGGCCACCAAGACCCCAAGAGAGGCAGAATTTCTGCTGGCAGAACTTGGCTTAGACGCCCACTTTGTAGCGTCTATGTCTCCATTCTCACGCAGATACACTTAATTTCTAGGTTAATTTGAAAACTGCCTTCTTTATGATGATTGAACTTGTAATCTAAGGATGAATCTAAACTTGCTTGTTTTTAAATTTCTTTAAAAAATTGCTGGATTTTGTTTCCTAAGTTTTTTAAAAATAGTATATTCACGAATGACAATGGCTTATAAGTTTCCTTTCTCATGCTGTATTTGTCTTGAATATACTGGCCTCCTAAAACAAATCAGGGTGTAGTCTTTGTCTCTGAAAGAATTTGTCTAAAATTGGAACATGTTTCTCTTTTCCTTTAGGTTTATTCACTTCTTTTTATAATACATAATGTTGGCCATCTGACTCATTAATTTTCAGACCTCTATCTTAATAAATAATTTAAAGCTCTACATTTGCCTCTGTCTGGGTACTACTCTAGCTGCAGTTCACAAGTTTTGTTTCCGTGTATTTTCATTATTTGGTTTTAAGTAAAAAAAAAAAAAGTTTCTATTTTGAGTCTTCTTTGCTACCTTACCTGGTTTATCTTATGCTGATATTTGACATTTGACACTTGCTTGCTTTTTTACCCTACTATGTGGCCAATGAAATTTCTAAAAAAAGTTGAGAAGAATGTCTGTCCAAGTAATTTTGAGGAATATGTCCTCTCTATATGTCCAATAGAGAAAGCCTGATAACGGTCAAAGCCAAATTTTCTGTATCCTTAACAAATTTTTAACTGCTTGATCTCTCAACCAAATACTTATATTAAGCTATTTTGTTATAGCTATATCAGTTTCTCTTTACAGTTCTGTAAGTTTTTGCTAAAGGTAGATAAATATCAATGTAGCTATACAGATTTATATTTATATATATATATATGCTGTTAAATACAGATATATATTAGATGACATTGTTAGGTACATTCAAGCTTAGAATTCTATCTTCCTGTTTTTTAAATTTTTAAAAAGTGGATCCATTTATCATGAATGCCCTCCTTTTTCTTAACAATAAAGTATCACTTAGAGTACCTTTTGTCAAAAAAGAACCAGCTTTTCTTTTTAAAGTATTTTCTTAGTATTGTAAAACCTTTTCATTTTGAACTTTTCTGTACCCTTATGTTGGGGGAATGTCTCTTTTTTGGGGAAGATAGATTATGTCTCTTAAAACAACATATAATTGGATATTAAAAAAATCCATTCTGGCAAGCTGTCCTTTAGCCAGTAAATTTAGTCCTCTTACATTTATTCTAATACTAATTTCTAACATACTATTTTGAGACTTGTTTATCTGCTTTGTTCATTCTTTTCCCCCTTCCTTCTCATCTTCCTTTAGGTTGAGACAAACAGGGTGAATGTTCACTCTTACAGTTTTAACATGCTTACTTAAAGTCTAGTTGAGTGGTTGGCAAACTACAGCCCAAAGGCCAAATCCAGCCTGCCGCCTTTGTACAGCCGGAGAGCCAAGACTAGCTTTTACATTTATAAATGGTTGAAAAAATTCAACCTTGTTTTCTTTTGTTGTTGGTCAGGGTTGTTGAGTGTTCTTTGTCAAACTTTCACCCAGCTGAAGCATCTCAAGAGTTCTGTCTTTGTCTAGAAGCAACTTTTCATTTTGCCAGGCCATATCTCTTCCCCATCCCCCATCCCCCAGCCAAGGCTCTCCAGAGCATCTACCTACTATTTTCTGCAGGGGTGGGGGCAGTGATAAGGACCTGATCTTATTTTATGTGCATTTCAAACTATCCTTGTTCTCAGTCCACTGGCTCATTTCTGTCACTGGTACCTCCAATTTCTAACCCGTTTTGAGATTCTGCATGGTAAACTAGGGGAGTAGTTCTCATTCTGTCCTCTCATACTCCACTGGCACTCCCCTCTGTAGATGCTTAGGTGTAGTCGTCCTCCACTCTATTAAGTCATTTGCCAATCGTATAGCCACTTTGTCTTCAGATGTCGTGGTGCAGAAATGTAGATGTGTCACTTCATTTCAATGTGGATAGAGTGTGTGCTTCTGTTCAACATTCCTCTGGTATGGTATGTGATTGTTGAGACAAAGAAGGAATGGAAATGTCTTACCCACTCCTGAAACCAGAACTCTTCTTTTGTGTAATAAAGGCCCATAAACTATTTCCTAGGCTACCAAAGTTTAATCATTCCTCCTGTCTTTAACCATGACCAAGTCTTCTGCTGCAGAGTATTCAGAGGCCAAGTGTTGGTGGGCCTCCTCTTCTCTTGGATAGAAATGGTCTTCCACACCAGCTTCAGGATTTGATACCAATCCCACCTACCCTCTCTCCTTATTTTTATTTATTTTTTTGAGACGGAGCCGCACTCTGTCACCCAGGCTGGAGTGCAGTGGCGCGATCTCGGCTCACTGCCACCTCCGCCTCCTGTGTTCAAGCGATTCTCTTGCCTCAGCCTCCAGTAGCTGGGACTACAGGCGCATGCCACCACGCCCGGCTAATTTCTGTATTTTTAGTAGAGATGGGGCTTCACCATGTTGGCCAGGCCGGTCTTGAACTCCTGACCTCAGGTGATCCACCCGCCTCGGCCTCCCAAAGTGCTGGGTTAACAGGCATGAGCCACTGTGCCTGGCCCTCTCCTTATTTAATATATCACATATAACATCTCTGCTTTGTCCTATTTATCAAAAAACATTATTTTTCCTTTGTTAGGTCCTTGATCTTATCATCTAACCATTTTTAAACTACATATTTGTATTTTAGAAATATTTGGTCTAGCAAAATGGCTCCGAAGCAAAAATCAGGACTCTTTTGCTTCAGAATAACAAAAATACACCCTCAAGCTAGTTCATCGAACAGGCCAGTTAGGCTATGGAATGAAAAAACAGGAAGGAAAGGGTATCGCCACCTCAGGGAATACTGTCACAGAACTCTTTCTCCCTGTACCTATTTTTCCGTCCTCTCTCTCTCTGACTTCATTCTTTCCAACTGCAAACCAGCTTTTCAATGAAACATGAGCTATCCTGAGATGCCTGTTTTCCCAGTTTCACCACCAAAAGGAAAAGCCCTCTATTTTCTAGATTCAACCTGAGAAATTCTGGGGAAGGATTCAAATGCTTCATTAAGGTGTACTGCGGTGATACCAACTTGAGATAACTTAAATTTATTTTGTGGCTTGAGGTTTCTAACTATGCCATGCTATTCTTATCCCAAAACTATGTGAGGATTGATGTATAGTTGTGAATTGTTGAGTTCTGTGCCTGGCCTACAGATTAACCAGTTACAAAAAGGTTAGAAATTCTGATCAGTCCACTTTTGGTCAGTATGTCCCTCAACTTACCACTGTGGCCAAGAAGGTGAGTTTATGTAAAGATATGGCACCTCCCGTTCAACCACAGTTAAGGGTAAAAGGGACTGAGGTCAGAAAAAAGGAATTCATCAGAAGAAGCAGATATTCTTGTCCAAGGAACAGGTGCTAGGCAGTGGAAACATAAAAATCCAACTCAAACCAAATAAAGTATAGACTAAATTGACATTGATACATTCTCACAGATACTATACAGCTCCTAAGAACTTTACAGGAGGATATTTAATAATATGAAAATATGTCCATAATACTTTAAGTGATAAAAAGCAATTTTTAAAATTATGAAAATTATTCCATTTTAAGGAGGCAAATATATTTCTAAAAATACATGTACATGGGCCAGGCGTGGTGGCTCACACCTGTAATCCCAGCAATTTGGGAGGCTGAGGTGGGTGGATCACAAGGTTAGGAAATCGAGACCATCCTGGCTAACACGGTGAAACCCCCTCTCTAATAAAAGTACAAAAAATTAGCCGGGCATGGTGCAGGTGCCTATAGTCCCAGCTACTCAGGAGTCTGAGGCAGGAGAATGGTGTGAACCTGGGAGGCGGAGCTTGCAGTGAGCTCAGATTGTGCAACTGCACTCCAGCCTGGGCTACAGAGCAAGACTCCATCTCAAAAAAAAAAAAAAAAAAATACATGTACATGTAGAAAAAAGACTGGAAGGTGATAATGAAAATGTCAATACGATCTCAATCTTTACCTACTGAACAGAGAGGATGTTGTACACTGATTACATTTACCCTTTCCTTCCATGGGATCATAGAAGTGTTCCTATTAGGGAGAATTCAGGCCATCTCAATGTGAGTGCATAACTATTTCAAAATTATTTCAAATACCTATTTTATTGCATACTCAGTTAACTTGTTTCCCTCATTCATTTTCAAATTCCCCAGATGAACTTTCATTTTCTGTTTCTCTTCATTTCCTAATTTCATTTTGCATCTTGTTCCCCTTTGAGGTATATATCAGACTGATCTATCCCATACTTTTAAAATTCTTCAAAATTTCTTTTTGCCTTCTATTTTTATGGCTTTGCAACTTGCTTTCACTCTTGCTCCAAGTCTCTAGTGATATTATCCGAGCCATATCAGGTTTTAAGAGTCAAATCAGTGTTTCTTTTTCTACTTTCATGACTAGTGTCCTACAAGCATTTGTGGTAGCATAGTTTGTAAGAGCAAAAAAATGCAAAATTTACCTAATTTTTATCAACAGTGAAATAGAGAATATGATACCATTTTGTTCATTCTGTTTAGTGGAATACTGCATAATATGGTTAAAACATAACACTTTTAAATAACAAAAGCTAGTTAGAGAAAGATACTTTAAGTATCCAACATTTGCAAGTTTTAGAAGAACATACCAAATAAAGCTATGTGTTATTTATAAATCTGAAGCAAATCTGAGCTGCAGATAATCAAGTTTATACTGTTCTTTAAGCTTTATATTTGAATATTTTAAAATAAAAATGTGATGTATACAAACCTTTTAGAAGAAACAGATCACATGTCTTACCCTGTTTTGTGTTGCTATAACAGAATACCACAGGCTGGGTAATTTATAAAGAACAGAGATTTATTTCTTACAGTTCTGAAGGCTGGGAAGTCCAAGAGGATAGCACTGGCATCTGGCAAGGGCCTTCATGCTGCATCATCCCATGGTGGAAGGCAGAAGAGTAAGAGAGGATGAAAGAGAGAGAGAGAAAGGGGGCCAAACTCATCCTTCTTATCAGAAACCCACTTCCACAATAACTAACCCACTCTGGTGATAACAGCACTAATCCATTGATGAGGGCAGAGCCCTCATGACCTAGTCATCTTTTAAGTTCCCATCTCTCGACATTGTTGCATTAGGGATTAAGTTTCTAATACATAAACATTTGGGGACACCTTCAAACCATATCAGCACACTTAGAGTGAAACACTCCTTTGGTAGCCTTAGCTCTGATTTTGTAATTTTCTTTTCTTTTTGTGCTTAGGAAAAGAATCAATCAGAATGATGGACACAGCATCTTTATGGCCTATCTAGTTTACTGTAGTTTTTATGGGCTTAAGAAGAAGACCAACTTGTCTAATCATGAAATTTTGAAAAATTTAAACATAACAAATAAAATTCCTACATAACAAATAAAATTCTGGAACTTTTCAGCAAATGTATTAAGTCAACTATTTCTAGCCTCTCTTTGCATTATGAAACATACCCTTCTCTGCTATTCTCACCAACTTCAGCAGCAAAGTTCTTTCAAAAAATAATAAATATTGAATAATGTTATTGGCCTCTAATTCCTAACATAATTTCTTTTCTCTTATGGCCTACACATCTTGTATCTGGACAGTATCACATTTACTCCTTTGCTACTGGGCACAGTAGTCAAAGATGGTTTGAGCTGTCCTGAAGTCTTGCTGAGCTGAGCATCTTGACTGTAGTCACAATGGCCTCTCTTCTTCAGGCTGATAATGCTGTCCATTTCTTGATCTGGGAAGTCCACTCACAACTCATCTGCTCCTTCATCCTTTGATGGTCATCTTGAAATAAATTCACATCCTCCCTTTTTATTCTTCACTCTTGAAAAAGTTCTATTAAAAAAATCCTCTGCTAGCCACACTTTCTTATTCAGTTGATCTGTTCTTTATTCCAAGTTAACTCCACAAGCATTTACTTCGTGCCATGTGGTTCTTCCCTTGTATTATCTTGTCAACACCTTCTCCAGCCACTGAAATTTCTCTCATTAATTCTTTTACAGCACATTCACCCAACAGATACCAGAGCAGCACTGCCTAAGAAAATCCTGTCTCTTGGGGGAATAAATACTTCAGCTGAGATACTACTGAAGCACCAAATTGCCCCCAGGCTCCCAGCCTTTTTCTAAATAGAGATTTAATAGTAAGCAGTTGTCCAACTAATGCTTAGAAATGACCTTGTTATAGATTCTCAACCAAACAATAGCCACCAAGAAGCACTCTGATAAACTGTTTTGTTAAGAATTGGAAACTACACTGTTGAGATCGCAAAGAAGAAAATCTAATTCCTACCTTAAGAAATCCAGAGCAAGAGACAGACACACAAAACAAATTACAATAAAATGTGATACATACATCAATAGATGCTTGTATGCACGAATTCATTCATCTTTTGGTTCTCTATTCTGTGCCAAGAAGTAGGGATACAGTGGTTAACAAAAGGAACAAAATATCTGCCCTAAAGAAACTCACATTCCATTGAGAGGTGGGAGTGGTCATAGGCTAAATACTTGCCAGTGTTTAATGAGAAAAATATGAATGAGATAAAATAAGAGGTGGTACTGGGCATTGACCAAAATAGCACTGAAAGGTGACAACCGGCCTGAGAGGCCTGAGGGATGACAAGCAATCAGTCAAGTAAGAAGTTATTCCAGGCCCAAAGAAGACAAACATCGTACCTTGAGGCAGGCCCAGGCATGGCAGAAATCAGCTTAGTGTGTCTAGAGTAGGAAGGTCAGGTTGAAATGTACAAGTGAAGGGAGAGTTGAAAAAGAGAAAGGCAGCAGCCAGATCCTTCAGGCCATAGTAGGTCAAGTAAGGAGTGGGGAGGCAATTGGTTTTAGCCAGAGAGCTACAAGATTTGATTCATGGTTTATGTAAGAGATACTTCTGGCTGCTCTATGGATGAAAATCTGGAGCGGAAGCAAGCAGGTCAGTTAAGAGGCTTCTAAAGTATCAGATTAGAAATGATGGTAGCTTTAGAAAAAATAAATAAACAAATGATGGTAGCTTGGATGAGGATGCTGGCAGTAGAGATGGAGAAAAGTAGATGGATGTAGCACACATATCTGCTGTAGGAGTCAATAAGACTTATGGATTGATTAGAAGGGACTGGGAAGGTCTTAAAATGAAACAATGTTATCATAGAAGTTCATCTCCTTCTGCAGGGTAGGGAAGCATCTCAGGGTACACATTCTCAAAGAGGTAACATTTAAGCCCAATCTTAAAAGCAAGTGTGAAAAAAAAAAGTGTTGGTGAGGACGTGGAGAAATTGGGACCCCTGTGGGAATGTAAACTGGTGCAGTCACTGGAAAATGGTATGATGGTTCTTCAAAAAATTAAACCTAGAATTACCACATGATCAAGTAACTCCTAGGGACTCAGATATTTGCACCCTTCTATTTATAGCAGCATTATTCACAATAGCCCAAAAGTGGAGGCACAAGTGTCTATCAATGGATGAATGGGTAAACAAAATGTGGTATATACAGTCGACCCTCCACATTCATGGGTTCCACATCTGTGGGTTCCACCAACCGCAGATCAAAAAACCGCATCTGTACTGAACGTGTAGACTTTTTTTTTCTTGTCATTCCTTAAACAATACAGTATGACAACTATTTACAAAGCATTTACATTGTAGTAGGTATTATAAATAATCTAGAGATGATTTAAAGTATCCAAGAGGATATGCATAGGCTATATGCAAATACTACACCATTTTATATCAGGGACTTGAACATCCTAGGGTTTTGTTATTTGCAGGAGGTCCTGGAAGGAATCCCCTACAGATAAGGAGGGATGATTCTACATATGATGGACTATTAGTCAGTCTTCAAAAGAAAATTTTCACATATGCCACAACATGGATGAACACTAAGATATTATCTAAAGATTTTAAATGAGTAGGGATAAAGATCATAATACTTTAAATGCCCCACTGAAAAACAAATGTCACAGTTCACACCTCATCCACTGCATGCCTTCGTAATACTGCTTCTATCTAAAATTCTCTTCTGAGCTCATGGCTGCCTGGAGAAAACCTACCTGCTTTTCTTTTCTTTTTTAAAAATTGTGGTGAAATACATATAAAATTTACCATCTTAACCATTTTTAAGTGCACACTTTAATGGCATTAGGTACTTTCACACTGTTGTGCAACCACTGCTACCATCCATCCACAGAATTTTTTTCATCTTGCAAAACTGAGACTTTCTGTCCCTATGAATTTCACTGTGCTAGGAGCACCTCATATAAGTGGATCATACAATATTTGTCTTTTCCGTTTAAAATCCTGATGCAAAACTCTGGCTTCATCAGATTCTGAAAAGCCTAGATCTTTCTTTGCCATGTTATAGGGGCAGGAAATAGCATTCATTTATTTCAGGCAGTAACGACTCTGTCCTCCTAGATGTCAGAACAGTGGTGAAGACTGACATCCAGGCCCAAGGTCATAAAGTTACGTAGCTTCAGTTTTGAAAAGGGTAGTGAAGGAAAAGTGCTTGGGCAAGGGACCTGGTTCTAACAAGGGAGGCTACCCTACTTGCAGAGGCTGTGAGAAAAGGCTTCCCCGAGGAAAAGGCATTTAACACCTGACTGATGGGTAGGAGTGACTCAGAAAAGAAGTTAGAGACCTAAGCCAGCCAGTAAAACAAAGGGGGACGGTAGAGACAGGTTAGATTGGACAGTTTATTGCAGCAGATAACACGTTTTCCAACCCGCAAAAATGTCCAATTTAGACTCCCATACGCAGGAACCAGAGGCTATGAACCAAAGCCTGAGATTTGGTAATAGGCTTCTTCTGTGTTTTCTGGACTTTTTATCTTATTGGAAAATATCTTCTTAAATTCTTACATTCGAAACCCACAAGGTAAAAAGAATATCCTTCCCTCTTTCTAACATGGGGGCCAAAGTTTCTCTCCGAGGTCACAGCTGGTGGAAGGGAAGGCTACTTTTGGAAAGATGGAACCTGGCTTGCCACCTTGTCCTCCCGCCATCCCTATTACTCTCCCTCAATCTCCGGATGACTTTCTACTTCTGATCTTGGAGTATGAGCAAGTCACGCATCCGTCACTACTTGATGGGATCTTAACGGCATCATTAAGGAGAAGCGCCGCCACCACCATCACCTGTTAGTTCAGGATGCAGGTGTGAGGCAGGCTGGCGGCGCGGGCGGCCGGAAGGGGCACAGGAACTGCAGCCCCCGCGCACCTGGAGACTCATCCGCGGCATCCGCGTACCCACAGCCCACGACCCCCCGCTCACCCTTCTCCTTGGTCACGATGGAGATGAGCGGCACCCGCGGGCGGTCGCTGAAGACCTCGGCCTGCTGCACCAGCGCCTCGCGCACGCTGTGGAAGTCGCTGAGGACCACCACCAGGTAATGGCCGATAAAGAAGCTGAAGATGCTGCCGTACACGCGGGCTAGGTGAGCCAGGAGCACCTGCGGGCCCACGACCGAGGGATCAATCCCTGCGGCCCTGGTCCTGCTGCTCAGCCAGCTCCGCCGCCGGAGGAAGGGAGGCAGCAGCACGTGACCGAAATTGCCCACCAGGGGCCAGGGCCTGGGCCCGGGTGGGATGCCCCGCGCCCGGCGCCTCCGCAGCCAGCTCCAGCCCAGAAGCGCTACGAGGCCGCACAGCAGCAGCGCGCCCCCGCTTGGGTCCAGCCGCAGCAGCCCCAGAGGCGCACGCAGGAGGCGCGCGGGCCAGGGCGGGTCCTCCGCCGGGGGCTGCGGCGGCCCCGGAGAGGACATGGTCGGGGCGCCGGCGGCCTCGGGTTCCCCTTGCTGCCCGGAGGAGACGCGCACGCAGCTGCCTGCCCCGCGGCGCCAGTATCCTGCTCTGCGCTGGAAGGTCGGGGGGCGGGCAGGGGGCGTAAGAGCGCGCCCGGATTGGCTGCGCCGCGCGCATTCTCCCCGCCGCCACCACTCAGCGACGCCTGGGCGGAACCTGGAGACGCGCTGGCTGCCCAGCGGAGGGGATTGGCGGGCTAGGGGGCGCGGGACCTGAAGTTTGCCCCGAAGTGCCGTTACGCCCCTTTGCAGGGTGGGGCTTGGCGGTGACTGTCCCTGAAATTGGGATGCTGGCAACACAACCTTGCGCTCTGATTGGCTGTTGGTTTCCCTTGTGCCATTCGTTTGTCATTATCACTCGTTTGTCAGCTGACAAACGCATGGTTATGAAGTGCATAAACCGTGCTAGGATCTGTACTGAGTGCGGGAAACTGGTGAACAGGCCCGTGAGATGGCTCGGCCTTCGCACCTGTACCCTGAGCTGGGAGAATGGGGTCAACGCCCTATTCCTGCATGCTTCGGTGTAGTAGTGAAGACGGGGTTCTTTATCCAAACCGGGATTCGCAGCACCCTTTCCTCCACGCAGAGACAGCAGGATGCTGGGAAGCTGTGGAATGCAGAATCTGTGGGTGTCGGTTTGGCAGCCAACTCTGCGGAAGGAATGATGGCGGGAGTAGGGGGAGCGAGGGGCGAGCAGCGAGGCACGAGGAGTCACGTTCTGAGAGCTTGCCCTGGGCTAGAAAACTTATGCGGAGAGCGAAAGCTGTGTCCATTCCTGCGTGTGGCCTGGGTGCATTAGAAAATGTACTTAAATCCAGAAATAGCGAAACCAGAATTTGCTTGGTGGATTTAAGTAGCTAGAAATATGAAAAGAAAATAACCGGTTGGGGGAGGGGTGGCAATATTATTATCGGTGTTAGACAACACTTAAAAGGCTGAGGTTGAAATATTAGATATGAATTGTATAATACTTTAAAAACAAAGTCTTACTTTATTTAATCTTCCCAGATAATGGCTTTCCTGATAAGGGCTTCCCTTTCTCTCTTGTTTAGGCCAAATCCTGTAGTTTCTGTTCAAGTTGGGTTGAGCATAGAATTGTCTGTACTGGGCCATTTTTCTAGCCTTTTCATTTTTCTCCATACATTAAAAGTTTGAACACCACGCTGTACCTATAAAAATGTGACCAAAGAAAGCATAGTGAGTCCTCTATTTTATTTAAATAAATACATTATCAATTTTATTTTTCTATAAACAAATGATGCCAGTAGGATATGTTAAATTTCAAGTCCACTCTGTTCTCATATTCTTTTTGACATGCTTTTCATGTTATTTTAAGCTTATGCACCCCAAACAAAAAAAAACCTCCACACCTCTCATCTTCTATAATTAACCACTACTTGTGAGATTACTTTTCTCATTTTTTTTGAATTTTTGAATTGTTAAGTTTTTAAAAATTTAAACTATGTGTTTGTAGATATGATCTTCAACATGACATTCTGGATGTCATCTGATTCTAGGGCTTTGCTCTCCGAAACAGTAGCCACTATATACATCATCCCATACAAGCAATTTAAATTCATAAATGATTTTAAAATAGTTGAAGCTGTGACTAATTTAACAACTCCAACAGCCACCCTTTTATATTGTACAGGATGTAACTGCACGTGTAGTGTTTTCCTAAATCTCTCATTTTCACTAGGTTAACAGCTCTGTGGGGCAGATAGGAAATCTGGGCTGAATTCGGCCTCTCCTCACCACTGTATGTTGAAGCCCTAACCCCCCAGTGCCTCAGAATAAGACTGTATTTGGAGAAAGGGCCTTTAAAGAGGTAATTAAGCTAAAATGGAGTCCTGTGGATGGGCTGTTACCAATATGACTGGTGTCTAAAGAAGAGGAGATAAGGACACAGAGAGGAAAGAGGATGTGAGGACACAGTCAGAAGGCAGCCATCTACAAGTCAGGAGAGAGGTCTCAGAAGAAATCAACCCTGCTGACACCTTGAGTTTTGACTTCTAGTCTCCAGGACAGTGAGGATGTAAGTATAAATTTCTGTTGTTTAAAACATCCAGTCTGTAGTACTTTGTTATGGCTGCCCTAGCAAACGAATACAGGAAGTGATATTGTTCATATTATGGATACACTTTTTATTATTATTATTATTTTTTGTGATGGTATCTCGCTTTTTCACCCAGGCTGGAATGCAGTGGTGTGATCTCTGCTCACTGCAACCTCCGCCTCCCAGGTTCAAGCAATTCTCCTGTCTCAGCCTCCCAGTAGCTGGGATTACAGGCCCGCATCACCACACCTGGCAAATTTTGTATTTGTAGTAGAGACAGGGTTTCACCATGTTGGCCAGGCTGGTCTCGGACTTCTGACCTCAGGTAATCTGCCTGCTTCAGTCTCCCAAAGTGCTGGGATTACAGACGAGAGCCACCATGCCCAGCTGGATACACTATTTTAAACATGAAACTACACAGCTCATTCAGTGCTCCTTAAGGATGAATTTCCCCAAATTACATTCAGGGCGATTTTGCCACATAAAGGAAGACTTTCTGCTTCATCTCTCTTATTTTATATAGGTAAAAAAATAATAGCAGAAGTAGTAAAGGAAGAGAATACTAAGAGATCTTTTGGGTGGGAAGAAGTGGTAAGAAAGATAGAGGATTATGGGAAAAAAATCATTTTTATTGAGACCCTAAAGATAATTTTAAACCACTCACTTTCCTACCTATATCCTTCTTGTTCTACATGGATTTTGGCCAGAATTCTTGGTTACAGTATATCCGAAATACCTGAGTACTTATTTTGTTATAAAGAGTGGTATTAAAGTACTCTATTTGTAAAACTACAATTGTTCAGTTGGTTTGTAATTCTCTGGGAAGTAAGTGCCACACACCACACCTATCCAGAGTCAATGAGCATGAACAGAGAGAGTGCAAGGCTTAAGAAGGGTTTGAAAAATGCTAATGAAAAGAGAAAGTAGAAATGTTATTGGCAGTATTTAGTTGCACAACTCCACTGGCCATTTAAAAATTAACACCTTTGTTCCCTTTAAGTTCTTATGATTTGCTTCGTATATACTCCTTTGAGTGTCTTCTATATATGTGTTTATGTACTCTCTGAGTCTCCATGTTCCTGAACTAAAATTGGGATGATAAATATACCTATATCAAGCATAGGGATTAAATAAAATAACTAGCAACTAGTACTCAATACATAAAAGCTGTAATTATAATAGTTATCGCTGGGTTCTTGGTAATAGTTTAAACTTAATAGGTTGTCACTATTGCTGCCTCTTATTCGCACCTTGCAGATTTACCAGCTTTTTCCAAGATTAGAATGTGAGACTTGCCAGGATATTGTTTCCTATATTTAGCCTTTATGTCTTGTATAATGAATAAATAAACGTGCCTATCTTCAGTATTACTCATTTCATTCCTCTCCACTTGCATGTATTATGCATGATTTACTTGGAGAAGAGATGACGGGAGAAAGGCCCCTGAAAAAAATCTAAATATCAGTATAAGGCAGAATCTCAAAAGTCACAAAATCCAATTCCGAAAACATCCCTTTATTTGGTCAAAGTGGTGCCACTCAGGATTAGGACACATTTTTTATTTAACACCAAAATGAACACAATCCAGATGTCCTTCAACAAAAGAGGGGGGCAGGGGAAGGGGAAACTATGGTATACCTATTTGATAGATCACTACACCAAATAAAAATCAATCAGTTATGACACACTCTACAGCGTGGATAAATATCAAAAAACATGCCGAGTGAAAAAAGCCAGGTACAAGAGTACGTACTCAATAGCTGCATTTATATGACGTCTGGAACAAACAAAATGAACCTATGGTGATAGACATTAGAACAGGCTGGATTGTTTGGAAAGGGAAATTGAAAAATTTTTCTAGGGTGGTAGAAATGTTCTATATCTTGACTGAAGTGTTGGTTACTTGGATGTATGCTCTTGTCAAAACTTAACTGTGCATTTCACTATAGGTAAATTATACCTCAGTAAAACAATTTTTTTAAAAAAGCCAGTATCTTGGCGAAAAAGACATGGTGAAGTAAGAAGACTTAGCAGACTTAATTTATGAGATGCACCTATTGTGAGGTGGGTACCCATAGGAACAGTTAGTCACTTTAGTTAGCCTGGCCACAATTGTTACCGATTCCTGACATTTTATTTTTGTGTAGGCCAAAGCGTTGCTGAATTCTCTGTTCCTTATTTCTTCCTCATTTACTTCCATTTACTATGCAGAAGTCATCGTGGAAACCACATGGAGACCTCTGTCCAAATCTAACTGGGTTGGCCAGGGTACATTGTTAACATTTCTGATTTGTTTTCTTCATCTGGCCAAAGGAGAGAGTTGTAACACAAGGACTCTTAGATTCCTCTGGTCTCTAACATTCTTCTTCTTAAGTGGATTCTTAGGACTTTGACTTTGGCTTCTGATTAACAACATGCTTAGTCAATAAAATCTGAAAGAATAAATTATATTTACATGGCAAAGTATAAGCCAGTTACTTCAATAAAACTAACACAAGGGGGTTGGGCGGGGTGGCCCGTGCCTGTAATCCCGGTACTTTGGGAGGCCGAGGCAGGCAGATCACTGGAGGTCAGGAGTTTGAGACCAGCCTGGCAAACATGGTGAAACTCCGTCTCTACTAAAAACAAACAAACAAAAAATTAGCTGGGCGTGGTGGCACATGCCTGTAATCCCAGCTTCTTGGGAGGCTGAGGCAGGAGAATCGCTTCAAACCTGGAGGCGGAGGTTTCAGTGAACTGAGATCACGCCACTGCATCCCACCCTGGGCAAGAAAGCAAGACTCTGTCTCAAAAAAGAAAAAAAAAAAAAAAACTAACTAACACAAGATTGTTACCTCCTGGTTTAGGTAACTGTGCTTGGCCCTCTGCCTAATAATGAAGTCTTATTTCTAAACCTCACTAAGAATGAAGTTTTAGAAAGGAAGGACATTGAAAGGTTATTTACTTCGTCTTTTAGGCAAGAACATACTCATTGCAAACCAGATATTTCAAAGCCAATATTTTATTCTGCTTTTTAAAAGAGTAATACAGTTTTCACAGAAAATTTGAAAATGCAGGAAACTATAAAGGAGCCAACTATCACCTTTTTATTCTTACCAGAGGTAATCATTTATAACATTTATGTATATATTCTTCTAGTCTTATGTATTTCTTAACTTTATAAATATTCCTATTTATAATATTCACATATTTATACATATATGAATGAAAAGATATCATTAACATTTTCCATGTTGTTCTCCCAAAAATCTTTTTTTTTAATACTTTAAGTTCTAGGGTACGTGTGCACGACGTGAAGGTTTGTTACATAGGTATACATGTGTCATGTTGGTTTGCTGCACCCATCAACTCATCATTTACATTAGGTATTTCTCATAATGCTATCCCTCCCCCAGCCCCCACCCCCCCACAAGCCCCAGTGTGTGATGTTCCCTGCCCTGTGTCCATGTGTTCTCATTGTTCAACTCCCACCTATGAGTAAGAACATGTGGTGTTTGGTTTTCTGTCTTTGTGACAGTTTACTTAGAATCATGATTTCCAACGTCATCCATGTCCCTGCAAAGGACATGAACTCATTCATCCTTTTTTATGGCTGCATAGTATTCCATGGTGTATACATGCCACATTTTCTTAATTCAGTCTATCATTGATGGACATTTGCGTTGGTTCCAAGTCTTTGCTATTGTGAACAGTGCCGCAAATAAACATACTGTGTGCGTGTGTCTTTATAGTAGCATGATTTATAATCCTTTGGGTATATACCCAGTAATGGGATCACTGGGTCAAATGGTATTTCTAGTTCTAGATCCTTGAAGAATCGCCACACTGTCTTCCACAATGGTTGAACTAATTTACAGTCCCACCAACAGTGTAAAAGTGTTCCTATTTCTCCACATCCTCTCCAGCATCTGTTGTTTCCTGACTTTTTAATGACGCCATTCTAACTGGTGTGAGATGGTATCTCACTGTGGTTTTGATTTGCATTTCTCTGATGACCAGTGATGATGAGCATGTTTTCATGTGTCTGTTGGCTGCATACATGTCTTCTTTTGAGAAGTGTCTGTTCATATCCTTTGTCCACTTTTTGATGGGGTTGTTTTTTTCTTGTAAATTTGTTTAAGTTCTTTGTATATTATGGATATTAGCCCTTTGTCAGATGAGTAGATTCCAAAAATTTTCTCCCATTCTGCAGGTTGCTTGTTCACTCTGATGATAGTTCCTTTTGCTGTCCAGAAGCTCTTTAGCTTAATTAGATCCCATTTGTCAATTTTGGCTTTTGTTGCCATTGCTTTTGGTGTTTTAGTCGTGAAGTCTTTGCCCATGCCTATGTCCTGAATGGTATTTTTTTTTTTTTTTTTGAGACAGAGTCTCACTCTGTCACCCAGGCTGGAGTGCAGTGGTGCGATCTTGGCTCACTGCCACCTCCGCCTCCCATGTTCAAGTGATTCTCCTGCCTCAGCCTCCCGAGTAGCTGGGATTACAGGCACCTGCCACCTCACTCAGCTAATTTTTGTATTTTTAGTAGAGATGGGGTTTCACCATGTTAGCCAGGCAGGTCTCAAACTCCTGACCTCATGATCCACCTGCCTTGGCCTCCCAAAGTGCTGGGATTACAGGCATAAGCCACTGCGCCTGGCTCATTTTTAAAAAAATTTATTATTATTATTATTTATTATTATTATTATTATTATTATTTTATGAGATAGAGTCTTGCTGTGTCGCCCAGGCTGGAGTGCAGTGGCACAATCTTGGCTCACTGCAACCTCCACCTGCCAGGTTCAACTGATTCTCATGCCTCAGCTTCCCAAGTAGCTGGGATTATAGGCGTGTGCCACCACACCTCGGTAATTTTTGTTGTTGTATTTTTAGTAGAGACAGGTTTTGCCATGTTAGCCAGGCTGGTCTTGAACTCCTGGCCTCAAGTGATCCTCTTGCCTCCCACAAATCATTTTTAATTACTATATTCTAGCCCAGGGATCAGCAGTCTTTGCCTGAAAAGGACCAAATAGTAAATATTTCAGATTTTGTGTGCCATATGGTCTCTGTCACAACTGTGTAACTCTGCTTGCCGTGGGAACAGGAAAGCAGCCACTGATAATAAGTAAATAAATGGGAATGGCTATTTCCAATAAAATTTGCTTTGTGAAAAAAGGCAGCAGCTGTGCTTAGCCTGCAGGCTTTTATTTCCTGACACTTGAATTTAAAAAAATCTAGTCCATTGTTTAAAAATATTTCGAAGTTTAACCAATAGCCAGTTGTTGACCCTCCTTACGGGTTTTTTGCTATTATAAACCATAGTGGGATATATACATCTTTGATTATTTCAGTAGGATAAATATACCAAAAAGAACTGGTACATTTCTAAGGCTATGGATACATAAAGTGTACACATGCACACACACACACACACTTTTTCCTTCCTACCTCTCGGAGTTACTTGTATTAAAAGTGTGATATATCCTTTTGGATTTCTTATGTTTACATAATTTCCCTCCTGCTTCCCCATAAATGGCATCATACTCTACTTTTGGTTAATTAACCTGCTCTTTTAACCTATCAATGTATTTTGAGAATCTCACCATGCCAATGAGTATCCATCAGCCTCATCCTTTTTAATAGCTGTCTGGTAATTTCACTGAATAGACTCTTCATCAGTAGACTTTTACTGGAGCACACCAATTGTCATGAACTATTCTCAGCACTGGGGATACTATCTAAGCAAAACAAAGTGCTTGCCCTTCGAAGAGCTTTTTAGTGGGGGAAGACAAAAGATGGACAGGCCAGTCATGGTGGCTCAAGCCTGTAATCCCAGCACTTTTGGAAGCTGAGGAGGGTGGATTGCTCAAGCCCAGGAGTTTGAGATCAGCCTGCACAACATGGTAAAACTCCATCTCTACAAAAGATAGAAAGAGATGGACAAATGTATGATGTCAATTGGTGATAAGTACTATGGAGGAAATAAGGCACACGAAGAGGATGGTAGGAATTGCTCTGTGTGTGTGTGTGTGTGTGTGTGTGTGTGTGTGTGTGTGTGTAGGGGAGTGTTTTATTTCATTTAGGTTGTTCAGGGAAGGCCTCTTTTAAATAGACAGCTGATCACCTGATGGACGGCTTTTAGATACCTGTAGAAAGAACATTCCAGACAGAGGAAATGGTAAGTGTAAAGGCCCTGAGGCTGAGGTGTGCTGGGAGTTTTCCAGGAACAAGGAGTCCACCTGGCTAGAGTGGAAAGAGGAAGGGCAAGGTGGTAAGAGATGGAATCAGAGAGGTAGCAATGTAGGGCATTTTAGAGATGTTGATCTTTACTCTCAGTAAGATGGTGCATCACTGAAGAGTTTTTGAGAAGGAATGCCATCATTTGGCTTGTATTTTAACAGAATCACTTTTGCTGCCTCTAAAGGGGCAAAGGTCAAACCAAGGAGCCCCTTAAGAAATCAATTTAAGTATGTCACAATGTATTACTCAAATCCTCTATTAGTAAATATCTAAGTTATTTTCGGTTTCTTTCAATTAAAAATATGCTGAAATATCGGGAGTTTTTTGGGGTTTTTTACTGTGGTAAAAATATGTATAACATTTACCATGTTAGCCATTTCTAAGTGTACAGTTCAGTGGCATTAAGTACATTCACAGTGTTGTGTAACTATCACTGCTATTTCCAGAAGTGTTTTATTATTCCAAATAGAAACTCTGTACCTAATAAGCAACAATTTGTCATTCTCCCTTTCCTTTAGTCATAAGCTCTATTCCGTTTGTCTTTATAAACTTGCCTATTCTAGGTACCTCATTTAAGGTGAATCATATGATATTTGTCCTTTTGTATCTGGCTTATTAAACTTAGAATAACATTTTCAAGGTTTACTCATGTTTGTAGCGTGTGTCAGAATTCCATTCCTTTTAATAGCTGAATAATACTCCATTGTTGTGTATATATCACATTGTTTCTCCTTTCATCTGTTGATAGACACATAGATTGTTTCCACCTTTGGGCTACTGTGAATAATACTATGAACAGTGGTGTGCAAATATCTCTTTGAGTCCTTGATTTCAATTTATTTGGCTATATACAGAGGAGTAAAATTGCTGGATCATATGGTAATTCTTTTGGGGACCCAACATGCTGTTCTCTACAGAAGCTGCACTATTTTACACTCCCACCAGCAACGATAAGGGTTGCAATTTCTTTTATTATTTTTTAATGGGTTCTGTAAATGGAGAATGCAATTTGTTTATATCCTCACCAACACGTGTCATTTTGTGTTTGTCTTTTCGTTAACAGCCATCCTAATGGTAGTAAAGTGTATCTCATTGTGGTTTTGGACTTGTATTTTTCTAATGACTAATGATGCTGAGCATCTTCTCATATGCTTTCTGGACATTTATATATATTCTTTGGAGAAATGTCTATTCAAATCTTTTGCCCATTTTTGAATTAGGTTGTTTGGTTGTTGCTGAGTTGTAGGATCATTTTAGATATTCTGAATACGAATCCTTTATCATAGGGGTCCCCAACCCCCAGGCTGCAGACTGGTACCAGTCCATGGCCTGTTAGGAGCTGGGCTGCATAGTAAGAGGTGAATAGGAGGCCTGTGAGCATGCATGACCACCTGAGCTCCACCTCCTTTCAGATGAGTGGTGGCATTAGATTCTCATAGTAATGACTTAATAAGTCATTACCCAGTCCAAGGTCATAAAGAGCTTCATCTGTTTCTTCTAAGAGTTTCATAGTTTTGGCTCTTAAATTTAGGTCTTTGATCCATTTTTTGCATTAATTTTTGTACGGGATATAAGGTAACAGTCTGACTTCATTCTTTTGTATGTAGATTTCCAATTTTCACAGAACTGTGAATGATGAGAGTTTGCTTCTGAAACTAATTTCCTAACAAAACCCTAACAAACTGTGATGGTGACCATAGTAATTATGACAGGGAGGCAGCAAGCTATAGCCCACAAAAACAAAACTCAATTTCTAGCTCTAACATTTATGAACCCTTTCATGTCATGAAATGGGGTCACCTTCTCTTGCCTTGCTTACTTCACAGGGTTTTGTGAAGATTAAAGAATGTATGCCAAGCGTTAACTGTAAAATGCTATGTTTGATTACAGGTGCCACATATGGATTAAATGTGCATTTTATATATATATGTATATATAAATATATACATATACACGCACATAGTAATACATAATCCATTACTATCCTAACTTATATTAATACAGTATTATGCTTCTGATATTCTTATGTATTAGAAGAAAATAAAATTTACATGTCAATTCATGAAGCATCTATGACTTTACTTACAAGCCCACAAGTTAGCCTGTTCCTGTTTCACTGGATGCTAGGAGAAGACACAAGACTCCTGAGTCAGAGACAAAGGACTTCACTACACATAGCACAGCAGTAGCCAAAGTGTCAGCATGGTCCCTTTGGCTCCCTTGTCTCTGAAATCCCATGGGGATGACTTGGAGAGGTCAAGACAGATGTTACATATGCAGTGGGTTTGCACCTCAACTGAGGACCACTGAGCTTGGCATTTTTACTGCTTTACAGTAAACAGAAAAAAAGACTTCTCTTTATTTAGGGTGATATGCTATCTCATTACTTAACATTGCTTACTGCAAATACAATCCTGAGAAATGGCCTAGGTAACAGGAGTTAGGGCCTTGCACTCAGCATGCCCAGCAAAAAATGTGCTGGATGGATGCTCAGAGCCCATGGCACATTACCTCTCCCAACCTTTGGATGAGATAAAACATGACCTCTCCCAACCTTTGGATGAGATAAAATTTGATGTCTGTTTTGCAATTTTGCTAAAATATTAAATAGAAAAGAATGGTAAAATTCAGTGACAATGCATCCAGAAAAGCAATTCACTTCCACTTCTGGAACATCTAGCTGGCTATGAAGGCCCTGACCAACATTTCCTAAAACTTACAAACATTTCCTAAGACTTGCATATATTTTATGCAATTGAATTTCTTATGATGTGACTTAGGAGTTATGGGCGAGTCTTACAGTGCAGACATTCCCACTTAAATGTCAGGAATTTTATGTATCTGCAGCTCTAGTGCATGGCACACAGAATCACACAAATGGTTGGTGAACATAGTCTAGTTTCCTGTCTTCCTATGTCTCAGCAGGAGATTCAAAATATCAAGGAAGATGAATATTATCAAAAGTTGTGGTGACCTCTTAATAGCATGATCATCTGGAGAGACTGAAGGCATTACGCAGGGTCAAGACTGTAATGACCTGCAATCAAAAAACCTTACAGACTTGAAGCTGAGTCCGTCGTTAAGTAGGCATATAGATCATATAGATACTTTTCTATCTTTAAATGTGGTGGGGATGAGATGGGGGTTGAAGTAAGCGAATTTAAATTCACTTTCTAGTGAGACTAGCATCTAATCCCGGTGGCAAAACTTGTTTGGACACACCACTACATTCTAATTCTAAAATCAACAGCTGTGAGGTAGAGATCTCAAACCAAGCATGAATGATCACCATTCTTTTTTGTTTTAAAGTGATTTTTATTACTTAGGAAACTTGCCCATGATTAATGTGATTGAAAATGCCACTTTAACTGCAGTTGTAAAGTTCCTATTGATTCCTTATTGGAGTAAGAGACAGAGTACTACGTTAAAAAACTTCACTATCCTCAGCACTTTAAAAAATGCCCAAAGAGTTTTGTCCTCTTGTAGCAGGCACACTCAAGAGCCTTCGTATGAAGAAAACAAATGGAACCCAGAATGAATTAGCCCCTTAGTAAAAGTTCCTGTTAGTCCCTTGCACGAAGAACAAGAGTTCATGTTAGTTTCTTGCACGATGCATTCTAGATAAGGGCAGCCTTTGAAGCTATGTGGCCAGCAAAATCAGCATGCCAGTGTTTCCACAGGATGATGGGAATGTCACTGTGATGAGCTTTTCATCCAAGGTCTGAGTAGAGGTGGCAGAAAAACTATTCTGATCTATGCTACATCATTTCTAGATAATTGAAGGATAAAGCCTGGACTATCTCCTGTAACTTACTCTTTGAACCTTATTATCTTATCCTATTCACTTTACCCCACTGAATTGCTTTTACAAAATTTATCTTGGAGGAGGGACATTTGTCATCAGCAGATTCAAAACCTACTTACCACACCTTGCTGTTGCAATGTCTAGCAAACTCCAGTTGAGGACATTACCCTCGGCTTCTGTCTTGTGAAGGCATAAGGAGACCTAGTGACAGAAAGGGGTCGGCTTTTCATGAGTGACTTTGTTCTCTTGTGAACAATGAAAATCAGAATCATGGAATGTGTGATTATTTTCTTCTCTGTGAATGACCTTGTATTGTTCTGAATTTTCACCTTAAATCCACTAATTGAAAGTTATTACTTTATTTTAAAAATAGTGCTTGAAGAAAATAACCCTCTTGTGGTTTTAACAAGTACTCTAAAACTAGAACTCTTTTAAAAATGACACATTTTGTAAATGGAAAGAAACAGTAATATTAATTTTGAAAAGACTGTTGATGTCACTGTGGTTTATTAGGTAAATACAAAGTATAGGCTCTTGCATTTTTTAAAAAGCAAAACCAAAGAGATTAGAAACCAAGTACACATATCCTCTTTAGAAGAGAAACATAAATCAGTTTTAGCAATTAGGCACTTAAAAATGTAAATATAAGACAACATTATAGAAGTATAAACTATAGTTACACTCCTAAATTCCTCCTGAAATGTTTACAAACACAAAATCACAAGCATGGAAAACAAATTTCCTCTTTATCAAAAAAGGAACCTGAATTTGAATCCAATGTGATAAACCAATGATTAAGGTACTGGTGGGTAGGAGAAAAGAGCTTCTGAAATTTACATATTTGATTAAAATGTAAGCATTTCATAAAACTATCACAATAGCATACAGTAGATATCATAATGAAAAATATATGTCAGGAAAATAATGAATCTAGACTTAAAATTTTACTTTACAACAAGGCACTTAACACATTGAAACAGTACAGTAAATTTCCAAAAGAATGCAATTGGATACCTCTGAAACCTTGTAATAATATTTCTTTTGTGAATATACAGTAACATAACCATACATTTTGCAGCATTAATCATTGCATAGGAGGTAAATTAAATAATGAATTCTGACTTGGCAATTAGATTAGTTTTTGTTCATCGTTTCCTCTTTTTCTTTTAAAGGACAGTTTTAAATAATTCCACAATAAAGCACTCTTCTCATTCATGATTTATTTAGAACACAGCATAATGAGTAAGAAAATAAATCAGAACTTATAAGGTGTGTGTATCTGTATAAAAACTTATCTTTGGGTACCATTGACACGATTTTCAGTGTTTGGGTGTTGAAGTCAAGAGCACTTCTTAATAGAAGAAATATTTTCAGCAACTGAGTCAGAGGAGTTAAATTATTGCAACACAAGGACATTAAAAACAAATACTAAAAATCTTTATATATATAAATAGAAAAGCCTTCAACACATGGCATATAACTTATAATATGCTTGATTTAAACATGTAAACTCATTTATTAAGAAATTCCTTCTCACACTTCCTTACACTACAGAGGCTAGTGCATTAAGATTGGCTTAAAGTTTTCATCAGTTTTACAGTGCAAAACAAAAACAAAAAAGAATTAAGAAAGAAATGTTCAAACTATTCAAGGGGCAAGATGTGAACTTTCAATTAAAAAAGAAACTGCATGAGTTCTGTCATGTAAAAAAAAACCAAGACAACAAATTTGGTGTTTCAAAGTAAACAAAACATAGGTCATTATAAAGGGAGACACTAATGATTGTGATCATGAGAGGTAAAAATGTTCTACAAATTTTCTTTGATCAAATGGATACAAGATGAGAATTACAAGTGCCTGTAATCTGAGCACATTTTACCTTTGGGAAAGATTTAAAATGCTTTTAAAATAATTCCTTTCACATGATACTTTCAGATTATTGGCAAACAACAGAAAACAAATGCCTTTCAAAAACTTGAAAACAGGCTTTTAAAAGTGGTGTTTGCATTCCAAGTCATAAAGTATATTGCCACAAGGGGGCAATGGTAATACAAGAAATAACCCTAATGCAATGTCATCCACAAACCAGAGTAGACTCAATGCTTACTCTCAAAACAGCCTTCCTGCCACAGCAAAACTTGTTTCCCAAGATGCCAGTAAAGTAAGAAATTCACAATTAGTTCAAGTGGACTCAGGAAAGGATGCTTTATTTTCAGATCTAGTGGACGAGCTCAAAAACTAGAATCTGAGAGAACTTCATTTGAAATGATTTAGAAAAAAAATGTGGCATACTCCATAGGAATTATATGTTATAGGTATTTCACAGACAACCTAAATTACAGGAAAAGCTTCAAACAGGAGCATAGACTTAAAAAAAACAAGGATAATAAGATATGTATCTTAACTGGCAAAGAACACGTACTCCAAACATTTATGATTTCAAAGGCAAGATCATACTTGTTTTATATCCCAAACTGGCACGTTGGGTCGAAGCTCAAGTTTTCTTTCCTACATGTAAATGGGTTTTACTATTTGTTTTATTTTTCCATCTTGAAATTTTGATTCCCTCACCCTTATTTGCAAACCATGGACTTCCTCAACTCAATGACAGAGCTATACGACACATGCGTGTAAAGACATGGCAGCGGCAGTGTCCACATTGGCATCACAGGTGTTTTTAAAGTTCTTTAAAAGGTGATGGTTTTTTAAAAATAAAAAAAAACTGGATTACTTGACTAAAATCCAAGGCTGTTTCAAGGGTCTGTAGTAATTGGTGCACAATTTTTTATTTCATTAAGTTTAAACACTTATTCAATAGACGAAAAGTGAGTTATCCCGACACAGCTGAATAAGGCTGTAAGGTGTATCAGTCTGTTTTATTTGAATTAGAGGCTCAAGGAAAATACCAGTGTCAGGAGCGCAAAATCCAGGCTTCTGTGTCAGATGATTTTCTTCATAATCGGGTAAGCAGGAACTTAAAAATCAGTGTTTTCAAGCAGAACACCTTGTTCTTGCACAAGTGTTGCTAGTTAATAAATGAATATAAGCGAACATTATATAGAATTATGTCTAAACTCATGAGGTAAACTAGGTATATGTTTATTATTGGTGTATTTAATAAGAAATACTAGAAAATTCCGTGTGCTTCAAAGCCTGCCAAGGATGTTTGGGGTTTTAATTCTTGTTTAAAATAACTGAATTAAAGAGTCTTGCTTCATGACTTTAAACTCAACTACCTTTCCTTTAGTGATTATTCTATGACATACAGAAAAAGCCATTCTGAAAACATACACAAGATTTTAGCACCAAAGGATGTTGACCCTTCTGAACGATTTGCATTGTGCTTTTCTCAAGCAACTTAAAGGTCAATTTTGTGTAGTCAAGGCTGACTAGTTTATAATGATAAATTTGGGGATGTTTTCCATTCTAAATGAAAGAAAAATTTCACCTTCAATATAAACATAACTGCCTCCTTCTACCTGCATTGGCCTCTCCACCCTCTGCCCTAGTGTTGATAGCTTTGCAACCTTAAAACTTTTCTAAGGTTTTAAAAGTCTTGCAAATTAACCTTCAAGTAGTTAAGAAATTAAGCCAAGAATTATCCAAAAGATCCAATAGCATTAAATAATGCACTAAATCTGGTAACATTAAATCTGATCAGATTTTTTAATCCATTTTTGGGCATCACCTTAAAGAAATTTAGAAACAGTTATCCCCCTTCACTGTGTAGCTGTAACTAACACACTGATTCCGAGAGTATATTATAGTGCAGCACCATGTTATTTTCACAGGGTAAAAGTAAAATTACTCAATTGTGGCATATGTCCTTAGGACTAGTTATAAGAAGCTTAGTCTCTTGCTAAAAGCAAGGATACATTAACTTTCAGGTTCCATCTTGGTTTTTCCATAAAGTACAACATAAAAAGGAAGAAATCACCTTCAATGAAATTTGACCAAATATATTTCTGTGCTCCAATTAGGAGCCCTAAAATTGATCTCACACCAGGGCCTGACCTGGAAAGAAAACAGGCTCATTGCCCAAGTGGCGTGAACCTCAGTTGACACACACGTGTTTTCAGCCTGTGCTAGAAGAGTTGACTGCCCTGGGGCACCAGATCCAAATTTACAGGGCAGACAGCATCTAAGTGTGTACTCAAGGGTCACTCATTAGCAGAAACCATCTCATGTTTCCTGTGTATCTGTCATAGAGATTTTAAAGTGAAACATTTACACATATGTAAAATCTGTGGAGTGTGTCAAATACTTTCGTGTTTACTTGGATCAGCTTTCCTTTCTAAGATAAAATGATCTTTTAAAAACAAAACAAAACAAAAAAAGTGATATGTAGCGCATTGGGTGGCAGCAGCAGTGTGCACTCCTGGACTCAACCCGAACTTTCCCCGTGACAGGGTAGAAACAAAATTCACCCAAAGCTGAAGCACAACCCATGGATCTCCTCCTTGCTAAACCTAATGCTAAAAACCACTCTCAACATTAGGCTGTTCTATTTACACAGTGGCTGTAGATGTCCAGATATTTTATTTAAAATATTAACACATCTTTCTGACCTTGGGATGAAAAATATCCTGAAAAAATTCTTTAGTAGAGGGTTTTGGTGGAGAAAGAATAGAGGAAGGAGGAATATGTTCTTTGGCACCTCTTTAACAAGCTCATTAGTAAAGTCCCGGGGTAGGGGCTTGTCACCAATGAATGAAGAGCTGCAGGAGAATGTATCTTTCTCAGGATGAAGAAGAAAACCAGTCAAAGGGTAATACTTTGTTCACCTTTCTAATCATTTACACAAAATTTGGTCCATTTCTTCATTTACCAGTCAGTTCTCCTAAAATAAAAAACAAAACTATACCTTTGGTTACAGCGTTAACTCTTTTGGTGTAAGAGCTGATGCCTTTGTTTTGCTCCTCAGGTCGATTTCTCATTGTCTTCACCAATCTTCTGAACCCGTGAATACTTTTTGCATGATGATTTGAAGCAGCCAGGAGGCCAAGACAGCGGCCAGGAGAAGCAGCAAGGAATTGAGCCTTGTACATTTTTCTCAAAAAAATAAAAGATGGGGAACCACCATGCTCGAGATAAGAAATTAGTCTGTGAAGAGACCTTCAAGTTCTGTAAATGGTAGAAAAAAATTTAAATGAGACATATCTTTCTCAATTTGCATCCTAATTATTTTCTTAAATTGTCATTCACTGTAACCTAGGGAAAACAGAATTCAGAATCACATGGCAGTAATGATTTTCATGTCCTTTCCCTAACTCTACCATGACTCTAGTACCCTAACACACCTAGGTGTCTTTCCTTCCTTTGTGGCTCGTGCAATTTCTTCTGCCTGCAATTCCAGTAAGAATGGAGACTCTTGGAATGGATGTCAGAATTACTCAGGAGGAATAATTTTCAGGATGTGTGAGTGATCAAATCTAGGGGCCAAGCAAGTCAAAGAGTGAAAGAAGAGCTCAGAAGGTTGAACACGTTTAAGAGGAAAGATGAAAATTTTGGTTCAGTGGTGTCAGTAGTCACCTAGATGGAAGTGTAAGAAGGAAGATGGAAACAGGAGACTACAAAATAGGAAACAGAGCTACAAAAAGAAAGAAAGTAATCCAAAGAAAGAGCATTTATTAGTGGACACCAAGAGTTGGACGTAGATCCTTTGGAAATGTCATATTTCAATTGCTCACAAATTCTCCAAATTGACAATATGGCAAGTCTATTCAAAGATAAGTAAGTCATGGTACACAGACCAACTCTATTACACCAAGGACACATACCAAGACTAGGAGAAAACAGAGACTGGGAGGAATAATTCTGCCTTGGGACCAGAGGAAGAGAGCAAGAGAAGGCTTCCTCAAAGAGGTGGCATTTGAGCTAGCTCTTTAAGTTTGAATGGGAGAAGAAAGAAAAGGCATCTGGAAACAAGGAAGCAGCAGTAGCAAATAAGGAAGAATCAGAAGGGAAGCCAGAGAGCACCATTATCACCAAAGGATATACCAAATCCAGTCATTCATAAGCTATTTATTTTGTGTGATTTTAAACAATAGCTGCTATCGGCCGGGCATGGTGGTTCACGCCTGTAATCCTGGCACTTTGGGAGGCCGAGGCGGGAGGATCACCTGAGGTCAGGAGTTCAAGGCCAGCCTGGCCAACATGGTGAAACCCTGTCTCTACTAAAAATACAAAATAAAAATTAGCTAGGCATGGTGTTGTGCACCTGTAATCCCAGCTATCTGGGAGGCTGAGGCACAAGAATCGCTTGAACTTGGAAGGTGGAGGTTGCAGTAAGCCAAGATTGCACCACTGTACTCCACTTGGGCAATAGAACAAGACTCTGTCTCAAAAAAAAAAAAATTAAAAAAAAATAGCTGTTACCTTCTCCTTAAAATTAATTTAAGTTGAAGGCAGGGATTATGTCTTACCCAGCTGCACTACAATGCTTTTACAGAGAAGGTTCCTAAATTTTAATTTAGTACATATATTTCTTCATTCTAGTTTAAGTTACCTGAATTAGCAACACACTGTGCTCCATAACCTTATGGCATTTTTATCCATAAATGGCATTCATATTTGTGAAGTGCTTTGCTGTATTTTAAAAAGCAGTAATGGATATATGTTTAAGTGAATGTGGCAACATCGGTTATCCCCATTAGGCTATCTAAAACTCCACGACATGAAAAGGGTCCACTGCATTCAAAGAAAAGAAATTATCCAAGCATCTTCACTGCTCTCACCTTTTCATTGGCCATTGAATGGTACCACCAAAACAGTCGTGTTGTGATATAATAAGCAATGATCACATCGATAGTGTAGTGTTCATGTGCTACAAGAATGCAGATGATCCCGGCAGCACTCAGCAGCCAGCAGATTAAATGATACCACCAGAAGTGACGAGGCGAATCTGGACAGTAGAAAAATTACAGAGTTAATAAGATTCCCAGAGATGAATGTAATGATTACAGTCTGTCCTAACGACCTTAAGTAGAATAACCCAGGATCAGGAAGTCACCAGAAAGATAAAACTGATAACCTAAACTGAGTCACTATGAACTGCCCAGGATCTGCTCAGGTAGGAGGGAGGCAGAGGAGCTCCCTGGCAGTAGGCATAATAGTCATTCACTGGGGAAGCTGGTAACGCTAGACATTCTAGGCCTTGCCCACGTGAATAAGCTGTTTAATAAGAAAGAACAGAATTGTTTCTTACTAGGTTGGCTGGAATTGCTGCATACTGGCTCACATAAAGGAGCCACTTTCCCACTGGAAAGAAAGATAGTAGCAGTCAAAAGAAAAGGTGGCTGTGTATGAAAATAAGGGGGGAAATGGGAAAGCAGGAGTAATTTCAGGTTTTAAATTTATATTATTTCTCCAGGGGTATGTGTAGAGTAAGGGGGTCAGAAGGAATGGCATTATGGCTAGCAATATTTTGATTCTCAGCAATTTTACACTGTTATTGCCAATAGAAACTATAAAACATTCCCTCTGTAAAGGTTAGGATTCCTAACCATTCACTTATGGACTCAGCCTTCCTGGTATGGCCACTTAAAAGTTCATTCTACTTACTAGCTGTGAGACAACTGTGGCACTCACTGGTTTAAACATGATGGTCCTCCCCTTCTCACACAGTGTTAATGACAAATATAACTGAAACCAGAGTTCATCTCTAGCAGTCTGGTGATCTATTTTAAAGTGGTATTAGCTCACAATAAAAGTTAATCCAATAAACTGAAATTGATTTCATATTTAACTATGTTTACATTTATAGTGATATTTACGTTCACATGTAGAAAGATGATTGAATAGCAAAAGGATCCATTTCCAGAACTTTATACTTATTTATTTTTTGAGAGAGAGTTTTGCTCTTGTCACCCATGCTGGAGTGCAATGGCACGCTCTTGGCTCACTGCAACCTCTGTCCTCTGGGTTCAAGCGATTCTCCTGCTTTAGCCTCCCAAGTACCTGGGATTACAGGGGTGCGCCATTATGTCTGGCTAATTTTGTATTAGTAGTAGAGATGGGGTTTCACCATGTTGGCCAGGCTGGTCTTGAACTCCTGACCCCAGGTGACCTGCCTGCCTCAGCCTCCCAAAGTGCTGGGATTATAGGCATGGGCCACTGCGCCCAGCCCATTTCCAGAACTTTAAATGAAATACCAAATCAGGTATCATTCAAATATAATCTCTTGGTAAAACTAGCCGTTGCTCTGTTGGTCCCAAATGGCACACAGTAAGAAAATAAACCTGTATTGCATTTGAAAGTCTGATTTTCTAATTTTGGATATATTCCTTATTACTTGTCAGTTACTTCATTCTGCCACTAAGTTCTGGAAGACAACTCATGGAATCTCAGAAATTTAATGGGAGAGGCCTTACTCTTGCAGTCTTAGAGGCCAGATCCAGTCCCCATAACTGTTGTGTTAGACTCAGGACATTAAAAATTGAACCAACATTGAGAAATCTGGAGGTCTCACTAAATATGCATTCCCCAGCGCCTCAAACCCTACCCGCTTCCCACCCCCAAGGTCTCTTAGCAACCTTGCTTCCCAACTTATAGGTCTGGGATTTACCTTAGAAGTTCAAAATGTTTGGGCAAACTATAACTATTTTGCATTTGTTTATTCACAAGAAGCAAAGCTGAAGTAGGTCCAGAGGTGGCCTGAATCTTCTTTTTACTACTCATGGAATTGCAAGCGAGGTTTTAGGAATGGCTGGAAACCCCAGCAGTGCTTTCTCATAAAAATGTATTTCCTATTACGCTACCACATTGGGCCCACCACTCATTAACTGAGAACACTGGCTGACCCAAAGAAAAGATTGAATAGAAGCTGTTTTGAAATAGAAATGGCAAAATGGTAATCCTCTTACTTTCTCATTCATCCCATAGGGATAACAATGAGCTAGATGATGACACAAATAATAGTTAACATCATTATCTGTGTAGAATTCTAGCCCTAGGGCGCATTAAATAATAGAGACAATGGACTTGGTAGGGTGGCCAGGTAAAAAAACAAAAAACCAAAAAACTGTTCTCTACTAGCCAGATGATTGGCACTAACAGCTAGTCTGATTTCTCCAGGCTAATTTTATCATGAACCTACCCCCCAATTATAATATTTGCACAACTGTATGAAGCCCTCCCTTGCTAACCCCGAAATGGTCCTGGTGCCACATTTTCATGTGCTCTCACAACTAAATTTAAATCTACTCATGACAACAGAGCAAACAAGGAGAGAGTCCAAACTGATCAAAAGGCGGGAAAGTAAAAAAATATATATATAAATGATGCATCTAATTCTAGAAGCAGACTTTTCAAAGAAACCACTGGAACCACTGCTTACTCAGAACAAGAACATATGGTATAATTTAGAAGATAAATGTTTTTCCTAATTGCATAGAAAAAAACAGACAAACATGGAATGCTCTGCTTACATACAGAACTGACTATAAACTGAGTTTGTGTTAAGTATTACAGATTTGTCCCTCTATTTCTCATCAAAAATTGGAGAAAGCAGAATGGTATTCCTTGCATGCTATATATAAATTTACACAATTTTAGAAACCTCTAGTCAAAATCATGTCTTGGGAAAAAATGTCTCTACATACTGAGTGGCCTTCATTAAAGTATAAAATCAATCACAAGTTGCCTCGCTGTTGCTCTGAGGTGAAAGAATGTACAATAATGAGCAATGTCCCTGCTTATAGATAAGTACACTATTCCTTGGCAATACAATAGAGTTAGCCAGCTTGAATTTCCAAAGTTCTAAACAGAGCCAAGAAATTAAAAGCAAAACCTCTGGATTCAGCCTGCTTCAACATGAATACCTGCTTCTCAGAATGATGTCTGTGCACCGTGGCCAAGTCACTTTCTCTATGCTTAAGTTTACTCATATGGGAAAAAACAGTGCATCCCTCAGAGGGTGGTTGTAAGGATCAAATGAGTTAATTTACATCAAGGCCCTAGAATAGTGCCTGGGACAGAGTATTATGTCTATTTGCTATTATTGTTAATGATATGGTTTGGCTGTGTCCCCACCCAAATCTCATCTTGAATTGTAGCTCCCATAATTCTCACGTGTTGTGGGAGGGACCTGGTGGGAAATACCGAATCATAGGGGTGGTTTCCCCCATACTGTTCATGTGATAGTGAAATAAGTCTCACAAGATCTGATGGTTTTATGAGGGGAACCCCTTTTGCTTGGTTCTCATGCTCTCTTGTCTGCTGCCATGTAAGACGTGCCTTTTGCCTTCCACCACGATTGTGAGGCCTCCTCAGCCACATGGAACTGTGAGTCCATTAAACCACTTTTTCTTTATAAATTACCCAGTCTTGGTTATGTCTTTATCAGCAGTGTGAAAACACTAATACAGTTAATATCAGTTGGTTTTCAGTTATTTTAGAAAACTGAATCTAAGTTTCCTGGGGGTGTTTTTATTACTTTAAACCTACAGTGCCTTCACTCTGAAATGCACCTCTTCCCCCACCTCCACCCTCATCCCCATCTTCTTCTGTAAGTTTTTTATGAACCTCAGATTAGAGATAAGATCCTAAACTCAAATGTACATCTACACTAGAAAATGACTGATCTTACATAGCATACTCATGGAACTTTCCTTGGGAAAATTAGAGTTAGAACCATAGCAACATATATCTTTCCATCCAAGCCCCCAGAACCAATAACTCAATATTAAAAATGGAGTGACTAAATTTAAGGAAGAGACCATCCTCTGATGATGGTGCAGAGACAGATCCAGGACCCACCCCACCACCCCAAGAGTGTGAGAACAGAAATAAGGGAAAAGCTTTTAAGTCAAGTATGAAGACCCCACATGTATCCCACTATTCTCCCTACTGCAGGTCTGTATGTAGAATTTACAAAGGAAGCAACAAAAAGATGCTACAATTCTCACAAAAAAGACTTGACTTCATCTACTACAGAGAACCTCAACTCTTTTGTCATCTTACCCTCAAAGCAGAACTTAAATACCCCAGATAATCAAAGGGGCAATAATTCACTTCTGCACCACTGAAGATAACTCTTGACTTCCACACCACCATTCAATTAAGATAAACCTATTTGGATGAACAAAGGGCCAAGAGAGGAGTGAAGAACAAGGAGGACAGGGGAGGGGAAGCTGCCTTCTGCTGCTCTCTGCTGAAAGACCCCCTTTTAAATATGCCCAGTGAAAAGGATTAAGATAAACCTCTGAAAAATACTGGCATGAGGTAACTTGGAACTAGATATGAAGGGTAATACTGACCAGCTTTGCAAACATGAAGGAAGAAGCATTATTACTTCAAAAAGATTTTGAGGTAATAGGCCTAAATATACAAATCCTCTGAAATATATAAAAATGGGACCTACTGGGCAGCTAAAACAGTACAACCCTACAAAGAACAAGACATGATTTTGGCCATAAAACCTACTAGAAAACCCAAGGATTTTGTATAATGTGAACTAAGCATATAAATATAGAAAGAGATTTTTATTTCTTGCCACCACATTTCTTCTTGAGAAGACAATAATCCGTATTGGCAAAATGGTCCATGAAGACTCCTATGAAAGCATAGAAAGTGCTAGAAGATGATGAAATTAGAATAAAGTGGGACTTGGAAATGTTTTAAAAAGGGGAACACATTAACCGAATTATTTGGAATGCTAGAATGGAAGTGTCCTACAAATAATTCAAAGGTCATTACATCTGTCTTTAGAATGTACCAATCCTTTTTTTGCAATAAAATTAACAATTAATTCCAATATTAAGATAGCTTTTCATACCTTAAGAAGTACTAACCAAGAAGGGAGATGTTTTAGAGGCATGTTAAATGCTAGAGAGAAGCCAGGGCCAGGTTTTAAGCCTTCAGGGTTCAAATCACATATGAGTAGTTGAAATTTTATATATTATTTATATATATATATATATATGTATATACACACACACACACACACACACACACACACTGACATACATATATACACACACATCTGTCTCTTTCACAGCTTATCAATCCCAAGAGAATAAGGGCTCCTATCAATTTCAGGACCCAGGGATCCCTCTCACTATAGCTATCAGTTCAGTGGGAATGGGCTATTACTTACATTCTTTGATGAACAAATAAGTCAGTGTCAGCGTAACCGTGTGACCACTGAAGAGGAAGTCTCCACATAAGATATGTGATCCAGTGATGGACAATCCACCACCAGAAATCAATCGTAGAATCCGTTGAACTTTTGCCTGAGAGTCTCCATTGAGCTGAATGACACAAGAAGATTAAGAAGGGAATTTACAAGTGGCTAAAATCATGTTTCAGTCTAATTGTGTGACTCTTAGAAAGGCCACCAGGTTGTGATTTTTTTTTTCTTTTTAACCTAGAAAGTCAAACAGAATCCAAGGAAAAGCTCCTCAAACTGGGTTTTATTCATTTATTGGCAAGTTTTACTGACATGTTTTACATTATTCAATACGTTACTAATAATATGTCTTGGTGGTGGTGTGTCCTTGGGCAAAGCTTTTAAATATATTAATAACCAATGACTTCACCACAGCTATGTGCTAAAAAGCAGATCAAAGCTACTTTCTTTTTGCAGGGGGAAGTGAGGGTTTTGAATGGTTAATATTTGATTCAGCTGCATACCACATTACCAATATTCTCTACAGTGTATTGGTATCTTGTATTAGGTGGGCAGCCTAAAGTGGACAGATATATAGCTGCATTAATGTCTGATCAAAACATTTACAATTAAGAAGAGGAGTTGCAACTCATTAAATAATTTAAATAGGTTTGAAAATGATGGATTAGAGATGTACTGGCAGCTTTAAAAATGAGTAGCTTTGATTAGGAAAAGCATCCCCTAAAGAAATAGTCTGTGTGCTACGGCAGGAGGCTGGGAGAGCTCCTTTGGACAAGATGCAGCAGCCCCGCAAAGCCATTGTGATGACATGAGAAACAACGCTGGGCTAGGCCAGGGGCCAGAGAGGTTTGTACCCCATTACAATTTAATCATACAGGAAGGAGTTGGTCCAAACTGTAGGCATAGAAAATTGGAATACTGAATTATTGAGGTGCTAGATAGGGTGGGGGATTCAGATCAGATAAGTATAAAGCAAACTGAGAAAATCAAAGAACAATGCTCAGAAAAAAAATCATGTAATAGAATACATGGAAGAGAAATACAGAAAGACCTTTTTCTTTTCTTTCTTTTTTTTTTTTGAGACAGGGTCTTGCTCTTTCACCCAGGCTGGAGTGCAATGGGTGGCACATTAGGTACAGGAGAGACCAACTCGGCTGCTGCCAAACAGGAAAGCTTATCATCTACACTGTTTCTTCCATTAAGAAGGTAAGTATCTGAGGTCGGGAGTTCGAGATCAATCTGACCAACATAGAGAAACCCTGTCTCTACTAAAAAAAACAAAAAATACAAAATTAGCCAGGTGTGGTGGTACATGCCTGTAATCCCAGCTACTTGGGAGGCTGAGGCAGGAGAATCACTTGAACCTGGGAGGTGGAGGTTGCGGTGAGCCAAGATTGCGCCATTGCACTCCAGCCTGGGCAATAAGAGCAAAACTCACCTCAGGAAAAAAAAAAAAAAAGAAGAAGATAAGTGTTTGGCCACCTATGGCCAAGATGAGGGATAGCTCGCCCTAGAAAGCTTTCTCAGGGAAGGGGAATGTTGCTCTCCCAGCCAAACATTCTTGTATGTGGAAAAATAGGTTTGCAAAGCTAAATCATTTTACGTAATCCTTTTATAATAACGGGGCCAACACTTATGTAAACACACTTTGAGGAACACAGATTGTCTGACTGTAAATCAAAACTTGGGTTGGAGGTTGAAGGAAATTCTAAGCAAAAAATTAAAAGTGAACCATAGGATACATAAGGGAGAAGGCAACTGGAAAACTAGGAAAGCAAAGCTTTCACTGTCATGGCTCTTGTAAGCATGTCTGGTGAGTTACAAGTTGTACAGGCATCAATTACTATAACAGATATGACACTTTTCCATAGTGAGTGGCTTCCATATACAAAGTTCTGCCATTGCTTATAGTCATGAAGGACATTCTATAGAGTCAGCAACACAGGAGACAAGATTATCTAATAGCTTTGTAACCATAAAAATCTAAGCAGCACCTAAAGCCAGCAGATGAACCAAATTTAGAACACAACTCTGATGCCTGTTCTGTAACACCACCTCACCTCTAGTCAAACTAAGTGATTTGTGTTTGTTTTACTGAACCATGATTCAGGCATGTATGGCTTGCTTATGCTTCAGGAAGGGGTCCCAACAAGTGAACCTGGGAGATGATTAGTAAGGATGTTACTAGAGGTTCCACTATGACTATTTGTAGCTTGGCTATCCAACGGCACTGATGTGGCTTCCGAAGATTGCAACTCTTCCACGGAGGACAATCTTTAATTTACTTTCTTTCTGTAATCATAGCAATTCATCCTGCAAACCTCATCCGTTACTAAGATGGGTTTGCCTTCTTTTCTGTGGCCATTTCTCCATTTAACACATTGCAATAGCCCCTTAGAAGTGTTTATTACACTTCTGAACTTCTCCCACGCCTTAAATTAGCTTCACTAAAATCAGCCAGTGTTTAAATTCAATATGTACACTGTTTTAATTACAGATATTTTCTGCTTTGATGGCTTTGGAAAAGTATAGCTTCTCCAAACCACACCTATATTTGGTGAGGGAGACTGTGGACATCTTCAGAGAAGCTTGATTTTTCTTTCACCTCAGACATCTGCTTAGTGTTCAGTAAAATATGATGTTAGACTTCATTCCTTTGTCCAGAAAGCACATGATTTGTAATTTTCCATTTTGTAAACCAGGGTGCACTGAAGTCCGAGATGATTAACAGCTCTCTCAAGAACTCGCTCTTCCTGGATAAACTGTAATTCCTTCTTAGGACGGTTTCAGAAGACATCCTCACACACTATCTCAGTCAAAGGCCACTCTCTCTTTCCAGCTGCTAAGAACCTTGGGGTCATCCTTGACTTCTTTCTGTCAAACCCATATCCAACTTATTAGCATATCCTATATCCCAAACTGAACAACTTCTCATTATTTCCACTGCTACCACTAAGGCTGAAGTTCCTATACTGGGCTGTGAGACCCTATGTGATCTGTGGTCTGCACACCCCGACCCTTCACAACTCCACTCTGAGACACCGGCCTCCCTACTCTTCCTTTAACCCACTGTGAATAAGCAATGTTTTAGCCTGCAGCTCTCATGCCGTCCACATGGCTCTCTTCCTTGTCTTGGTTCCTGCCCAAATGTTCCATTATTAAAGAAGCCTTTCCTGACTTCTATATCAAATAGAACCCTCAAGCACCCTTTCACCTTACTCACTTTTGCTGTTCTGCTTGTGACAATCACCTGACAATCACCTGACTTATCAGCATGTGACAAATTATGAATTTGTTTATACTTTGTCATCCCTCAATAGACTATAAGCTCCAGAAGAGGGACATTGTTTGGGTTACTACGATCCCTGGTACATAAGCTTAATGCCTGTAGAATGAATGCATTAATGAATGAGTAAATGAGAAGGTAAAAAAGCAGAGTCAAACCTCCAATGGTAATTTTCATTTAGCAGAAAATACATTTTTTAGCACAAAAGATATATATTTTATAAATACATTTTAATTTCTTCCCCTCAAATCTAAATAGAAAATAGAAAAGATGCTAGATTTCAGTTAACACATAGGGAAGTGTCTAGAAGAATGTATAATAAAGGGTAAGTGATCAATAACTGTTTGCCTGATTTCTTCTAAGTGGTAGTTTGGAGGTACTGACCTTTGGAGCACACTGGAAATGCATTCCAGGCACAGGTAGAGTAGTAACATACATTGTAATGCAGCGATACAGGTATAAAGTTCCAATAATAAAACAGAATCTGCGTCCCACTATTGACCTAAAGGAAAAAGTAGGGATGGGGAAAAACAAGTTTACTGGTTGTTTTTATTCCTAACGAAAAATAAAACAATGTTTAACAGGATAAAGAATAATCGGTACAGAATGGCATTAACAAACAAACCACAGTTTCACAGAGTTTAAAGGCTTACTTGTGAGTTGCCCATCCCTACAGTTCCACGGAGAGATTTGCACCACAGTTTTCAGAAATGAAGATTCACATATTGCAATAAATCTAGGTGGTTTGGCTTCCAAAGGATGTGTGTGTGTGGAGTGGGGGAACTAAAGCAGACGAAGAGTCTACATTAATCACTTCTCCTCAAAGGCACTCTTTGCCAGAAAAAGAACCTGTCCGTATTTTCAGTCAACTCACTGCATTAAAACCCTCTCTTGAGAACATATGAAAGGAATAAGCAAGCCACAGTAACAGACAAATTAACTAATGAGCCAAGGTGACATTACATAATTAGACACATAGGGAAATGTGACAACACATTTAACCCACGGTATATAAGCAGGGTTTATTTGAGGACCATCTGAAGGTATTTTGACAATACAGGCATGAACTATTTTCTCTATGACTAAATAGATTTTCAAAAAACTCTAACTTGAAAATATCCAAAGTGTTCTCATACAGTTAATTACATTTAATAGTGAATGTGTAAGCTGATTATTTTATTCAATCTTGATCAAAAAAAGGATTAAAAAAATCCCAGAAGTCATTTTTCACTTTATATTTTTGTGGGAAGAAGGTTGTCTTAACATTAGCCCCTGTGCTTCATGACCTGAGTCCTTAGCCTAAGGCAGGCTTCCCAGTGGATGACGGAGGATCCTGTCTTCAAAGACCTAGACTTGCTAGGTGTAACTTCATTAGTACATAAAACATATTACTCTAGGTCTCTCATTTTCAGAGGTCTCAAGCTTTCAAGACTGGTAGTGATCAAAGACTTCTGAAAAAACAGGCAGTTATTTTAAGTTTTCCCTAAGACTGTGGTTCTGACATGAATCAAGGTCTAATTCAGATAACATTTGGAACTTCTAATTTCAAGAATTACGTATAAATATATATTTCAGCTGTCTGTTTCCAACAGCTATTTTAAGAATATTCCAAGGTTTCTGGGGTCAAAAAAAAAAAAAAAATAGAAGGGAACACCACCTAGACTGGTAGATGAGAGTATTTATTTATCCCCAAGGAATTTCTTTAAAGGCTTGCTATTCTAGTCTGCCTTTCCTGGTACTAAAAAGGAGCAGGTAATAAACAGTGCTGAATTTCTTCCCTTGGTTAAGGGAAAACCAATTTAGCCTTTGATCCAACCTCAGTGCTGTTTTGAATTGTGCTCCGAAAGAGTGCCGTTTTGAATTGTGCTCCATGCTGTTAGACAAGGGGAAGTAATAAGCAGAAATTATTATGAGTCAATTACATTCATTCCAGCATTCTGAGTTCAGCTGTACTCAGAACAGAAAACCAACTTAGAAGGTGAAAGATGTACTCTACAGCCTTATTTAGAAAAAGAACTAGTGCTAATGACTTTTTCCCACAGCTTTGAAAGGTGCTTTTAAAAGAGAGCAAGCAACATTCCTCATTCAGCTGGGATGTTCAAAACAGGTTATAAAAATTATTCTACTAGTTACTTAAAATGTAAGATCCAATTCTACTTCAAATGCAAAAAGGCAAACTTGTGTGAATTGCGATTGAAACAGTGGATATCATTAAAATGTATGGTCCAGCTATGTGACCATGAGTTTGGACATGTTGAAAATCTAAGGTGGTAGGTAGAGGCAGTTAACAATAACTATCTAATGAAAATTCAAAAAGGATCTAGATGAAAATATAGCTAAACTGAGGGAAAGACCGTACTTCAGGGTGAAGTCCACATACCAGATTCTGGACAATTTCTCTTTTCACACATATATCAATAAAACCTTGCTCTAAATAAAGGAGAAAGCAAACTATCTGCGGCCTTAGCAGACTATTACATTGTGTTAATTTCCAGACACTAAAGAGAAAAACACTGAAGTTCATAAATACATTTTTTGCTTTTAGCATAAAGCATCCTTTAACAATTTCAGGAGCAGGTTACTTTTTTAAGTAAAAGACAACTCATAGCTAAGTCTATTACTTAAGCATATTAAGGAAACACATGAAGAGTTATATTAAGGAAAATGCTTAGGAATGACTGCAGTTTGTGGAATAAGGTTTTAAGACTGCAAAGTTGCATTCGGGGAACTCTTTAAGATAGACTGAATTCCTCTAATCACAAAACAGAAACAGTGTTAGGATCTGAGTGGATATAACACATTGAGAGTTCTATAATTGATCAAGTAATGAAAAGTGTTACCAACTGAAAAACAATACAGCCAAATTTCTTTAAGAATGATCTTGTGGCATTAATACTGAAATCCTATTTGACTTGGAATCTTCAGATTGTATCCAAGTTCGCATACATTACATTTTTAAACTCCATATTATGGTCAGTGTTTTGATCAAAATCATATTTTAGTGATTTAATCACTACCATCCCAGTAGAAAACAAATGTCTAAATGATGAATGAGAGGAAAGGCGGAATTAAGGAGTCTTCGTTTTTATGGACTAGGAGTCAGAATTCACACAGAAAAGCAGAAATAACCACTTCAGGGCTATGTCCAATTCTTAAGTGTCTTCAAAGCAAAAATACCTGACTTATTTCTTCTTGATTTCCTACTATTCCAAAAATGAGGAGGCTGAACCCAGTGAAACATGAGCTCCTTTGTGGTGTCCCAGGAAAATCAGAGGGCAAGTTTACTTTAGAAATCTAAAAATCAAAACCGTATGGATCTGGTTCTAAACCCAGTCTCTTAAACTCTCGTAACTAGATAGCAAGCAAACAAAAAACTGAAACCACACCCACACACCCAGCCCCACAGAAATGTAAAATTTGAGAACTGAATCTAGGCAAACCTTGAAGCAGGCTATTGACTCTAGACCAATACAGACATCACATTATGAGTAATGGAGAAAAAAGTTTCTCAACCTGTTCCTTTTCCCACTTGTCAAGAGCCTGAAATAACAAACATGATGGAAGTGAATGTTATTCCTTTCCAAGCCTCTTGATTTATCATAGAAATACCATAGCACCAAGTTGCTGGAAGTCAGGAACTGCACCTGAAATTCATCAACTCTGAGTCACCCACCACAGTACTGCTGTACACTGCCGTTTTCATACACAGTCGCCCATCAAACACTTGCTGAATAGTGACTGCATTTATTCAATGTGGTAGAGCTTTCTACTGTTTCCTTTCATCAAATGTTTGGGTAAGACTGAATTTATTCGGAAAAAAAGGAAAAATAATCTCAATAACCCATCTATTTACTCAAAAACAAACCCATGGCAAATCCTCAAAACATTAGATTTACTTACTTGTATCTCAGAAACAGCCACTGGGTGATCCATAATCCAACTAATATAATCCCATTTATTTCTGATACAGAAAATGCCCATTTCACCCTATCAATGTAATCAAAAAACTTGTCTGGAAGTGGAGGGCTAAGCTCCTTGGGAGGGACCCTCTCATGTACAACTGTGATCATGACGGTTGTCAAGACGAGGTTGAAAACTGCATATATGAAGGCAATGCCCGTTTTCCACCACTCTAGTGGAAATTTGTTCCTTGATTCAGTGGGCATAGCAATTTGGATATAGTCCGGGTACTTTTTGGTGCCTTTTCGCAGCCCACTGGATAAGCTCTTGGGTTTACCATTGCCATTTTTGTTTTCTTCTTCAACAGGTTCAGCGGGTCTTGCGTAAGTGTTCGTAGGATCACTGGGTTGATTTTCCAAATGTTCTTCAAGTTTTGCTGTCTCTATGATATCCATTGTCCCCTAGACTTCAGATCAAAAAGGAGATGGTCAAGTTCTTGTTCTTTGTGGAAATTTAGCTTTTCTCAATCCTTGTATTTCCAAGATCAACATGGACTCTTACAATGGACTTTGTTTCCTGATACAAAATGTAGAAGGTAGCCATCCAATTACTGTTCCTTCCATGCAGCTATATGCTGTACCTTCACCACTTTCAAGAAAGGAAGCCAATTCTTCCCTCAAAAAGATGTTACTATCCCACCTAAAAGCAAAACAAAATTATGTTCAGAAACTATGCTTGTCCAACTGTCAACCATCCAAAACAAAAACATTCTTGAAATAAGGATACAAATACCAAAGCCATTTGCTTTATAAATATAACGTCAGAACCTAGTTAAAGCTGCTGAGATCAAGTTTATTTACAAAATACTGAACAGTTTTATCTTGGAATTCTTGTCTCTTTTTGAGCTAGTATTGGTAGAAATAGGAATATTTTAACAATCAGTTCCCTTTAAATTTCCTTAAAGAAAAATCAGGACCCAACATCGTAAACACTTCATCAGACACTATCCCTTGTTGCTAACCATGAAGTCATAATAAGCTAGAAACTACCCAGAGATCACACCAATCCTTCCTAAGACTGTATTTTCTATGAGCCATAAAGAAAGAATAAACTGGTAAGTGGCTTATATGCATTGAATAATTGTTACTCTCTTCATTTGTCAAAATAGTTGATTTTCTATTTTCTAAGTAGAATTTATTTGAAGGATAAAAATACCTCACTACAATTGGCATGATAAATTAGTAACTAACAATATTTTGATTCAGCTACCACAATTTCTACCAAGCAATAGAAACAGGCCTCCAGAGGACCAGCTCAGGGGACTCACCCACCACGACACCGCTGAGGATAACTACCTTTGGCTTCAGCTCCACAGGATCCAGAGAGCACACATTTCTTTAGGACACAGGGCACCACTGCCACCTCTTTTATACTTGCTAGCACACAGCCCCAGCTGTTCTCAATTTAGGAGAGCAGTCTTTTAGTCCTGCTACAGAAACCAGCCACCTGATGAGGTTTTCAAACCTCATAATTAGTCCTCTCCCTGGATACACTGCTCAACTTAAGCACAATCCACTGCATTTTAAAGGACCTCCCCCCTCCCCCACCTCCCCCGTTTCAGGGTAACTTCAGGGAAAACTGAGGAGGACAAACTCAAAGTGATGACAGCTAAGCCTTTATTTAATGAAAGAAAAAAAAACAGCGAAAATGGCAGTCAATATGTACAGGCAATGTCTGTTTACAATTATGGGTGGCAAATAGATAAACCACAAGTGTTTACTGTGCGCCTAAATGCCCCAGTGCTGAAGGCTATGTAGGGGAAATTAAAAGGAGTGAAAAACACCTGACCTGAACATTCAGCCAAAGAGCTTGCAGTCTAACCAAAGAGACAGGACTAAAATGATGAAAGACTACTGGAGAAGACTGAATGGCATATTGTGAAAGGAAGGAGAGGGATGAGCTGATTACTAAAGTGAGAGGTTTAGCTGTACTGTTTCCCTGCTCCAGGGACAAGATGTGTCCACACACAGGCTCTGTTTCTGAGAAAGCAAAAGCATGTGGAAAGCTGGCCTGGTAGAGAAATGGGGGATAAGGGAGCATGAGACTAGCTAAAAGATACTACTGAGAATTATAAACATCTCACCTTTCTCTTGTTCTTCTGCAGAGCCCCCAGCTATCAATACATTACAGCAGGATGAGAAAGGCCCAGGCCTTTGACATCCCAGGCTTTGACAGGCCCAGGCTTGACAGTGTCTTGGCACAATGTTGTGGGAAGAATAAGCACAAAGAAGAGGTGCCTCAGGAAGGTATTTTCAACAACAAACCTTCAACACTATGAACTACTACTTCTAACAGAGGTCCGAAGCACTAACACAGCCATTCCCTGTCTCTCTTTAGCAGCCTTGCCTAATCCACTTACAGCATCTTGCCAAATCATCATCCAAATTCCCTTCAACTCTACTCTTCCATATGTGCTCCTAGTCTTAGGTTCATGTGTGAAAGAAGCTTGTGATTTTGAGACTCCATTTCACAGTGGATGTACAGATGGTCTTTATAAGGTAGCTACTCGGTTCTAGAACACAGAATGTGGAACAGAAGAAAATCCAATTAGTAACCTTTTTTCTTTTTTTTTTTTCCCAAGAGGAAACACTCAGCCACCCACCTCATGGGACTGCTATGAGAATGACTGAAATAATTAATTGTGAAGAGCTTTGTACCCCTGGGAGTAAGAACACTATGTGAGTACAATGCCTATTTATTGTCATTAGTGTTAAAATTAATATTTTCCTTGGGATTTCATTAAGATTAAATATACACAGCACGTTCATCATGTGTCAACAAATCTTGAGACGAAACGTTTGTCATCAAGATAATGATCACAACATATTCATTCCTATTTTGGAAGGAAAATAACTGGGGGTCCCAAAATCACTCAGCTAAAGGGAAAAGTCAAGCTGGGAACCGCTTAGGGCAAACCTGCCTCCCATTCTATTCAAAGTCACACATTTGCTCATGGAGATAAATGCATATCTGATTGCCTTCTTTGGAGAGGCTAATCAGAAACCCAAAAGAATACAACCATTTATCTCTTATCTACCTATGACCTGGAAGGCCCCTCCCCACTTTGAGTTGTCCCACCTTTCCAGACCGAACCAATGTTCATCTTACATATGTTGATGTCTCATATCCCCCTAAAATGTATGAAACCAAACTGTGCTCTGACCACCTTGGGCACATGTCTTCAAGACCTCCCGAGGCTGTGTCATGGGCGTGCAACCTCAACCTTGGCAAAATAAACTTTCTAAATTAACTGAGACCTATCTCAGATTTTCAGGGTTCACATTTTGGTAACCACAGAGGGATTCTGAGTGGAGGTGCCCCAGACCTTTAACAAATCTCCTATCAGTGCTTGGTTCAACCTTGGGCTATCTTTATGGCTTAAAACAATAGGACAATTTGCTGAGGCCTGGAAGCACCCATTCCAGAGAATCCCTGATCTCCCCAATTCTGGTTGAGATCTAAAGTTTATTTTGCTGTACAACTTTTTTTTTTTTTTTTTTTTTTTTTGGAGTTTTAGTTGCTTCCAACACAAGGAAGGCAAGTTTTTCCTGCTTCCATGATGATGGAAGGCAGGTAACTCCTTTACGGAGTTTCCCTTCCAACAGGGAAGATGAGGTATTTTTTTTTTTTTTTTCCTGCTCCTAGTGACACAGGAGATAGAAGTTTTTTAGGCAGATAGTGAAGGTAAAAGAGTTCTCCGCAAGGCTTCCCTTCTAACAGAAAGCAGCCCGAGAAACATTTTGTCTAATGAAGAGCAGCCTGAAAAATTGAGCTGCAAACATAGATAAGCAAGCTGGAAGCTTGCACAGGTTACTGTTGGCAGCTGTGCCAATACAAAATGGCTACCTGGGGGCCAGGTATGTTCAACGTGGAGGCTCCATCTTCCCTTTTGTCACCATGTGTAAAGAAACAGGCAACATGGTGTGAGCCAGGAAGATAATCCATTTGCATAATAAAAGATTAGGGCAGGGGTGGCCAGCTTTTTGCACCCTTATGCAAATGGCACACCTGGTCCAACCAATGTTTCATGCCCTGTGTAAATCAAACACCACCTCCTCAAGCTCATCTGTAAAACCTGCATTTCACTGAGGAAGCAGAAACCCATTTGGGACCCCTCTCTCTGCAGGAGAAAGTTCTTCTTTTCCTTTTGCCTATTAATCCTCTGCTTTTAACCTCACTCCCTGTGTGTCCATGTCCTTGATCTCCTCTGCATGAGACAATGAACCTCAGGTATCACCCCAGACAAGGCTGCTTCACTAGGATAGAGAGCAGTCTTCAGCCTGAGACCCAACAACCCCTAGAGAGCTAACTAAATTGGGGTTTGTCTTGGCTAAAGTTAAAATTTTAACAACCAGCTGGTCTTAATGTATTTACCATTAGAGTGCTCAGTAATCATACAAGTTGTGCAATCTTTGTTTTGCTTGTTTTTTTTTATTGTTTGTTTCTCTTTTTGATGTTGTTTCAGTCTTTTCGGCATTGGGTTTGACCAACTTCATCCGACTTGATCAAATCCGAAAGAAAGTTCCAAATTATGGGGAACAAGGCCACTGAAGTGGCTAAATTCTCATAGACACACACAAAAAAGGTCATATGGTAAGGTGGTATAATGGGGGGAGAAAAACAGCCAGAAAAAGGAAAAAAAAAGAAAAAAAAGGAAAGATTTTTTATTTTGACTACTTAAGGGGCTTTATTTACATAACAAAGCCACCTTTTTGCTAGCCAGGTCAAACTGAAAGCAAAGGCAGTCACCCCACGCTGCATTTCAATAGCTAAGGTTCTGCCTTTTTTTTCCCACCATGACAGCCTGAGTTTTGTTTCCTAAATCAAGCCCTTTCTGGTTTGATACTTGGTACTTCTGAAATAGCAGCAATTTGTCCTAGTTCATGAAATATGGAAATGAGATTTAAAGAGTTGTTTTTTTAAAGGGACTCAATGGTTAAAGTCAGCTTAATTGAAAACTACCATTAAAGATGTGTGTCTGTACGTTTACGTGTTTGTATTTAAAAGGCCTTCATGTTTTTATTCCTTTTTTCTCCCCTAGGACTTTGTCTTTTTTTTTTTTTGAGGTGGAGTCTTGCTCTGTTGTCCAGGCTGGAGTGCAGTCGTGTGATCTTGGCTCACTGCAACCTCCACCTCCTGGATTCAAGGGATTCTCCTGCCCCAGTCTCCCAAGTAGCCGGGATTACACGCACACACCACCACACCCAGCTAATTTTTGTATTTTTAGTACAGATGATGTTTCACCATGTTGGCCAGGCTGGTCTTGAACTCCTGACCTCAGTTGATCCACCTGCCTTGGCGTCCCAAAGTGCTGGGATTATAGGTGTGAACCACCATGCCTAGCGCCCTTTTTTTTAAATTTTTTCTTCTCAGTTGACTGGATTCTGTTTTCTTCATTTACTTCTGCTGTCTCTCCTTTTTCTTTCACCCACTGCTGCATGAGGGACCTAAAATAGTTTATAACAGCCTGGGCTTCCTTAAAGAAAATGGAGAAGACACCAGACTCCCTTTCGGGGAGAAACCTGTTTCTCCTATGGAACTTGAAGTTCATCTCAGCTTTTAAACTGCTTGCTTTTGTATTGTTACCTGATTTTTGACTAAAATAGTTATTGCAACAGAGGCTACTCTTAGGTTTTTAAAGAAAAGTGTAGTTTAGACACTTAGAAATGTCTTCGTTTAAAAAAAAATTTTTTTTAAGTGAACCATAAAAACATCACATGGTCTAGCCTCATAAAAATTCTCCCTTTTGCCACTGCACTCCATAATTTGGAATCTAAAGTTATATTAAATTAAATAATAGATATTTCATTATTTGGGTATTTTCCAATAAAAATATATTTGTAGGAAAACATTTTCTTAAAAAAAGTGTGTCCTTTTAAAAAACGGTGAACAATTTTTGTCTAATTCAAAGCTTATTTAAAGGTTATGTATAAAACAAGGTAAAATGAACCAGGAAATATGAGAGATGTAGAGAAAGTTATAAAAATAAAGTTTTTTTTTTGGTAAGAAAGCTTAAAGAGAAATAATTTCAAATGAAAAATAATTGTGTATGAGATTCTTCATATGAGAAAGAATTTAGTCCTAGAGTAGAATGACTGGTTGTTTAAGAAAGAGGGATGTTAAGGACAAACCAGAAAGTCCAAGCATGTCAGGAACGGTCTGTGTAAGTCACAATGAGAGGATTTAAAAATAAACTTTTATATTATCAAGTTGTCATATTATTAAGTTTTGGTTTGCTTAGGAAAAAACTGAGATTAAAAGTTTTTTTTTGAATTAAGGTTATTGCATCCATGTATCTCTTTGCATGCGCTTTTAAAGTACTTGTGACATTGAGTTACAGGCCTTTGACTCTTGTGTCTGAAAAGGACACCAAGTCCTGTTAAATTTTAAACACTGACAGCAATTAAACCCCATCTTCAGGCCAGGTAGAAGATGCCAATCAAAATAAACTGCATTCCTAAGACACTGGGCAAGAAATTAAAGCTATTCAACTCCTCAAGGCCCAGGAACTATCGTGGAAGAGGTAGGCATATGAGACTGTAGGAACTGATTTTGAGAGATGAGTTCAGTTTCTCTATAAATTAATCATCAATGTCAAAGACACACTGATGCAAGACAAGCATATGGGTCCCTGTGTCTGATTAACAAGTTTTTCTTGAAGCATTAACTGACTCCTTAATAAAGATTATAAAGGTTATAAAAGGCTTATGGAAGTTTTATCTTATGGTAAAAATTAAAATTTTATGGTTTATAAAATTTTGAAAAACAAATTCAATTGGCTTCATGCTGTTTTTATTGAAGCTTATTGTTTGGAAAATTAAGTCTCCTTTCCCAAAGAATGAAAGTTTTGCCTTTTTATCCTTGTGTTATCACTTTGGTTAAATGAAATGACTTGTTTTACAATGACCTGTGATCCTATTTTGTGATATCAAGTGTTTTAAACTTTTGATATTTGACAAACTTTCCAAATCAAATTATACAGTATGTCTTTTTCTTACCTAATTAATCCTTTAAGATATTAGGTTCCCTAAAGTCCAAAAATGACATATTTGGCTTTGGTATAAAAATTATGCAGAAAGCATAGTCAAATATAAAATGATGTTTGGTTTTCTTTGGGCTGTATTTGTATAAATATGCTATTGGTATGTGTTGTAAAATTATGGGAAACTTCCATAATTCTGATATGACTTAACGTACATTATCAGTAATAATTATAATTGTTATGTTAAATTATTGTGTGCCACAGAGGTAACAAATTTCCTTGCCAATTGTGTCTTTGACTATGGCTGCCCTAAAATGTTTTGTCCTCCACAGAAAATTGTCTTATTTTGGTCCTCTTTAGAAGGTGGTTTTATAATTAGCTATAAAACCCTCACAGGTGCTCCTGAATGCAGGTTTCTGATAACTTTGGAGACTGTGACATCAGAATAGAGGAAAAACTTTCAGGACTCATGGAGAGCTGAAATGTTCATGAATATTAAGCAGAACAGGAATTAACTGCATGGACTAAACTAATAGAAGTCTAAAGTAATCTTTTTAACTTTTTTTGTTTAAAACCTGTTCATCCTTTGTTTTTCAGAGCAGGAAAACTTTTAAGCTATTTACAGCTTTTAACAATTGAGTAAAGTATACTCCTATGAACAAAATGTAGAGCATATTTTTTTTCTCTCTACCTGATTTCTCAAGAATTTGGAAACTATTGGCAACTATTTGTATTCTTAACTTACAGCAATACAGTTATTTGCATAAGTGCAATAAGAATCTGTTTTCGTTTATAACAGGACACAACTGGAGAAACTGGTTATTTTACCAAGGCTTAGGCTGGAATGGTGTACTTTCCTTTAAAGAATCAAACTTGACTTATGGAGCCAATAAAAGCCTCTTGGGAAAACTGGCCTCATACTTGTCTACACAGTCCCTGTACAGGGTTCCTGACCTGTGGTAAGTAAAGAATGTCACTTTCTGACAGGCCTAGGAGCTCCAAGTTTTATCTCAGAACCTCAAGAGGAAAGAATCACCCAATTCACAGGTTTTTGATGATACAAATTCATAGCTGGGCTTGGTTTTAAAAAAGTCTTATCTGAGATTCCTTCTATTGATGTGGTGGCTCATACCTGTAATTTCAGTACTTTGGGAGGCCAAGGCAGGAGGTCATTTGAGCCGAGGAGTTCAAGACCCGTCTGGGCAACATGGCAAAACCCTGCATTTACAAAAAAAAAAAAAAAAAAAAAATTAGCTGGGTGTGGTGGTGCACCTGTAGTCCCAGCTACTTGGGAGGCTAAGGTTAGAGGATTACTTGAGCCCAAGAGGTTGAGGCTGCAGTAAGCAGTGATCACACCACTGCATTCCAGCCTGGGTGATGGAGTGAGACCTTGCCTCCAAGAAAAAAAAAATTTAAAAAAGGTGCTGTATTAGTTATGTAATATAACCTAGTGGTGTAAACCTGCTGCTGCTACCATTTTTACTCTCTGATGAACTTTAGAGTCATTTTATCGGACTACAGGAAAAATTCTATTGGCATTATTAAAAGGAAATGACTCACATTATATGGTATGGCAACATCAAATCTTTACTGGTATAATAACCTCAGCTTCCCATGTATGAATATAGTATAGCTTTATCCTTGCTTTTATCCACATCAGCAAATTTTTATAGCTTTCTTCAAATAAGTTCTGAACATTTATTTTAATTATTAAAATTTGAGGCCATTTTTGTCTTTGTTGTAGTGGCTACATCAGTAACCAATAGTCAAGTAAGTGATCATATTTTTATTAGGTTTTCTAACTGGTTATTACTGATTCTATAAGGATACTGTGTTTTTAATTTGTAAACAAAATCTAACCTTCCAGTTGAATATGTATGTTTTAGTTATTTTCACACATATATTCTTTTCTGCCTTTTAGTCATTACCTGCCTGTTTTCTTTTTATTTTCTTGGCTTAATTGGCTAGAACAATGCTAAAAAGTAGAGATGTAGAAGTAAAACACAGAAGCACAATGGTGTCTATGGATGTGTTTTCTTGTAATTTGACAAAAAGATTCTAAATCTCATTTAGGAGTGAAAATGAAAGCAGCAGAAGACTTTTCCCACTATGTATTAGAACATATATTACACAGCTAAAATTGTGTGATATTGACATTAAAAGAGCCTAACTATACATACTTCTATTAAAATAAAATACTGAATATTTTTCCCTTGCAACATCAGTTGGATACTGAGTTTTACCAAATGCCATTTTGGCTTCACTCCAGATAATAATGTCTTTTCCTTTTAAACATGTTTGTGATGTATTTTATTACAATCATTTTCTAATTTTAAATCTTCTTTACATTTCTGGAATAAATCATGCTTAGTTCAAAAAAAATGTAACAAAACCCTAGCAGTGTACTGGAAGGTTCAGAGTTTGCCATTTGCCTTCTAAAGGGAGATGAATCTATAGAGATCTTTAATTTTTTCAGTATTATCTAGGTTAACTTCCAGTATTTTGCAATGTAAGAAGACTCAGAAGGCTTGGCATCTGCTTTGCACTCTGGCATAGTACCCTAAACAAATGAACTAATGAAATTGCCATCCACTGAGAGAGGAACTATTGTGGCTTTTTTCGCTTTCCCAGACACCGGTAGGAAAGGATAACTATAGTGTGAACCCTGAAAACCTGAGATAGGTCTCAGTTGATTTAGAAAATTTATTTTGCCAAGGTTGAGGATGCACACCCATGACACAGCCTCAGGAGGTCTTGATGACATGAGCTCAAGGTGGTCATAGCACAGTTTGGTTTCATACATTTTTAGGGGGACATGAGACATCAATCAACATATGTAAGATGAACATTGGTTCGGTCTGGAAAGGTGGGACAACTCAAAGCGGGGAGGGGGCTTCCAGGTCATAGGTAGATAAGAGATAAATGGTTGCATTCTTTTGGGTTTCTGATTAGCCTCTCCAAAGGAGGCAATGAGTTATGCATTTATCTCTGTGAGCAGATATGTGAGAATGGGAGGCAGGTTTGCCCTAAGCAGTTCCCAGCTTGACTTTTCCCTTTAGCTTAGTGATTTCGGGGCCCAGAGATATTTTCCTTTCACATTTCCCCCGCTTTGTTTAAATCTTTTGGAGAAAGCATTTTAGAAGAAAAAGTCTCTGGGCTCAGGTTTCATCTTATCTCTTATGGCTAGGATGGTTTGTTCCTAGATGGGTAGGCCCTGAGTTATTAGGAAAGCTCATTTTTAGAAGGTTGTGAAGTCTCATGTCCTATGAAGAGAATATAGGGGAAGGAAGGGAGAAAAACAACAACAAACAAAATAATCCTGGAAAATCAATATAGATCACATTACTCTGAAGTCCATATATTAGTAGGCAGGTATGAAAGTGGCTTATGAATGTAAATAGGTTGTTATTTTCTTCTGAAGTTTAAGTTGTCTAGCTTCAGTTCACAGGGTTTCATGAAAGCACAGCTTAGTTTTCAGTGACTTCAAATTAGGAAAAATGGGGAAAAAAGAAAAAAAATGGAAAACATTATTTTGAAGACTTCTAGCTAAGAAAAATCAGAATTCAGTCCAAACTGTAGAAAATATTAAAAATTGAAAAACATTAGGCAAGACTAGAATCTAACAAGGGTACTATAGTTTTTGAAACATAATTTTTCTCTCTCCAGTTTCCAGTTTTTACTAAAGACAAATCATGATAGGACTGGTTTGCTTTAATATACTTGGCCTAATTATTTGTAGACAGTGCAGCAAGAATAATGATTTTTTACACAGGCTTTTAAATTGGCTTTGAATGGCATTTTTATTCAGTTATCCTATTTTATGACTTTATCTTAAGGGAATTAGATGTACAAAACATATTTTTACAAGCATATTTTCAATAGTTACATATAAGGGAAAATTGGAAATAATCTAATATCCTAGAACATGGGGTTAGCTAAATGAATTATGGTTACCTTAGTATTACACATAATGTGTGATACCATAGAACTATAAAACTGCAAGACAGATATATAAATACTATATAAGAAGAAAACAGTGCTGAGGTAGGCAGATCACCTGAGGTCAGTAGCTTGAGACCAGCCTGGCCAACATGGCAAAACCCTATCTCTACTAAAAATACAAAAAATTAGCTGGGCGTGGTGGCACACGCCTGTAGTCCCAGCTACTTGGGAGGCTGAGGCACAAGAATCCCTCCAACCTGGGAGGCAGAGGTTGCAGTGAGCTGAGATTGCACCACTGCGCTCCAGCCTGGGTGACAGAGCAAGACTCTATTTCAAAAATAAAAAAAGAAGTATCAAATTAAGAAGAAACTTCAAACTTAATAGGAACTGTAGAATCTCAATAATTCATATCAAAGGTTATAGTTTAAAAAAATGGGAAAAGGCCATGTGATCAATACTCATGGCTACAGAAAAAGGTGCAGAGATAGCAGTTCAGATCTGAAGCTCATTGATGGCAGCTGCAGAGGCTATGAGCATAGACATGGGTTCCAGTAGAAGGGCGTAGAAATGCTTCGTGTTCCAGATTTGTAAGTGTGCCTTGTGGTGCATATGAAGTGTTTAAGAGATATTAAATGTGTAAATATAATTTAAAAATTAAGAGATTTTTATCTAGTTTATTATAGTTTTAATATTTAAAAGAATTTAATCTGTTCAAGATAGATGCAAAACATTGATCAAAAAAAGCATGTTCCTGCATTTATAAACTGCAATAATGAATAACAGATGTTTATACATTGAACTTAAAGGTTTAAGAAAAACTAGGTCTTGAAACAGAATTTTATTGAATTATCAGTTGAAACAATCTGCTGAATTTCTTGACACAAGCTTTCTTAGACCTTAAAAAAGAAAACTGTTGTCACTATAAAGCCATTAAAAAAATCAACTTGTAGAATAAAATATTCACAACATAATAGTTCTCAGCAAATCTTACTTACATGGCAGGTACTATGCTTCTGTATTATCTAATTAATCACTATAACAACCCTAGGAAATATTGTTAGCCAGATTTTTTTTTAAATTGAAACAATCAAAGTGAAGGGACAACCCACAGAATGTGAGAAAATATTTACAAACTATCCACCTGACAAGTGATTAATAACCAGAATATATAAGGAGTTCAAACCACAGGAAAAAATCTAACAGTCTGAGTAAAAAAATAAGCAAAAGTTCCAAATAGACATTTCTCAAAAGACAGACAAATGGCAAACAGCTATATGAAAAGTGCTTAACATCAGTGATCATCACAGAAATACAAATCAAAACTACATCATCTCACCCCAGTTAAAATGGCTTCTATCCAAAAGATAGGCAATAATGAATGCTGGTGAGGATGTGGAGATAGGGGAATCCTTGTACACTGTTGGTGGGAATGTTAGTTAGTAAAGCCGCTATGGAGAACAGTATGGAGGTTCCTCAGAAAACTAAAAATAGAACTACCATATGATCCAGCTATCCCACTGCTGGGAATATATCCAAAAGAAAGAAAATCAGCATATCAAAGAGATATCTGCACTCCCATGTTTACTGCTACATTATTCACAATAGGCAAGATTTGGAAGCGACATAAGTGTCTACTGATGGATGGATGAAGAAAATATAGTACATACACACAATGGAGTACTATTCAGCCATAAAAAAGAATAGGATCTCATCATCTGCAACAACATGGATGGAACTGGAAGACATTATGTTAATTGAAATAAGCCAGGCACAGAAAGACAAACTTCACGTGTTCCCACTCATTTGTGCGAGCTAAAAATTAAAACAATTGAACTTACGGTGATAGAGGTAGAAAGATGGTTACCAGATGCTGGGAAGAGTAGTGGTGGGTGGCACAGCGGGTGAAGTGGAGATGGTTAATGGGTAAAAAAATATAGTTAGATAGAATGAGTAAGTTCTGGTATCTGATAGAACAGGGTGACTACAGTCAACAATAATTTATTGTACATTTAAAAATAACTAAAATTATAACTGAAATGTTTATAACAGAAATAAGTGATGAATGCTTGAGGTGATGGATACCCCATTTACCCTGATTTGATTATTACACACTGTATGCCTGTATCAGAATTTCTCATGTACCCCATAAATATGTACACCTACTTTGTACCCATAAAAATAAAAAAAAAGAAATTGAGATGATGTACATTGCCCAAGGTCAGAGAGGAAGTAGCAGAGGCTAGATTTAACCAGGCATCTGACCTCAGGAGCCTCTGTTCCTAAATGATATACCACTGTCTCTAGTACCATTCCATATGAATAGGTCAACAATAGCATCAGTGAAAAAGATTAAGAGACAATCAGTTATGAACTTTTCATTTCTTAAATTTCAACATTTATTAGATTGGGGGTACAGGTTTGTTATCTGGTATATTGCATGGTGCTGAGGTTTTCTAGATTGCAATACGGGCAATTCTTCAGTCTCTATAATTTTGTAAAAATCAATATAAACTTAGAAAAAAATTTAACTTATAATTCACCGCTATTGTGGGGAAAAAAGAAAAGGAGCCTGTTAAAAATTTCCCTATCACCCATATCTGCCATTTAATTAACGTTACTAATAAGCTACCATATTAAATCTGTAATACAGGTGGGTATATAATTTTATGTTAACAGCATCCAGTTTAGCTAAGAAATCTCATGCCCATAAAGTTTTTCCTAAATACCAAGACATCTTACCTTTTTCTTTTTTCCTTTTTTTTTTTTTTTTTTGAGACAGTCTCGCTGTGTCACCTGGGCTGGAGTGCAGTGGCACAATCTTGGCTCACTGTAATCTCAGCCTCCCAGGTTCAAGCGATCTTCATGCCTCAGCCTCCCGTGTAGCTGGGATTACAGGCATGCCATCATGCCCAGCTAATTTTTGTATTTTTAGTAGAAATGGGGTTTTGCCTTCTTGGCCAGGTTGGTCTCGAACCTCTGGCCTCAAGTAATCCACCCATCTCAGCCTCCTAAAGTGCTGCGATTACAGGTGTGAGCCATTGCACCCGGCCAGCTTTTTTTTATTAACAGTGTTCGAGACTAACTTGTTTGTAAAATTCTTTCCAACCAAAATGGGGAGGTACTAATATGCTTATGGATGTGAGGGTGTTTTGTGAGTGATGGGATTCTATTTCAGAAGCACCCACAAAATTTGTTAAGTATTTTTACTAACAAGTTCTTGAAAACTGACGGAAGATCCACTGCTTACCAAAAAGTTATCATGTATTTCTGAAATACTTTCCCAACAAAAGCAACATTGAAAAGAGTCCTTGTCAGATCATTACAAGTTTTTATATTGCCACTAAGTCCTACATCTTTTTTAGTACAATAGGATTTTTAATTTGGGAAATGGGAAAGCTTGATGGTATCTTGATGACACTTTCTTCTGAGAATGGCTTGGTAAAAAAAAAAAAAAAAATTCAGGTAAAAGATATAATTGAAAAATCAGCTACTAGTAGCTGTACTTCTGAACTTCAGGGGAGATATGCTTGGGTAGAGGGCAGATATTTTGATTTCTGGTACTTATTTTCCATCCCATATTAAGGCAGATTGGACTACTTTGGTTCTATATCCAGTTTTTATAAGAAGAGAAAGGTCTAACAAACAGAGATAGGAAGTAATTAGTGGTTATCTGAGAATGCAGGTGTGAATGGCAGTGACTGCAAGTGGGCTGGAAGTTTCTTTTTCGGTTACAGAAATGTTCTAAAATTAGTAATGATGGTTGCATAATTCTGTAAGTTTATTAAAAATCATTTCATTTTACCCTTAAAACAATTTAATTTTATATATTGAGTTATTGCTCAATTAAGCTGTTAAAAAAGGTGTAGCCCACCAGGTGCAGTGGGTCATGCCTATAATCCCAGCACTTTGGGAAGCTGAGGCAGGTGGATCACTTGAGCCCAGGAGTTCGAGACCAGCCTGGGCAACATGAAAAAACCCTGTCTCTCCTAAAAATATAAAAATTAGTCAGGCATGGTGGGGTGTGCCTGTAATCCCAGGTACTCAGGAGGCTGAGGCACGAGAATCACTTGAACCTGGGAGGCAGAGGTTGCAGTGAGATGAGATGGTGCCACTGCACTCCAGCCTGGGCAACAGAGTGAGACTCGGTCTCGAAAAAAAAAAAATAGCCCATCAAGATAAATTATTTCCAAAGAACTAGAAAACCAAGGAACATCCCACACTCTCTTATTAACTTCTGGACTCACTTATCCCTTTAAGGTGTTGTACTTACCAGCTGAGCACTACTTTTGCAGTGACTCTGAAATAACACACATTTCTAAATTTTCTACAGACAAGATCAAGAACTATCTAATGAAAAGCAAACTGTTTAACAAAATTTGTGTAAACTGTGCTCTAAAAATAAACTTGTAACTAAACAACATGAAATGACAAAGAAGATGGATTTTCTATCAAAATTCATCAAAATTTACTGTTAGATTAAAAGGGGGAAAATCGGTCTATTTCTCACTAAAAAAAAATGGCCAGGTAGACCATTTAATACTTGTTGAAATGAATACAGTACTTACCCACAGCAAATATTAGCTGTACAAATTTGAAAACAATGAACTGTAGAACTGAGAGTATCTCACAAGCAGGGATGATCTGCAGTCCACAGGGTAGCACACAAAGATAGTGGAAGACTGCTCACCTGTATCAACTGTTTCTGCCTTAATGACGTTGATATAATAAAGTACCTTCAATACAATTGGAAGTTCCACAGGATATTTTAAAGTTTGGCTTCTTTTTTTAGACATTTCCTAGTTGTGAGGCTTTCTGTTGGTGACTGGAAAATTTGATGATTAAATCTGATTCTTAGCATATTTTGGAAAGAGAGAAATTGCAGCCCTGGGATTGTGAAGCTAAAGCTCTCCAGAAGGAGAATCTTAAAAGAAGATGGAGTCACATGGGAAGTCACTTTAATAATCCATGGTACAATATGGAAAATGCAGTAAGGTGAATGAATGGACAAATGAAAAAATAAAGGAGAGAATAGATAAATAGGTAGGTAGGTAGATTAACTAGATAGGTAGGTACGTTAATGGAAAGATAGATAGGGCTACCCAAACCCTGAAGATAGAAGAAGACTGTAAAACAAGGTCAAAGACTAGGGGATATTTAAAATAATTCTTCACATTTCCATTCAAATATACCCTAGATGAGAGGTTCTCAAAGTTAAGGTGTGAGAGTGGGGAGCATATCATGCATTTGAGCTTTTCCCAAATGATGGTTTATGCTTGCTCCCAACCCCCTTTCCCCAGCTCCATTTCTGACACATCTAGAGTTTCTGTAGGGCAAGGAAGACGGGACTCCCCAAATAGTGTCTTCCTTCTTGACCTAGATGTTTTCGGTGTTTAGTAGAAAGAGCAAGGCTGAGGCCGGGCACAGTGGCTCACGCCTGTAATCCCAGCACTTTAGGAAGCCAAGGTGGGTGGATCATGAGGTCAGGATATCGAGATCATCCTGGCCAACATGGTGAAACCTCATCTCTATTAAAAATACAAAAGTTAGCCAGGCATGGTGGTGTGCACCTGTAGTCCCAGCTACTCGGGAGGCTGAGGCAGGAGAATCACTTAAACCTGGGAGGTGGAGGTTGCAGTGAGCCGGGATTACAACACTGCACTCCAGCCTGGGTGACAGAGTGAGACTCCATCTCAAAAAAAAAAAAAAAAAAAAAAAAAAAGAAGAAAAAGAAAGAAAGAAAGAGGCGGAAATTTTGTACTTTCCATCCGTTTTTGGACTTATTGCTAGTGAAGTATGACATACACATGGCCTCAGAGAATAAGTTGGGTTGAAGGCTTAGCTTTGTGTTAAAATGCTTATCTACTTTAGCAGATGAACAAAGGAAGTCCATATAATATAAACAGACATTCGCACTTTCAATAACCTAAACTATCATTTTACTAATTCACAAAAAAACTTTACAGGATAGATATGTGGTCACTAGAATCATTTCGTACAAGATAGACACGTGGTCACTAGAAACATTTCATACAACTTGCATTACCTGTTCCATGTTTAATGGTCAAACAAAAGCAGCCAGCACTTGTTTAGGCCAAACACCCTGGGGGCTTTATCAGTAAGGTTAAATATAACTGCCTAACTGAACAACAGTGATAATTATCTGCTTCTACATTCCTAGCTTTCCTTATATATCCCGAAGATTTATATACCTAGAAACTGATTCTCTTAGGTTTTAATACCTCAGGGTTTAATTTACTCTGTAATAGGAGGCTGCATAGATTACCTATTGAAGTGAGAGGTGTTGAAAACCTTAAAAACCATCCCATTTAGTCATTTTTGTTTTGTTTTGTTTAGACAGGATATCTTTCTGACATCCAGGCTGCAGTAAACTCCTAGGCTCAAGGAATCTTCCTGCCACAGCATCCTGAGTAGCTAGGACTGCAGGTGCACACCACCATGCCAGCTAATTTTTTAAATAATTTTTTTTTGTAGAAATATGGGTCTTGCTATCTTCCCCAGGCTGGTCTCATACTCCTAGCCTCAAGTGATTCTTCCACCTCAGCCTCCTAAAATGCTGGGATTACGGCTGTGAGCCACCACACCCAGTCCCATTTAATAGTTTTAAAATAAGATATTTATGACTTATATTGGAGTTAATATTTTCTCCTAAGAATAATGGCTAGTCCAGGGAAGAAAGAAAAGCAAAACCTGAGTCTAGTAGTTTAACATTATATTCCCCAAACCACATAACACTCTCTAAATGAAACTAGAGATCTCCTTCTAAGTAAATAGATCATAATCAAAGTCAACAGTATATTTCCTTGTCAACCACGAAAAATTTCCTAGATTTGGAAACATAATCTTGTTGCAGAAAAATCAGGATAAAAAGTGAAATGAAAAAAAAGAATAGTTCTCTTAAAATAACTTTATAACCCTCTATTTTAATACAGCTCTTGTATTCTGTGACCTTCAGATTATTTTAGAAACCCACATATTGATTGCTCCCTCTACCACATGGAGACCAGTGTATATATTTCATACTGTTTCAAAAAAATGTTGCAAAGCATAATAAAAACAGGCCACTGAAACGGTATTTAAAAATGACTTCTTGAAACATTGCTTGGTCTTTACTAGTGCAATGGAAGAGATATTACCACTCTGTTTTGAGATTTAAGCAAAGTTACCTTCAAGCAAAAACCTATAGAAATGAGTTAGATAATCTTGCTCTGTATGGAGATAAAGGCAGAGACTTGAGGAGAAACATTAACCAGGTGCTGTGGCTAGAATATTTGGTGGGTATAGCGGATGGCACATGCCTAAGAATAGGAAGTTTACTCACTCCCTGTGCTGCTGCAGAAATGGCACCTAGATACACTTCAGTATCATTTCCTTGTAGGAGTCTAACGTCTAGAATTAGACATTGATATTTATTTAAAATATAATGGGTTACTGGTTATTACATTTGTGCTTTGTGCTGTGTGCTAACAAAATGAGTTCAAGAAATAGCTTAATACAGCCTGAGAGGTTTAGGGGCACGTTTCCTAGAAGCAGGAATTGGGCACTGAAAAATTATTAAGGAGAAGGTTGGTTCTAGAATCTGTACTTTGAACAGTTTAGTTCCATCACTTGCTGCAATTTACCAGGCCTTAGTATAGGGCATTGTGGAGTGGGGAGCATGAGGGCTAGAAAGCTCCTAGTGTCCTGAAGTCCTATGCTTCAGACCACCTGGGTTCTTCAAGGTAGAGCAGGGTCTTCATTAAAAGGAAAGGAAAAAATAGAGAAAGGGAGACAACACAGAAGACCCAGAAAGGACTGTAAATCCTCCATTTTTCATTTTCTTATGCCAACCACAAAAATGTTCCACAAATAAAGTAATAAACAACGTACACCATTCATATACAGTCTATACTATTTTCCGCTTCCATTTAAAAATACAAGGCTGTTTTTCTTTTCTTTGTTAACTTTTAAGTTCAGGGGTACAGATGCAGGCTTGTTACACAGGTAAATATGTGTCATGGGGTTTTGTTGTACAGATTATTTCATTACCCAGGTATTAAGCCCAGCATCCATCAGCTATTCTTCCTGATGCTCTCCCTCCTCCTACCCTCCACCCTTCGGTAGGTGGGCAGCAGTGTATTTTGTTTCCCTCTATGTGTCCATGTGTTCTCAATATTTAGCTTCCACTTATAAGTAAGAACACATGGTATTTGTTTTTCTGTTCCTGCATTAGTTTGCTAAGGATAATGGCCTCCAACTCCATCCATGTCCCTGCACAGAACATTATCTCATTCTTTTTTATGGCTGCATAGTATTCCATGGTATATATGTACCACATTTTCTTTATCCAGTCTATTATCAATGGCCATTTAGGTTATCCTGTGTCTTTGCTATTGTGAATAGGGCTGCAATGAACAGACATGTGCATGTGTCTTTATAACAGAACGATTTATGCAGGGCTGTTTTTCCAGAGTTGCTTTTGCATGAGTGACTAAATAAGCCACTGCTTTAAAGTGGTATGAAACTATAAAAAGGTATACCTTCTCTAAAGCTATTAAGGTTGTTGTAATAGGCTGTCGGTTCTCCTAGAACTTAAACTGTTATGTTGCTTTTAAATAAATAATTGTCTCTTAAAAGCACTTATTTGACCAGTGCTGCCAATCATAGGCTTCAGAGATTGGTTTCTGCAAATAACCTAATAATGATGATTTATGTTCTTCAAATTTGGCTCTAGGAAGAGGGACCCAGATATCTAAACCCAACCCTTCACTGAAGACGTGAGGTAGAGACACAAAGAGAATAACCTAAGACATGAAATTTACCTAAAAGATTAAAATCATGAATCTAACAGAATACCATTTAAACAATTTTAAGGAATGTAAGTGACGATGATATTGATACTTAATAAAATATACTTATACAATATCTATCGAATTTTCATTTATTCTAATAAATCAAGGAAATGAAGAAACTGCCATAAAATGTAAATTTCCAAAATGTTCCCTAGAAAGTTTGTATACTTAAAAAAATCACTTGGAAATAAATTTGGTTTATTCATCATAGCACTTAAGTACTGTTTGAGATAATATTAGTGGCTTAGTATATGGATATTCAGAATGGCTACGAACAGACATAGTCTCCTGGGGAAAAATAAGGTTCTTTAGAACTAAATCCCTATGTTGCTAGCTCTAGAGCAAGTAAACTAATCCAGTAACCTTCAGGGGATGATGCATTTCTCTCTTAAAACAGGCAGAACAGCTCACTCAAGACTTTTATTTCCATTTGCGATCAACTGTGCTGGTTCACAAAGTTGCAAAGCAAAGTTTCTAATAAACAAATGTGTCTTTTGTTGCCTACTCTACTAAAGTAATGCCCCCTGTACACAGCTTGAACATTCCATCACAAAGCTTTGGTGGCTGTTGGCACAATAATGATTGTGGAGTGTCTATTTGTACACCGTTAATTATGCTGTGATCCCTAGTGAACTGCCTGTTTTTCTTTTGCAAAAACCTAGAACACGGTATACAGCTCTTATTTTGTATTTCTTTTAGATATATTATAAAACAAGAAATTTAGTTCCAACGTATCCAAGCTGTTCCTTCAGAAGGTGATCAGAAGAGAGAAATGAGTTTGGAAAGGAAAAAGAATAGCTGAACAAGAGTAAGAGTTTCTGCAATAAAGCCTTAAAAGAGAATAAAAATGTGGAAAAGTGAAGGTAGACACTGGAGCTGCACTTGAATAGTTCTTAGGAGCCCAAAGTAAGACATGTTCTGTAAAAGTAAAACTTACAGGGGGATCAATCCTTGCCATTAAAATCCCGAGTATTTGGATGAAAATCCAAATTGTGGTGGGAACTGTGGGCAGGTGCTCTTACACAGCAACATGATGCTAAAATTCTACAGACTGAACTGAAATATTTCTACTGTGGCAATAGTAAATCATATACAGAACCACAATTAAAACTAATTTACCACGTGAAAAAGTCAGATACTCTATCAGGAACAGTTCATTATTGTATGTAAATAAACACAGCATAAGTATATAATAAATTTTAGATTAATAATATATAAAATATAATTTTATTTATATAATCAAGGCTTTCATTTGGGGCCTTGATGCTCATCTTTCTTTGCACATTAAGTCAGTTTTTCATTTTCACATTCTTTTCATATCCCTCGTACGTACATGAAGGCAAGTGATTTCAGAAATCTAAACCCTGAGAAAACATGGGTAACAGAGAAGAACTTTTGCTGATATCTACTTACACAGTGAGTAGAGAAACAGAAGTAGAAGATAAATCTGAGGTGAGTCAGAACTCATTTCTTTACTTCCTATTTGAAGCTGATTTCCCCTATACCTTCTCTGACAAATCGTAGGCGAAAGAGTTCCCGTGACTAAATATTTCCCAATTACCAATAATAAGAACTTCCTACAGAATGTCTCATTGACAAATTAGCACACAAGCTTCTACCCTATTCTAATTCATGGATAAGGAACACTGGAAAGTTATTTTGAAACAAATCCCATTAAAATGTAATTTAAGCTGTAATCAGAAAGGAGCATAAAAACTGCAGTGAACTGCTGGTAGAATCATAAATTGGTACCATTCTTTTGAGAATCTCTTTGTAAATATATGATGAGCTTTAGAAATGGTTTTATCTTTTGACATAGTAATTCTACTACTGTTCAGATTTTGAAATTGTGGATAAGTGATTCTGGATCTGTAAGACTGAAAAACCAGAACCACATTGTCCATCAAAATGGGACTAGTTACATTATAAATAAATGTATATTATATAAAGAAAATTGTGTTATATAAATTACATGGTTACTGGAAGGGTGATACTACATGGAACGTTTATTTCACTTTTTATCTTTTTTTGCATTGAAAAAATAAATAAGCAGCATGTTTTAATTTTACTGCCTAAAAAGACAAAGGTTGTTCTTCGTATTTTTTTTTTAAGAGAAGGAGTCTCACTCTGTCACCAAGGCTGGAGTGCAGTGGCACAATCATAGCTTACTGCAGCCTCTAACTCCTGGGCTCAAGCAATCCTCCTGCCTTAGCCTCCTGAGTAGCTGGTACTACAGGTGCACAATACTATGCTTGGCTAAGATAATTATTCATTCAATAATATTTAGTGAGTGCCAACTATGTACTAGTCACTGTTCTAGGGATATAACAATTTTTAAAAAAGTCACTTCCCTCATGGAGCTTGAATTCTGCTAATGTAAGACAATAATAACGAAAGATTAAAAGTGCTACGAAGACAAAGCAGGATGGGACGTTAAAGTAACAGGGTGGCTATTCAAATTAGGCTCACCAGGCTTATGAGATAACACTCGATTTAAAATTTTAAATGAACAGCTGTTGTCAGAAAGAAAAATCAGTGCACCATCAGGTCAAAAGAACATCAGGAACATCTATGTTCCAACCTACTGAGATCCAATTACAGTAAATGCCCTCTAGAAACCTGTACTAATATAACTTTTTTTTTTTTAAAAAAAAAGATTCCTCTGAAGATGCTCCCATGCTTACTCAATTATGGATTTTTGCCTTTGAGTTCTTTTCTATCTATAATAGATCAAAATAGCACGTGTATAGTACTCTAATTACACTGGTCATGATGGACTTTTATTTAATTGATCATCCCAGTGCTGTTTTTTAAAATAAGTGTTTAACGCATATTAGGCTTTTTAAAAAAGGCTAAAGATGCAATATTATAAGCAGAGGAAGAATAAAAACAAAAGCATTATGTGGAGACATAAAAGTTAAAGCTATCAAACAAGAATTCAGAATTTGACCTTCAATGCAGACATTTTTAAATTTTATCTTGAGTAAATGGGATAGAAACTATACATATAGAAAACTTTTAAAACTGTACCCTGGATTGAATGAAAAACAGTGATCAAACCCAAGATACCAGTACTTGCCGGTTAAATATGTAGCAATTGTTAATACTATTGCTGATAGCCTAGAAGGTAAAGTAAACAGAGAGCCAACAAAGACAGAATTATTTATGTCCTCCTGTTCTGTGCAGAATTGGGTCCTAAATGCTAAGGAAGGCAGCAGAAGAGAAAGCTGGCTCCCGTCCTCAAGGCAGTTTTGATTCAGTAACTGCTTTTTCCCCTCTTCCCAAGCAGAAGTCACTTAAAAAGAACAATGAGAGATAAAAGCTTTTACAAATTAGAAAACAGCCTGAAATAACATTTGAAGTTTAGTGAAACCATATGCCAGGTAGATGTAAAAGTAAAAAGTAAATTCAAATGACAGAAATAAAATGTGAAAAAGACTGGTTATATATAACTTTTAACAGGAATTTTTAAAACGTCTAGGGTATATAGATACAAACTGAAAATAAAATCAGAAATACGTAAAATAGTCTCTCTCTCTGTTAACAGCCTTTTAAAATGCCAAGCTCCGCCTATCAGCAGTGAATAGAAAATCAGCCAAGTAGTTATCCTATTTGGTTTGGCACTGGTCTATCCATGGGAGTGAACTATGATCAAAACTGTTTTCTAAAGGGTGAAATGGGCTTAGAAAAACACAGGATGATTAAAATCGCTGTCTCTAAACCTGAACATAATGCCAAGAGGTAGTCAGGAAACATTACAAACTCAATGTTCAATTAGCATTAGGAAGCTAAAAGATGTAATTTTATACTTAATCTTATTTCCATTAAATCTAATTGTCATTGATGACTATATAAATAAAAGTGCTTGCCTATAAATAATCACTTTAAATTGCTTTTTAAAATATAAACATGCTATTAAAAATTTATATTTAAAAACATCAAAGAATTACACTTCTTTGCTTCCCATGAAACAAAGAAGCAGCCTAGAAAATGAGTTTTTGTTTTTATTGTTTCTAAAATTATCTCTTACAGCATAATCTGCATCAATAAGCATAGGACATTGGGAGCCCATTTCCAAAGCTTATACCAAACCAAACGTAACCAAAAATGACATTCTGGTTAATGTGCATTTACACTTTAGAGGCAATCTTAAAATTGGCAAAAGTGATCATGGGTTAATGGCGGGTATCTTTAAAGGAAAAGAATGAATTCCATCTAAGAGTTCATAGCTCTAAGAACAAAGAAAAAGCAGATGCTTACAACTCATGTACCAAAACACACTTGCCATTTCCTTCCACTCACGTACCTCCTCTTCCATTTCTTATCACAGTAAACGGTACCACCATCCAATCAGCTACTCGGAGTAAATAAATGTTAGCCTTTACCCAACTTCAAACTCCCTCCCCTGCTCACCTGAAAATCACTACAAATCCTGTCCATTTTAATCTCACATCTATTTACCTCTGCTCTCTTTTCACAGACATCTCTTACTTACAGACGACGGACATAAGTCCAAACAAATCAACAGCCACAACAATTTTTAAATGGATCCAATCCATCCACCAAAAAGACACATACAAGATTATTTTGTAAATAAAAGGCTGATATAGTATTAGGAATAGCAGGCATCACTAGTACTTTTACAACTAGAGTACAAAGTAAAAGTATTAAGAGAAAATAGATAATAGAGAACAGCTCACCAAGAAGATAAAAAATCATGGACATTCCTACACAAGGAAAAACTGACAGCTACACAATCATGGTATTTAATGCAGCACTCCCTTCCTCTCTGGTTTTGTTCCTAATCTATTTCCTGCTTTACTGACCTCGTTAAAGATTTTAAATGGCTCCCTATGACCCAAAAGTCCATTGCTTATTTTGACTTAAGAAAAAACTTATAATAGAAAATCTCAAACATAATGAAAGTAGAAAATACTACAGTGAACCCCGTTAGCTATAACAATTACCACAGGAAATCTTTTTTTTTTTTTTAATCTGTCCTCTACTCTGTATTTTTGGAAGCAGTCTCAGAGACCATGTAATTTCATCCGTAAGATATTCTTTTTTCCCCAACATGACCCTAATGCCATTTTTACACCTAACAAAGTTAACACAATTTACTTAAAAAAACAAATACCTAGTCAGGTCACCTTTATCCAATTACTTATTCTCAAGACTGCTTTTTAGATGGTGGCATGTCCTTCTGACATCTGTTGTTTCTTAGCATTGCTTACAAGGCTTTTCATAATCTAGCCCCTACCTTCACTTCTAGCCTCAATTTTTGAAACTAGTTTTTTTTTCCATCCCCTAAATCCTGCGCTTCCACCATATTTACTGAATTTCTGTTCATTTCACATGCAATATCCCCTCTTATCAAGCTTTATGTAAAATTTTTTTAGCAGCCTAAACTTCCCAATCCCATCCACTTGCTTACACACTTGGCTCTCGTGCTTCAGGTCTCAGCAGATGTCACATCCTCCAACAAACCTTTCCTGCTACAACTCCCTGGTATGTGCTACTGGACCTAGAAATGAGCTTTCAAATACAGCACTCACTACCCAGTTGGGTTACAAAACCCAGTGTCCCCTCTCCCCTAAATTCCCTTTTAAAAAGAAACACTAATTTATAACTTTCTGCTTCTTAAGAAACCAACCTTCCTCTCTTGGGTGCTTTGTGCCCAACATGTTCATGGTATGGCTACTATTCTTTACTTCTACCTTTTGACCTATATTCATGCACAATTACACAAATCTCTTAAAAATGGTGTTTTGTAAGTACAAATCAGACTTGTTCAAAGGCTGTCAATAGTAAGAAAATGCACAAAATTACTTGAACATAATATTCAATAATCATAAAACTTTCAAATGTGAAAAATATCCAGATGTGCTAAAGGCAGGTACAAAAGGGATAGTGGAAAAAGAAAATCCTAACTCTAAAATAGGGCTCCAGAATCCTATGGTTACAGGAGCGGAAAAAGGCTTCATTTTATTCTGAAAATGGCAGCAAATTTTTTTTTTTTTTTTTTGAGACAAAGTCTCACTCTGTCGCCCAGGCTGGAGTGCAGCGGCACAATCTCGGCTCACTGCAAACTCCTCCTCCTGGGTTCAAGCAATTCTTGTGCCTCAGCCTACCGAGTAGCTAGGATTACAGGCGCCCACCACAACGCCAAGCTAATTTTTGTATTTTTGGTAGAGACAAGGTTTCACCATATTGGCCAGGCTGGTCTCAAACTCGCGACCTCAGGTGATCCACCCGCCTAGGCCTCCCAAACTGCTGGGATTACAGGCGAGAGCCACCGCACCTGGTGGGCAGCAACTTTAAGAATAAGAATGCACTCATCAAGGGCATTATTGCTCTTCAACAGATAACGGCCTAAATACACACTTTCTTTGCAGAGGTTTTTACTGAAGTGCAATCAGAAACCTTAATTTGAAGATCAACTGTCAAAAAGAGTTTTCTAGGAAATGTTGGTTGACCACTTTGTGTAGCTTTCCTTACCTACGATAAAATCATGCAAAACTAAGCAAAAGTGAAAATTTCTCCAAGCCTTTAACAATCTAATTTATATTGCAAACCCAAATGATTATTATATTGTGGCTTTGTTGTTATTTTAAGCTTTTATTTGGAAAAGTATTTACAAATATACACTTTAAACAATTTCATCAACATTGTGATCATGCAGAGCTAATTGGACTTTATCACTATTATGCTATATTTTCTCTGCCAAAAATATATTTTTATTTCAGTTTAACAACACTAGATTGGAATATTTTCCAAGTGTTTAAAAATTTTGACTATGTATCCTATTAATGATTTAAATTTATACAGCCTGTGCTCGATTCGGCAACACATATACTAAAATTGGAATGATACAGAGATTAGCATGGCCCCCGCACAAGGGTAATACACAAATTCGCGAAGTGTTCCATATAAAAAAAAATTTATATAGCCTAGACTTAAGAATAAGAGCTATAGCTAACACTCATATAGTACTTACTATTGCCCAAATGCCATAGTTCTAAATGCCTTCGTTATCTTATTTAATCATCCCCACAACTCTATGAGGTTAAATATTACCCATGTTTTACAGATAAGCACAGAGATATTAAGTGAATTGCCCAAGGTCACCAACTAGTAAGCAGTGAAGCCAGCATTTGGTACTTTGGTAGTTCTGACTCGGCAGGCTGTTCTACCCCTCTTTGGGAAAAAGCATCGCAAATGAGCACACAGCTTCAGGGTGAATTCTTACAGCAAAGAAAAAGAAATGGGATAGCACAGCCCTGCTATGTCAGAAGAACCAACATCAGACATCAGTGGATTCTCATAGCAACATCTCCCCTGCTGCTTCCTCTTGACACACAGGAAAAATGTTCCAGAATCAACTGGGAAGACTGGCATTGCATTTATTAAATGTAATTCCCCGGCTGGGTCGGTATCTCCTCCAACCTTTCCAATTACGTTCATTTCAGATATAGGGGACAGAAATGCTCCAGAAAAGAACTAGACCATATTTGGAGGAGGAGAGAAGGAGCACACCCTTCATCTGTGTTGTGAACTATGTCGAGGAGAGCAGTATGTTACAGTACAGTCTTGGGGAGGCCATGTGCATGTGTCTTCAGGCCTCCATCTCCTTTCAACTTGAGGAGCTCTGCTTTTCCTACTATTTTAGAGGGGTTACCCAAAATCTCATCTGAAATCTGGGTTCTATGGCTAAAGAAGTTTAAAAACTCATAGTGCCATGACAAAGCCCTGGATCAGAAGTCAAGAAACCAGAATCTCTCTCTCAATTTGGCCACAAACAAGTCATGATTCATCCTGGGTCAGTAATTTTGCAATCTTGGGTTGTAGTTTTCTCAGTGTAACACCATTACTTTACAGATTTCTAAGACTCTTGGCCATATTAAAAATATATCATTATATAAAACAAAATAAAAGATATGTTAGTGACCTCACCAAAGAAAGTTTAAAAAGGTAAATAAAAATCTCATGTCTCACAGAAAGAAAAGAAGTAGGGTAAGGTAATTTATTGATAAAGATTGATAAAGAATGTACTAACCATCATATGAGTTAGTGCTCAGAACACCACCGTGAGATTGGTCCCATCATATGAGAAATCAATATTTCCCAAACACTTTTTTTTTTTTTTTTTTTTTTTTTTTTTTTTTTTTTTTGAAACAGAGCTTCGCTCTTGTCGCCCAGGCTGGAGTGCAATGGTGCAATCTCAGCTCACTGCAACCTCCGCCTCTCAGGTGGAGAGTCAGTCAGAGGCGATTCTCCTGCCTCAGCCTCCTGAGTAGCTAGGATTACAGGTGCACACCACCACGCCTGGCTAATTTTTCTGTTTTTAGTAGAGACAGGGTTTTGCCATGTTAGCCAGGCTGGTCTCCAACTCCTGACTTCAGGTGATCCACCTACCTCGGCCTCCCAAAGTGCTGGGATTACAGGTGTGAGCCACAATGCCCAGCCAAGAGTTTTTTTTAACTTGGTATTTTTATTTAGCTTGATGTAGATAATTTGTGGATAACACATCCATGTGAATACTATTAATAAATAACAAAAGTTTATTCAATAACCATTGCCCCTACAACATGCCCTTGCTAATCTCAGAAGCAAATTAAACACAGGTCAAATGTACATTGTAACATCTTAGAATCCTAAAATCCAGGTTCCAACCCTGACTCTGCCACTTGATGAGAATTAATGCAATCTCCTTGGTCCTTAGTTTCTTCTGTCCTACCCCTATCACATTCTCAAATAAGGGGCTATGCTAAATGATTGGCCATTGGCATATTATAGTTGATCTTATACTTTTATTTCTTGTGGCAATCACACAGTCAGAATAAGCCACATGAAAAGGAAAATAAATTCATGGAAGAATCACCCATTAGGTTCTAGTCACTACTTAAGGCATCTGAATGGAACAAGAGGAGACTATGGGGGTGGGGGGGGATTTCCACCAGGACTGAAACCAATTAAATAAGATCTTAATGAAGAGCCCCTGATTCAGGTGTATTAGAGAAGAAATAAGGCATTAAAGCTAATGAAAATAATTTTATAAAGTTGTAGCTGAAAGGTCATATTCCCTAGAACAAGAGATGGTTAATTAGAAGGTAAACAATGGAAAAGTTATTGGGTGAGCTCAGAGGCCAACATGAAAGAATATAAAAAAGTATTATGCTTTATAATGCTAACTGACCATTATACAGATGCAGATTCAAAATTAGGAAATAATATAATACCAATTAGTATAAACTGGTTAGTGTTTATAAATAGTTGGTGCTTTAAAAGGCCTTTCCCAAAATACTTACAATTGAAATATAATAATATCCCAAGTAATCTGAAATTGCGTATTTTGATTTAAAGTTAAACTATAAATTCCATTAGCATTAATGTTTAAAGGTAGACAATTTACAGTATTAAGCTAGATGAGACCTCTCTCATAATAGATTAGCAATCCCAGATTGTATATTTTTTTCTGGGTTGCAGACTATTCCAGTTTTAACATCATACATGACATACACTTCTAAGCCAGATAGCTTTGAGAAAGCAGCTGATTATGTCTTAGAACTTTGTTAATTAAAACTATAAGTTCCTATCTCAAATGCTTTTTGGAACAAACAAATATAAACAACGTGAATTCTATCGAAGCTTATTTGAATCACTTGAGGCATTATTTATGGCTGTTTTTGAAAATGTTATGTTTGTTCAGTAATATTTTATGAATAATGTTAATATAGTTTTCTACCAAGTAACATAAAGATACCTGATGAAAGATGGAGAATCTAAATTCATGTAAATGGTAATAAAATAGAAAAACCTCTGGGCTCTTTAAAAAATAAACCAAACTTAAATGCATTTTCCCCACACCAACATACACTTACAGAAAGTTATTCAAGGCATAAGACTGCATATAAAACAGGGATTCTACCTTCAACATTAAATTCATTGAAGCACTTTATATATTGTGACTTCAAAGAAAGCTGGAAAATTTTACAGTTCAACGGGCTTTCTCCTTTACTTTTTATAGAGATTGAAAAGTTAACCTTAAGTCACTAGGCCATTATTTTGGCAATAAATAAATCATTATATCATGTTATACACCTTAATATATATAATTTTTGTCAATTAAAAACACATTTTAAAAGAAATCTTTATAGCTATTGAATAAAACGTCATGTACTTATGTTGTACAACTGACCAGAGTTTCTACCTAATTCAAAATTAACTATTATGACTGGCTTTTGAGGCAACTCTGAGAGTCACTCCCCATTCCTTTTCATCCTTTTGACTTTCAGGCCAACTACTTCCTTGGGAAACACCACCATCTCTCAGTCAGCAAAGACAGAACCAGAGAGAGAGACTCTGCAGGTTCAGGAAGAAAGGTTCCAACTACTTTTACTCTCTGTTGCATCTCTTAATGTCACCACTTTCTCAGAGCAGGGTTTAGTCACTACTACAAAACACTGCTCAGGAACTGCAGAGCCACCAGCCTGGCATGTGGTGACACATTCCCAACACAATTCTCTAACATTCTGATTTCCCTTCCAAAAATAAATTCAAGAGAAAGTAGAACTCTTAAAGATCAGATTGAGATTGAATGCCATTGGCTTTCTCCCCATAGCTATGCTCCTACACATCTCTTCAGCCCAGCACAGGGTTTTAAAGCTCACTGCTTAACCCAGGGCCATCTCCTCTGCTGGTTATGAGCTGCAAGGACAGAGTCCATGTCCTATTTGTGTTGGTGTTCCTGGCCACTAGCCAAAAACCTGCAGCCCAGCCCTAGAATAGCAGTTGAATGAATGTGGCAGCCCACACACTCAAAGACACCTGAATTATCTTACCCTTTCCCAGAGAGCTTCAGGTACCTTTCTTTTCCTAAATGAGTCACTAACGTGTCTGTATAATTATGGTTTCCATATGTGTCACAGAGCCCAAACATTTCATCCGACTTACTGTGGTTTACTTTTTGTGATTGCATTTTTATTATATCTTATATAAAAAGGGGATACAACAGAAGGAAAAAAACAGTAAAGCAAAAAGCCATATCTAGCTTCAGAGCATTACATATCCACTGGAAGCCCTAAAGCAGTGCTCCACGATCGCATGGCCTTTCCGCTGCATAACCCTAAAGTCATTTTTTGATACATAATTCTCGAAGTATGTAGTGCTGAAAGACCTTGAAGAGCTTTCTTAAATGATTTTATGGTCAAAATTTCTATGATTGCAGTCCTCCAAATCATAAAAGAATAAATACATCCTTGGAAAAGACCTCACTTCTCTTTTTCTTCATTCCTTCACAATTCAGCCCCCACCTCTCAAGGAGCTGTCTACAGCATGGCGAGCAAGCTAATGCTTTCCCAGAGTTTATGACAGATGCTAGTTCTAGTGTTCCCCGAATACTAACATTAATACACACAACTACTGTATAGGGTGGTCACCATTACCACCCCTATCTGAGGTATGAAGTTAGAAATCTAACAAGTGACAGAGGTAGAATTTGAATGCATCTGAGTCCAGGCTCCTGGTACCATGCTATGTTGTGATTTTCTGGGATCTTGGGCTATTTTTACAATTAGAGATGTGACCTAAGGGCAATGGATTTCCATCCTGGTGACTTCTGGGGAGAGACTGCACCTCTCCCAGTCCTGTCCCCAACGCTTCCTCCTCACAGTTACCATGTAGGAGCATGCAAACTATCCATGTTTGCCCAGTAAGGTGGCATTCTTCCAAACATTAGCAGGCCCCACCTTATAACACACAAGCTAGAAGCTCTAGGTCACTTGACCTCAGGGCACATGCAAATGTTTATCAGGCTGCCCAGTGACTTTTAGAGGAGGCATTTCCTGGAAACATTGTGGTTAGACATTTCATTCAGTGAGGTGTTCAGAGCATCTGAATCACTCCTGTTGCCTAGTAACTTGTTTGTGTTTGGCAGGATGAAGACAACTCAGGCACAGGTACAGTCAGATACAAGGCAGATGTCTATTCAGCACGATGTCCTCCCAACACTAGACTGCTGATTTAGTGCTTAAACTTGACAGCGTTCTTTCCCACTTTCTCACTGTTGGTAGAGGCTCCTTCAGTCGTTCTCTTTAAGTCAGGAGCATTCAAAAGGCACTATGCTGTACGCAGAATAAACAGATCCTTTGTAGCTGAAATACAGGCTACTATTCTTCCTATAGAGTTTTGAAAAAAACCTTTTAAGACAAAGCTAATTACAGAGTTCTTACATATAAAAGGGAAAGGTTATACAGTATCATGGAAATTACTTGTCATCCCTAAAAGAATTAGTTCCCTCACATATTTGCATATCTGTCCCTTTTTCTTGATAACGAGAATTGATTACCACAATATAAGTAGCTTCGGAATCAAGGAGGTTCACCCTCCAATACCGTCATGAACACAAATATATAGCAAAGCTGGCCTAAAGTCACCTTACTCACCTTCATCTTCAAATTTAAGTTAGCATGTGTGCCTGGGTGACTCTAGGAGCCAAAAATCTAGAACAAAACACTCTGGGCTTGCACTCCATATACATGCTCCAACAGTTATGGCTTTTCCTCTATTATTTTATGTCTCCGCTACTTTCCCAGTCATTTCTGTGTGTTAAATATTCAGAAAAAGAAAAATGGTTTTAGAAAAGCCTCCCCACCACTGCCCCAATACTGGGGTTTCTGTTGTTGTTTCTTTCGTTTTTGCTCTTCTTGTCAGAGGACATGCCTGCTATAGAAAAAATAAAATAAGATGTAAGGGTGTGCATAAATAAATATTACTCCTAATCTTAGTGGGACAGTCCTGAGTTCTAGATTTATTAAATGTTTATGGACAGGAGGATACAAAAATTGTTTAGAAAATTATTATTTTTTCTTCCTTTCATCCAATAATATTCATCCTAACCTTGGGGTTTCAGTATGCCTGATATTCGTTAAGAACTATTAAAAATCAAATAGATACGAATTACTTCACTTTTTTAACAACTATAAAATGGGTATATGAGTTTACTTAGCAAAGATTTTCAACTTAAACATATGTTAATCCTTTATCTCCTCCAAAATATTTTTCTTTTTGAAAGGCATATTTAAGGACAAAAATCTTTCCATATTAAAAAATTCTTGCATTCCACCAAAGTCCATAACAGATTTAAGAAAAGAGTACCCTCATTATCTAGAACTGGCTAACTGTAGGCTGCAATTACTAGTGGCAAGAAATAAGAGGGTTGAATCACTCTCCAAAATATTTCAAAGTCCTTAACCACGTCTCTCAAGCAAGTTTTCTAATTTGGGGTTAGTAGTTGATAGGTGGACCTCCTGAAGCCCTGTAAAATGTTTTGGCTCACACACATAACTGGAAGTAGAAAGCTTATTTCTTCAGATTCTCAAAATTGAATTTAGGTCTTGGGACATCAAACTGCCAGCAGATAACTGAGGATTTAACCTCATGAATGTGTTGCTGACTACCTGCTTAAAATAAATTTCAGTAACATAAAAGAAGAATGTTTGTTCCCATGCTGAAACTGAAGATTTCTAATAATTAAATAGCAGTAGAGCCCCATCTATGACAGCAAGTCAGTTTACTGCATTTGTATACCCTGAGAGCTAAATTACCACTAATTGTCTCATCTTTTGAAAATGTATTTAAACTTCATTAGATATGCGAATGTCTGTTATGGCCAGGTGAAAGAGACCGACCTAGTTCCTGGCCTCATAAAGCTTGCAGTCTGGTTGGAGAAACAAACAAATCATTATCACACAGGGAGATAAATGTTTAGATAATTGAAAGTTCAGGATGCTATAAGAACACATTGCCAAGGCATGCAACCCAGTCTGACATTTAAGCTATGAGAATTGGCAAAATATCCAGACGCTGATGACAGCAGGTACTCTCACAAGTTTCTAGTAGACATGTAATAAGAAAACCTTGGCCAGGCGCAGTGGCTTATTCCTGTAATCCCACCACTTTGGGAGGCCGAGGCAGGCAGATCACCTAAGATCAGGAGTTCGAAACCAGCCTGGCCAACAGGGCGAAACCCCGTCTCTACTAAAAATACAAAAATTAGCTGGGCGCAGTGGTGGGTGCCTATAATCCCAGCTACTTGGGAGGCTGAGGCAGAAGAATTGCTTGAACCCAGGAGGCAGACATTGCAGCGAGCTGAGATTGCACCATTGCACTCCAGCCTGGGCAACAGAGAGAGGCTCCATCTCAAAAAAAGAAAAGAAAAAGAAAAAGAAAACCTTCCTCTAAGAGAGGCAATTTAATGATATCCATTAAAATTACACATATACTTTATGAACTGCAATTCTACTTTACAAGTTTATATAGATATATTGTCTACATGCAAAATAACCTACATACAGTTACTTACTGCAGTATTGTTTAAGAGCAAACAATTGGCCACAACCCAAAGGTTGTCTATCAATAGATCACTATTTTAACTGTGGAACATCCATAAATGGACTCTGTTATTCTGTAACTGCTTTAAAAAAAGAATGAGGAAAGTGTCTTAGTACTCGCTTATTAAGTCCTCTTACATATATTGTAAGGAAAAAAACATACACTGCAGAGAAATATAGTATGCTATCTTTTACATTATGAAGGGGGCAAATAGGAATATTCCTATTTGCTTATTTATGCATAAAGAAATTCTGGAAGGATGCATTAGACATTGACAGAGGCTGAGAGGATGGTGGAGGCAGAATTTGGGCAGACTCTGTGAATGCAAAATGTATGAAAATGGTATACTTAAGTAATCCTTACATCAAGTGTGTGGGACATTGCAAAGGAAAAAAAAAAACAGTAATCCTTTATTTTTCAAGCCCAAGTTATATCAACCTAGCACCTTTTTTTGGTTTATTATTTTAATACGCTTCTAAAATTCTGCAGTGATTAAATTAGAACATAAGACTACTTTATTTTCCAAATCAGGGTTCTACTCTCTCCTTTCCTGCTTGTGTCCATCTGCCATCCTGAAGGTGGTTTCCCCAGAATACCTGAGAGTGAGGCGAGTCCTCTGTGCCTCCCTGCTCTGGTTTGTTGGCTGAGGATATTCAAGAGCTTTTTTTAAAGCTCATGAAAGGATTTTGTTTTGTTCACTGCCTCATTCGCAACACTGACAAGAATGCCTGGCACATAGAAAGCGTTCAGTAAGTATTTGTTGAGTAAATGAATTCTTTTCTTCACTCAGCTTCAATGAGACAGACACCACCAGACAAAGGGAAAGATATCAAAATGGTGTCAAATATTTAGAAATAGCTGCCATTCTTAGTACCAGCTCAAAGTAGGCATTCTAACCTTAGCAACATTCCTAGAATTATTATGAATTTCACAGAAGACAAATAATGTTACAGAATACTGTGCTGAATAATATTAATTACCCACAAATATTTATTTTAAATAATTTGGGATTACATGGTCCTGGTGTCCATCTTAGGGTAGAAATCTTTTTAGGCAAACACCACAATAAACAGTAATGATAAAAAGTAAAAAAAACCAAAACAGCTATCATCAGGGTCAAATGAACCCTAGTCTTAAGGTACCCAGAGATATAGCAAGAAAAGGGAAAATCTTTTGCACTAAAAAATGCAACTGTTTTTATTTTCAAGAATAAGATTATACTTGAAATAAAATTCCAAGTACTCTAGGCAGTGAATTGAGTTGTACTGCTTCAACCACACAAGCAAAACCTCTTCTTCCTCAGTGGGCATAGAATGGGTATAACTGCCACAGCTCTTTAAATTTGGTGTAGATAACTATAAAAACAGAATAACTTTGCTAGTAATTTCCGTACTGTTGCTAAAAGGTGCATGGCTGACTGATATTTCTTTGAAGATTTTCTGTTTTCTTAAGGCATGGTTGAGACAGTCAATTGAGTGCTCTCTCTTGGCAGTAATGCAAACAGGTTAGGAAGTTTTGGGGTTACCTCTATCTCTCTCGCTGTCATTTAAAACGGCAATCCAAGACTGAGAAAACATCCATTCACCTGAAAGAGCTTGAAATTTAAGACTCTCCTGAGGATGAAATAAAAATTCTCAGAGTTAAGACATTTATGAATGTCTTAACCAGAGAAGGGAAGATAGCAGCAATGCTGCAGGATAACTGATAGACAGCCAACCTTCAGCTGATGCAAGTTAGACTCATGCTATAGCAGCAGGAAGCACCAAACCTACTGTTTCCAGATGGTAGCACAGCAATTCCCACCTTGGTCCTTGCAGCAGTCAACCCTTCCAGTCTCTGGCAGGTCCTTTCGGAGAGGAGTGTTATAGGGCCACAGGATGCAGCTCTAGGGGAAGAAAAAGTCAGAGATTAAATAAGAATGAGGCTCTGTTGTTATGTGTTGCTAGTTTTCTGGGGGTGGAGGTGAAATGAAGAGCCCTCTGATGCTACCCTCCTAGAGCTCTCCGATACTGGCTCTCTAGGAGAGTTGCCAGGAAAACACTGGCTCCAACAGGTACTGACATTTCAGGACAAGAAGAGCAACTCCGCCATTCATTCCACTAATATTTAACACCTGCCAGCCCCTATGTAAATTTGCAGCAGGGCAGGCAGGCAGATTCCCTTGTCTCCTGATGTTCACGTTCTAACACAGGAACATACAGATAAACAAGAAGACCAGTCAATACCACTCAAAAAAATCAGTCAGAGTCAGGGCAAGGCTGATGTGGTTGATGTAGAGCAAGGGGTCAGGGAAGCCTTTCTGAGGGGATATTTAAGACTTAATAAGGGTTGGGGGTGGGGGGTGGGGCAGCTACAAAAGAAGAGTAAGCCAGGCAGAGGGAACAGCTGGCCCAAAGGCCCCGAGGCAAGAATGAGCCAGGAAGGTTTAAAAACAAACAACCCCATCAAAAAGTGGGCGAAGGACATGAACAGACACTTCTCAAAAGAAGACATTTATGCAGCCAAAAAACACATGAAAAAATGCTCATCATCACTGGCCATCAGAGAAATGCAAATCAAAACCACAATGAGATACCATCTCACACCAGTTAGAATGGCCATGATTCAAAAGTCAGGAAACAGGTGCTGGAGAGGATGTGGAGAAATAGGAACACTTTTACACTGTTGGTGGGACTGTAAACTAGTTCAACCATTGTGGAAGTCAGTGTGGCGATTCCTCAGGGATCTAGAGCTAGAAATACCATTTGACCCAGCCATCCCATTACTGGGTATATACCCAAAGGACTATAAATCATGCTGCTATAAAGACACATGCACACGCATGTTTATTGCGGCACTATTCACAATAGCAAAGACTTGGAACCAACCCAAATGTCCAACAACGATAGACTGGATTAAGAAAATGTGGCACATATACACCATGGAATACTATGCAGCCATAAAAAATGATGAGTTCATGTCCTTTGTAGGGACATGGATGAAACTGAAAACCATCATTCTCAGTAAACTATCACAAGGACAAAAAACCAAACACTGCATGTTCTCACTCATAGGTGGGAATTGAACAATGAGAACACGTGGACACAGGAAGGGGAACATCACACTCCAGAGACTGTTGTGGGGTCGGGGGAGGGGGGAGGGACAGCATTAGGAGATATACCTAATGCTAAATGACGAGTTAATGGGTGCAGCACACCAACATGGCACATGGATATGTATGTAACAAACCTGCACATTGTGCACATGTACCCTAAAACTTAAAGTATAATAATAATAAAAAAAAGAAAAAAATGTAAAAAAAAAAAAAGAATGGAAAGCACGGCGAGAGTATTGTGAACTAGGCATAGAGAAGGGAAGAGGAGTGCAGAGGGCTTTTAGGACAGTAGAAGGACTATGTACATAAAGGGCAAACCAAGTGTCACAGAAACTTAGGTTGATGTGCTGTGCATAATCTGTCACCTTCTACTAAACGGTGGAAGATTTCCTTTGAAATACATAGAGTTGCTGCAGTCTTTTCAATGGATTTTTTAGTTGAAATTTGCCTTGTGGATGGAAGCAAAATATAGGCTACTGGCCAGAGGTCTGCAGTTCATAGAACCACAATATGAATATCCAAAGAATACAACTGAGACTACCCAACAGTGCATATATGTATATGATTTGGTAGCATATATATATATATATATATATATATATCTTTTAACTACCTAACAAATTTCATTAAAATCTGTTTAACAACTGCAGGATGTACACTCATCTGCAACCAGAAATTGATTTTTAGTTGAGATCCCATCTTAATCAAAAATACTCAACTCTTGGAAGAAACTCAAGAACAAATGTGTCACTCTTAGGTATATACCCAAAAAAATGAAAACACAAGTCCAAGCAAAAACTGTACACAAATATTCATAACAGCATTATTCATAATGGCCCCAAAGTGGAAAAAATCCAAATGTCCATCAACTATTAAATGGATAAACAAAATGTGGCAAATCCATATAATATTATTGGGCAATGGAAAGGAATAAAGCAGTGATACACACTGTAGCACGAATGAATCCTGATAACATTATTCTAAGTGAAAGAAGCCAGTCACAAAGACCACATGTTATATGATCCCATTTATATGAAATGTGCAGAATAGGCAAATCCATAAAGACAGAAAGATGTGTGGTTGCCAAGGGCTAGGGGAAGAAGAGAATGGAAAGTGAATGCTAATGGGTATAGGGTTTCTTTTTGGAGTGCTGTAAATATTCTAGAATTAAATAGTGGGGCTGGTGGCACAACTCTGAATATACCAAAAACTACTGATTTCTACACTTTAAAAAGGCCAGTTTTATGGTATGTGAACTATATCTCAGTGAAACTGTTGTAAAAATAAAAGAACAAAAGAGTATCTGAAACGCTGTGAACAGATGAAATAAACTTCAACTGGCCCAAAATGCTATATTCCAGTAAGCATTACTAGACCCCATTAAAAGGGATAAGCAGTTTAGTTTTACACTTCAGATACTGTACACTACACTCCCCGTGGGACATGTTTACCCCTCTGGAAAGATCACCTTATCCTTGGAGGATGTTTTTCTCGTTTCACTTGGAACCCTTCTCTGGTTATTACCCTCTCTCGACTCCACTTACCATCCCCACTCACTCCACCCAAATAAAATTAAAGCAGATAGTTGCTTTTGCGCTCTAACTCAAGTCTGTGGACAATTACAATTGTTTAGAGCATGGTATTAATGATATTTCTAATATGGTCAGCTTATAGATTTTATTCAGTTACACAGCCAAACCTAGCACTTTTCATCTAGTCAAGCTGAAAATGTGTGCCCTTGTCAAAAAGGAGAATGGGCAAAAGGGTAGATACTGGAATGCAAAACAAATTCAAGCTTACTATTCCAAAATCCCTTTCTGTATACATCATAACATGGTGTTACATTAAGACTACATTCATTTTAAATAGTATCTTACAAGTTCATGATTTATTTTAAAGTATATGTAGAATGTATAATTTCACAAAGGAATAAAGTAAATTATATAATAACAACAGCAAAATACTACTGTGAGACAATTAATGTAGAATCACAGAGGCAGGTAAATATAGAGAGGGGTTCTTGATCACAAGGTGTAGTGGAAGAGGGAACACTATCTCCTGGGACTGAATATTGTTTTACCTGCTCCCGGTAGCAAATCACTGCAGAGACAGCAAAGCTTGATGTTTATGAACAAGGATTCTGAAGGCCGACTCCACACTTAGCATGACTCCACGATTAAGTATTATGGCTCCAGGCACGATACTTAATTTCCCTGAGCCTTAGTTTCCTAATCTATAAATAGTACTAAATTAACAAGGTCCTTAAAAGAACCAAAGGTTATATAAAAACAAAAATAGATCTAAAGGGAGAGACAGATTGCAAAACAATAATAGTAGAGGACTTCAACATCCCACTTTTGGCAATGGACAGATCATCCACGCAGAAAATCAGTAAAAAATATTGGAATTAAACTATACTCTAGACCAAATGGACCTACTAACAGACATTTACACAACATTTCGTCCAACGGCTATACAATACATATTCTTCTCAGCAGCACATGGAACATTCTCCAGAATAGACCATATCTTAGACCACAAAACAAGTCTCCACAAATTCAAAACAGTCACTATCATATCCAAGTGTCTTTTCTGAATCCAATGGAATAAAACTAAAAATAACAAGAAGAACTTTAGAAACTGTGCAAATGTATGGAAATTAAGCAACACGCTCCTGAACAATCAACAAAGAAATTAAGAAGGAAATTTAAACATTTCTCGAAATAAATGAAAATGGAAACACAACATACCAGAATCTATCAGATACAGCAAAAGCAGTACTGAGGGAATTTTATAGCACCATACGCCTACACTGAAAACATAGGAAGACTCCAAATAAATAACCTAATGGTGTACCTCAAGGAACCAGAAAAGAACAAATCCAAAATTAGTAGAAGGAAATAATAAAGATCAAAGCAGAAATAAATGGAGAAAAAAAAAGAACCGAAGGAGTTAATACTAATAAAGACATCAGAAACAGCACCTGGCATATAGTAAGCATTATATGTATTTGTTAAATGATTAAAATAGAGTTTACTAGTTAAGTTTTGCAAAATGACTAAAACTATGCTGTATATTTGGCTCTCAACTCCTTTGTAGCTAGATGGGAAAAAATTTTCCAAACTCAGAGAAAGAGAGAAAATGCATGTATCTCCATATGTGTTAGGAGGAAGGCGAGTGGGAACCATATTTTATTCCTCAGGAGGAAAAGGAAAGCATTTGACACTTAGCTTTAATATGGTCTGCACACAAGAGGCAATGAGCAATACTGCAGACCAGGGAAGACCGCCATATGATGTCACTTGATAGTTTTTCACTGTGTTTCTCAATAAATCCCAAGGCATAACTCTCTAGAATTTCTGTAGCAGGAAGACAAGGCAATGTGATACAAATACACAGCTCTGATGATCGGTTCACAACTGCACCAGAAATCTCCAATCCATCTTTTACTTCCATTTCCCTCTGCCATGCTTCTGATAACCAGAGCTGAGGAGGAGACAGTTCCAGATCTCTGAAACAAATTCTCCAACATTAGGAGATGGCCAAAATATAGGCACATAAAAACACTAAGTAACCTGATGCATTGAAAAGCAACTCCCCCTAGAAGCATCTGTTTTTAAGTTTAATGGACTTCAGAGTCATTATCTGGCTAAAGAACAGCCATAATCATCTCAGGAGATTAAACAACTTGGAAGAATATTCATATTAGTCATGGTCATCTCAGGCTCCACCTAACAGTTAAACACAGAACTTTTACGAATTACAAAAGCTATTATGCTTAAGCCATGTTTTACTGTAAATTGGACAGTAGATAACTTTTCTTTAAAAGACTAGTTATACGGTGCAAACCTTAGCTAGAAAACGACCCGTGTTCCTTCGGATAGTCCGATATTGTACATGGAAGACATGATAAAGTTGAATTTCCACAGCTATTACACAGTCCTGTGACTAAGCTGATGTCCCAGTGATTTATCAGCTGTTTTCATTCCATCTGGCAAAGTATGTTGTTCTTAAGGCTAATTATTTAATAATGTTTTCTTCAGATAAAATGGTAATAATCTTATTAATCAACTATAGCAATGTATTTTTATTTGCATACCTGTGGAGTATTGCTAAAGAGAGTAGAAAATAGATTAATTCCCTTGTGTTTCACGTACACTAAATGTAGCATTCTGCAAGGAAGGAGAGCAAGAGATGGCATTTATAACTAACTCCTGTGCATTCTTGGAGAAGCCTTTTTTGACCCCTCCAGACCGCATTCGGTTTCCTTTCCCTTGCTCCACATTACTTTCTACTTTTTCTCTGACTTAACAGTTTGCTAACTGTAACTTTGGTCAATTATTTGTAGAGATTTACTTGTCTCTTTTCAGTGAGATTGCAAGCTCTGTGAGGGAAGGGATCACATGTGTCAGATTCTCTGCTGTCTTTCTGGCACAGAATTGAGGGTTATAAATATTTGTTCACTGACTAACTCCCACTTCATAAGATAAGCTGTGTTCCTAAAGAATCACATGTCAGTTCCTCTCAAGATAAGGAAGTCACTGAAGTAATCTTATAAGGGGAGGGAGTAAGCCCCACTAATTTCATTTAATATTATGAAACAGAGACCCACAAGTTTGAACTTACAGAAGCAGAGTCCATGGATATGGCTATGGCAGATGTGACTGAGGGGGAGGGAGAAAAGGAGTGGGGAGGAATGACCCACTAATTTAGATGGGTGCTTTCAGAGTGAAAGTTTATTATAAGAGCTCAAATAGTGTTTTCTAATTATAGACTGTTAAATTTAAAATATATTGAAAGGCCACTCTGTACCTTCTCTCTGCCCAATGCAGACTGAATTAAAATATCCAAGAAACAGGACTTTTTTTTAAGCCCAGAAAGGCTGACACACCTATTAAAAAGTTCTGTCCCATAAGCTCTGCTTTCTACAGTTTCTGTTAGGTCTTCCACGGCCCAGACAATTGGCAATCTTGTTCTTTCTTTCATGACACAAAGTTGATATATCCAAATGATTAACCTCCTAAGGTTAAAGTCATGAGCAATGAAAAGAAGGTCATATAGTATCATAACAGTGAAAATTAAATAATTTTAAACAAATGCCTTCAAACCTTCTGCAATAAAAGAAAATAAACTTTTATACTTTAACATTTAAAGTGAGAAAGTGTTTAACCTTACTAGTGAGAAAAGAAACTCAAAGAAGTGAGATACCATTTTTCTACATATTAAATTGGCTCTTTAAAATACCAACATAAAATTATTACACTGCTTTCCAGGGCTATTGTAAAGTATATTTCATATATTCTATAAACCTCCTAAGAATGTGAACAAAGATTAGCTCCGAGCCTATTAACCATGACATTGCCAATAACAGTAAAAAAAAAAAAAAAAAAAAAAAAAAAGAGAAATAAGTGTCCAATAATAAGGGACTGTTAAAAACAACATGGTGGGTAGATACAATGGAATAATGAAATGATCCTATCACAGTTAGTGGGGAATGACAAGAGGTGCATTATATATTCATGGGTACAAAACAATGATATGTGTATGATCCTATTTCTCCTGTTTCTACAAGTTGCATGTGTAAATATAAACGTGACTAGAAAGACAATGCAAAATGCTAACGGATAATAGATTTATAGATGACTTAAATTTTTCTTTTGCTTATCCAGGCATAACATTTCCTAAAATAAACATGAGTTGCTATTATAATTAGAAAGTTAAAGAGAAAAGATGACACGAAAACTCCCAAAACACATTGCCAAATAGCTACCATAGTCACATTCTCTTTCAAAAAAATATTATGACTTGGGAGGCTGAGGCAGGCGGATTACGAGGTCAGGAGATCGAGACCATCCTGGCTAACACGGTGAAACCCCGTCTCTACTAAAAATACAAAAAAAAATTAGCTGAGTGTGATGGCAGGCACCTATAGTCCCAGCTACTCAGGAGGCTGAGGCAGGAGAATGCAGTGAACTCGGGAGGCGGAGCTTGCAGTGAGCCGAGATCGCGCCACTGCACTCCAGCCTGGGGGACAAAGTGAGACTCTCTCAAAAAAAAAAAAAAAAAAAAAAAAATTTATTATGACAAGCACATTGTTTCATATCATTATGCTCTGAGGATAAAAACGGTACACTTCATTTTTCATTTTGATCAGTCTGTGTGTGGGGCAAGCAAATAAAGACATTCAGTCTAGAATCTTAAAAGTTTTCCTTTTAGCAAGATGCCATTTGTGGTGATGTACCACCAAGTAGCAAAGAGGTCAGCCTCTCCAGTTAAATATAGCCTAATTACATAGTTGATAAAAATAAAGGAAAATGTACATATTTACTATAATTACTACTCATGCTCAAATAAAATCCTGTCTTTGAAATAGAAATGAAACCAAAAGTAAAAATAAAACAAGAAACTTAATTCATAAATGTGAATTAAAATAAAAGCAAATTTGGGAGGGGGTTATTATAGAGAAGCTGCCCTCTGCTCAGGGAGAGGATATTTGCTGGGAGGCAGAAAAACTCATCAGGATATACAGAAGTGTTATTATCAAAACCGTAAGGATCCTGTAGAATATACATCTGAGTAGGTTCACAGAAAGAGCAGAATGGCTATACCTGAGTAATTTAGCCAGAGCTAAGTTTGTGTTAACTATTCAGGTTAGGCAGTGCCCTTCAGCTTTCTAGCCATCCGACTCTCTCGTTGACTGGATGGTAATTACTTGGATTACCTGGTTGGCAATCCAGGTCCTCTAGTTTTTATTTGCCTCTCTCCTAATCTTTTGTTGTCCTTGTTCTTAAGATTTCTAAGAGGTTGCTCACTCTAGCCTTCTCTGTAGTTATCAGCAGTTTGCTTCTCTTGTGAGAAACTTGTTTGAAAGATGAATGATTTGTACTTGTCATAACTCTTACAAAGACTTCCACCAGGTGTACCATGAGCATGGCATGCACTGTAGACTTCCACACCCTGCAGACTTCCAACATTCCTTCCAAGCAATCAGAAAGCAAGTTGCATATTAGCATATTTACATAAACCCCTATTTTGCAAAGCAAAGTTTTTTCAAGTCTTCTTTTAAGTCTTAGAAGCAGGATGACATGTAGAGAGAACAAAACGGGAGTTAAGAAATTAAATATTCAGGATGCCAAGGAGTTATTTGGTGGTGTCCATATAAAAGAGAGTATTAAAGTACCAGGAATCACTGGAGCAAGAGAAGAAGAAAGTGAAATCAGGGGTACACTCGTAGAAGGTTTTGCAACTGAATCTTGAGCAACATAAAGGAAAATAAAGCAAAGCCCCTAGAAGCTGGGAAGATGAATGCATTTAGATGAGCATCAAGATGGAAATCAGAGGACCTGCCAGTGGAACCTCAGAAACCACCCAAGCTCTAATGGGCTTCACAAAATGGGATGGTGATGCTGACCACGTAAATAGGTCAGCCACATGCTTTTACCTCAGACTTCTAAGTCACACAAGGTCAGAGGCTACACCTCAGGTACTATAGGAAGGGAAAGTGAAAGGAGTAAATGTTACTAATGTCATTTTCAGTGATCACACCACTCTTCTTGGGCTAGGTACCCTGGATGCCCCTTGATCCTGGAATATGGCACCTTCAAGAGAAGGATGGGGTTTAGCACACAGAAAGAGAACCTCTGAGGTTTTCCCTTGCCTCCATAAAGAGTCTAAAGCTTGCTATAAGAAAAAGTAAAGAATAATTCTTATCTTTCCAAAAAGGCTTAGAGATAGTAAACAATACCAGTTTTCCATCACATTTCTAAACACACAAAAAAGTATAAGGGAAATGTAACCACATTGTCTTAGTCCATTCTTGCACTGCTATAAAGAAATACCTGAGACTGGGTAATTTATAAAGAAAAGAGGTTTAATTGCAGTTCTGCAGGCTTTATAGGAAGCATGATGCTGGCATCTGCTTGGCTTCTCAGGAAGCCTCAGGAAACTTATAATCATGGTGGAAGGTAAAGGAAGAGCAAGCACATCACATGGCCAGAGCAGGAGCAAGAGACAGTGAGAGGACAGATGCCATACACTTTTAAATGACCAGATCTTCTGAGAACTCACTATTGTGAGAACAGTACCAAGAAGATGGTACTAAATCATTCATGAGAAATCCACCACCATGATCTAATCACCTCCCTGCAGGCCCCACATCCAATACTGGGGATTATAATTCAACATGATATTTGGGTGGGGACACACATCCAAACTATATCACACGTGTATTCTTTCCAGTGGGGATACACACACCCATTTTTCACTTTGTTTTTCATGGTACTTTGGCTAAATTGTAATAATGTAATAATGGAATAATGTAGTTTGTGAGTTACCCTCTAATTGACAGCAGAGGGAAATATGATGAAAACAAGCCAAGGGGCTTTCTGGGGAAAAGACCATGGGCAAAAACTATTTATTACAATTAGGAGATCTGGTTTTAATCTGGACTCTGACATTGTGATCTTTAAAAAGCCAATTGTGATCTTTAAAAAGTCACTTTAATTCTGTGGACCACAGTGAACTCAACCACAATTTGCAGTTCATCTGTGCCCTCAGGACCCAGACATCTCCTAGTACGTGGTAAGTATTATCAAGTATTTGTTGAAGGAGAAAAATAAAGACACTGATTTAATAGTCTCTCAAATCTGTTCTGACTTTCTATCGCTGGACTGTCCAATACAACAGCTACAAGGTACATGGGCTACTTAAGTTTTAATTTAAATTCATTAAAATTTAAAATTCACGGCCAGGCGCGGTGGCTCACACTTGTAATCCCAGCACTTTGGGAGGCCGAGACGGGTGGATCACAAGGTCAGGAGATCGAGACCACGGTGAAACCCCGTCTCTACTAAAAAATACAAAAAAATTAGCCGGGCGTGGTGGCAGGCGCCTGTAGTCCCAGCTACTCGGAGAGGCTGAGGCAGGAGAATGGCGTGAACCCGGGAGGCGGAGCTTGCAGTGAGCCGAGATCGCGCCACTGCACTCCAGCCTGGGCGACAGAGCGAGACTCTGTCTCAAAAAAAAATAAAAAATAAAATAAATAAAAAAAATAAAATTTAAAATTCAGTTCCTCAGTCACGCTAGCTACATTTCAAGTACTCAACAGCCACATGTGACTTGTGGCTACTGTACTGGACAGTGCAAAATTATGGAACATTTCATCATTGCAGTCAGTTTTGCTGGACAGGAGTGCTTTCAGACATAACTGAGGAGAAAGGCAATGCATTGTACCCTCCTGTAGACATGGCTGTCTATTCTATGAAACTTCATGGAAGGTTTACAGAGGGAACACAAGGAACTCAAGCAGAAATTAAGCATTCCCTTAGAGAACCAGTCTGTTTCTCTGCATGTTGAAAGTACTGCTTCTCAGGATAGTCTTCTCAACAAATTGTGTTGAACAACTCGACTTCCACATGTAAAAAAAGTGAATCTAGACACTAACTTGTAAGATAACATAGGAGAAAATCTAAGTGACCTTAGGTTTGGCAATAGGTTGTTAGATGTAACACCAAAAGCATGAAAGAAAGAAAAAATTGATAAGTTGGACTCTATTAAAATTAAAAACTTCTACTCTAAGAAACACTGTTAAGAAAAAGACAAGTCATAGACTAGGAGAAAGTATTTGCAAAACACACATCTGATAAAAGACATATTCTAAATATAAATAGAGCTCCTAAAACTCAACAAGAAAAATAACCTAATTAAAAGGTGGGCAAAATATCTGAACAGATGCCTCATCAAACAAGACATATAGATGACAAAAAATTATATGAAAAGATGCTCAATATCATATGCAATTTGGGATTTGCAATTTAAAACAACAATGAGCTACAACCATACACAACAGCTAAAATCCATACTAACACCACCAAATGCTGGTGAGGATGTGGAGCAACAGGAACTCTCATTCATTGCTGGTGGGAATGCAAAATAAACCACCCACTTTGGTAGACAGTAAGGCAGTTTCTTATAAGACTAAACAGAGTCTTATCATGTGACAAGGCAATAGTACTCTTTGGTATTTACTCAAATGAATTGAAAACTTTTGTCCCCACAAAAACCTGCACACAAATGTTTAAGCAACTTTATTCATAATTGCCTAAAACTGGAGACAACCTAGAGGTCCTTCAATAGGTGAATGAGTAAACAAACTATGGTACATCACATAATGCAGTATTATTATTCAGTGCTAAAAAGAAATGAGCTATTTCAAACTACAAAGACATGAAGAAACATTAAATGCAAACTGCTAAATGAAAGAAGCCAATCTGAAAAGGCTATATACTGTATGATTCCAACTACATGAAATTCTAGAAAATGTAAAACTTTGGAGACAGTAAAGAGATGAGTGGTTGCCAGAGGTTGAGGATTGGGGAGGAGTGAATACGCAGAACACAGACTTTTAGGGCAGTGAAACTACTCTGTCTAGTACTACAATGAGAGCTACATGTCATTACACATTTTTCAAAACCCATAGAATGTACGATATAAAAAGTGAACTCTAAACTATGGACTTTGGTTAATAATATATCATATTGTCTCATTAACTGTACAAAGTGTACTACACTAATGTGGGAAACTGAGGGGTAGGGGTATAGCTGATGGGAACTCTACTTTCTGCTCATTGTTTCTGTAAATCTGAAACTGCTTTTTAAAAAATGCCTATTAACTTACCAAAAAAGTCTTTCTCAGAATTAGCTATAAACTCTTAGTAATACCTAAGACAACAAAAGTAAAACAATACTCCAATTACGTGGTTTAAGATGCAAAGCAACACCCAAACATTAGTCAAAAACAGCTTTCTCCACCCCTAGTTAGATCCTTTAAGAATAATGACAATTTGCTCAAATACAATCACTGATCTAAATTTACCTTATAATTCGAAAGCACTTGAGCCTTCTAAAAGTAAAGAGCATTCTAAGTGCAGCTTAACGTTGATGAAACAACATTTGTGGTCAGGGCAGCATTCCATTTGGTGGCATAACATTTAGATCTGTAACTCCATTGCTGCCTCCTATAGCTTTCCTATTCAACATACATATTCATGAAAGGGAAGCTTTATATAACAAATGGCAGGACACGCCTTATCCCTCATTCAGTGTGCAACACAAGCACATGTAGGGAAGCTTAGCACAAATCCTTAATGTGCATCTGCAAAATTGTACCCTGACGAAACAATGCCTAAGAGAAGACTTGCTTTACTTCCAAAATGACATCTTTCGGACATCCCTTAAGAACATACTTGTAGCCCAAGATTCACTTTAATAGTGCCCCTAATTAAAGGGTTTAGTAGCTGCTTGTCTCAAGGAACCATACTACAAGCCAGGTTTCTCTTGTTGAAAACCTTTTCTCAAGGGAAGACAGCTATCCTATACTTTATTTGGCTTGTGAGTCCCATTAGGTTCACAATAGTGAAGCACCCTTGAGGACCAACTGATTAGGTTGAGAAAGTTGGGGTACAAACCACACACAACAGAGGAAGGTGCAGAGCACACCTCACAATGCTTCTCAGTAACCCTGTTTTCACTAAATGGCCACATGCTCCTCTTCCTCCCTTTCAGATCACGGGCTCCTTTACTACTCCTGCAACATATGATGATCACTCTTTCTTGTTTCCTGCTTCCAGTACCAAATCCAGACTGTTCTCAGAGCCTTGGAGAAGGAAGGATCTGCTAATCCAGGCCTCAGATGCCTCTTGCAGGATGCTACAACATCCTGTGGCCCAAAAGACTCCATCTCTAGGGAGTTCTATAACGGGCTGCTCCCTAGCCTGGGGCATTCAGCCTAGCCTCTTGTCTCATTTTTCCTGATTAGTTTCCCTTCCTGGCTCAGCAAAACTGCTCTTGCATGTATGGGCTCTGGCTTGTCCCTGACTTGAGGGGACAGGGAAGAAGACTTCCAAGCCTCTTTTCTAGGAGAGCTACAGTCATCTGCCACAGCTTGTATTAACTCTCTCCCCAGTTTAAGAGAGAACAAATGGTCCAGTCTCCATTAGGAACTAAGACAGATCAAAGGCCACACCAATTAGCACCTGAAAGAAAATTAATCTGTATTTGACTACCTGGTTAAATCCCATTTACACATGAGCTCTTTGAAGAGATAGACTGTCACTTCATTGGTTCATTTTAGAATCTAAAATTGGTTCATTTTAGAATCTAAAATTGGTTCATTTTAGAATCTAAAATTGGTTCATTTTAGAATCTAAAATTAAGTCTTAATGAGAATAGACACAATTTTTTTGGAGATAGGATCTCGTTCTGTCGCTCAGGCTGGAGAGCGGTGGTGCAATCACCTCCTGAGCTCAGGTGATCCTCCCACCTCAGACTCTCCAGTAGAGTAGCTGGGACCACAGGTGTGCACCTCCACGCCTGACTAATTTTATTTTTATTTTTTGTACAGACTATCTTTCCTTACATTGCCTAGGCTGGTCTCAAATTCCTGGGCTCATGTGATCCTTCAGCCTCAGCCTCCCAAAGTGCTGGGGTTACAGATGTGAGCCACCATGTCCATCCGACACTTTTTAAAAAAATATTCCCAGCCACTTTAGTTACATGCCCACCCAACCTGGCCAAATGCAAGATGATTTTAAAAAGAGGATTTTTTTTTTTTTTTTTTTTTTTTTTGAGATAGAGTCTCACTCTGTCACCCAGGCTGGAGTGCAGTGGCCCAATCTCAGCTCACTGCAACCTCCACCTCCCGGGTTCAAGCAATTCTCCTGCCTCAGCCTCCCAAGTAGCTGGGACTATAGGTGCCTGCCTCCATGTCCAGCTAACTTATTTTGTATTTTTAGTAGAGACTGGGTTTCACTATGTTGGCCAGGCTAGTCTCGAGCTCCTGACCTCGTGATCCACCTGTCTCGGCCTCCCAAAGTGCTGGGATTACAGGCGTGAGCCACCATGCCCGGCAAAAAGAGGTATTTTAATCACCTATTGAAACTACTCATCAATTAAGAATATACAGTTAAGGTGAAGGATATCTACAAATAAGATTCTACCATAAGACAGAAAACTGACTGCAGAAATAACAGTCAGGTTCCCAGAAATAATTTTCTGCCATTTTCAAAATTCCATGTAAGTTTTATATTGTGATTTTAAATGAAAACATCTCAATTTCAAACAAACTTTTGGTGTTTTCTGTGAATTACATCTAGAATTCAATGGGCTCTGCTTTGCTCCTGACTTGAGGGGACAGGAAAGAAGACATCCAAGCCTTCTTGGAACCTGGTTGGTCACACTGAATGCCCTTCAAAACACAGCACTCTGTTGAACAATAAATTTACTCTTCAGTCCTAACCCAAAGGATGTGAGATCTTTGAGCCTTTTCAGGTGAAAGCACCCAGAGGATGGAGGTTGACCTGAGCACTCCAGGCCTCAGAGCTCCTCCTCCCATCTCTGTTGCCATGACACTCAGCTTATTTGGCTTCTCTTTGTTGACAAGCACATCCATGGCAATTCACAGCTGACACCACCCATCTTCCACTACTTCTGCTTCCAAATTCCATATTAAGAAACTATTAGGAACATTTGTGCTTTATAAACATTTAATAATTTGTTAAATTCAGGATAAGTTAAAGTCATAATCCACATTCTCTTTAGAATATAATCAATTCTCATATAAATAAGTAAAAACATTTTTAAGGACAAACGATTCAAATTAAGCATTTTGTCAATATGTAAGTTGAAGGGATCAAAGGATTCTCAGAATGCCAGAATAGCTAATTACTTGTATAAAAAAGTGAAGTTTTCATAAAAAAAAAAGTGGGTCTATACCCAACCCTAAGATTGTTTCACAAATAACATTTTAGTAGAAGGTTCAAATACACCATTTAAAAACAAACTGAAGGCCTTGTTTTCTTTAGTGATGATGGCAAAGTAGGGCCATCTCAAAGTAGGGGCTCAACTGCTTGTGCAAACGGGGCAAAAAGAACAGAAATGAAATGTAGCGACTAATACCATATACTGACTTTCTTTTGCCTTTCCTACTAAACCATTTAGAAGGAACTTTTATAAATCACATCCTTTCTGAATGTAGTTTCATAATTTTCCTGCCCCTACTAAAGGGAATTTGCTTGTTAAGAAGGAAAACAAAACAAAAAGATTAAAAGGGGGAAAATCAGCTCAGATTACACCACAGGATTTAAAGAGTTGAAAAAAAAAGTAAGATCTATCTGGCACTAGCGGCTGATGAAACAATAAAAGGATGTAATACCTTTAAAATGTTGAAATCTGACAGAATGAGCCTACCTCAAAAATTCTTCGAGGCACACATGGGAATTACGAGACAGGTCATTAAGTCGTGTACACCTTACTCTAGTTTCTATGACTGTCTACCAGACAACTAGAACTAGTTTGATCTAATGTCTCACACACATCTTGATGTAATTTAGATGTTCGTCCCCTCCAAATCTCATGTTGAAATGTAATCCCGTGTTGGAGGTAGAACCTGGCGGATCCCTCATGAATTGGTTTGGCACCACCCCCTTGGTGATAAGTTCTCACTCTGAGTTCACATGAGATCTGGTTGTTTAAAAGTGTGTGGCACCTCGTCCCTCTCTCTCTTGCTTCCGCTCTAGCCATGTGAGACGCCTGCTCCCCTTCACCTTCTGCCATGATTGTAAGTTTCCTGAGGCCCTCACCAGAAGCAGATGTTGGCATTACACTTCTTGTACTGTCTGCAGAACAATGAGCCAATTAAAGACTCTTTTTGAAATAATTTAGCCAGCCTCAGGTATTTCTTTATAGCAATGCAAGAACAGCCTGCTACACACCTTAACACACAGACAGATACAGAGAAGATACAGACAACAGCTTTCTTACCTAATTTCAAATATATTCCCTACTTTCTTCGCAACCTAATATGTATTACATGATTACCCTTAATAAGTCATCTAAGAACTTTAAAGCTCTACTTCCAACACCTTTATTCCGCCTCTCCCAACCTCATGGGATATTAAAAAAAATTTTTTTAAAGGTCAGGCGTAGTGGCTCATGCCTGTAAGTTCCAGCATTTTGAGAGGCCAAGGCAGGAGGATTGCTTGAGCCCAGGAGTTCGAGACCAACCTGGGCAACAATGCAAGACCCTGTCTCTACAAAAAAAAATTGAAAAGCTTAGCTGGACATGGCGGCATGCACGGTAGTCCCAGTTACTTGGGAGGCTGAGGTGGGAGGATCATTTGAGCTGCAGTGAGCTGTGATTGCACCACAGTACTCCAGCCTAGGCAACATAGTGAGACCCTGTCTCTTAAAAAAAGGCCATAAGTATATACACCTATAATGTACCCATAAAAAATAAAAAAAATTTTAAAAAGTACTATGATAAGTAGCATCTATTATTACAGCTTTCCCAACTAGTGTTGGTCTCTACCTCAAGGGACTTAAAGTCCAACTGAAGATCCAAGGACAATTTCTGACCGCCTCAAAATGAGCCCTACTACTAGACCATGCATTCTCAACAAGGGCAAAGATTGGTGCCTGAAAAGTATATTAAAAAAAAAAGGTTTGTAGTCTTCCAAAGGCATTAAAGTTTCACAGGGGAAAAAGAGTGGCTAGAAAAAACTTGCCTAAAAAGGTGCCTTCAGGGGTTAATAATGAAAAAAAGATGGGGAAACTCTGCAAGAGGAACTCAGAAGAGCCTCATGTTTGCTAATAGTTGGTTCAATTACCCTGAACAAATTACTTAATGAGCCTCACCTTGATATACCACCAACTTCATAGAGTTTTGGTTTGGGTTAACAACTACACATGGCCAGCACCTTCTCAAGTTTAATATTCCTTCCTAAAAGGGGTCATTTGCTAATCACTCTCTAAAGTGGGTCTCTCTTCTTATTTTCCCAGCACCATTGGTCCTCTTCCATAACTTGTAATTATATGCCTATTTCCTTGTTTTAATTGGGTGTCTCCCACACTAGGTGGTAGGCTCCATGATGGTAGGGACCACATCTGTTTTGTCTACAACAGTACACTCAGCCTGGCACAAAATACATGCTTGCTTGGTTGTCACCAAGCTCTTCCCTTCACCAACCTTGATTCTGCTGACATGTTGAAAAGTGCAACAGGACTCTTTTCTAGAGATTAACCCTGAAAGATGGCCTCTAATACTAGTGATTCACTAACTCTTACTCACTTTTACAATCACTTCAAGATCCCGTTGGCCCTAGAGCATAACCTGCCCAAAAATTTCTGCAGGATCTTTCATTAAATTATAAAAACTTTAGTATGATTTTCAGAGTTTTTATAATAATATACTTGATATTAAGAGGAAGGTGTTAGGGAAAGAATGTGAATATTTTTAAATGCAAGATTGCATATCAACATGGAACTTTTTACCCCTCACTGTGTCCAAGTTTTAAAAGATCTTTCCTTTCCTATTCACTCCAGTGGCTCTTAGTCTACCCTTGGGTATATCAATAACTGAGCTACTAATAGAGAGATGAGGCTATGAACAGTCTAGGAGAAGAAATCTATCGTGAACATGAGGTGAAAATGTATATGGAGGAGGGAATCAAACTTGAGATACGATCTTTTCAAATCACAACAGCTAATATTTGTACAACACTGACCACCCGAAAACAGCCCTCGCCCAGTTAGGAGGAGCCAAGTCAGGCACTATTACAGGGCAGTGAATCTTAGTGAAAACATAACATGAGGAAATCAGAGTTCTATCAAGAAAAGTTCTTTTGACTCGCTTACAGCAGTAGCAAGAAAATATATATCTTTCTGCAGTTTCAAGACATTAGGAAAAGATTCTATAAGTTTAGTTGAAAAAAGTGAAAAATTACATATGTATGTGCATATGTGTATAAAAGTTATGTGGATTAAAACAAGACACATGAAATACTTCATTCCTTCAGTTTTCTATTAAATGTAGTCTTTAAGTAGAGTGACCATATAATTTGACATCCAAACCTGGCTAGTTGTGAGAGTGAAAGACAGCCTTACTAATAAGTACACTAGGACAATAGGTATACACCGTGACTAGCGTGAACCAGGACACACAATCACTTTAATTATTATAGAATAAAGGCCATGGGAAGCTGCAAGAGTTCATGAAATAGAAATCAGATGGAACAATATTCAAAAATGTGTCTCCCTCTAGTAAAGTTTTAAAAAGCTTTTAAAAATAAATTTTAAAAGATCACTTCAAGAAAATATTCTGTCTATATGGGGGAATTTATGTTCAAGGGACTTAAAGAATGAACAGCGAAGTATTAAAATAGGGTATTAATCTCAAATAAGATCAGAATCTTAATGTTTTCTTTAATTAAGAAATTCAATCCCTTCTAAAAACACAAGCAAATCCTATATAGCCATTTACATACCACAGTCTCTAGTAACATTAATTATTTTTGTTACTAGGAAACATTTGCACAAAAACAAGATTTATAACCTCCTCTTGCTTCTACCCCTCCACCTAAAGGAATAATCCTCCATTAGCAATACACTTAATATCTCCACAGCAACTAGCATAATTGGGGTGTTGCAACAGGAGGATAATGAAGTGGAAACAAACCGATAGAAGTAGGAGAGAAGGAAAAAAAAAAAAAAAACCACTTCCACACAGCCCTGGTAGCAAAATAACTATCGTTGGGGTGGAGCGGGGGGAAGTTGTTAAAAAGAACCCTTTTGAAGTTGCCATAGTCAATTGCTACCAGGCAAATAGAACCCAAACTTTCTAGGTCTCTAAGATACTTAAGTGTGCAATGGGGCAAATGAAAGTTTCAAAAATGGTAAATTGTATGAAGTAAATTCAGAGATGTCTTCACCCAAAGAACTCAGAGGTGGGGGAAAGATGGGGTTTCTGAAATAGGTAAGAAGTGGATTTCCACAGGTTTTCATGTATGACTCCCAAAAAAGTACAGGGTACAAATGAAACGTCCAAGAAGAAAGGAATGGAGCTAAGCAAGCCTTCAGAATCAATCACTGGCAATTGGCTTGGTTGTGGTGGAGGAAGAGTCAGAGAGGAGAGGGAATGATGTAATTCTGGGCAAAGATATCCTCAGTCCAGGCAAGGCAGTGGCTACAGAAGGCAGATGGTGCAGGAAGAGGTTAGCAGATTGATTGGAAAACAGGAAACCTGGGCTCTTCATTTGCTTCTGCCTAAGAGAACACAGTAGCAGATGATATAAGCAAAAAAACAGCATTCAAGAATATTCAACTCATTAATTCAGCAAACATGTATGAAGTGGCACCATGCTAGGAAATACTAAAAAAAATAAATAAATAAATTTAAAAAAAAGGATAAACTCTGCTCAAGGCGCTCTGTCTAGAAGAAATACAATATAAACAGAAAACCAGATTATAATATGGTAGTGGAGTGACAAAGAAGGGCCTGTGAACTTTGGAACAAAAAGAAGACTGGTTTTGATATTGTACTAAAATTACACAAGATGCAACCATCAGGAGTAACAAGTGAAGGCTAACAAAACCCTCTGAATCATCTTTGTAACTTCCTGTAAATACACAATTATTTCAAAAAAAATTTAATATGTAACTTCAAAAAAAAAAAAAAAAAAAGAAGAAGAAGAAGTCCTCTAGCCCACAGGGTAAAGTGGAAAAGACAGAGAGCAGGGAAGTTTGCTGCAGGGGATGCTAGAGGTAATTCATTTGTGCTTTGAATCACTTCTCTAAAAATGCTCAACAAGATATCAAGTATCCTCCCCATTGCTAAACCCAGCGAACATTGTGTTCTCATCTTACTCAACTCTTTAAGAACTTACCAGAGAACTGATTACTCCACCCTGTCTTAAACATTTGGTTCCTGTAGCATCTGGGACACTGTTCTTTCGGTCCTCCTCATTGGTTACCCCATGGTCTCCTACTTGACCTATTAACTGTTACTCCTCAAGGCCTCTCTGCCTACAAAATATTCCCTGGTGATTCTAGACTTCCCATAACTTTATATATCACTTCTACACTGACACAACTCTGGCCCTGATCTCTCCCCTGAATGCAGGTCTCTGCATCACAACTGGCTATTTGACATCTGTCACCATTAGGATGACTAATGGGGAACTCTAATCAATGGCTAAACTACAACTCCATTCACTACAACTCTTTACCCACAAAAAAAACTAGGAGTCATGCTTAATTTTTTCTACCATTATACCACATATCGTACCTGTAAGTCTCCAATACTTTCAAACCCATCCATCATTCTCGATCTCCAACCCCACCACCCTTCTCCAAGCTGCATCAATTCTCATACAGAACGCTCCCAATAGCCTCATAACCATTTCCTTGCTTCTGCTCCAACCCCCTCCTACTCCACTCTCTGCCCAGCAGCCAGAGGGATCTATTACAGATGTAAATCAGACCTCATTCTCCTTCTTATGTCACATCACAATGCCTTCTCGTGGCATTTGGAACAAGACTCATACTCCTTACAAAGCCTGCAAGCCCTACCCAACTCGGTCTCACCTGCCTCGCCACACCCATCTCTCACCTACTTCTGCTGCTCACAGGCTGCAGCAGATTGGCCTTCTTCCCATTCCTGTGTAATCACGCTCTTTCCCTCCACAGGTTGTACATGCTATTCACTCTGCTGAGTCTTTCTCATCCTTCACATCTCAGTGTAAATCTGACCTCTTCTGATGAACCTTTCCTGACTGTCCTAGGGTAGGCTGCCCCGGTCACTCTCTACTTCCTTCCAAGAACTAGCCCAAATCTCAACTGATTCATTGGTTTTACTTGCCTATCATCCTATCAATCCTGCTTTTCAACACCTTTTCCTCTCTCAACGTATACAACAAATTTCCATTGGAGGAGAAACCTAGACTCCTGTTTACTGCTGAATCCCCAGAATCAAAAATGAGGTCTAGCGCCTAGCAAGTGCAAAAAAAAGTGTTAAATACATTAATCAATTTCCAAAGGAATGGAGGAGGGCTTGGGACTGTGTCTCAGCAATCTGTGTCATGTAGGTATTTGATTAAGTCAATATATTTATGAAATCCAAGGCAACCTATCCTGGGAGCTTGAAGAATGCAGTGGCTTCCCCAGTGGTCAGGTGAGTTTTCTGCTATGAAATCTTTCTTCTGCACTGAGTTATTTTTCCCCCAGAGAACTGTACTCTCCTCTCCTCTCCCTCCGCTGCCCATCCTCTCTCCCGGTCTCTCTACTATGGCTGGGTCTTCTTACATTCTAATCATATCTGTTCCGGCCGCCAAATATTTGATATCAAGTAATGTTTTCTCTGATCTGGGTTTTACAGTGGCCTTGCTTCCCAAATTGTCACAATAAGCAACTGAGGAAGAGCACAAATTAGTAAACAACATTGCCCACAAAAACAAGGCAAGGATAGGGTAAAGATGATGGTGAACAAGAGGAGATAGATGAGGAGTTAAACATATTGACGCACTGGAGCTAAGAGACTAGACCAGATGCAAAAGTGTATGAGTGGCCATCTTTCCCATACTCATGAATCAAATAATCTAAACATTTCATTTACAGGCCCAGGCACATTTCCTGGCATTGATATTCACAAATCGAAGGTGCAGACAACCTCAGAGAGAAGTTTCACTGTAAGATTTGTTAACTCATACTTGCAAAAGACACTGGAACCAGTGTGCTGTGGCACTCACTGAGTAACTCCATGATATAATTCAGTTTTTAAAATACAATATGCCAAAGTCATTGGATGGCAACGCTTAATGGATTGTCTTCAGATTTATGTGGGATATTTTTCCTTAAAGATAAGACTGGTTAGAGCTGCAGTGCCCAGTACAGGAGGTGCCAGCCACATGTGGCAACTGAGTGCTTGACATGTGGCCGGTCTGAACTGAGATATCTGTAAGTGTAGAATATACATCAGATTTCAAAGGCTTGGAAAAGAATGTAAAAATTTCAAGAATTTTATATTGATTATAACTGGTAACATTACATATGATAATATTTTGGTATACTAGGCTAAATAAAATGTTATAAAAATAATTACATCTGTTTCTTTTTACTTTTTGTAATGTGGCTGTTGGAAAACTCAAATTACATAAATGGCTATCACGTATGGCTCACGTTATATTTCCATTGACAGTACTGGGTTCTTGGGAGATGGTTAACTCTTTAGGGATGCTGGGCACATTGGTCCGGAGTCTGCTCTTTGTAAGCTCAGAAACTAGTTCATCAAAGAGAAATAAGTCTTAGTTCATATTAACAAAAGATACAATCTTTTAACTTATCAACAATTGCTGGGAGATGGAATAGATACCCTTCTGGTACTAGTAAAGATTTCTTACTTGGCTACTTATATAGTCAAGACATCCCCATTCTGTCATGGAGATACTGGCAGGACAAAGCAAACTATTAACTAAGAATTGCTTGACAAGGATAAAATGAAAGCAAATGAGTCAGAGTCTGATGGGACACTGCACCCACAGAGCCAGGGCTCAAGAAGTTTCTAAATTAGAGAAGCAAGGGCCTAGAAAAATCTCTAAAAGCATTTTAGAATACAGACCAAAACTTCCCACATCAAGTTTTTATTCAAACATGCACATTTATAAGAGGAATTCAATCCAGCTTATATGTATAGATATTTTCCTCTTAAAGTCGCAAAGTGACTCCAAATCTAAAAAGAATGCATTGAAAAGAATTACAAATATGAAAATATTCTATCTCTATGGTTTGAGTTTCCAATTTTTTTAATACTTCTACACAAGACAATCTCTTCCCCCTAGAAACTGCAGCTAATTTTCCACCTGTATTTCATAAAAATTACCAAAATTCTACACTATTTCTGATTCCATTTTTTAAGACACAAGAAAATTCCCAAGATTTTATTTCTTACACTAGTGCTATTGCTACATTGTACAAAGAGAAGACCTTTAACTGAATATAGGATTGTTATTGCAGGGTTCCTTAAAAAAAATAACCCCATCTATTGTTATAATTCTCATTCATTTTATTTTTAGAGATGAGGTCTGTTGCCCAGGCTGGAATGCAGTGGCATCATCATAGCTCACTGCAACCTCTAAATCCTGGGCTCAAGAGATTCACCTGCCTCAGCTGCCTGAGTAGCTGGGACTACAGGTGCATGCCACCACACCTGGCTAATTTTGCAGGGGATAGGGATGGAGGCCTGGCTATGTTGCCCAGACTGGTCTCAAACTCCTGGCCTTAAGCAACCCTCCCACCTTGGCCTCCCAAAGCACTGGGATTACAGGCATGAGCAACTGGGCCCAGCTGCTTGTTCTTTTTACTTTCAGAAGTTGACACTGTGATTCTGAGATACTGTCTAATCTAAGAGTCTATAGCCCTTTACGTACTTACGATAGATGACTCAATGAATGATGCCACCTTTTGTTTACAGCTGTTGTTCTCTGGGATTTCATAATAACATTGCTAGGCAAATGAGAAAATACCAGACCTTTAAAAATTAAAAGGAACCTGGAGTAAAAATTAAGTGATAATCTCCACCATCCCAGTATCACCATGCTGGGACTATCATTTCACCCTAAACAAATGCAAAGATATGACACAACTACATAGGATGCAGAGCCACATTCCTGTTAGGAAACTCTGACAAAAGAAGACTCAAGTGGCTCTATCTGCTCCAGAATCACTAAGACACTTTTTTCCTGGAAACCTTGGTACTGTCATTTTAAATAATTGGTAGGTATAGAAATACATAGAATTATCAAAAGTTAATTCTCCCTCCCACAAAGTGGTTAATTTTACATGTAAAATAAAACAGCCCTCAAAATGTAAACCTTGCTATACTTAATGTGTCTGTAATACAGCATGAGATCAGGCAGCCCTCTGCTAGGACTGGCATAAGAAACAAATCAAAACACAGATTGCTCTGTATTTGTTTCTACTGCTGCTCTACCACAAAGTTAGTGGCTTAAAAGAACACAGATTTTTTCTCCTACAGTTCTGGAGGTCAGAAGTCCAAAATGGATCCCTCTGAGATAAACATCACAGTGTCAGGAGGACTGTGCTCCTTTCTGGAGGCTCCATGGGAGAGCTCATTCCCTTGCCTCCTCCAGCTTCTGGAGACTGTGTGCATTCCTTGGCTTGTGGCCTCCTTCCGTTTTCAAAGCCGGCAATGGATGTTGGAGTTTTTCCAATAATGTCAACTCTCCTGCTGTGACTCTTCTGCTTCCCTTTTCCACTCAGAAGGTCCCTGAGTGGGTGATTGCACTGGGCTCACCCAGATGACCCAGGATAATCTTAATATCAACATCAGCTGGTCAGCACCCTTAACTCCATCTGCAACCTGAATTCCCCCTTCCGTGCAGGATGAGTGAGAATCCCTTATCTGAAATGCTTGGGACCAGAAGTGTTTTGGAATTTTTTTTTTAATTTTGGAATATTTTCATTACTTTTCATATACATCTTATATGCAGATTGAAGGTAATTTTGTATGTTTTAAATAATTTTGTGCATGAAACAAAGTTTTGACTGTTTTAACTATGACCCATCATATGACATTAGGTGTGGAATTTTTCATTTATGGTGTCATATTGGCACTCAAAAAGTTTCAGATTTTGGAGCATTTTGGATTTTCGGATTAGGAATGTTCAAGCTGTATAACATAACAGATTCATAGCTTCTGGGAATTAGGATGTGAACATCTTTGGGGAGCCATTATTCTGCTTACTACCATCTCCAACAGTAATTAGAAAACAAAGAAACCTCAAGTGTACAAGCTACTCTCCTCCAATAAAGATTTTTAACTATTTTAATTTACAACAAATGAAAACCCTAAAGCTAAAAAAATAAAAAGAATGCTGTTAGGACAAGAGGCCTGAGATTGCTGCTAGTGTTGCTCAGCTGAGTGTGCTGAGTGGGGAATGGGAGAATGCATGCTTCCTTCCCGGACCATCACCAGGGTCCACCATGCACTCAGAAGCTTTTACGGAGAAATGCTTGTTAACACCATAGTGAAAATTAGTATCAATGTCTTTTTTCTTTTTTTGAGAAAGGATCTCGCTCTGTTGCCCAGGCTGGAGTGCTGTGGTGCAATCTCGGCTCACTTCAGCCTCAGCCTCCCAGGATAAAGCAAACCTCCCACCTCTGCCTCCCAAATAGCTGGGACTTCAGGTGTGCACCACCACGCCTGGCTAATTTTTGTGTTTTTTGTAGAGGAGGGGTTGCATCATGTTGCCTGGGCTGCTCTCAAACTCCTGGACTCAAGCCATCCACCTGCCTTGGCCTCCCAAAGTGCTGGGACTACAGGCGTGAGCTACAGTACCCAGTCTATCAATGTCTTTCAATAGCAATATTGAAATATATAATCTAGTTGTAATCCTCCACATGGTAAATCAAGGAGTTGATCATATGTTTGAACAGGTGCAATTTTTTTCTTTGGCAAAATTGCATACACAAGGACACAAACAGGGCCCAAACTGTGAGAAACACGCTAGATTCCACAAGCAACAGTGCAGTGATTAGACTCTGCAGTCAGGCTGCCTGCTTTCAAAATAATTCAACTATTTACCACCTGTGTGGCCTTAAGTAAGTGACTTAACCTCTCTGTGTCTCAAGTAGGGATCCTTAAAGTGAATTTTAGGAGTAAATGAGTAACAGTTTTAAGTACTTAGAACAAACCCTGACACATAGTGAATGTAAGTATTTGTTAAATAAACTTTTAAATGCTTCTGCTTGCTGCTTATAACTTGCCAATCAAACTATATTTCAAGGGAGCAAACTTCCCAGCCCTAGCTAATTTACCATATGGCATATATTTTATATATATGTAAATATATTCAATGACATTCATGCAGAAGAACTGGTATATTACACTAATCAAAACAATACTCTTTGTTGCTATTAAAGTTTGGTAGCAACTACTGGGGTAGTAATAACTGGATGGTTCAACAACTCGCTGAACAAATGCAAATATCAGAAGACAGTAGCAGCTGTGTTAAATAAACTGTCTCAGGGCCTCCTAAAGAAAAACGCACAGCATTGGCGAGGACAGTAGGGTTTGTGATTCTTAGTGGCCCAGGCACTTTCTGGGACAGTGGTGTTCATGGTACAATACTGCCCAGAAGCCTAAGCTCTGTGAGGGACAGTACCAGTTGTGCTAGACTATCGCTACCAGCATCTGCTAAGAGGGCAGGCATATTGTGACTGTGGCTTCAAAAGCTTTTCAGCATTCACAGATGATGTTATACACTTCTTATGAAAGTTCTTGAATTCAATGGCAGTGTACAACCAACTTCAATCATTTTATTTTAACCCCAAAGGAAACGAGGAGGGGAAAAATACGGGACAGGCTCCAGCTCCTATAAGCACAGCCAAGAAGTAACACATGAATGTGGATATATCATTCCAAAAGAAACACGCTACCTTAACGAGAAAGAATGGTTCCATTTGACACAACAGGACTGAACTCTTTGTTTTAAAAGTTAGAAGTGCAGCTTGTATGCAGAAAATAATGATTGCCGAGCCCTTGAATATTTACCATGAGGCAGGCATTACTCTCAATGTTTCATACACAGGGAGCCATGTAATTCGTATAGTCACCTTATGGGGTAAATATTATTTTACTCCCATTACGCAGCCAGGAAATAGAGGTTCACCTGTGGAAGCTGCTGCAGGGCATCTAGTGATGAGCAGCAGTGCTGTGACTCAGGTCCAAGCCGGCCTAAGCCTGTCAGGGTTCACCTCTGGCATAATTTCATGATCTTAAGGCAGCACAGACCAGAGAAATGTTCCAGGAGAGTGTACACATACAGTCCTATAGCAAACTATGTCTCTCAAAACCCAACATATCGCTGAAGCTAGTGGAGACAAGACAGAAAGCCATGCAGGGTACTGGGAAGTGCATGGCATTAGAATCAGCGGGGCCTGGCCTCAAATCCCCGCTCCACTTCCCACCAGCTCTGTACCCTTGGCTACTTTAAGGTTACTTTTGCCTTGTTTCACCTTTAAACAATTTCCAAATTGTTTCCACACCTCCAGATTGGATATAATTTCCATTTTGCAGAGCTGTCTGAAGATGAAGATAGCAGTTCATTTAATCTTCACTAGTACTTATAGTATCATTATTTAACCACCACTATTTATCAACACTAACTCCATCTTCTGTGTTTGGGGAAGCTTGGAGAACCCACACAACTGACCTCTCTCTGTTTCAAAGACTGAACTTCACATTCAACTAATGCTGCAAGTCTTCCTGAATGGTCTCCACTTCTCTTTGGAAACAGGACGCTATCTAAGGTCTAATATCTAGAATCTATGCGGAACTTAAACAAATTTACAAGCAAAAAAACCCAAACAACCCCATTAAAAAATGGGCAAAGCAACAAACTGACACTTCTCAAAGACAACATACACACAGCCAACAAGCATATGAAAAAATGCTCATCATTAATTACTAGAGAAATGCAAATCAAAACCACTATAGATACCATCTCACACTAGTCAGAATGGCTATTATTAAAAAGTCATAAAACATGCTGGCAAGGTTGCAGAGAAAAGAGAACACTTATATACTGCTGGTGGGAATGTAAATTGGCTCAGCTAATTACTGTGGAAAGCAGTTTAGAGGTTTTTTCAAAGAACTTAGAACAGAACTACCATTTGACCCAGGAATCCCATTACTAGATATAGACCCAAAAGAATAAAAATCATTCTACCATAAAGATATATGCACACGTATGTTCATCACAGCACTATTCACAATAGCAAACACATGGAATCAACCTAGATGCCCATCAACAGGGGACTGGATAAAGAAAATGTGGTACATATATACCATGGAATACTATGCAGTCATAAAAATGAAATCATGTCCTTTGCGGCAACATGGATGTAGCTGGAGGCCATTATCCTAATGAATTAACACAGGAACGGAAAACCAAATACTGCATGTTCTCACTTATAAGAGGGAGCTAAACACTGAGTACACATGGACCCTAAGAAGGGAACAACAGAAACGGGGCCTACTTGAGGGTAGAGGGTGGGAGGAGGGTGAAGACTGAAAAACTACCTATCAGGTACTATGCTATCTGAGTGACAAAATAATACGTACATCAAACCCCTGTGACACATAATTTACCCATGTAACAAACCCGCACACCCAAAATAAAAGCTGGAAGGAAAAATAAAGGAATTGCATGGCTGAGCAGGGTGGCTCATGCCTGTTATTCAAGCAATTTGGAAGGCTGAGGTGGGAGGATCGCTTGAGTCCAGGTGTTCAAGACCAGCCTGGGCAACATAGCAAGACTCTGCCTCAATTTAAAAAAATAAAAGAATAATGATATAAATAGTAATGGGGTATAGTGAAAGAAAAGACTATACATATAAAAGAAATAATTCAGTTAAAGTTTCTTCTTTAAAAAATGTGCACAAGTTTAGTATGAAAGCTTTAAGCGAGATGTCAATTGAAATAAACATAAACACAAAATTATAAGGCTGAATTTCAAATTGTATAGGGGTATGTCAATAGAGGGAAAACCAATTATAAAATAACTCATTATCTGATTTTACTTTAATTCTATTAGCTGTTTCTTTAAACTTTGCTTTGAATTACAAGTCATTGTTAGAAATTAATAAAGTGAACTGATCTGGGTATCTGCATGAAGTGGCTGAAATGAACACTACTCATATTCTAACATCCTTTATCAAAACCTTAAAGATAAATTAACTAACACTGGAAATCAAAATAGAAAAGTGAATGAAAAACTAAAATTTTGACTCAGAGTAGCAAAGATGTGATATTATTGTAAAACTTGAGAATGTTTCAAGAAATGGTTTATATTTATAATAAAAATTAATGGAAATTTCTTGCACTTTCATTAAATCAGCCCCAAAATGTCAAACAACAAATGTGTAATGTTTTAAAAAACAGGTGACCTATTTAAAATTTGATGGAACTTATTCTAAAGCTAGTGATAAGTCTGCTAAATGCAACACCTGAAAGTATTTAATTCATCTGTCTCACTGGGTTCTAATGCTTCATCAAACTGTGGAGGTAGAATGTCCTTCAGAGAGCTCCTCAGCAAAATTACCACCTCTCCATTCTGCTATACCTCCCCACAAAAGACATTTACCTTCATGGCTAATAAAATAACAAACACAAACAGTACTTGAAGAAAGTTTGTATGTTCCCTTTTCAACAGATAAATTCCTTGCATAATGAGCTACTGCTCCAGTGTGCGGCTCCACAGAGAAGGTTGATCCTATTGCTGAAATCTTATGAGATAGGCTAAAGGAACTCAGAAATTAAGACTCTGAAATTTTAAATTAAAGAGACAGGGAAAAGTTCTCTAATTCTGAATACAGTTTAGAAAAAAGGGCAGCTAAATTAGACATTATGTTTCACTTTTTAAAATGCAAAATAACTGAAATAATCAAGAATGTGTACACAGATATAGCTAGAAAGATTTAATGCAGAGCTGCTTCAAATAGTGAACACTGGAAACAAACTAAGTGTTTAGTAATAGGGGACTGGTTGAGACACAGCCACAAAACAGAAAACTAAAAATGATGTTGTGTAAGAGTATGTCAGTGACATACAGTTGTCCATGTTTGGATGAGGAGAGAAAACGTAAGTTGGAACATAGAGAATGAACCCATTTTTGTAGAGATTTTAGCTGTGCAACTTCAGGAAAGTTACTTAATTTCCCTAAATCAGTTTTATCCTCAGTAAAAGAAGGTAATAAGAGTACCTACCTCACCGGGTTGGAGTGGGGATTACAAGAGATTTTATGTATAAAGCAACTGTCACGTTGCCTGGCCCATAGTAAGATCAATACTTGTTAGCTGTTTGTGTTATCCGTGCATAGGGGCAAAATATAAAGAGGGGGCGGATATAAATGCTAAATGATTTTCTGGGTGGTGAGATTATGGCTGATTTGTTTTGCCTATACCTATAAATTTCCATAAGTAACACATTACTTATAATATGGGAAAACTAATAAATTGGAATACTCATACAAGGATAATCCTCTTAAAAATCTACCATAGTGTTTTGTTCACAGCAAATAAATCTTTTGTTTTGTTTTGAGACAGAGTCCAGCTCTCTCACCCAGGCTGGAGTGCAGTGACGCAATCTCAGCTCACTGCAACCTCCACCTCCCGGGTTCAAGCGATTCTCCTGCGTCAGCCTCCCGAGTATCTGGGACTACAGGCGAGCACCAACATGCCCGGCTAATTTTTGTATTTTTAGTAGAGACGGAGTTTTACCATATTGGCCAGGCTGCCCTTGAACTTCTGACGTCAAGTGATCTGCCTGCCTCAGCCTCCCAAAGTGCTGGAATTACAGGTATGAGCCACTGCGCCCAGCCACACAGCAAATATATCTTAGTTGAGCTGAGCTGACCCTTCAGATTTCATTTAAACAAGCTTGCTTTGAATATTTAAAATTATTTAAACTGAAGAGCTGTCACTTGTCCATAATATTTTACTGGGTAAAGCAAGGCACACTTTTATTATTCGGTCTCATAAAGAATTTATGAGCCCCTATTCAAGACCATTCAGAATGCCACCAGATCTCTTATTATCAGTGGGAGACAGCCTAATCACTTCTTGTCTCTTCCCAAGTCCCCAGCACTCTCCTTTTTTGACTCCTTTTTTTCCCCTCTTGATAATCACAGCCTGAGGTCTCTACTGGACTATAAGCCTTGGGGTAGCAACTATCTCCTTCGTTTGCATTGCTAGCCCCTAGCACAGTGGCTGTTATGTAGTTGTTGCATACTAAAGGTTCAGCAAATAAATATCTGGTACTAGTAGTTCAAGACAAAGCCTTCAATTTCTCCATTGAGACAATGCACTGAAGGTGGGTAAGTCATTGTTTAGTCTAAAACTGTCCAAAACTCAGTAATTATTCCTTTAAAAAAGAAACATCTCACCTCAAAGTACCACTTTTAAAAAAAGTTCTCACTGATATTCCATTGTCTATTTTAATAGTTCTAAGATTATTTCTATTTTTCCCCTATATTTTGTTTAAAGTCCCACAAAAATCCCAAAGAGTTTAAGTAAACTTGCTCAAAGGAACACAGCTCAGAGAGCCTCAGGTCTCCTGGATTCCCATGTCCATGATCTCACTACATGGTACTGTCGTAGGACAGCTCTCAGATCTTTCACCCTATAAGTTGTTATAGTTATGGTAAGAGCAAATGTCTTCAATAACGTGCACAAGTGCTAAAGTTTCTTCCAAACATTTCCTAGGGCTTTTATGAGATTCTGGGAGGGGAGAAACTCAGAACAGGGTGCAGCCATCTCAAGGTGTCCAAGTGTTTCCCTCTAGGTTCACAAGTCAACCAGCTTTACTTAAAAATGAAACCAAAGGAACCAAATTAAACATTAACTTGTTAAAAAAAAAAAAAAAAAACACTTCAACCAGACTATTGTGAAGTAAGAATATTAGAAGACCACAGGAAGCGCCATAAAGAGGAAATTTTGCACTGCTTGCACTGCTTCTTTGGAGAAAAAAAAAAAAGGTAAAGGTAAAGTTAGCTTCCTCACATCCTTTCTTCCTGTAAATTCCAGGTTGTCACTTTCAGCCATTGCTCTGACATTGTTTAAACAGTAAATGGCAGTTCCCATGACACAGGATGGAAACCATAACCTTCTCAGGTATCCGTACTAAAAATGTTTAACTTGCTGAAAACATCACTTCCCAATCTAAGGAACTTGCCAAAGGATTTCACACGCTAACCCTCGGCCCACCAGGCTTATGAGGAGGACATTCTGTGGAAATTAATTGATTACCTAAGCCAGCTGGAACATACTATTATTTAAATATAAACAGCTACAATTTGTTGGGGTCTGCTTTGTACCAGACATTATGAGAGGTCTTTTGCGCTTTAATCCTCATCATCCTAATTATTAATCCTTATTTAATCCACCTTATTATCTGAAGTAGCTATAATCCCATTTTACTGGTTCAGAATGTTTAATGTGCCTGAGCAACCACCGTTAATAGAGGAGACTGGAAATGAAACTAAGGATTTGAAAAGTTAGGTACAGATTCAAAATCCACGCCCAATCCAGTGACACTAAACAGCTGAATCTCTTCAAAACATAACACACATGTCAAAATGATTTTAAGGTCATTTCAGAGCAGGCAGGACTTGAAATAGAGGACTGGCCAACATTAATAAATAAAAAAGACTACAGGACATAACATTTTGAGTTGGTTTCAAGCCGTGGATAATTAATGATTATCCATACCGCTGGATGGATGTTGACAGGGGTTCCCCGCCCCTTATTTTCGCTGAGAAACCAAGTCTTCCCTTCCGTAACGGGAGCAGCTCTGGAATGCCACACGTTGAAGGGTTTCGGTGTGGGCTGCCCAGAGCTAGGCTGTTACTGTTCACACATCATCAGTAAGTGCGTCTCAAAAAAAAATAAAGTAAAATAAATAAATAAAGAAAGAAAGAAAGAAAGAAAGAAAGAAAGAAAAAGAAAAACCACACACACAAACACATACACACACACACACACACACACACACAGTCCCTCTTCCACCAACTGAACTTCAGCCCTGACCTCCGGAGTGGTTCTGGACAGTCTGGGGTTTAACCTGTGCCCTTTCAACGCCAGGACCGAGGTACCCGAAATGGGTGGCAAATGAATGAGCTGACTGTTCAGAGGAAGGAGACTAAGGCACACATCTCTCCTCCAGACCACAAAATCGAGGAAGGATGCCCTGGGCGGGGAGGTTGGGGGCCGGATTAGAGCCACGTCCCCGCTTCGCAATCCACCTTTCCCCTCCCGCGCTTGGGAGGACTCGCCGCTCCCCAGCCCATCCTCCTCCTGGCCCCTCCGCGCGCTCCTTACCCGCTGGTGGCCAGGGCTCCAGACACTCCCAGCTGAAGGCACTTGCTCCCTGGAAGGGGATCTGCCAGGGGATGGATCCCGCTGCCGCAGCCGCCGCGGCCAGCTCCGGGCGTCACCACCCTCGGGCCGAAGCCGCTAGAAAGTTTGCTCGGGGTCTCGCCCTCCCACGCCGCGGCCTGACTAGGGGAAGCAGCTCTCCGGGTCCCTCCCGCGTCCGCCGCCCCCGAGGCCGCACTCGGCGTCGCTGCAGCACCGGCCAGGCTCCGAGCGGCCGAGGGCGGCTCTGTGCGCGCCGAGGGCTGGGTCTCCCCGCCCCACTCGGCCCACGGCGCGGCGCTCAGTGTTGACCGCGGCCCCGCGCCCGTTCTCCCCGCCCGCCGCGCGCGGCCCGCTCCCTGCGCCCTGCGCCCAGCGCGCTCCTGACATCATTCATTCTCTCACACCCTCGCCCGCCCACTCCATTTCCAAACAGTGACTCACCCGTCGGCCCGGTGGCAGCAGTGCCCGCTCCTGCTGCCGTGGCTCTCCTGGCGCAGAGTGGAGCTCGAAAAACCTGCGCGACTTCTTAAGGAGAAAATCCCAGCCGACTCCCCTCGCGGCTGTTTAAGGTGCAGAGGAGGAGGGGCTTGGCAGGCAGAGCAGTTTGGCTCCCGCCCGAAAGGCTGAGGGCCTGGAGCTGACCTCCCCAAGCGGCAACAGAGATCAATCTGGGAAAGTTCTTTGGGTGCCACTCCCAGCAACTTTCAGGGGTGGGGCTGGAACGGGATTCCCCACCCCCGCACCCGGCCTGTTTCGGAAACTGCTTCCTGACGGTGTATGAGTGGGCTTGGGAGCGCCAGCGTTGATTCAGAGGGTTGATTGGTGTTGACCCGGCCTAGGTCAAAGAGGTGGGTTTCCAAACCTCACAGCGTTGCCTGGCAAGGTTAGTCATCAGTCCGCATGGTATGAGCTGGAAGGGTGCTCCAAGCTAATGAGGCTGGCAGCACTGTCCCTTTCGTGCCTAACCATCGTGTCATTTGTCCTGTTAATTGATTTACTTCTCACTTAAGGAATCGCAACCAAAATAAACAGTGTAAGTAGTTATTTGCTTAACTGAATACTGCGCTTTTCCGCAGCTTTTGGGGCCCAAGGCAGCCGTGTGTGGTTTCTTCGAAGGCCTCAGTAAGTTTTTTAAAGGGGGATTGCTATCTTTAAAATGGTAACGGTTCTACATTGTCCTGGAGTTGCTATTCATACGCCTGCTGGGCAGTTTTCAAAGTAAACGATGGCAGCCTCAAGGACTCTAACTAGGAATGACCAATCCGAGGGAATGTGGCTAAATCTTTATTGACATAAATGTTTTACATTAATGTCTCCTTCTGGACAAGGTAATTATGTTTAGGATTTGCGCTGGTTTATGGGTGCTTCCATATAATCAACAAAAATAATGACGGGAATCTTTGGGTTTCTAGTGCAGATATCATGTGGGTCAACAATCATTTGTGGCTATTAAAGATGATGGTAACAGAAAAGAATATACAAGGCAGGCAATCCCCAAACTCACAACTTTAAGATGTCACAGTACAGGCAACCAAAGAAAAGAATGGACAAATGGGATCATATTAAGCTAAAAAGCTTCTGCACAGCAAAGGAAACAGTGAAGAGACAACCCACAGAATGGGAACTATCCATCTGACAAGGGATTAATAGCCAGAATATATGAGGAGCTCCAACAAATAGGAAAAAAAATCTAATAGTCCGAGTAATAAATGGGCAAAAGATTTGAATAGACATTTCTCAAAAGAAGACATACAAATAGCAAATAGGTATATGAAAAGGTGCTCAGGCAATAACAAATACTGGCGAGGTTGTGGAAAAAAAAAAGGACCCTCGTTTTTGTGGGAATGTAAATTAGTATAACCACTATGGAGAACAGTATGGAAGTTCCTCATAAAACTACAAATAGAGATACCATATGACCCAGCAATCTCACTGCTAGGTATATACGCCCAAAAAAGGAAATCAGTATGTCAAAGAGATACCTGCACTCCTATGTTTATTGCAGCACTATTCACAATAGCCAAGGTTTGGAAGCAACCTAAGTGTCCATCAGCAGATGAATGGATAAAGAAACTGTTACATATACCCATGGAGTACTATTCAGCCATAAAAAAGAATGAGATCCTGGCATTTGCAATAACATAGATGGAACTAGAGGTCATTATGTTAAGTGAAATAAGCCAGGCACAGAAAGACAAATTTCACCTGTTCTCACTTATTCTTGGGAGCTAACATTTAAAACAATTGAACTCATGGAGACAGTAGAATGATGGTTACCAGAGGCTGGGAAGGGTAGGGGGGATGGGTAATGGGTAAAAAATATATATAGTTAGATAGAATGAATAAGATCTAGTATTTGATAGCACAACAGGGCAACTACAGGCAACAGTAATTGTGCATTTTAAAATAACTAAGAATATAATTGGTTTGTAACATAAAGGATAAATGTTTGAGATGGTAGATACCCCATTTACCCTGATGTGATTATTATGCATTATGTGCCTTTATCAAAATATTGTGTGTACCCCATAAATATACCTACTATGTACCTACAAAAATTAAGTTTAAAAAAAAATTTTTGAGATGGAGTCTCACTCTGTCACCCAGGCTGGAGTGCAGTGGCATGATCTCAGCTCACTGCAACCTCCACCTCCTGGGTTCAAGCAATTCTCCTGCCTCAGCCTCCTGAGTAGCTGGGATTACAGGTGTGCACCACCAAGTCTGGCTAATTTTTGTATTTTTAGCAGAGATGGGGTCTCACCATGTTAGTCAGGCTGTTCTCAAACTCCTGACCTCGCGATCCACCCTTCTCGGCCTCGCAAAGTGCTGGGATTTACAGACGTGAGCCACTGCGCCTCGTCCCCCCAAATTTTTAAAATAAAAAATAAAACCAAAAAAAGATGTTGTCACAATACAGAAGTTTCCCCCAAATGAAAATGCTCCTAAAATTAACCGAGGGCTCAACATCATTGTTGTGGAAAATGGACTCTTTTAAAGCTACTTTTAAAGGTTAGAACCCAGAGGAGACCACCAATCGAAAGTTATTGTCCTGGGGTTTATTTTTCCCCTTCAATAAGGAGCTCATTTTCAAATTTACAAAGCCCAGGCATTTTGCCCAGAAGGCAATAGCAAATGGATTGGTTTGCTAGGATGCAGTCAAAATTCAAATCAGCAGTTTTTATAGACAATCACAGAGCTAATTCAGAAGCATGGGTGTCCTATCCATTGGTAACACTGAATGACTAGATTCAAATGTATAGCCATCTATAAGTAAGTTTGGGTGAATATCCCACCTACTCCCTACTTCATGATCCAAATATTTGGACATTGTAGGATATGTCTAAATACAATTTTCTACAGATCTCAAATGATATTGTGGGCTTTTTGGCCTGTGTACATGGATAAAGTCAAAAAGCTCCAAACAAAGCCTGCAGGTCTGCCTGCACTGTTGCCTGACATAAACCCTGTAGTTCCCTCATAAGCCTCTGTATGGAAGGCTGTTGAATGGGTAGTTTTGAATTAGTGGTTACTATTGTGCCTCAGTTTAAATATTATCAAATAAATAATTAAGTCATTTTATTATACCACTTAAATATCCCCAAGTACAGACATTAAACAATATAATTGATAATGGATGATACAAAGTTTTTTCAATCTATTCATTATCAACATATGAGAAAGCAAATTACTCATCTTAATTTCTATGTTTTAAAAAACAGTAACATCCTTTTCACAGAAAGATGATTTTTTTTGTTTTTTAACTGCACCTTTTGTTCTTACCATGTACGAAAAGTGACAAAATTTGCAATTCATCACCTTTCAAAAATAATGGCACTGAGTGTTTCAAGGGAGAGAAATGGATGATAGATAAGTGTGTTCTTGTCCATTGTTTTCTCCAAAGCAGTGTAAATCAAGTTTTACAGGTATTTCTTTGATTTGATAAAACATACTCATTTAGGAAAACATGTATAATCTATAGTACTTATCTCCTCTTACAATAACTAAAATCTGAACATATCTAAAGTCATTTGCTCAACCCACAAATTTGTATTGAATTCCCACTTTGTGCCCATGGCTGTTTATCTAAGAATCTCCATGGTCCAGGTGCAGTGGCTCATGGCTGTAATCCCAGCACTTTGGGAGGCCGAGGCAGGCAGATCACATCAGGCCAGGAATTCAAGACCAACCTGGCCAACATAGTGAAACCCGTCTATACTTAAAATACAAAAAATTAGCCAGGCATGGTAGCACATGCCTGTAATCCCAGCTACTCGGGAGGCTGAGGCATGAAAATCGCTGGAACCTGGGAGGGGGAGTTTGCAATGAGCTAAGATCCTTTCACTGCACTCCAGCCTAGGAAACAGAGCGAGACTCTGTCTCAAAAGAAAAGAAAAAAGAAAAAAAAAGAATCGCCATGTTACCTTCTAAACAAACATATGTCTCAGGAATTGAAAGGTTTTTCTTTTTTTAATTTTGCATGAGGATGTTTATTGCAGGATTTGCAGATTGGTTGGGATATGAGGATGAAGCCAAAGATGACTTCTGTATTTTTTTTTGTTCAAGCTCTTTGGTGGATGGTGGTGCCCTTTACCAAGACAAGGAGTGCTGAGACAGCAGCAGCTTTTGGGGGGCAAATTATGAGTTTCAAACTTGATGAGTTTGAGGTGTGAGATGTATAAATGAAAAGTGAACAGCTGATGATACTAGTCTGGAACTCAGAGGCATGGACTGGAGATACAAATTTGAGAATAGCCAGCATGTAATAATAAAGGAATCCATGGAAGATCAACCGAGATGGTCTGGAAAGATTAGAGAGTGAGAAAAGGTCCAAGGGAAAACCCAACATTATAGTTTAGGTAAAGTAGGAAAACATCACAGATGAGGCTACAAATACAGGTCCAGAGAGAGAAGAAAACCAGGAGAATGTGGTGACAAGGAAGCCAAGGAAAAGCCTCTTTTTGAGAAAGATGAGGTGCCATTTATATCAAATGTTCCTGAGACAGCAAGTGAAATAGAGACTAGAAAATGTCCATTGGGTTTGGTGACATTGAGGTCTTTGTTGACCTTAACCAGAGGGAGTTTGCTTATGCTATGGAAGTGTGGAATCCTGATTGAGTAGGGTGAGGAAGAGCTGGTTCAGCAGAGAACCTGTGAGTTGGCTTCCTGGAAAGCTGGTCAGTAAAGGGTGCACACCTGGCACAGTGGCTCACACCTGTAATCCCAACTCTTTGACAGGCTGAGGTGGAGGATTGTTTGAGCCTAGCAGTTTGAGAACACCCCTTCCCATCTCTACAATTAAAAAAAAATTAGACAGGTATATTGACACACACCTGTAGTTTTAGCTACTTAGGAGGCTGAGGTGTGAAGATCGCTTGAGCCCAGGAGATCGAGGCTGCAGTGAGCTGTAATAGTGCCACTGCACTCCAGCCTGGGCAACAGTGCAAGACCCTGTCTCATAAATAAACAAAAGGGATGCTAAAGCATTCCCAGAATAAGTTTGTTAAAATATAATTTGGGTTGGTGGGAAATGAAGAGTGACTACTAATGGGTACAGGGTTTTCTCTAGACTGATGAAAATGTTCTAAAATTGATGGACCACTGATGGGAAGGAATCTGTAAAGGAGATAAGGAAAGAGGTAATGGAGAGGTTAGTGAGGGGTTGAGGTTCATGAGAAGTTGGGAGGAAATAGCATCTGAACACAGATGGAAGTAATAGCCTGAAAGATGAGAGGGAACAACTCCTTCAAAACAACAAGGGGGAGGAAGGGAAAAGAAAAGCATGGGAGTGGTGCAGCTGTGTTCATAGGCGGCTTGTACAAAGTTGAAAAGGTTCTTTTCAGGTGGGGGTGTGGTGGCTCACACCTGTAATGCCAGCACTTTGGGAGGCCAAGGTGGGTGGATGCTTGAGGCCAGGAATTCAAGACCAGCCTGGGCAACATGGTGAAAGCCCATGTCTACAAAAAACACAAAAATGAGCCAGGCATGGAAAGAATGCCTACAGCTACTTGGGAGGCTGAGGTGGGAGGATGGCTAGAGTCGGGGAGATGGAGGTTGCCGTGAGCCAAGATTGTGCCACTATACTCCAGACTGGGTGACAGAACCAGACGCTGTCTCAAAAAAATAAAAGAAAAAGTTCCTTTTGATGCTTCAATTTTTCTGTTAGGAGACATGGGTCAGTTTTTGATTGCTGCTGTACCAAATGAATTACAAATTTACCAGCCTAAACCCACCAATGTATTATCTCACAGTTCTGCAAGTCAGAAGTTCTATAGACTTCTCTGCTAGTTTCTCTTTTCTGAGTTTCATGAGGCTGACATCAAGGTGTCGGCCAGTTGGGCTCTCATTAGGAGACTCTGGCAAGCTTCCAAACTCATTCAAGTTGTTAGCAGAATCTAGTTGCTTCCAGTTGCAGGAGGAAGGTTTCTTTTTTTTTTTTTTTTTTTTTTTTTTTGAGACGGAGTCTCGCTCTGTCGCCCAGGCTGGAGTGCAGTGGCGCAATCTCGGCTCACTGCAAGCTCCGCCTCCCGGGTTCACGCCATTCTCCTGCCTCAGCCTCTCGGAGTAGCTGGGACTACAGGCGCCCGCCAGCCACCACGCCCGGCTAATTTTTTTTGTATTTTTAGTAGAGACGGGATTTCACTGTGGTCTCGATCTCCTGACCTCGTGATCCGCCCGTCTCGGCCTCCCAAAGTGCTGAGATTATAAGCGTGAGCCACTGCGCCTGGCAGGACGAAGGTTTCTAATATCTTGCTGGCTCTCAACTGGGGCCCACTCTTAGCTCCTAGAGGCATCTGTTCCAAATCAGTGACAGTGTGTGGAATGCTCTCACACATGGAGTGTTTCTGCCTACTCCTTCAGCCACATCTTCCTGCCTGAGCTGGTGAACATTCTCCACTTCTAAGGGCTCATGTGATTAAATTGGGCCCACCTGGATAATCCAGTATAATATCACTGTGTTCAAGCCTACAATCCTAATTACATCTTCAAAGTCACTTTTGCCATGTAATATAATACATTCACAGATTCCACAGATTAGGGTGTGCTCAACTTTGTGGGCCCATTCTGCTGACCACAAGATGACATCATCAACTGAGAATAAGGAAGTAGAACACATAGAAAGTTTTAAAAACAATGGAAACAGTTTGAAGTAACCATTCTGGAAAGTAAGAACGAGAACTTTGTAAAATTGATAGGTAGCATCAAAGGCTGAATCGAAGTCAGCACTATAGATTACTATACTCTTGTATAATCAGGTATAATCTTGGTATTAACTAAGAGTGGCTTTCTCAAGTAGCACTCAGCCACCTGGGCAAAAGCACAGAGAATGGGGCTGGTGGTTGGAATCGATAGACCAAAAAAGAAAAAGTCTAGGATGGCATCAATGAAACAGTGGTCTAGGAAATAAAAGATGGTCAGGGAGACAAGCAAATAGAGGAGGAGGCTAATGAATTAGGGAAAAGTGAAAGGATCAATGGCTAGAGTTTCCAAAGACATTGCAAAACAAACAGACCAGGGGTAACAGATGGGAGAATTTGGAAACGTAAGAGGTCAGGTGGTGAGGTTTCTAATTTTTTAAAAATATTTAATTGACAAGTGAAGATATTCAAAGTATACAATGTGATTTGATATATGTATACATTGTGTAATGATGATCACAACACATTTGACACCACTCATGTTGTACATTAGATACCCAGAACTTGCTCATCTTACAACTAAAAGTATGTACACTTTGATCAACATCTCTCCATTTCCTCCTCCCCCAAGCCCCAGCAACCACCATTCTACTCTGTTTCTACGAGTTTTATTTATTTATTTATTTTACTTTTTTGAGGCAGAGTCTCACTCTGTTGTCCAGGCTGGAGTGCAGTGGCACAATCTCTGCTCACTGCAACCCCTGCCTCCCAGTTTCAAACGATTCTTGTGTTTCAGCCTCCAGAGTAGCTGGGATTACAGGAGCACCACCACGCCCAGCTAACTTTATATTATTAGTAAAGATGGGGTTTCACCATGTTGGCCAGGCTGGTCTCAAACTCCTGACCTCAAGGGATCCACCCGCCCTGGCCTTGCAAAGTGCTGGATTACAGACATGAGCCACCACACCCAGCCAGTTTGATTTTTTTTTGGGTTCCATAGGGAGAAAAGAACTTTTATCTGAGAATGCAAGTTCTTATCAGGTGCAGAAAGACCTTAAAGTGAAACTACGGTGATGTTTCACTCCCCGCTTTGAGCTATGTATTCATGTCTTGAAACTTCTTGCTGTTGCCACAAGTAGCTATAAATTAGCCTAATAATGCCACACTGGACACTATAACTCACACACCCTGTAGCTTAACAATGTTTAGCCAATCACTAATCACTGTTATTTCTGTAACAATAAGCCAATGAGAATTTCTGACAAACAACTCTGTATGAGTCCCCTTTTTTGCCTTTAAAAATCCACTTGTAACTGCTGCTAATTGGAGTGTATATTCAGGGCAACTTGAATCTATCTGTGCTCCTGAGTTGCAATCTCAAGCTTGGCCCAAATAAACTCTCCACTTATATTAATTTTGCCTCAACTTCTTCCTTTTAAGTTGGCACTGCTATGAGGATCCCTGCCTTTCCCCTTTTCCTCCCTCAGGACCCAAAGACCACTAACCTGTGCTTACATATATGTGATAATGAATGACAAATTATGATGAATATTATGGAAATAGGTAGGAGAAAAACAGTTAAAAAGTACTGAGCAGCTCTTGGGGAAGAGAGAGAGAGATTCCAGTAGGGGTAGAGCTTGGGCCACTCTGCTGATCAAGAGAGGAAGCCATGGGGTCTGCTGGGATAATATACAGCTGTGGATGGAGTAGGGGTGGTTAGGGAGTAAACTGATAGGGCTAGAGAAAACAGTACAAATACCCATCACTCAGGGGAATCTGGTTGAAACATAATGCTTGAACCAGAAGTAAGGCTGGTCTAACCTGTGGAATTCTATGTGCGTGCTTGACTGGCTAACATTGCTTTGTTTTTATTATATGATCTTCACTTCCATCATCAAGGGGTAAGTGTTGGGGCCATATAAGACCTGGAAGATATAGGCGGAGAGTCTTCTGGAGAGTACTGGGAACACACGCCTTGGAAAATTCAGCAGCAGCAAAGAAAAGGAGTTCTGTACGTTGACAACGATTTGATTCCCAAGGGGACTGGCCTAGCGCAGCATTGCCTGAACTTGCAAGTTTCCTAAGGGGTTCACCCATGATTTAATGAACCCTCAGGGGAGGGATTCTGGACACTATTTCAAGTAAGTGCCTGAGATGATTTTTATGTTGAGAAAAATTTGGAAATTTTTAGGCTAAGTTGATAATCCTCAAATTTTTTGCTATGTAGTTGATGCAAATTACATACTATCTAAAGAAATATTAGCTATAATGTTCATCAGGGATGATGCCATCTTTTTGGAAGGGGCTATCAAAATTATAAGACTGTCTGGGGTTGGATAAGAGGGAGAAGGGAAGGGAAGACAGAGGCGACTTAAGTAGTTTGAAAAGCTTCTCCAGGGAGACAGGCCTCTTCTCAGTGGCCTCAATAGAAACAAGAGGCCTTAGGCCAGGTTTGGTGGCTCACGCCTGTAATCCCAGCACTTTGGGAGGCCAAGGAGGGTGGATCACCTGAGGTCAGGAGTTCAAGACCAGCCTGGACAACATGGTGAAACCCCATCTCTACTAAAAATACAAAAAATTAGCCCGGCATGGTGGTGGGCACCTGTAATCCCAGATAGCGGGGAGGCTGAGGCAGGAGAATCACCTGAACTCAGGAGGCGGAGGTTGCAGTGAGCTGAGATCACGCCACTGCACTCCAGCCTGGGCAACAGATCAAGACTCTGTCTCAAAAAAAAAAAAACAAGGCCTCACCATCCCATTCCCAATCTCCTTCATTGTTTGTCAGTCACCAGCCTAGACTAGTCTAGAGGAAGGCAATTTACTAACAAGCTTAATAGTTATATTCCGGTTTTGAGAGTGTTCTGTGACTATAATTCTTGTAAGTCAGTCACTAGAAGGCTAGGCACCTTAGTGTTTTAGCAATATTGAATGTCAAGCCTACCAAACTGAAGGCCAGACTCTTAACAGACTGGTGCCCACACCAGGAAAGTGACTGCCTGTAGGATAATCTGGATAGCCTGCTAGCCTTCTAGACCACACATGTCTTCATCGACTGCCTCTCCAGTGGTTTCCCCTGGCTCTATTCCAGTGAGAAGTACACATACATTCTCCTCTCCACAGTTTATTGGGGCACTACATATGATTAAATCACCTTACTCCAACATGCCCTTCTTAAAAGTACTTCAATTGCAAGTTAAAACAGACTTTTTTTCTAATTAAAAATGTAAAAAAAGAGTGATATTGCTGGAGGACATGCTGACTTTATGCAGACCTGACTTTTCAGCAGTTAGCTCAAGCTGAACTGTCTAACGAGAAATATACAAAGTCCGCTTGATTATCCAAACGTTTTCTATAATGAAGGGAAGGTAATAATTGTACAGTGCTATATTTTCCTTATGAAAGTATCCAGTCAATGATCTCAAACATGAATAAATACTATGTCAATAATTTTTACAACTTCCTAATAGTTAATATGGTATGGTAAAGAGACTGAAAAAGGAGTAATAATAGACGGAAATCTTGACTTCTCCTCAGCCTCTTCAGCTCTCCTAAGCTTAAGTGTGTTTTCAGATAGTAACCATTAAAGTATATATCATACATACAATCTATAAATTCAGTGTGAAATAACACCTTGCATTTCTACTAATGGTGTTACTGAAAAGAATCCAGAGCGCTTGCATATGTCATTAACTCATTTGTTATATTTTACAACACTCCCTTAAATTAAATTTCTATGACTTTTTAGTCCACATTCAGTAATTAATATCAAATGCTTAAATATTCAAAAGAAAGTAATTGCCTATCATTATTTAAAAAAAAAAACATTTCTTATTTCTTTTTGGGCTTTCAAAATCCAATGTTTTCTACTGAATTTCCTGACATAATACCCCAGCCTCATAGACACACCCACCCTGATAGTCTTCACTCTTTCCTGCCCTTGCCCTGTTCTAGCAGGTTCACATAAATTAATCTCATCTTTCTTTTAACCCTCTCTTCCTCTCATCTGGTTTAATATATTAGATTTACTTTTCTTCTGATTAAATTTGAAGGAGGAATTTACCTTATTTTTATGGCATGTATTCCAGGTTTCACTATTAGCAACTTGTTGCTATTCAATAAATACATTTAATTAAGTGTCCTTTTCACCCATTTCGAACCCATTTAACCCATAAACATTTATCAAGTACATATTGTATGCTGAGTTTTATTTAGTATTTTTATTTTTAATTTTTTTTTATTTTTTAGTTTTTGAGACAGGGTCTCACTCTGTCACCCAGGCCGGAGTGCAGTGGCACAATCACAGCTCACCACAGCCTCGATTTCCCAGGCTCAGGTGACCCTTCCACCTCATCCTCCTGCATAGCTAGGACTATAGGTGCCTGTCACCACACCCAGCTAATTTTTGTATTTTTTTGTAGAGATGAAGTTTCTCCATGTTGCCCAGACTGGTCTCAAACTCCTAGGCTCAAGCAATCTACTCACCTCGGCCATGCTTCTCAAAGTGCTAGGATTACAGGCGTGAGCCACCATGCCTAGCCTGAGTTTTATAAAAGAGACAAAAGAGTAGCATATATTCCTGGTTTCAAAGTGTTCTCAGGCCGGGTATTATACCAGCACTTTGGGAGGCCAAGGCAGGAGGATCTCTTGAGGCCCGGAGTTCTGGACCAGCTTGGGTGACATAGTGAGACCCTGTCTCTAAAAAAAACTAAAAAGTTAGCCAGGCATGGTGGCAGGCACCTGTAGTCCCAGCTACTCAGGAGGTGGGAGGATCACTTGAACTCAGGAGTTCAAGGCTGCAGTGAGCCTGGATTGCACCACAACACTCCAGCCTGAGTGACAGAGCTCTCAAAAAAAAAAGTTTTTTTTTTCCTCAATACGGTTAGGAAAAATAAGATAAACACTTAGAATTATATTCATCATAATGTAATCATATTTCACCTGGAAGTAAATTAAAATTTATTTTCATACGTTTTCAACCCAACTCATAGGCAACATGCCAATCCACTTAGAACTGGTTTCAACTGTTTCTGGCAGTGCCAACAAGCTAGCTTCTGGCCTCCCACTGCCCCTCCTACATGCTAAGTAATTTAAGTTGTAGATAACTACATAAATAGAAAAAGTTAAGAGAAAAACCTAGAATAATAATAGTAATTATATTCACTGAAATGCAGAACCATAGGCATATAGCTATACATGTACTCATATAGTTAGGATCTTGGCAAGGAAAAGATGCATACTCAAAGCGTTTAACAAAAAAGAGCTTAATGAAGGGACTATTTATAAAGGGTGTAGCAGAGAGGCCAGCACAAAGATACAATTAAAAATGATGAAGATCCCATTGTCTACTGGGAAGTCATTACCACCTGTAGGCTGTAAGGGGAAGGAAAAATGTTTCCAGAGCGAACAAGAGCTGGAATTATGGAACAGGGATTGTCTGAGGGGAGCTGTGGCCTTAGGTGGAGGACTGTAGCTGCTCAAAACTGCAGCAAAAGAGGGAGATAGTGAGAGGTGCAGTTATCCCGATCTCTCCTCCTACTCTCAGATTTCTTCCTGGTATGATGGACCCCTGAACAGAAGCTGAAGGGTGAAGACACCCAGGCGATGCAGTCAGCATCCAGGGGTAGAGAACAGGACTGAGAAGGGTGGAGAATGGATCTGGGGGAGCAAATGATGAGTAGCCAGCACAACTCCCTAAAGCAGTAAATTCCAGCATCCCCAGCCCAGTTTGCGATAGGAATAATAGGACAAATGGAAGAGACCATAATCTCAGAATTTCACTTGGCCAATTACTCTACCAGGCCACCTCCCACTATACCAACTGCTATACACTTTACATATATAGTTGTATGCCAAGCTGTTAACATTCTATCCTCTCTTATTTTAGTGGAAAATGCTCTTTTCTCAGGCCAAACCTTAACATCTACAGTAAGGGCCAATAAGGAGAAAAGGAATCTATGTAAAGGTAAGGTGAACAGGTTTTCCCTGGACAAACCCAAGTTAAAACATACACACGTGGCCGGGTGCAGTGGCTCATGCCTATAATCCCAGCACTTTGGGAGGCTGAGGCAGGCAGATCACGAGGTCAGGAGTTTGAGACCAGCCTGGCCAATATGGTGACACCCCGTCTTTACTAAAAATAGAAAAATTAGCCAGGTGTGGCAGTGCGCACCTGTAGTCCCAGCTACTTGGGAGGCTGACGCAGAAGAATCGCTTGAACCCAGGAGGTGGAGGTTGCAGCGAGCTGAGATTGCGCCACTGCACTCCAGCCTGGGTGACAGAGCGAGACTCCATCTCAAAACACACACACAAACACACACACACACACACACACGCACGCACAATAATCATGTTAAGGTTTCGAATGCAAAAACTCCTTGAATGGCCTCTCCTCAGAAACACGCAGATAATCTATGCTCAGGATCTTAATTACTTACAATTAATTTGTGAGACCATTATGGGGCTACAGTGATATACAAGTAATTCTTTTTTTTTTTTTTTTTTTTTTTTTGAGATAGAGTCTTTCTCTTTCGCCCAGGCTGGAGTGCAGTGGTACAATCTCAGCTCACTGCAACCTCTGCCTCCCAGGTTCAAGTGATTCTCCTGCCTCAGGCTCCCAAGTAGCTGGGATTACAGGCCCCCACCACCACGCCTGGCTAATTTTTCTATTTTTTAGTAGAGATGGGGTTTCACCATGTTGGCCACCCTGGTTTCTAACTCCTGACCCCAAATGATCCACGTGCCTTGGCCTCCCAAAGTGCTGGGATTACAGGTGTGAGCCACTACACCCAACCTACAAATAATTGTCACCATTTACCCATTGCTTAGCCAAATTAAGACTCTGAGGCGCTTTGCCTGTAGTAATGACTATCTCTGGCCACCTAATCTGAGCATGGATTCCAAGGCATTGCCTGATGATGGCAGAGTTCTCTCAAACAATTTAATTTAGGAGATAGTGAAAGGAAAGTAGCCTTCTCTTATTCTCACCTACTTTCTGGCTTCCAATTCCACATTATCTTGGCCAACCTGTGACCATTTTAACTAAAGAATTTTCAAGATCAGTAAACTCTGCTATAGAGCAGATGAGGACAGAGAAGGAGATGTTGCACTTGTCAATGGGGGCCACTAGTGTCCCTCGCCAGAGCAGCTCACTTGAGCAGACCTTCCCACCTCATATGCCAAGGCAGGCTGGTAAGTCATGAATGATTACAGGTGAGCTGAAGATAAGCCCCTTCAGTTTCTGACATGGCCAGGAACAGCTAGAGTTACCTTGTTTCCTTGTTTGTTGTCCTCAGATGCTGAATAAACATAATAATTTCCTTTGGGTGTCACGACATGGAATAATTGGGAAGAAGTCCTATAGAGCAATAGCATTGGAAAGCAATTTGCAAATATGAAGGAATAAGTGGAAAAAAGGAGGTTGTGGCCACAAGTATAGGGATTTCTTTCAAGATATAGGTCAGTGAGTGGAGAGAGAGGAAATGGAGTGATTCAAAGCAGATTCAGCAGGCAGATGCTTGAGCACATTTGTAGAGTAGAGAGAAAGAAATGAAAAATACAAGTGAGAAAAAAGGTATAGTGTTAATGTTGAGAGGAAGATCACTGAAGGAGTTTACTACCATGACTGTGATTTTCTTTGTTAAATAAGAGGTTGAATTATCAGCTTAGAGAGGCAGGATCTTGATGGGGCTTAAGAGAGACATAAAGATTTGAAATATCTACTAACAGAAATGAGAAAGGGAGTTGGCAAAATATAAGTAAAAATTTTCCAGCGTTGAAAGCCAAGCTGAGAATGGAGCTCATACATTTGTAATGGAGCTAATCAGCCGAGTCACATGTTTAACACAGCTGTGCCAGGGCACCTGGGTGCTTGAATCCAGTCAGAGGTTTGATGGTTTCATTTAAGACCAAAACCTGAAGGAGCAACTATGGTAAGAGAACAAGCTGGCAAGATAATTGAGGCAGCTGGCCAGGCATGGTGGCTCACACCTGTAATCCCAGCACTCTGGGAGGCCGAGGCAGAGGATCATTTGAGGTCAGGAGTTCACAACCAGCCCGAAAAACATGATGAAACCCCGTCTCTACTAAAAATACAAAAAAATTAGCCAGGTGTGGTGGCGCATGCCTGTAGTCCCAGCTACTAGGGAGGCTGAGGCAGGAGAATTGCTTGAACATGGGAGGTGGAGGTTGTAGTGGTCCGAGATCGTACCACTGCACTCCAGCCTGGGTGACACAGCGAGACTCTGTATCAGAAAAAAAAAGAATTCAGGCAGCTGATAATAAGAAGAGGAATAGAATTTGAGCTTGTTAGAATATGGGCTCTGCCTTAGTTGTCTTTTTATTGATATATCTTCAGCACCTGGATCAGTACCTGCTTTCCTTAATCTTACCTGTGGATTAGAATCACCTGGAGAGCTTTAACAATTCTTATACCTAAGCTGCACCATGAACCAATTATATTAGAATCTCTAGGTGGGGACTACTCACAGTGTGTGTTTGTTAAGCTCTATGAACGATTCCAGTGTACAACCAGGTTGAGAACAACTGGTCTAGAACAATGGTATAAAGTAGAAACCTAATAAATTTAATTCAGTGAGGGGAGAGAATTCAGGTTAGACTACAAAGTCCATGAAGGGGAGGAGGAAACTGGGGGGTTTGGGAAAGGGGTAAGGACTGAGTCTCCATATGAACTTGAATTGTAGATTTGAGGACATTGTTGTCAGAGAGCGAGAAAGAAAGAGGGAGATTTACAAGTTTATTGTTTTGGACTGGACACAGTTCCAAGTAATGATATGATTTAATCTAGTAGTGACCAAGGGTCTTTTTTGCACTAGTGACATGGAGCAAAGCTTGCTGTTGTAGTGGCAGTACAAATCTGAAGTTTGTGAAGTTACCTGTTAAGTTGCACAAGGGAGGGTCAGAAGGGAGGAGAAGGGGAGGAAGACCTGCTGTTCATGGCACTCAGATTGGACATTGATCTCAACTGAATTGGCTCTGACTTTCACTTCCTTCTGTTATCTTCATGACCCCAAATCCATGTTTTTCAGCAGGTTCTTCTTGCCATCCGAGTCCATGATCATCTTTGCTTCCCTGGGACTGGGCCTGTCTTAGTTGAAGGCTGGGAAAGCAAAGAGTAAAGCGAACAGTAAAGTAGGAAATGCTAAGTTCACCTCCTTTACTTACAATTTTGCTTGAGGTCATTCTTCCCAGGGTATCTGTTGGACAAAAATAAAAACAAAACAAACCATAAATCCTCTCCTCTGCAAATCCCATAATGCTTTATGAGCAAAACAGTTAAGGCCAATGACCTTTAACATGGCATTTCTTCTTTATTTAAATAAGCTAGTTATTGCTCATTAATCTTATCACAACTTGTAACCTCTATATGGATTATGCCAAGTCACATTATACTCTGATGAAGAAGTCGGTGATTAGAGGGGGTGGGGCTCCCATGAAAGAGCTAATTTACACTCTTCCTGTTCCCCACCAGCCAAGTCATTCCCAAGGAATTTAAAAAAATTGTTTGATAATGTATGGTCAGGTGGTGGAGACATTTGTAACTCATTATTTGATTTTATGAAGAAGTACTTGTACTCCTCCTCCAGGTAAGGTAAAACATTAACCTTCTGGGTAGAAAACTGCGGTCCTAATCATCTCTGCGGCACTGCTGGTCACATGGCATATCTGGGGGCAGCTCCAGACAGCAGCATGTAAAACCCATGGTACAATGCTTAGACAACAACTGATTAAGAATTGTGGGAGATAGGCCGGGTGCAGTGGTTCACGCCTGTAATCCCAGCACTTTGGGAGGCCGAGGTGGGTGGACCATGAGGTCAGGAGATCAAGACCATCCTGGCCAACATGGTGAAATCCCATCTCTACTAAAAATACAAAAATTAGCTGGGTGTGGCAGCATGTGCCTGTAGTCCCAACTACTCAGGAGGCTGAGGCAGGAGAATCACTTGAACCCAGGAGGTGGAGGCCTGCAGTGAGCCGAGATTGCGCCACTGCACTCCAGCCTGGGTGACAGGGCGAGACTCCATCTCAAAAAAAAAAAAAAAGAATTGCCGGGCGCGGTGGCTCACGCTTGTAATCCCAGCACTTTGGGAGGCCGAGACGGGCGGATCACGAGGTCAGGAGATTGAGGCCACGGTGAAACCCCGTCTCTACTAAAAATACAAAAAAATTAGCCGGGCGTGGTGGCGGGCGCCTGTAGTCCCAGCTACTCGGAGAGGCTGAGGCAGGAGAATGGCGTGAACCCGGGAGGCGGAGCTTGCAGTGAGCCGAGATCGCGCCACTGCACTCCAGCCTGGGCGACAGAGCGAGACTCCGTCTCAAAAAAAAGAAAAGAATTGAGGGAAATAAAATTGTGGGAGATAATCTCTTTGTGGGAGATAATAAGCATCGAAGCCGGCAAACACCGGTGGATTCTCCTCTAGCACCTGCAGCAGTGATACCACATTTTGGAAGTTTCAGGAGGACAAATAATACTCCTCACTACAGAGACTAACTGAACCAAGGAAACAGTCACAGTGAACTCTGTACATATAAGAAAAAAAGAGGACATTTCAAACGAAGATGTGAAGTGCTCAGCAAAGCAGCGTGACTGAGGAAGGATACTAGGTCTCCACCCCTTGTCACTACCCTGCCCAAGTGCCCCCTTCCATCTCTCATTTAGGATCAGCAGCAGCTTCCAAAGGCGTCTCCAGCCTCCAGTTTTGGTCCCCTCCATTCCATTCCACTCTCTGTGGCCACTAAGATGCCTTCTGTGCCTTCTGGTTTTATCACTCTCCTGCTTAAGCCCATTGCATAGCTTCTTGTTGCTCCTATTTCTCAGGATCAAATACAACTGCGAGTGTAGCTTAAAATGTCTATCATGACTTGATTTCTGTCTACCACTTCATTTTTTTCTTTTGCTATTCCCAGCTCCCATTCTGTGTTAAACTTCTTTCATCTAAAATGGTGAGGCTCTCTGGCCTCCTTTTCTGGAAACTCTCTTTTCCTTCTTCTTTGTCTGGCTAACTCCTTCTTATTTATCAGGACTCAATTTAGATATCCTGGTGGGTGCTCCTTTAGCACCCTGAACTTTTTCTATTATAGATTATTACATTTCTCAGGCTGTTTAATTATCTGCTTTTCTTGCCAGGCAATATTAGTTCTCATTGAGTGTTTAATATTCACCATACCTCATATTAAGCATGTTTCTTGGCATATCTTGTGATTTTCACAGCAATCTTGTGAGAGAGACACTTTATTACAAATAATTAAATCGAGGCTATGTTAAGTAATTTGCCTAATCCTTAATAAGCTGCATAAAGGCAAGATGGTGTCAGTCTTGCCTCATATGATCCATAGCAACAGGTGTATACCTAACTCTTGAATGCTGCTAGCACTTACATTGCACTTAGAATGTACTTGGTATATCTCAATTCTACATCTCAATAGGATGAGGAAACTGAGGGAGCACTCATGATTGTACAGCTTTCTTAGCCAGGCTTGAACTAAGCAGCTGGCTTCAGAGACCATGCTTTAACTGAGACACTATTCTTACTTTACATGAACAGAAATGCTTAGAATTGCAGAAATATTAGGGAGGTAAATGAAATAGTCAACAAAGCAAAAAAAAAAAATTGAGATACCACCATTTAATAAGGCAATTCCTTAGTCCTTGAAACTCTTTGAGATTGTCTCCCATGAAGTCTTCCACTGCAACAACAGAAAGATGGATGCAGAGTTCTGGCCAAATGAAAACATGTCTGAAAGAAGGAATCCGTTTTTATCCTGGAGCATCCTAGCCTCACTGAGCAGTAATTAGTGATATAAAAATATTCGCCCAGGCACAGTGGCTCACACCTGTAATCCCAGCACTTTGGGAGGCAGAGGCAGGTAGATCACGTGAGGTCAGAAGTTCAAGACCAACCTGGCCAACATGGTGAAATCCCATCTCTACTAAAAATACAAAAAATTAGCCAGATGCAGTGGTGCATGCCTATAATCCCAGCTACTCGGGAGGCTAAGGCAGGAGAATCACTTGAACCTGGGAGGCACAGGTTGCAGTGAGCGAAGATCACACCATTGCACTCCAGCCTGGGCAACAAGAGTGAAACTCTGTCTCAACAGAAAAAAAAAAAATCCAACTAAAACATTTCCTTCGTTCTTTTGGCACTGAAATATGTACTCAAATGACATTCTCTTGAGAAAATGGGGGAGAGAAATCCAATGGGATTAAGGTGAAAAGTTGAAATCAACCAGCTATACTGAAAGAGGTCTGTTGTGGTCTGGGAAAAAAAGAATTGGAAAAATCTTTGCAGTTCCTAACAAGGCAAAAAAGTTTAGTTTGGCCTTGTCAAGTACAAATAGAACTTGAGTGGCAGCGAAAAAAAGCAAAGGAATGCTTTTATCCTTGTGTTTTTCTCCCTTCCCAAACTGGAAAATTTTATTGCTCTGTTCTTCTGATTTCTGTATTGTTTTGGCAGTTTCTACCCCTAAAGGTTTTGAAAGACCATCTCAGCATTTTTCTTTTTTATAAAATATAATACATTTGAATAATAAATAGAAAAAAAATTTCTTTTTTTAGGAGATGATGATTTGGGAGGAATGAAGCCCAAGGGTTGGCTAAGAGAATGACAGATACCCCCAATCATCAGATGATGTGTCTCTGCTGCTGTGGTAGCCCCAGTGAAAGAGACCCCAGTAATTGTCACAAATTTGATTCCAGAGCCTTATTTATCTTAGCTGCTGTCCCTTTTTTTTTTTTTTTTTTTTTTTTTTGGACACTGCACTATCCTGTAACTTATATCTGGGATTACATCATGGAGAATAGCACTGGTTGGTGTTCTCAGCCCCTCAGTCAAATATATTTACCTCATGGCACTCCATGTACATCCTGTCTGATTATTGATAAGGGCTATTCTCAGGGGTTTTTTTTAATGTGAAAGAGAAATAAACTTTTATGTTGTTTAAGTCCCTATTATTTTGGGTTTTCTAAAACTTGAAACCAAATCTACACCTAATTATATAGTAAGAAATGCAATGACTAGCCATCAAAGGGTTTTTAAAAATTGATTGAGGTGAAATTCATGTAACATAAAATTAACCATTTAAAGGTGAACAATTCAGTGGCTTTTAGTACATTTGCAGTGTGTGCAACCACCACTTTTATCTAATTCGCAAACATGCCATCACTCCAAATACAACTCTTACTTAGTAAGCAGTTTCTCTCCATTTCCTGTTGATGATGTTTAAGCAAGGAATGATGTGATTTGATTTACATTTTCAAAAGATTACTGTATGGAAAAAAATGGATCGTGGTAAGAGTGAAAGCAGGAGATAAATGAGGAGGCAGTTGTGACAGACCAGGCAAGAGACAGTGGTTGTTGAACAAATAGGATGGCTGTGGAGATGGTGAGGAGTTCACAGGATGAGGTTAGGATTTACTGATGGGTTTAGAGAGAAGGAGGTGATAGAGAAGGAGGAACTGAGCCTGACTCGTAGGTGTCTGGCCTCAGCTTCTGGGCAGAGATAGAGAAGACTAGATTTAGGGGAGAATGATTAAAAATTCAGTTTTATGCATGTTAAGTTTGAAATTTCTGCACTAGACAGACCTAGTCTCCTACTTGTTTTACCCATACTACATTGTGGTATCTATTCACTGCACAGCAGTAAGAGGAACCTTTAAAAAATTTTTTTCAAAACTATCCAATGAGTCCATGTCTAATTCTGGAGTTAAAGCTGAAGTCATTTCAATGATATATAATCCTTATATTTTCTCCCCACCTCCAACCCACCCCTTGTTACTTCATTGCCTGTCCTCTCCTTGCTCATTCTGTTCCACTGGTCTCTTTGCTCTTCTTTGAACTTGCCAGGCACATTCCTATCTCAGGACCCTTGTAGTCTCTTCTTTTTGCCTGGAAAAATTTTTCTACAGATATCTTAGATATCTTCCTGACCTCATTTCCTTCAAGTCTTTGGTCACATTTCAGTATCTCTATGAGATCTACACAGACAATCCTATTTAAAATCCCAACTGCTCTTTCATCCCCGGCACTCTACTCTTTCTTTTTTGTATCACTTCTATTTCATCACCTTTTGTTATACTATAACACTTCTATAAAGTCTATTATTAATCTTTGTCTTGTCTCCTCAGAAAGCATCATGAGAGAGAGGGATTTGACATTAATCTGTCCCAAGAACCTAGAATATTCCCTGACACATAGTAGATACCCAATAAAGTTTGGCTGGATGAGTAAAAATAATTATTTGATGTCTAAAAGGAGATATTAAATAGGGGGTTGGGTAGAAGAATCTGGAGCTCAGAGGAGAGATGTGGTCTAGAAATATTAATCTGGAAGTAGATAGTAGTTAGTTAAAGCCATGAGAATGGATGAAATTACCCAGAGAAAAAGCATAGCTAGAAAAGAGAGGTCCTAATATTAACACCTGGGGAATTTCAATATGTCAAGGTCAGGTGGAGGTGAAGAATCCAAGAAAGAAGGTAGATAATTAGGACCAGTAATGTGTGAGAAAAACCAGGAGATGACTGGAGAGGTGTTGTATGGAGAATGGTCAACAATATCATCTCTGGCTGTGGAGCTGGGGAAGATAAAGCTAGAAAAGCCCCCAGTATATTGGCAACATGGAGATCTTTGCTGACCTCAGTAAGAGAAGTTTCTGGGCAGTGGAAATGGCTCAAGGATAAGCTGGAGGATTGCACTCTCATACATCCCCACTAAATAAGAAAAGAGGAATAACAAGAGATAATAACACACAATGTCAAAACATATGAGAAAGAGAAGAAAAGCAGGCAACAATGGCAATACATTTTTGGAATGTGGAAAGTATATGGAGAAGTAGAAATGGATTTGACACCTGTGTACTTGGAAGCAGTAACAGGAATGAGAAATTTAATGAGGAACAAGGCAGTTTTCCATGTAGGAACCTTTAGATGCTTTGCACTTGGATTCTCCAGGTACTCCAGGTACTACAGAAGGTGGAGGTGAGAAGCCTGGATGAAAACAGGAATGCTTGTTGAAAGTTTTATAGAATGATTGAGCTCACCAATCCCCTTCCTTACATGGCCCAGCTGGAAGACCCTATCCCTATGTGCTTCCAACCTGCCCAAGGAGTCTTATTCTCTGGAGAAATTTGATTAGAGACTCTTGACTTTGAGACACTAGGACCAGCAAAAGGACAAGGCATAGAGTCCTAATATGGAGAAAATTGTCACACTGAATTGTAGTTTCTGGACTCCCTTCTCCTACTCTACTCCCAGAATTTTGGCAACAGACTGGATAGCAGATTGAAGGATTTTTCTCTGGAGAATCTAAATTACCCCTGAGAAAAGACTGACATGTACTGATATTTTCAGAATCATCCAGTGTCACGGTCAGTTTGGGCTTTCATAACAAAAACCATATAGTCTGGGTGGCTCAAACAACACATATTCATTTCTCTTAATTCCGGAGGCTGGGAAGTCCAAGATCAAGGACCATAAATATTCCATTCCTAGTGAGGGCCCTCTTCCTGGCTTGTAGATAGGCACTGTCTTGCTGTGTCCTCACATGTTGCACACACACACACATACACACACACACACACACACACACAGAGAGAGAGAGAGAGAGAACTCTGGTCTTTCTTCCTCTTATAAGAATAAGGATATCCTTATATCCTTATAATTGTATATAACTATTGCTATCCAAACCTAATTACTTCCCAAAGCCTCCACCTCCAAATACCATCACATTGAGGCTTAGACCTTCAACAAATATTCCATCCATAACAAGCACCCTAATATTTGTAGCTGACAAACACCCCTTAACCTTGACATGCATATGGAGATTCCTTTCAGAATATAGAGTAAGGCAAAGCATGATTGCTTTATTAGGAAGTGCAATCCCAGGGTAGAAAATAAGGGAAAAAGGAAGCAAAGAAGAATGAGAAGCAAGTATGATGGATACAGTGACCTCTGCTTCCCAATAAATCACTAAAATAAATAGACATCACTTGACCGGTGTATCCCTTGCCTATATGGAACATCTCCACATAGGTTATGTGGGGAAAAACTGAATGCCCAATAGACTATTTCAAAGCTGTTTTTCCAATAGACTCTTCCAAAGCAGTAGGCAAGGAAATTAGAACAATTCAGTAAGTCCAACTTCTGACTAATCAGAATTTGAGAAAGAGGGAAGAGAGAACAAATTATCAATGAAATAATATGTCTGAAACTGAACTTCATGGGTTTCCACATTGAAAGAGACACTTAATACCTAATACAATCAATAAAACATGGTATTTCAGAACCAGCAACAGAGATGAGACACCTAAAGATTATTAAGAGAAAAAAATAAAGCGAGTGAAAAGGATGAGCATGCAGAATGGCATGGACTGCTGTGTAACATACAGAATACTAGATGAGGGTGGAGCTGTGACTTTGATATGCAGAGTCAACTGAGTCAATATGAGGTAAAATTGTTTTTTGACATGTAAAGACTGAAGAATTCCCCTTCCATGTACATTTATATTAAAGAAAACTATTGGTGTATAAATTCTCGCAATACAAAAGGAAAACGAGATCCAGTGACACAGAGGTGTGGGTAGTCAGCCAACCACTTACCTTGACCCATGCTCCTTTCTTCCTGGGACACACTACTACATTCCCTAGCTCCTCTTGCTATTAAGTGTGCCCACGTGGCTGACTCATAGCCACTTTAACAGTAGTGTTTATGAATGGCACCATTTCCAGGTCTGGCCTATAAAAACTTACCACACATGTTCCTCCATGCTCATTTCCCCTTTGGGCTGGCTGGAATGGGAATGGCTCCCAGGCAAACCTAATGGAGTGTGTTAAAGATGGCATAGCGCCCCTGTCAACCTGGTCTCTGAGTGGCTGCATGGAAGAGGGCTTCCTGCCAACTAGTTCACCCTACCCACTATACAGTTTTGTGTGTGTCTTAGTTTGGATTGCTATATCATAATATCATGGGCTGGGGGGCATAAACAATGAACATTAATTTCTCATGGTTTTGGAGCTAGGAAGTCCAAGATCAAGGTGCTGCAATATCCTCCTTTTCTTATAGGGCCACCAATCCTGTGAGATTAGGACCCGGCCCTTAGGACCTCATTTAACCTTAATTTCTTCCTAAAATGCCTATCTATAAACACTGGAGTTAGAGCTTCACTGCATATGGCAAAGGAAGGGTAGATACAATGCGGTCCATAGCAGTGAGTAGGAAATAGACTTCAATAGTGTGTTTTTATATATTTCGAGATCTATTTATAATGGCAGTTACCTTACCTTGATTAATAGAAGGGGATGCAACAGAGGAAAGAGTGAGGTTTCATGCACAGGTCTTTCTAGAGGGCAACCAGTTTATCCTACCTGGGGTAGAAGACAGAGGTTTTTAGGAGGGAGGTTGCCAGGTGAAAAAAGGAACTGATGTGTTCAGATGTCTGGCAAAAATTATTAGTAGAGTTTCAGCAGCTCTATCAGAACATTTAGAAAAAATATAATGTTAGCTACATGGAAAGCTAAGCAGAGACAGTTTGAACTCTAGGATAAACCACAATATTCATAAGGAACAACTTGGGTCAAGCAGTGAATATTTACTGCTCATAGTAATGTCAATGACTGTGACTGCTGACTTAGCCAAACATTATAGTAAAGTGATATTGAGAGGATGAAGAAAGAAAAGGAAGTTCTGTGTGTGTGTGTCTTGACAGAGTTCAACTTCTATAACAGGAGGTGAATTTTAAAAAATTAAAATAGATCAAGAAATAGCAGTAAATCATTACCAGTAAAAACAGTATAAAAGTTGAAGGTGGTTTCCACTGGGAATGGGATAGGGGAACAGGATTGTGGGCTGGGCAGGGGAATGTGAGTTTTCATTAAAGCCTGTTAGTATTAGCCAAATATTTAAAATTCTATGCACCTGTTGATAAAAATCATTTATACATTGCAACTTTTTTTCCTTTTTTTTCAGTAAGATTGAAGGAGAGGTAAAGAAGGAGATATAGGAAGTGTAGACAATTCCTTCAGGAAGCTTTGCCTGCAAAGGGTAGCAAGGGGTTGGGGCAGCAGTCCAAACATTAAAGGGAGGACTTAAACTTAAAAAAAATTATACTAATAATATTTAGTTAACCCATCAATTAGTGCAGGGTTTATAATGAAGAACAAAGTCCCCTGCTCCACCCTTTCCAACTCATTGTTTTCTGTTCACTTATAAACATTTCAATGCTGGCTGCTCTCAGTGCCCTACTGTCCACATGACTGCAGTTTCCTGCCCCGTGAGAGGAAGGCACAGACAGTGATCTGCTAGGGGACAGGGGCAACCCCTCTCCAGTGAGGGAGGGACTGCCACTGGCACAATCCTCTGCCCTGTTCTTCCCACGACCCAAGCCCTTCAGAGGGAATGAGTGCCCAGAGGGGAGGCTAGGAAGTCAGAAGTAAGAGCATTTCCACAGTACTACTCTGCAAAATCCTGTGGACTCTCAGAGTCACAACGTCCTACTAGGAAAATGCCAGTGCAAAGGTGAAAGAAAAAAGTCAATTCCGTTTGCAGCATTGCTGAAAGTGAGAACTGAATTTGGTTGGGGAAGTGAAATGAGTATCTCTGCCCCTTTTGAGGAGCAAAGGAAAAAATGAGCTCAAAAGAGCTTTTCTGTTGATATCATTGTCCAGACCTCCTGTGACTGTGATTATTAATATAAGCAGGCATAGAGTAGTTCTTAGGGTGACGCTTCTACTGACAGTATTGTGGGTAGGGATGTATTTTATTGCACTCAAGTGCCTATAACCATAACAATATGTTATAAGCATATAATGTTTACTTTCTGAACACTGGTGAAGCAACCATCCTGCTATAGAACAAACAAAACTGTAAAAGATTTCAAGTCAAAAATTTCCTTAGGAAAATGACTTAGCTGGCCTGCAGATCATTATCTAATGATTTTTAAAGATGATATTTTAAATTACTTGGCATCCTGTGCTTCTCCTTTTCCCCACCACATTTAAGAGGATGATAGATCTATCTAGTTTAATGTAATATAATCCATTATATAAAGTACTGAAGTTGAATACTGAATAGGCAGGACTAGTGCAAATATATATACCACTGCTCTACAGTGGGAATTCATTTTGGAGGCAGGTTCTGGTAACACAACATATATGCTGAAAATGGTTGGGAAAAACCTTCCTCTCTGATGTTTCCCATGATACTGTCAGTCATACCGAAATGTTGACAGGGGTGTAAAGGCACCTCATCTTTTAGTTGTGCATGTGATTACATCAGCCTAGAAAGGGGAGCTCAGATGACTTCTGGGACTGGACAGGAAAGTAAAATGGGAGAGATGGTGAGTCCCAAGAGTATATACATGAAATTAAACCTACACGTACACATACACATACGTATACACACACACACCAGCCACATCATGTTGTCCAAACAAGGATCTGCTGGTCACATCCTTCCTAAAGGCTACCAATTGAGGATCTCTGCTCAGCTGTAGGAAAATTTCTCTGTCCAAACCGTGGGATCAAAACAGATCTTAAGAGTCAGCAGGATGTCTGACCCCATCCTGGAACAGAGAGATTTTGTCCTAAGGTAGTTAATCCAAAATGATTGCCTGAAGTCCCACCCATACTTCAAGGCCCGCTCAAGTCCAATTCCTCTGTGAAATCATCCCATCCTCCTGTGAGGCTGTGCCTTACCTTCTGCAGTCCTTGCTGTGTTCCGGTGTTACAGTCATTCCAGTGTCTTCTATTTCTGTGGCTGGGACATGTGTCTGCTTTAGCGTGTGGATCTCAATGCCCGGCCTTCCCTCTAAGCCCTATAAAACTCTTTGTAAAAATTTAAACTAAGGGATTTATGAGCATTTTGATTGGCTTGTAGAAATTATAAAAGATTCTAGAACTATATCCAAATGAAAGAGTACCTCCCACTCAAAATATTCTCTCAGTGTTTCCCAAATTGGTCTTCTTCAGAACACTAGTCCCAAGAAGTGCTCCCTGAAAAGTGCTCTGTGCTCAAACGCTGTGCTCCATATCCTGATTAAGAGTCACAAGGCATGTTGGCATTGTAAGGACTCTGAGAAGATTAGAAGAGATTAAAGAAAACACTTCTTTTCACCCAGGGTTCTCTTCATAAATTTGACCACAGAATTCCTTTTCTTTTATTATTATTTTTTAATTGGAGAAAAGGCATACAAACTTATTAACATGTACATAGGGAGGACCACAGTGATTACCCTTAGACTCCCTTTTAATAGAACCATTTAATGGCTTATTCCTTGGAATGTAGCCCTTGGGGAGGCAGCACCCCTTAGTGGGCAAGGACGTAAACTCTGGCCCCAGGCTGCCTGCAGTTCAGTCCTCAGCATTCATTGTCCTTGGGAAAGTTATGTGACCTCTTCATGCCTAAACTCTCTCATCTATAAAATGGGCGTAATAATAGGACATATTCTTATAGGCTTATTATGAAGATTACATAAGATTACATGCATTAATACATGTAAAGTATGTGCCTCAGACTAGATTTGGGGTTTAGGCTAGAAAATCAGGCCTCTCTCCCCGCTCCAAATTCAGGAACAACTGAGAAATAAGATACACATCAAATGATTCGCTTTGCTACCAATGAAATCTGTTGAGAAAAGGGAACCCCCTTCCTGGCCATACCCACTTCACATCTATTCAATTCAACACTTTTAGTCACTGAACAGGATGAACATGCAGGTTTCTTTGTAGGGGAAGGCAGTCTCTGGCAGGGTGAGTGGAGAAAGTGTCTTGTATACTAGTTTGCTAGAGTTCAGAACAGAAATATATGGTCTCACAGCACTGGAGACTAGAAGTCTGAAATTAAGATGTCGGTGGGGACCATGCTCCCTCTGAAGCCTATGGGGGAAGAATCCTTCCTTGCCTCTTCTGGCTTTTGGTAGCCCCATACATGCCTTGGCCTGTGGTGGCATTAACCCTAATCTCTGCCTTCATCATCACATGGTGTTCTGCCTGCCTCTTGACTTGACTTTCCCTCTTCTTGCGTCTGTCTCTGTCCAGATTTCCTCATTTTATAAGGAAACCCATCATATTGAATTAGGGACCACACTAATAACCTCATTTTAACTTGATTACCTCTTTAAAGATCCTATTTCCAGATAAGGTCACATTCTAAGGGCATTGGGGGGTTGGGAATTTAACATCTGTTTCGTAGGGGAACACAATTCAGCCTGTGGCGTCCTGAGATCAGGCCCTCTAAAGAGAGAGAAAAGTGACTAAAGACCAATGCTATTTCTTCTTTCCTATGTCACCAATCAGCGATATCATTCCCCCTTTCTTGGGAAGGAGATGGGGAGGGGTCAAGAGAGTCCAGAAGTGTTTCTAGTCCTTTCCTCCAAGGGCTGGAGTTTAGAAATTTCCCTCTTTCCCCATGAAAAATGAAGAGGTAGGAACAGAATTCCTCATCCCCATCCCCAAAGCACAACCCAAAGATAGCTTTGGGATTAAATAGGTATTTGGAACTGCCTGTGGCCATGCCTTAAAATTTATCAGTTGGAGTCCCTTCTTCTCTCCTGGGGCTCAACAGTATACCTGTTTGTACTGAAAAAACTCGTTTCCTAGACACTGGGAGACTTGAGTACTCTTTCATGTTACACTAGTGGCCACCTCCAATTGGCTAGGTTTTTGGGACCTACGTCCTTTCAAGCCTGATTTTGTTGTTGTTATTGCCAACACACTCATTGGTCTTGGAAACAGCTTTTAACAGCTAATGCTCAACAACAATTTGTATTTATATTTTTAGCAAAAACTTGGGAGAGTGGAACTAATATTCAATAATGAGAAATGGAGTTACACATGGGGCAAAGATCATTTCAAATAGCAATGGATAGAACAAGCCTGATAGCTTCATTTGGGGAGAGGAGCTAACAACTGTTAAGTGTTCACCAAGTGCTTGTATTAACTCATTGAGTCCTTTAGTTCTCACACCCTGTGAGGCTTGATACTGGGCTGTGGGGTTGGGGCATCTGTCTCCAGAGCTTGCATTCTTAACCGCTGAGCTACACAGCCTCCATTGTGTAAATTAGAGCAGATTTCACTTACCTCTTTACTGTCAGAGCAGTTTGTATACATTCTTCCACAGCACTTAATAAATTCGGAATAATCCCCCTTCCTTTGACCTTCTCTTACTCCTTAGATTGTAAGTCCCTCCAGGACAGGAACCTGTCTATACTCATCTTTATTGGCTAGTTTGCTGTCTCTCACTTTGTAGGTAGGTTTTTAGTTAAATGAATGAATACTATTCTTGCCAAAGAAGCTTTTGAAGAGTTTTCTGTTCTACACAGTTATCACAGTCTTTCTTCTTATTTATTTAGCTGTTTTATAATCTTCCAGAATTATCATAGTCTTGAAAGTAACATGATTCATGGATGGTGATTGCTTCAAACCCAGAAACAAAAATGTCCAGGCTAATGATCTATATGCAGACAGGTGACATTATGTTGATCATTCTTCTTCACTAACTAGAACTTTCCCCACAGTTTTAATGGACAAAGCCCAATTTCTCCCTAGATCTCTAAGTGGAAGCATCCAGGGGGTGGTGACTGGTGCTGAGTGCCGGAACATCTTCAGGGAACCTCCTGAGCAGTCACTTAAATAGGCTTTTCCTAGGCTCAGGGGGACGGGGTGACTCTTTGGGCTACTGTTAGTAAATAATTGCAAATTGATTCCATACCCTGCTCAAATGTGGAGTTCACATACATAGTGAATTTCAGGACACAAGAATGACATTTTTGTTACATTCTACTTCCTATAAGCCACCAGATTTCTGGGTCACCCGAGGCTCAGGACTGATCTAATAAATTCACAGAAGAAAATGCATATATTAGATGACTCTCAAAAGCTAGCAATAACCCACCATGTGACCTGCTTTGGGAGATAGAAGGGGAAGAAACCCTGGCTAATTAGCTGCTTATTAAACTAAACAGCTTGCCCCTTGTGCTACTCTGGACAACTTTTTCATATAGAACAAATGAAAGAGCAGGAGGAAATAATATGTTCATGGGAAAATGGCAGGTTCTGGAGGCTGGTTGGGAGCCAGATGGCGGGAATCGTGGCAAAGAGTAAATCTATTTTGTTTTCTAAACTCGAAGAGAGAGAAAAATGGATATTGCTTCTTACTTCAGTGGTCTCTGGGCTACCTAGATCTTTAGATATTTGTTCAGTAACCTCTATTTCTTAATTCATTCCTTTGTTTATTTACTCACTTATTCAACAAGCCTTCATTGTGGATCTATTTTTTGCCAGGAACTCAGTAGGACACTGAGAGTGCAGAGATGAATGAGACCTAGTGCCCATTCTCCAGAGTTTAATGAAAAATTCAAATACAGCAATGGAGTAAACTAAAAGCAGCACCTCGAAGGCAGGGAGAGAGACTTATTTCACTGTTGTATCACCAACACTATGGTGACTGGTATGTAGTAGGCATTTAATAAATATTTACCAAGTGACTTAATGAAGGCATTGCCATATATTAATTAAACAGTTACATGGTAGTGTTAAACTACCAAATACATGTAATATGGATAAAGACTTCAATTATTACTAAAAAGTGATTTGCAGGGTAGGAATTTAGTTAGGATTTGCTAGTTGGGAAAAATATCTCAATATAACGTACACAATAGATATTCTTTAATATATTGAATCCTCAACTGTGCTGCAGCGCTGCTGAGTTTCAACTATGCTTTAAATGATTTGTCCTGACTTACAAGTTCTGGGATAGCATGTTCTTCCTTAAGATGAGCTAATGTTTCAGTTAGCTGTGGCTCAACCTGAGCAAAGCAACTCACATAAAAAGGACATCAATTGTCCTAGTTACCCCTGCGAAAAGAATAACATGGCATGGGAAAACAGTTGCTTTGAGGACATTTAAAACAGTTGGTGTGTTTATATTCTTATTGATTTCTGATAGCGCTTTAAAAATAGAAGTAATAAATTATGCATAGCCAAGACCAATAGAAACTGCAAGGGAACTACATTTAAAAGAAGTGGCCGAAGAACTGTAAAGTCAGCTAGCTTCAGCAAGAATTTCTGATAATAATTTATTTGTTATAGCTACTAGCCTTGCTTATGGCCTGGAAGATGCTAAGGAGTGTCTCTGGTCTGGTGGGATTACAGCCATGGGTCATAAGCCAGCTATGGAGAGTGCACACCTGACCCAGGGCCTGCCTAGAGTTAGGGGTTGTTAGTGGGAGTGGCTCCAGGACTATGCTATTCATCACAGATTGCCTTTGCAGGGCCACTGAGTTCCTCTCATGAGACTCTGTCCTCTATTACTAAGCAGAATTCTCCTCATGTCATGCAAAGGGATTGACAGAAATTCCGGACAAGAATGTGATAGGGTTGCATTTATTCAATGTCAGGGCCAGTGAAACTGCTAGTTTGAGCTTTCCTTAACCATGGTTTGTCTCGTAGCTGCATAAGGAAGTTTGAGGCAATAGCAATCCTGCAGCAAAGTAGTGGAATGCACAGTAAGCTCCCCTAGTTAGAGAGCTCTAGGGATGAAGAATTGGACTTGGAGCTTATATGATGTGGTCTCCATGGAGTCCAGGCTTAACGTGTGACAATTTGATTTGAGGCACTGTGAAAGGTAACATTCCCCAACTCCACATAACAACATTAGAAGACAAAAATAGTTATTGGGAATGCTTAATGCCTTCTAGCTGTTCAGATGGAGAAAGATATCCAGAAGAAAGTGGGGAAGGTGTAAAATCTGTGTGGAGAACACAGGGAAAAATCCAAATAGCTTCTACCTGTCATGTAAAGGGATTGCATGGCCACCTGCTGTTAGCCCTCTCCTGCTAGGACCAGACAGGAGGTGAGATAGCTGCTCTTCTGAAGGATGCCTGAGTGATCCATAACTGGGTAGCCATCACTGGGCATGCTACCCTGTGATGATTAAAAGGTGCATCTCAATCTTTTTTAAAAAAAACTTCATCTTAGGGCAGGGACCCAGAACCTTTGGAAAATGTTTGACCAATGTACTGAGACCTTTTCTCCTGACATGCAATGTGGAAATAAAGTTTACTCTCTCAACAAATACTTATTTATTGAGTGTTTGCTACATTCTAGTTGCTGGGGCTACAGTGGTAAGTGAGAGACCCAGACTGCCTTGATGGAGCTTGCTGTTAGCCTAGTGAGGGAAGCCACTTTAAGAGCAAGTGACAAAAAAAAATATCTATTTTCAAATAGTGATATTTGTTGTGAAAAAGAAGTATCAGGTACTTGAATCATTGCTATAGGCGATTCTAATTTAGAAGTGGAGGATTGGGGAAGGCTACAGTTTGAGTAAATGATATTAAACTGAGAGTTGAAGGCTGAGTCAGAGTCAGTAAAGGTGTGTGTGTGTGTGTGTGTGTGTGTGTACCTGTGCCTGTGTGTTCGAGGGGTGGGAGATGAATGTTGGAGAGATGGGAAGTATCCTAGGCTAGAGGAACAGCAAAGGTCTTATGAGGGAAGATGGGCCCTTTTGAGGAACTGAAAGCCAGTGTGTTGTCCCATGGTGGTGGAGGAAAAGATTGCCATGTTGAGCATCTGGGATATTATCATAAGGGTAGGGGTGTGTTTGCCAATGACTCACAGTGGGATGACGGAGTGGAGCACAACAGTGCTTATCAGCAGAGGTTCCTCAAAGTGTGCAGGGATTAGAATGTGACCATGGGTGCAACACCCATGAAACAGGGTCACATTTTACAGCACATTTTGTAGGTTATCAATGCCGGTGGTAGTACTTTATCAAGATTAAGGAAAAGGCATAAAATCATGCATCGTTATAAAATGTCAGATGTCATGAGCATGTGTGTGACCATCGAGAAGGCAGAGGCAGTGAGCAGATAGGGTGCCAGCAGAAAGAGAACCTGAAGACAGGTTTTTACCCCACATCCCGCCCTAACAGAGCCTCTCCTTGCCCCTGAGCTGAAGAAATAGGAGGAATATTTAAATAAATCATAAATCAATCACTAGACTCTTCGTCTAAGCTTGAAAAAAAATTGCTGTATGTTTTTTAGAAAAGTAATCAAAAAATACCAGCCTGTGAAATCTTTCACATTCCAAAGAATGCCTATGGGTCTGCCCACATTTGCAAAGCCTGGACTGGGATTTTGTTTTCTATAAATATCTTAGCAATAATCCCAAGGAGCATGTACTTTATGTTTTTTGTAAGAATGCAATTCAACATGCTTTGCATTTCACCTGGAAAGGGATTTCTTTTAAATTTGGTGTATTGGAAGCGTATGTACAATTGTATTTCAAAACCTCCAACCCCAGTGAACCAGGGGAAACCGTATGGATTAGCAGAGGAAAAGGCTATCATTTCAAGTTATGGTTTTATGAGTTCAACTGCCAAACATTTCTTTAGAAGGAAGTTGCATAAAGGCATTCTATATAGGCCACCAGATGGGTCATATGATCCATTGTTTGCAGGCGTATTAAGTCAGAAGAGTAATATATTCTTGGCTTCTAGCAAATATTACAGATCACAACCATGTCTGCTACAGAATGAATCTGAATGGGTTGGAGAGGCAATGGACTAATTGTTTCAGAAGATTGGGAATGAGAACAAAAATGTGCTAGGAATGTACAGTATATACGAACCCCACGCTCTGCTCAGCAGATGACTGTCAGTCTCTAGTCTTAAGACAGTAAATCCGAATTAATATGTACCCTGTTATATGCCTTATTTCATAGAAAAATAACTTTCCTTTCCTCTGTCTCATTTGCTTAATCTTAAGAAAATGGGAAAATAATAGTAACCTACTTGATATCTAAGAAGTATGGCCATGAGGAAAAGTGATTATAAAGCTATTGGCAAATGTAGGCTGGATCCACAGAACTGAGCAGAATAAGGTTTCAACAAATATTTCTCAGGCCCTACTTGCCACAGGATTGTGAAGTTGGCCTTCTAGATAGCACAGCCAGACTGTTCTCATTGCCTTGCAAGGTTTGGATCCTGGAGACTGGATATAGCCAGCTGGACTAGGCAATCTAACCATAAAATGTGAAATAAGCAAGACCGCTACAGACTCAGTATTATAAAACTCATTGCTGATTGAGACCCACTTTAAATATCCAAATGATTCTATACTACAATGCAAGGAAGATTAGCACCCCTCAGCTGTGAAAATGGCATGAAGGTGAGAGAGTTAAATTCTGATTACCATTTAGAGCCCAAATGATTTCAAGTGCTTCTTGCCATATTTTAATTGTTTCAAAATTAATTTGTTCTTTGCAGTTACTTCAGGTTCAATGACTTTAAGGTCACATTTAGGCAACATGCTAATCTTTTAAGGAATAATCCCTAAAAGGGATGGTTGAAGGATTTAATAATTAATATTGGGGAAGTAGTGCTAACAAAAATGGAAAGGATTACTTTGCCCATACTAAGCACTATTTTATTTAAAATTGGACAGAAATCTCTTCTGATTTAAAAATTTTTATTGGTACTTTGGTATTACAGCTAAAGTAGATTAGGGTATTATGAAAATGGAAAATGCTGTTTAATTTCTCTATTTATTGAGTTTCACATTTTATGAAGATTTTTTTGTAATTTCCCAACAAGTAGTGAAGTCCTTAAAAACAAGTAAATGCTCAGTGCATCAAGGTGTACAACTTTTTCAATAAACTGAGTGTTTCTGATATAGCTATAATCAAGAAAAGAAACTTTTAAAATAGTAACTAAAATTTAACTTCGCAAATCATATGCTAAAAGTTTCACATAAGTTAATAAATTATGTCAGATGAAATCCAAATCTTGTTAATAATTTAAAAAGGGGAGGAGAGAATGTTTAGAAACTGAGTTACAGTAGTTTGGAGTTACAACAGTTGAGATACTAGTTTTAAGTATACAGTTAAGTGCATCATCTTCTTGCCTTGCTCCCACCAGCTGTCTTTATTTGAATACACTTCATGTGACACGGTGAAAACCAGAGGAAACGATGGCTATTTGACACCGTTTCTTTGGATTCCTTGGCAGAGAAACAAACTCATTGCATAAAATATCATAAGGTCTTGCAGTAGGTCAACAAAAGCCTTTTAGATATGAACCATGCTTATTTTCAGGCACTTAATACATTTTAGATGCTGAAAAAGTAGGCCCAATGAACAAACACTTTTTTATTATGTTTCTATCCTGATGCATGAGAACATAAACTCTATTTGCCAACTGTGGGAATTAACTTCAATTAATTAATTTTACAAGACTTAAAAGGATTTAAAAAATTTTTAAATGTTAGGTAAAGCGTAATACTGTTATTTCTAGTCTGATTAATTTCAATACCTGAGACTATGTTTCCCGCAACGATCTGTGCTTGGACTTGGACTCGCAGATTTTCTACACTCCATCTTCAAATTCTCTTTTTAAACATTTGATTTATTTTTTCCTTTGCCAAGTCCTGCTGGAATCTCTTAAGGTCATTTCATAGATTGTTGGACTCTTTTAGAAGGAGGAAAGCCAGTCCAATGTTTTGTTAATTTAGGAGTTGTAGTAATTGAGGTGACAAGACAGAAAACTCAGTAACAAATTCCTTTCTTTACACTATTTCAGGAGTTTTGACCCACATTTCTTTTCCACCTCAGTTTCAATATTATTTCTGTACAACTTTTGCAAGTTGCACTAAACAATAAAATAATACAAGTGTGAAGATATGGTCCATATGTTCTGAGAAATTTCTGTCTAAAGCAATTAGTAAGAATATATGGGACTTAGTATAGTCTTTAAATGGGATTTGCCTCAGCCATGCTTTAGTAAGCAAATTTGTGATCAATAGCTTATAAAATACTCCTGAGTTTGCATATTATTGAACAACTTGGTCTACCTTTAGCCTGTAATTCACTTTGGGACTTTAAAGCAGTTTAATTCCATTGTCATTCTGGATAAAGTAAGCTGTTATAAATCCAAGGAAGATGGACGCTTCCAGCTGTTCAGAGATTATGTTCTTTCCTTATTCTAAATTATAGAGACATATGTGAGCCCATGGCTTACAAGCTGGGGATGCTATTTCAAACTCCCTTGCAGCTAGAGATGGCCATGTATCCAACCAATGTCTCCCTGATGGAGTATCAGTGGAAGTGATATGTGTTTATTTCCAGGTTAAGACTTGCAAACACTGCATGTTCACCCCACCATTCACTTTCCCATCTCTAGGTGGTAAACATGGACCATCCTGGGACTGAGTTTCAACCATGAAGTTGAGGAAAACACCCTAGACAATGGAGAAGAAACAACAGTCATTCATTCTTTCAACTAATATTTACTGAGTCTACTCCATGCAGGTGATGGTGGCAGTGGCCTGTATGGAATAGCTGCTGTGGGGATGCCAGCCGCAGCAGGAGAGGCATGGCCAAGGCTGCATGCTCTGCAGAGCTGGTGGGGGTGGCAGTCCTGCCCCCTACCAAGTTGGCGGTGGGGCAAGGGAGCCCCTGTGCTCCTGGGCACAGCTGCAGCCACCTAGCCTCAGCTCCAGTTCTGGGCATCCCTGTGCTCTTGGAGGACCCAGGAAGCCCCTTGCCCCTGCAGGTTTGAAAGTGCCTGCTCCTGCTCCCTGGCCTCTTCCCTGCTCCTGGCACCCACTCCAAAGCAGAACAAAGTTATGGCTGAGCCTGGGTGGTGTCGCAATCCAGCTGCATGTGTGTGTGCTTGGGGCAACACTGACATGCCAGCCCCCTGCTGACTCAACCCCCTCCAGAATTTGGAGGCCGACAAGCATGGGAGGGAGGCCAAAGTGGGGATGAAGGTGGTTCAGCACTGGCCTGCACGCGCCCCCTGGGCATGAGCATCCTGGGTGCCATGGAAGGCATGTTAATGGCAGCAGGAGGCAGACAGATTCTTGAGTGGAAAGGGGTGGGTCCTTGGTGAAATCCCACCTTCAAGTCAGGGAAGGCCTGAAGCCTGGGGGCCAGGCTGCCAGTTCTGGGTGGAGTCTACTGTGGAGTGAGGACTTACGGTGCTTTTTCCTGTCCTGCCCATGGCCACCCGTGGACCAATCAGCATGCACTTCCTCCCTTCTGAGCCCATAAAAACCCTGGACTCAGGCAGAACCACACAGATGTTGGGACTACCAGCTGCAGGAGGGAGCTACCAACTTTAGGTCTCCTTGACTCCTCAGGAGGACCTGCCTGTGGAAAGGAGCTACCCACTCAGGTCTTCTGAGAGCTGTTCTGTCGTTCAGTAAATCTCCTCTCTGCTTTGCTCACCCTCCAGTCGTCCATGTACCTCATTCTTCCTGGACATGGGACAAGAACTTGAGACCTGCTGACTGGTGGGACTGAATGAGCTGTAATACAAACAGGGCTGAAACACACCCCCCCACCTCCTGCTCACTACATTGCTGGCATCAAGAAGGAGAGAAGAGCTGTGACCCTTTGGGGAGCTCACACCTAGGGGGCTGCCGAAGCCAGGGCTGTGACACCCTCTTTGGGGCTCCGCAGTTCCTGGTGTCTCCAAGCTTCCAGGCGCCACTGTGTTCCCCTCATCCAGACATGGCTACCTGCAGCAGAAGCTGCTTGTGGTACACCCTGGTCCAGCCACAGCCTTACACAACCACCCACCCTGTTGAAGCAGCCAGTGTGTCTGGCTGTGCACAGTGGCTGGACCCCTCACTTGCATGCTTACATACCCATCACTGTTCTGCACCTGGCTTGACCTTGGCAGGTGTGGGAGCCAGGCCAGTAGTGCAAGCCAAGTGCAGCCTGCCAGGCTGAGTGGGTGGAATGAACCCAGTGGGCATGAGTAATGCTCAGGCAGAAGGCACCACCAGCCACAGAGGTTTCTGGCTGGTGAAGGATCCCATGACACAGGCAGCATTCAAAATGCTGGTGATATGTCAGTGAACAAAAGAGAACAAAATCCTGCCCTCCTTGAACTCAGACAATAAAAATGGTAAATAAGTATAATGCATAGTTTATTAGGAACAAATGCTAAAGAAAAAACAAAGCAGGGAGGAAAGATTTGAAATGCCAACTTGGTATTAGGCCGTTATAGGAAATAAAATGTGAGCAAATAGTAGCACAGACAAATTAATGGCAGTGGGAGGAGAAGCTGTTGAATTCTGGATATTCTGATGATAAAGCCATGAAGATTTGCTGAGGGATTAGATACGGGGGATAAGAGAGGAAAAAAAGAGTCCAAGGTGACACCAAGATTTTTGGCTTGAGGAACTTGAAACAGGATTAGTGTTAAGTTAGATTGGGAAGACTATAAGAGGACTTGGGGGGAATACTTGTAACTCTGTTTTGGATATGTCATGATGATGATGTCTATTGGGATCCAACTGAGGTGACAAGTGACTCATAGAACATCTGGGTCTGCAGGTCAGAAGAGGGATCCTGACTAAAAGTATTAATTTGGAAGCCATCAATATAGATGCTATTTAATACCACAAGACTGGATGAGATCACTTAGGGAGTGAGTAATAATAGAAAAAAGAAATAGTCCAAGCACCATTTAGAGGTAGGAGAGATGAGGGGAAACCAGCTAAACAAAAATAAACCCCAGAAAAACAAACAAGACCACAGATTATAATCAACTGAGACAGTGCAGTGAAAAAGATAGGCAGTAAACCAGATAACTATGATATGATGTTCTCAAAGGCAAGTGAAGTGAGTTAGAAAGATGGAGAAAACGTGGATTCCTGAATGACTATGTGGAGCAAAGCGGCCCACTTACTCATCTGTGGGAGGGTAAATGAGAGAAAAAATAGACTTCATTATTTTGAGTCCATCTATGTGTTGTCTCTTTGATATAAAATTTTAAGCTTTTATTCTAACATCAGGCAAATAGTCAACAGTATCATGAGATAAATATCCAACAACAAAATTAACATTTATAAAAATTCTCAATGTTAACTTTGAAACGTGCTCTGTTTGTGTGTTTATGTTAAAAGAGTTTAAACATTTTTATGATTTTTTTAAAAAAACATAATTTAGAATTTACTACCACTTTTTTACTCTTAGATAAAGACTCGTTTCTGGGTAAACAGAATCTTCTTATATATCTAACAACCATTTCCAGCTTCATTTTCCAGAGAACTCTTCAGAGGAGAAATTGAATATTGAGAGATCGTTGATTCAAGGAGCACTTTTTGTGATCTTGGCTCCAGGCATCCTATGGTTCTGTTGTATTTAATTCTCCTGACTTTCAAGGGCCAAGAAATCTACCTCCTCAACCAGGTTCTACTAATTATTCTGTCTGAAGGAAATAAACAGGAAGAGATAAATTAATTTTGATACCCATAATTTGTTATGTAGCCTTCAAATTTTGTTTCTGTGCCCAGATATTTTATAGTATGCACATATTTGCAAGATAGTGGCTAAATATTACATGAGAAAACTACACTAAGAGTTTTAGACAAAGTCTGTTTGATGTCATCCCTTTCTCTCACATCCTATTATCATCTTGTACACTGAAGACATGAGGATCTTTGCCACCATTTTATCACAGTGCTGATTTTGTACCCCCGTAAGCTTCCATTTTAGGCGAATGTTTGTCATGGTCCCAGTGTTTTATATGATTTAAATGCCATTAAGTGCTCCCTTTTAAAGATGGCAGAGAATGCAACAACAGTAAAAACAAAGTTGCTAATGCAAAGCTGACTTTATCAGATATGTAGTAATACTAGGAAATATTGAATAGGAACCACACTTTTATATCTGACCAAAATGGAAAAATCTTAACTCAGAGAAATAAAGAGGAGAATAAGTAAGTACCTTGAGTAGTAGGTTGCCACATTTCTTAAACTTTTATCCTAAAATGGCAAATTTCTAGAGTTTAAATGGCATCATACATCATAAGTCAGAATATGTGAGTTTCAATATCAGCTTAAACACACACTGGCCTTGGACTTTTAGGTTTTGGGGAAACATTAAATCGAGTGAGTGAGCAAAACTGAGGGCCAAGGAGGAAGTGCATTCAGTGTGCTAGAAAGTGGTATCTATTCAAGTTGCCAAGATTGAAGGAACCATAAGCATTTCTCAAAGCTCGGTGTATATAATCCGAAACGTGCAAGTCAGGAGACGAGACCTAGAAGAGAAGAACAGTTAGCTGAGTTCTATCAAGAAGGGAACTTTCCAGGAAAATGGTCTAGAATAGGTGTTTGGCAGTGACCAGAATGGGTGAGATATGAGATGATCGCTAGGTGGATGCACTATATTCACATGAGATGGTACCTATCCCACAGCCATTGTTTGTTTTTTCTCCCTCATTTCCTCATTTGTACATTTATTCCTTCACTCATTTAGCAAATATTTGATGCCAAAGACACAGAACTAGGCAGGGGACATAAAATGGTAGGCAGAGTAGACATGATTCTTATCCTCATGGAATTTACAACCTAGTAGAGACCACAGACTTTAATCAAATAATCTATATAGCTTGCAAACACAGTGCTTACTATTTGCCAGTCACATTATTCTAAAGATTTTATGAATATTAACACATTTAGTACTCATAGCAACCTATGAGGTAGGTGCCATTATTATCCTCATTTTATAGATGAGGCAATGGAAATAAATTTTATAGATGAGGCAGAGATAACTTGGCCAAAGTCACCTAGTACATGTTAGAGCAGGATTTAAATCCTGGCAGTCTGGCATCAAGTTCCACGCTCTTAAGCATTTGTTTACAATCTCTGTTAAGTGTTCTGTAGGAAAAATGTAGAATTCTATAATAGCTTCTAATTAGGGTATCTGATCTAATTTGGAAAGAAGAAATGAAATTTGACCAGAAGTTTAAAGAAAGTTGTGGTCATTAGTGTCAAATGCTGTACGTAGTTTAAACCAGTGTTCCCCAGCCTTTTTGGCACCAGCGACTGGTTTTGTGGAAGACAATTTTTCCATGGATCGGGGGAATGGCTTCGTGATTAAACTATTCCACTTCAGATCATCAGGCATTCGATGGATTCTCATAAGGAATGTGCAACCTAGATCCCTCACATGTGTAGTTCACAATAGGGTTTGTGCTCCTATGAGAATCTAATGCCTCAGCTGATCTGACAGGAGATGGAGCTCAGGCGGTGTTGCTCCCTTGCCTGCAGCCTACCTCCTGCTGTGCAATCCGGTTCCTAACAGGCCATGGACCAGTACCCAGTCTGGACCCAAGAGGATTGGAGAACTCTGGTTTAAACAATAGGAAATTAAAGATGGGACACTGAATTTTACAATAGAGAGGTCAGTGGTGAACGTATTTCGAACAGTTTCAGAAGATTCTAGAAGGAGAAGATAAATTGCTCTCAGTTCAGGGATAATTGCTAGAGCTGTCCAACGAAGGATGGCTGCTCTGGGAGGTGGGAAGTTTTTTCTTTTAGAGATTTTTTTAAGAATAGGCTAGAAACCACCTACCATAGGCTTGGTACATGACATGTGCTCAATGAATATATGCTTACGAATTGGTAAGGATGTTATAGAGTGTTGGATGTTCAACTAGATAAACTTAAAGATCTCTTCCAGTCTTAAGATTCTATGATAGCACTAATTCTGAATTTGTGATAACACAGCAGATTTGGTTATGCTGAAGTTTCCTTTTGCCCTGTTAAATGGCTTGATTTAGAAATTTATAACAGATGTAAGATTTTTTTTTCTCTTGATTTTTTTTTGCATTATAAGGAAACCATCATTTCAGTAAGAAAGATTATTATAACTACAGGCTGGCATTGGGTCATATTTTAGGCTATTTATGATGTAATCATATTTTCCAGCTCAAGAGTTTTATGTGGCAAAATTTAGATCTAGTATTTTATTTTGAAGTACCCAAACCATCTTTGCTCTTGCTTTTGGTATTTATCTAACTTTTTGTGTGCCATCCTAGTTCTCCATCAGGGACTTTGATTTTTCTCTGCAAATAGAGTACAGGGGCCTTGTACAGGCACAGGGTCCCTAGTCAAATCTGTATTTAAGATTTTAGAGACTGTTTAAGACAAATTGTTTTTAAACCCTGGCAGTCCAATTTGCATATGGTTAATGTACTCATCTAAAAAAGGATATTCTGTATCCTTTGTTAAAATTTTTGGCATGATCCTCATCGTAGCGATATGCTGTTACTTTATGCAAATAATTAAACGATATTTATATAAATTAAATCTATAATCTAAACATTGAGTTCTACTGAATTTTTCCCAAATTAGTTGCATTTGTGAGAAAAGGTAGACAACTTCTAGAAAAGAACACAATGGCTGGTTGTAATCTCTAAGCAAAGATGAACAATAGTTGTTGCTTAATTCCTTTCCAAAGATGTATTTTTCTCACATTTTGAAATAGTTGACTTTCAGGATATAAAACACATTATAATTCTTGTTCTTGGACTACTGCCTGGGGAAAGTGGCAAGGAAGAAATTTCCCTCTTTTTTCATCCTTCCACAATTTTTGAGAGTCACGGAAATTCTGAAAGGACCCCAATGGTGGCTCTGGTTTTAAAATCTGATCTGGGTACCCAGCTACCACTGTCATTGCAAGAGAATCTGGAAAGCAAACAGAGAATGTGAATTCCTTTCCACTTTGGGGAGAAAAAATATATATATTTTAAGGGTTCTAGTAGAAAAAAAAATTTTAGGTAGATTAATTTTATGGTACTCTTGGAACATTTAAACAAACCGAATAATGCCTCCATTTAGCTGTTCCTGCTGTACTGGCATAAAAAAAGCAAATTTTACGATCTTTCAGTGATACTATCTGAGGTAGTAATGGAGTAGGTCCAGAACGCAAACTCACAGAGTGTATTTTCAATGAAGACAGCAACTGCAGGGTAAGTTAAACATCCACTAGAATGAAAATTCCACAGGGCGGGCACCTACAAATCCCTCATTGATGGATATATAAGTGATTTCTAATTCCTCTCATTATAAACAGTGCTCTACCAATATCCTTGTACTTTTCTACTTTTTGTGCACTTATCTGAGTAGGTCAGAAGAATAAATTTCTAGAAAAAACCTGCAAATTAAAGAGTAAGTATATTTTAGACTCCAATAGTTATTTCCAAAATGCCCTTCAAAGAAGTCACAGCAATCTACAATTTCTGAAATTTGTGTCTCAGAAATATTGGCTCAAGAAGAAAATCATAGGGAGACAGTTATAAGCTATATATATATGTGTGTGTGTTTATTAGAAATTAGAGCATATGTCATTAGATTCTTGTTGAACTTTGAAGATATCAACTTGCCCACTATCCATTCTCAAGAGACCTGGGTTGATAACAACTTTGATTTCTGTGCTGAGACCAGAGACACTGCTTCCCAGTGACTCATTATGTTACTTGGGTGTGTCTTCAAAAAATCCTAGGCTTATCTGGTCATCTGGGTTTTTGCTTCATTCCCTTTGCCAGTTATTGATTAGGAATAGACAAGACAGAGGGAATGATAACCGTGGGGAAGGTAGGAATGAAGAACAGGAAGTGCGCACTCACCATGCATTTGTGTGTGTTTCTATCTGAAGCATACCTATGACCAGAATGGACAAAGAGTGACCAGAATTTCCCAAAGGACGCGTTTTGAGTGCACACAAATCAAAGCACTGGGGAGTTGGCAGAGCTTCATATTTAGGAGCACAGGCACTAGTGTAAAAAGCACAGCAAAAAAAAAAAAGAGGAAAATATACTGAAAATCATTTCCCAGTTATCTTTCAGAGCCAAGCCTTTAATCCTTTTCAAATTTTCTATGTTTTAGAATTTTCCTATAGTAAGCATGTATTTTTGGAATGTATTAGATTTCCACATTGGAAAAAAAGAAACAGAAGACTAAGAAACTTCGATTTTAATTCTGCCACTTCTTAATTTTGTGATCTTTGGCAAATTTAAAAGTCTTGCTTAGTCTCAGTCCTCTCATTCTTAAACTATGAATAAATGAGTTAATTGTGAAGATTAAATGAGATAATATACAACATGCTTAGTATACATTAAGGACCTGGCATATAATAGGGACCCAGGAATTATCATCACAATCACTGTCATCATTGTTAATATTATTGGTAGTGTTGATGGTAGTGACCAGACCTTATACAGGCATAGTGGGCTAGTCCAAGGATATCTAAGAACTCCTTCGAATAACTCATAATTGAAAAAGCATCGACATTCTCAAGGAAACAAGTACAAGAAGACTAGCAAATAAATATTACAGGTTTCCCTCAAACAATGTCTTTCTTTCCAGGTAGACTTTGAATAGAGATTCATTTTAAATCTGAGGAAAACTATGCATTTTAAATCAATAGCTTGCAACAGGTGTTATGTACCCTCCAGATTTTCCTCAGGAAACATAATTATTAGCACTAACTTTGGAATCAGACCAATATATGTGACTGTTGATTGTAATGCTAATACTAATATTTATTATTTGGATATCCAATAAGGGTGCAAGATATTGTTTATGTTTTTTCTTTCTCTTTTTTTGCCAGACTTGTTCAAAAGAAAGTATGTTTATTTTTTAAGGCCAATTTCTCAGTTTTTGTAAACATGACCCCTTATGGTTCAAATCTTTGGATTTATTCAATTGGGAACTCTAATTCTTTGAGCTTTTAAGTGGTTTATTAATAATCTATTGATAATTTCAGTTATCTTTGGAGGTTGTTTTTATTTTCACAGTTGAATATGTACTATTGTAAGGTAATGGATGTGCTTTGGTCAAGGATAGGCTGAGGTAAACATCCTGTATGACACAGCAGGAATGGAGCGCAGGTGCACAGTCCCATGTATAATATAAGCACAGCTATGTAGACATACATAGGGGCTCATCACCTGGCTTGGAGCCACTGTTGTTTGTGAGGTGCATAAATGCAGCACTGACCACGTGGGTGAGCTGCGGAATAAAACAATGTCTTATCTGCCTACTGTCTCTTGGGTATTCTTCCAGCTTCCTGCTCCCCATCCACCCACTCCCCTCAGACCTCAGCTAGGACTTGAACCTAACAGCCATTATGATTCTTTAGAATTCACATGTCAAGATAAATAAAACCACATTAAGTTTCTGGCTGAGGAGGCTGAAGAATTTTTTGACTTTTTAAATTTTAGTTGTTTAAAATCATCTCACCACTTCATTTCTCATGGTAAGCAGCCTCTTCTTTCTGACTAGCAATAGCTTGAGCTAGTTTCTTGGCATTTTCTTGCTTTCTTTTTTCCAGTATTTTTTATCTCCATCTGTCTGTGTTGTGGAAAGTCTCTGGTTTATCAGAGTTAAGTGATGAACACTGTTACTCTTAGGATTTTTCATTAAAAAATGATTGTGTATGAATCTGGAAAATGAGGTTTTTGGCTGTCTACTTTGAGCTCACCATTCTAGTGTTGATCTAAATCCTAGAGCCATTAGTCCTCATTTTTTATTAGTAAATATTTTATTCGTTATTGCTATTTATGTCCTTATGCTTCAAATTATGGTTTATTTTCAAATCAAGCGTGGTATTTTAAAATAGTTTACTTCATCAGAAATATGTTAGTGTATATTTCTATTATAGTAAAAAAAGGAAGATTTTTTAAAATATTGCTTTTTTAGAAATTTGAATTGCAAGTGTATTATGAAGTCTTTAATTTTCAAATTTTTTGTATCCTCAGAGCCTACCACAGTGCCTGGACTGTGTAGACCCTTGGTAAGGGTTTGTTGGTGCTGAGGCAACCAATTCCTCTGGTTAAAAATCTGCCCAAGTGTTTATTTAGCAAGATTTGGACCTGTGGCTCTCAGCTGCAGCTGCATATTAAAATCATCTTAGTGATTTTTAAAATGCCCATGCTCAGGTTCCATCACAGAACAATTAAGTCAGAATCTCAAGGGGACTGGGCACAGGCATTTTGTGTTACTTAAAAGCTTTCCAGGTGATTCTAATCAGTGCCAGGGCTGAGAACCACTAATGTAGGCCAAACGTTTTTGAAATTTATTTTAATGTATACCAGAATACATTTTTTATTTTATTATCATTACATTAATATCTAATAACCTAGGCTTCCTATGAGATTTGATATATGCATTTGCCCTATTTTTAAGGCCAAAAATAAAATAAATTCCCCTACCTGTCACCTCTCCTTCCCCTTCTGTTTTTACTATATTTAAGAATTCAACATGAGAAAAATGGACTAGGAAAGTAACAGAATTTTGCTCTTTTAGCCTTTGTTCTACCCACTGGGGTTATTATGACTCTACCCTTTGGTCACTAGTACCACAATTAGCTCTAGAAATGGCAGTTGGCAAGTACATGTGCATAGTTAGTGAGGGGCCTATCCTGCAAATGCTATTTGGGATCAAACAAATAGTGACTTGTGGACTCGAAAAACTCAATGAGAGAGTAGAGTCAACATTTAAAAGCTATTTAAAGTTCAAGGAGTTTTTACCCTTCAAAGGCAAAGCAAAGTTAAATGAAGGGGTTTAAAATCATAGTTCTCAGTGTGATGTTTTTAAAAAGACTTACTTTTGTAGCTAGTTTGGGGTATACTTTTGGGTAAGATGATAAACACTGCTTTCTAATCTTTTTCCTCCATAATCCTAGCCTGTTTTTATAACTTACGGGTAAGAAGTACCAGAATTAAAGGGCTTCCTGGTGTGCTTTTGTAGTAAAACACTGTATTCTTTCCATAGCAAATAAAACAGCCGCAAAAGTTATGATTCCACTTGTAAGATAAATAAATGAAATAATTTGAGGGGTTCATAAAGAGCTGTCCCACACAAAAATACACAAAAGAAAATGTTTATCGAGTGAATAAAAATAGCTTATCAGTAAAGCACAAGATTTTGAGGAAATATTTGTTCTGAAGGAATTGGTGTTACTGGAAAATCATGATAAATAGGTCACTTTAAATTATAAATGAGTACTTTTGTACTAAGTTTATCAAGTATAAAGAAAAAATTAACTATCAAGAGAAAATCTAGTCAGTCAAAGTAGATCATTTAGGTCACCCAAATTCATTCTAATTGGATTTAGTTAAATTAGCAAGATAATTAGCAGCTTTGAGTTTATTTTTACATTTTATTACATTATTGTTACTTTTTTTCATTACCATGTATGATTATAATTTCACTATTCAGTAAATAATCAATGCAAAGAAATTTTAAAAATGACTTAAATTGAATAATGGTTTTATTATTTCTTAAGATTATGACACATTTATGTTAACAAACTACCCAGTTGTTTGGTCAGTATCAACACATGGAGGTACTTTGAAGTAAACAAGTCTAAAAGCTAAACTTTGAATAAGCCTGTGTACATGAATTTATATTTCATTCTATGTTTTCTCTTATACTTTTTAGTGTTTGTGTATGAACTAAATGCTTGAAAAATTTTAGGAAGTAAATCATGAAGCAGATCTGTAATGTATTTAAACTGTTGTGATTGTACATGTTTGTTAAATGAATTAAATTAAATAAGTAGATGTAGAAAAAGGACAATCTAGTTACCTGTGAAGCTAACAGAAGAGTTCTCCCAAACATGAAATCATGGCATATTACTGTTGGTCTTCTACTCCTGACTATGAGTTTTCTGTTTTACTCCTTTATTTTATTTTCTTTCTTTGTTTCCTATCTCCTTCTCTCCTCTCTTTTCCTCTCCTCTCCCCTTTTTCCTTTCTTCCCCCCTCCCTCCTTCCCTGCCTTTCCTCCTTCTCTTTTCTTTCCTTCCTCCTTCCTTCTTCCACAAAATATGCAGTGAGTTTATGCTATGCACCAAGTGTTGTGCTAGCTGTGGAGACATGAGCAAGAGAGACCTAATGCCCCCTTGATGGCGTTATTTATTTATTTATTTTTACTTTTATTTAAGTTCAGGGATACATGTTCAGGTTTGTTACATAGGCAAATGTGTGTCATGGGAGTTTGTTGTACAGATTATTTCATAACCCAGGTATTAAGCCTAGTACACATTAATTATTTTTCCTAATCCTCTCCCTTGTTCCACCCTCCTCCTTCCGATAGGCCCCAGTGTATGTTGTTCCCCTCTTTGTGTCCATGTGTTCTCATCATTTAGCTCCCACTTATAAGTAAGAACATAATGGTATTTGATTTTCTGTTCCCGCATTAGTTTGCTAAAAATAATGGCCTCCAGTTCCATCCATGTTCATGCAAAGGACATGATATCCTTCTTTTTTATGGCTGCATAGTATTCCATGGTGTATATATACCACATTTTCTTTATCCAGTCTATCACTGATAGGTATTTAGGTTAATTCCATGTCTTTGCTATTGTGAATAGTGCTGCAATGAACATACACGTGCATTTGCCTTTATTATTATTATTTTATTTATTTCCTTATTTTTTTGAGGCAGAGTCTCGCTCTGTCCTCTGTCGCCCAGGTTGGAGTGCAGTGGGGTTATCTTGGCTCACTGCAACCTACGCCTCCTGGGTTCAAGCAATTCTTGTGTCTCTGCCTCCCAAGTAGCTGGAATTACAGGCACACCATCACACCCAGCTAATTTTTCTATTTTTAGTAGAGATGGGGTTTTGCCATATTGATCAGGCTGGTCTTGAACTCCTGACCTCATGGGATCCTCCCACCTTGGACTCCCAAAGTGCTGGGATTAGAGGTGTGAGCCACCATGCCCGGTCTGCATTTGTCTTTGTAGTAGAATGATTTATATTCCTTTGGGTATATACCCAGTAATGGTATTGCTGGGTCCACTGGCATTTCTGTCTTTAGGTCTTTGAGGAATTGCAACACTGCCTTCCACAATGGTTGAACTCCCACCAACAGTGTATAGACTATTTAAAAATTCATATGGAACCAAAAAAGAGCCTGTATAGTCAAGACGATCACAAGCAAAAAGAACAAACCTGGAGACATCACGCTACCTGACTTCAAACTGCACTACTATTTTGTACAGTAACCAAAACAGTTGGTACTGGTACAAGAACAGACATATAGATCAATGGAACAGAATAGAGAACCCAGAAATAAGACTACACACCTACAACTATCTGATCTTTGACAAAACTGACAAAAACAAGTAATGGGGAAATGATTCCCTATTCAATAAATGGTGCTGGAATGACTGGCTAGCCATATGCAGAAAATTGAAACTGCATCCCTTCCTTACACCATAAACAAAAAATAACTCAAGATGGATTAAAGACTTAAATGTAAAACCTGAAACTATAAAAACCCTGGAAGACAACCTAGGCAATGCCATTTAGGACACAGGCACGGGCAAAGATTTCATGATGAATATGCCAAAAGCAATTGCAATAAAATAAAAATTGACAAATGGGATCTAATTAGAATAAAGAGCTTCTGCACCTCAAAATAAATTATCAAAAGAATGAACATGCAACATATGGAATGAGAGAAAATTTTTACAAGCTATGCATCTGACAAAGGTCTAATATCCAGCATCTATAAGCAACTTAAACAATTTTTTTTTTGAGATGGAGTTTCACTCTAGTTGCCCAGGCTGGAGTGCAGTGGTGAGATCTCGGCTCACTGCAGCCTCTGCCTCCCCGATTCAAGCAATTCTCCTGCCTCAGTCTCCCGAATAGTTGGGATTACAGGTGCCTGCCACCATCCCTAGCCAATTTTTTGTATTTTTAGTAGAGACAGGGTTTCACCATGTTGGCCAGGCTGGTCTTGAACTCCTGGCCTCAGGTGATCTACCTGCCTCGGCCTCCCAAAGTGCTGGGATTACAGTCATGAGCCACCATGCCCAGCCAGGAACTTAAACAAATTTACTAGAAAAAACCAACCCCATTAAAAAATGGGCAAAGGACATGAACAGACACTTCTCAAAAAGAAGACTTAAACAAATTTGCAAGAAAAAAACAACCCCATTGAAAAGTGGGCAAAGGACGTGAACAGACAATTCTCAAAAGGAGACATATATGCAACCAACACTCATATGAAAAAAAGCTCAACATCATTGATCATTAGCGAAACGCAAATCAAAATCACAATGAGATACTACCATCTCACACTAGTCAGAATGGCTATTACTAGAAAGTCAAAAAAAAAAATCAGATGCTGGTGAGGCTGTGGAGAAAAAGGAATGCTTTTACCATGTTGGTGGGAGTATACATTTTTTATTGTGCTTTTTTATAAATAGAATTTTGACAGTATATCTTTCATCTTGATTTTGGGGTTATTATCAGTCGTTTTACTAAGATTTGTTTCATATTTATTCTTTTGGATCTAGTTCTGCTCGGATACATGTTCCAATTTTTTTTTCTTTTTTCGGTGAGACAGGGTCTCACTCTGTCACCCAGGCTGGACTGCAGCGGCACGATCCCTGCTCACTGCAACCTCTGCTTCTCAGACTCAAGCTATTCTCCAGCCTTGGCCTCACAAATTGCTGGGACTACAGGCGTGAGCAACCATGCCTGGCTAATTTTTTTTTTTTTTTCACTTTTTTGTAGAAACAGTTTTTGCCATATTGCTCAGGCTGGTCTTGAACTTCTGAGCTAAAAGAGACCCACCCACCTTGGCCTCCCAGAGTGTTGGGATTACAGGTGTGAGCCACTGTGCCTGGCCGACATGTTCCAAATTTTGACTGAAGGAAGGTGTCTTGGCTACAAACTAGATTGATCAAATAAACCTTCCAAATGAATGGCTTTTCAAATGGGTTTGTCAAGAGACATGTATATGGTGAAGATAAATTTCATGTCTAAGCATTAGTAGAATGGTCCCTTAGGAGGAGATGGTTAATATTGCACAACTAGCATTTCTTGATTATGGTGGATAAGCTTTTTGATGTGCTGCTGGATTTGGTTTGCCAGTATTTTATTGAGGATTTTTGCATCAATGTTCATCAAGGATATTGGTCTGAAATTCTCTTTTTTGGTTATGTCTCTGCCAGGCTTTGGTATCAGGACGATGCTGGCTTCATAAAATGTGTTAGGGAGGATTCCCTCTTTTTCTATTGATTGGAATAGTTTCAGAAGGAATGATACCAGTTCCTCCTTGTACCTCTGGTAGAATTCGGCTGTGAATCCATCAGGTCCTGGACTCTTTTTGGTTGGTAAGCTATTGATTATTGCCACAATTTCAGAACCTGTTATTTGTCTATTCAGAGATTCAACTTCTTCCTGGTTTAGTCTTGGGAGGGTGTATTTGTCGGGGAATTTATCCATTTCTTCTAGATTTTCTAGTTTATTTGCATAGAGGTGTTTGTAGTATTCTCTGATGGTAGATTGTATTTCTGTGGGATCGGTGGTGATATCCCCTTTTTCATTTTTTATTGCATCTATTTGATTCTTCTCTCTTTTCTTCTTTATTAATCTTGCTAGTGGTCTATCAATTTTGTTGATCTTTTCAAAAAACCAGCTCCTGGATTCATTAATTTTTTGAAGGGTTTTTTGTGTCTCTATTTCCTTCAGTTTTGCTCTGATTTTAGTTATTTCTAGCCTTCTGCTAGCTTTTGAATGTGTTTGCTCTTGCTTTTCTAGTTCTTTCAATTGTGATGTTAGGGTGTCAATTTTGGATCTTTCCTGCTTTCTCTTGTGGGCATTTAGTGCTATAAATTTCCCTCTACACACTGCTTTGAACGTGTCCCAGAGATTCTGGTATGTTGTGTCTTTGTTCTCGTTGGTTTCAAAGAACACCTTTATTTCTGCCTTCATTTCATTATGTACCCAATAGTCATTCAGGAGCAGGTTGTTCAGTTTCCAGTAGTTGAGCAGTTTTGAGTGAGTTTCTTAATCCTGAGTTCTAGTTTGATTGCACTGTGGTCTGAGAGACAGTTTGTTATAATTTCTGTTCTTTTACATTTGCTCATATTTCAGATTCTAAAGATGGATACTTCAGTTACTCTATGTGTGTGTGTGTGTGTGTGTGTGTGTGTGCAGGCACCACACTATAGCTTTCCTCTGAGTGAGATGGCAATAACAATAATAATAGCTATTAAAATAAAATGTTACCATTTATTGGGTGCTGTGAGCCAGGATCTTTGCTAAGCAAAGCAATGGAATAAAAATGGAATTTCACAAAAGACACTAAGTTCTAAGAGGTCAATGGCACTTAAATGCTGTCTGTAGTGTATCTGAAACAGAATGCCATAGATTGAAAGGGAAAGGAGAAGAACATGGACTAGCTGATGCTACCTTATGGTAGTGAAGGATCTTTCTGACAGCTGTCAGGGTGTTCTCAGCTGGAGCTTCTAAGTCATGATGTCCCTCTCACTGCTGGAGCTATTGTGTTGATTGGATGAACGTCCAAGGTGGAAGATTCTTCTGCAAGGTAGCAGCAGTCCTTCTATATTTCAGTAGCATGAGGCCAGCAGTGAGGGACCATCAGGCCCGTGAACAGGAGAAACAACCAAAGACGGTGTGGGAGAGGAGGTATATGCTTGTGATTTCACCCTCCTGGGGTTCCTTAGTTTCCATGTATGAACACTGACCTGTGGTCATTTGGTGGGGAGAATGCTGGAAATATGCCTGGTGCATTCTGCACAGAGATTTTATGAGGCTTGTAAAGCCAGTGACAGAGGCCACTTTAGAGGCCTAATTTGAGGAAGAGTTGGAAATGCTTAGATTGAGGTACAACAATTTAGCTGTTTAACCACATGTCAGTATCAGGTAGCAAATGATTTATACCAATTTGGAGACTATTTGGATGCCTGAGTGTCATTTTAGCTACTTTCTTTCCCCACTCACCCCCACATACCTTTTTTTCTCCGGAGATAAATAAATATGAAAATGAGCTGGAAGCAAGGGAGTTTCCACTGAAATAACTACTGGCTAATAAGTTAGCCTCCCACAGTTTCATCGATGCTGGCAGAATGCATGAGGCTCATGGATCAGAGATAAAGGACTTCAATACTCACAGCAAAAGCAGTTATGCAAGTATCAGCAGAGTTGTGCCAGTTCCCCAAATCCTGTAGGATGATCGGAAGGCCAGGCGCAGCGTGCACAGCAGGGGTGTGTACCACAGGAGGGGAACCCTAATAAATCCATTGCTTTTTAGACAGCAGCAAGCAACCCTTCCTTTGTCTGCAAGGAGACAGGTACAATGCAAGATCTACAGTGCTTTACCTGATGTTCAGGATTGCCAGCTGCATCATCAATCTTGAGAGGTGGCTCATGGCAAAAGGGACGGGGCGAGTATAGTCAAGACTGCAAGTTTGGCTCACTTAGCAAGATATGTGGGAGTACAGGAAGCTTATGGTGGACTGCTTCTCTACAATGAAAAAGAAAAAACTTCATTTTCAGTATTCAACCAGTCACATGCTTATTGGCAGCAACATAGTGATTCTTTGTATTTCCATGAAACTGGTATTCAGCTCAAAGCAAAGCCCCAAAGATTAGCTACCTGGAGGCTTAGTCCCCTGACATCCTAGGAAGGATATTGATGCAGTGACCTGCCATGATGCTGTTTACTTTCGGTCTAACTAGACCTCCCTTAAGTCTTGTAACCTGAACTTGAGCAGGGCCAAGGGAGTTGAACTTTAAAGTTCCCTTTCTAGGGTTGGAGGAGTGGGTAGTATTCTTTTCTTTTCTCTCTCCTCACCTTACCCTGACTATATTAAGTTGCATAAGGAACAAGTTATAGAAGAATGATAGGATTAACATACCTAGAGCTGGGTTGTGGGTGGAGAAAAGGAACGACCAATTAAGAAAAATCCTAGTAGTGTAAGTAGAACTAATTTCACAGGCAGGCTTAACTCATAACCTTTACATTGAAATGTATGTGTGTATGTATATATACATATTTTTTTTCTCTTAATGTTTCAGGGAAAATGTGTACTTCATCTTCTTAATCTATGTTGTTTCTTTCCACTTTTTCTCCTCTTTACCTTTGTCTCCTACCCTTTCTATAATCTATCTTTCCTTCTTTCTCTCTATTATAAAGCTATTTCAGAGTTCTGATATGGTTTGGCTGTGTCCCCACCCAAATCTCATCTTGAATTGTAACTCCCACAATTCCCACTTGTTGTGGGAGGAGCCCAGTGGGAGATGATTGAATTACAGGGGTGGGTCTTTCCCACACTGTTCTCATGATAGTGAATGAGTCTTTACGAGATCTGATGGCTTTAAAAATGGGGTTTCCTTGTACAAGCTCTCTCTTTGCCTGCTGCCATCCATGTAAGACATGACTTGCTCCTCCTTGCCTTCTGCCATGATTGTGAGGCCTCCCCAGCCATGTTGAACTTTTGTAAGTCAGCTTTTGTAAATTGCCCAGTCTTGTGCATGTCTTTATCAGCATTGTGAAAACGGACTAACACAAGTTCCTTTAGAGATCTCCTTGTCCTTGAGTCAGGAAAGACAAGTTTCATTTTTACAAATCATAAGTAAACTTTTATTTAAACATAGAGTTGTATGTGTCTCTGGGTAAATATGCCTATATTATCATTTTTAGATTTCTTTCTTTAATTAACAAACTTTATTTTTCAGAGCAGTTTTAGGATCACAGAAAAATTGAGCAGAAGTTTCCATGTATCCGTATGCCTCATACATGCACAACCTCCCCACTATCAACATCCTGCTCCCCAGTGCTACATTTGTTGCAACAGATCAACCTATATTTACACATCATTATCCCAAAGTCCACAGTTCATTTTAACGTTCACTCTTGGTGCCGTATATCTAGGTTTTGACAAATTATAATGGTATGTATCCACCATTGCAATACCATACAGAATGGTTTCACTCCCTAAAAATCCTCTGTGCTCTTCCACCTATTCATCCATCCCTCCCTTACCAACCACTGATCCTTTCACTGTCTCCATACTTTTGCCTTTTCCAGAATTCATATAGTTGAAATCATACAATATGTAGCCTTTCAGATTGGCCTCTTTCACTATTAATATGCATCTAAGTCTTCTCCAAGTCTTTTTATGACTTGATTGCTCATTTCTTTTAAGTGCTGAATAATATTCCATTATTTGGATGTACCAGAGTTCATTTACCCAGTCACATATTGAGGGGTGTCTTGGAAGCTTCTAAATTTTGGCAATTATAACTTAAGCTGATATAAACATCTGCTTGCAGGTTTTTGTGTGGACATACATTTTCTGTTCATTTGGGTAAATATCAAGGAGTGTGATTGCTGGATTATATGCTAAGAGTCGGGTTAGTTTTTTAAAGAAATTACTAAGCTTTCTTGAAAAGTGGCTGTACCATTTTATATTCCCACAAGCAATGAATGAGAATTCTTATTGCTCCATATCCTTCCCAGCATTTGGTGCTGTCAGTATTTTGAATTTTGGCAAATAAGCGTGTAGTAGTATCTCACTGTTGTTTTAATTTGCAATTCCCTAATAACATATGATGTGGAGCATCTTTTCATATGTTTACTTGCCATCTGTATATCTTCTATGCTTACTTGCCATCTGTATATCTTCTTTGGTGAGGTGCCTATTCAGGTTTTTGCCCCTTTAAAAAATTGGTTTGTTCATTTTCTTATTGTTAGGTTTTAAGAGTTATTTGTATACTTTGGATAATAGTTCTTTATCAGATGTATATTTTTCAAATAATCACTCCCAGTCCGTGGCTTGTCTTTTTATTCTCTTGACGTCTTTCATAGAGAAGAAGTTTTTTTACATTATAATGAAGTCCAGCTTATCAATTATTTCTTTCACAGATTGTGCCTTTGATGATGTATTTAAATAGTCATGTCCAAAACCAAGGTAATCTATATTTTCTCCTATGTTACTTTTAGGAATTTTATAGCTTTGCATTTTGCATGTAGTCTAGGACCCATTGTAGTTAATTTTTGTGAAGGATCCAAAGTATAGGTCTGGATTAATATTTCTGCATGTGGGTGTCTAGTCGTTCCAGCACCATTTGTTGAAAAGACTATCTTTGCTATATTGTATTGCCTTTGCTTCTTTGACAAAGATCAGTTGACAGTATTTATGTGGGTCTATTTCTGGGCTCTCTGGACCTGTTCCGTTGATGTATTTTTCTATTCTTTTGTCAATACCACACTGTCTTGGTTATTGTAGCTTTATGTTAAGTCTTGAAGTCAGTTTGTGTCAGTCCTATGACTGTTCTTCAATATTGAGTTGTCTATTCTGACTCTTTTGCTTCTCCATGTAAACTTTAGAATCAGCTCGTTGATATCCACAAAATAACTTGATGAGATTTTGATCCGGATTAGGGTCTATAGATCAAGCTGGGCAGAACTGACAACTAAATAATATTGAATCTTCCTAACCATGAATGTGGAATATCTCTCCATTTATTTAATTCCTCTTTTATATCTTTTATTAGAATTTTAGTTTTCTTCATATAGATCTTGTATACATATTGTTAAATTTACACTTTAGTATTTCGTTTTTGGGAGTGCTATTGTAAGTGGTAATGTGTTTTTAACTTCAACTTTCATTTGTTCCTTGCTGGTATGTAGGAAAGCATTGACTTTTGTATATTAACTTTGTGTCTTGAAACCTTGCTATAATTGTTTATTAGTTCTAGGAGTTTGTTGATTCTTTTGGATTGTCTACATAGGTGATCATGTCATCCCTGCACTGGTTCCTGCCGAGGTTTCTGCTTGTGGGTTTTGCTCTGGTAAGTTGTGGTTCTGTGTATATCCCTGACTCTCCAAATTTGGGGGCCGTTTATGCTCTGTGATCTCCCTTTTCTGATGGATCTAAGAAGAGTTGATTTTCAGTTTGTTCAGCTTTCTACTTGTTGTTAGGATAGGGTAGCAACTTCTAAGCTCCCTAAATCCTGGACCAGAAACCCAGATAATAGAAGATAATAGGTTATTCTACTTCATATTTCACTGAAGTGGGCTTTCAGTTGTAAACATTTTCAAATGAATGCATTCCTATCACTATTAGAATGTGTTCTGATAAATTGCTGCCTTTACTTATTACATTTAATTCTAATGCCTCCCTACTGTAATTCTAGTATGGATATTTATGCTGGTGAGACAACTTGTGTTCGAAAGTAAGTTAAAAAATCACATTATAAGGCTACACATTATTCTGAGCCATTTGCTGCTTTACTCTCCTCTTTTTGTGAACATTGAATTCAATATAAAGTAAAACGGTTAGCCAAAGGTCAACTAAAACTATTATTATTCTAAAGTAACTGGAAATGAATGAAGCTCTTCTGTACTATTTACCCTATCTCCAGGAATAAAGAGAAATGGCATAATTTGGATGTTACTTGGCTATCTACCAACAAGCAGATTTTGATTTTGTTAGCGGCAGAGGAAAAATAGCTACTCAGAAGTTTTGATGTACCTTTTAAAAAATATCAGGTAGGAATCTAACATATGTTTATAAAGCCTTTTAAAACTAAATTATCTTTGTAAAATGTTTGAATAGGTAATACTAGAAAAATTCAAAACACTCCAAAGAGCATCCAGGATAAAGTAAGTTTCCCCAGTATCATTAGCCACACCCTTGCCCAGAGGAAATCACTGTCGCCAGTTTCCTTATATGTCTTTCCAGATGTATTCTGTAATCTCATTATTTTCACAAATGATGGTGATGATGATCACAAATCATAACATTTATGCCAGACACTGTTCTAAGCACTTTCTATATATCATCACATTTAACCCTCCCACTAACTATATGATATGTACTTAATCTTAATCCCATGATAGGGCTTTTAGAAATAAAAAAATTCTAGAGACAGAGAAGATAAGTAAATTACCTAACATCACACAGCTGATTTGGAAGAGCTAGGATTTCTTTTCTTTTCTTTTTTTTGAGATGGAGTCTTGCTCTATTGCCCAGGCTGGAGCACAGTGGTGTGATCTTGGCTCACTGCAACCTCTGCCTCCGGATTCAAGCGATTCTCCTGCCCCAGCCTCCTGAGTAGCTGGGACTACAGGCATGTACCACCATGCCTGGCTAATTTTTGTATTTTTAGTAGAGATGGGGTTTCACCATGTTGGCCAGGCTGGTCTCGAACTCCTGACCTCAAAAGATCCACCTGCCTCGGCCTCCCAAAGTGCTGGGATTACAGGCGTGCACCACCATGCCCGGCCTGGAAGAGCTAGGATTTCATTCCAGGTGGTTTGACTTTAAAGCCCAGGGTTTTAATTACTACATTATTGGCATACTCTATACACTGTTTTGTACCTTTCATGTTTCACTTACTACTTTGAAATTGTTTCTATCAATATATATAGAACTAATCCATTTGTTTTAGTGGCTGAACTCTATTCCAATTATATCACTTTCCAACTGAGGCTGATATTGTTCTCCAGGGATATCTGGCAATGTCAGAAGGTATTTTTTGGTTGTCACAACTGGAGGGAGGTGTTGGCTACTGGCATCCAGTGGATACAGTTTAGGGATAACCTCCTACAACAAAGAATTATCCTGCTCAAAATGTCAATAGTACTAAAACTGAGAAACCCTGTGGCATACTTTCATTTAACCTGCTCCATATTTTTCTAAACTAAAATTCAGCTAAAAGTATTAATAATCAGAAATTTGATTATGCACTTTTGCACTCTAATTTCTATAAGCTAAAAGAGTTGGAAAAAGAAAGTCTGAAGTTGACAATTCTAGATGATTTTGAGTATTCATAGAGACTTCTGCCTATTTGTAAAACCCTTAAGGACTCTGAGAAGGGCAAAACTGAGAAGGCCCAAAGTTTTTGATTGATCTTGTTCAGTCCCAGAAAACATTATTTGATTGACCTGGTTCAGTCTCTCCCTTGGAGTGATAACATATCAAAATAGAAAGCTGGCTTTCATTTGCCTAATGAAAATACTGGTAATCCAGAACGCGTTCAACTCCAGGGAAAATTGGGCTCTCTTCATTTCCCTTTAAATAAGGAGGACTGATGGGACTGGCGAGTCTCCTGTTTGATCAGGAGCAATTTTTAAAAGCTGCTAGGGTGGACCATCTTTGAAGATATAATTACCTCATAAGTTTTATTTAGATTGTCTGTATTTATGTTTTTCAAAAATAATCAAAGTAATATATGCTTGTGGTAATTCAAATAATGCTGAAAAATACAAAATAAAAGTTTCTCTCCTGCCCAGCCTAATCTTACTTCCTAAAGATAACCATTATCAAGAGTTTATTATATATTTTTCTAGATATATTTTTATGTCTACAAACATCTATGTATATATTTATTATAAATACATACATATAGTATTTTTCCCAGAAAAAATGAGCTCTATTAATTTACCAAAGACTTATATTTCCATTCCCATCCCATCATTCATCAATTTGTCATGGATTATTCTCCAAGGCAGCCCAAACAGATCTAACTCATGTTTTAAATGACAATATACTGTGTTATGTAGTAAATCAAAATTTATTTGGTAATTACCCTATTGTTGGTAATTTAGATCATTGCCAATTTCTCCTATTTGATAATTCAGCAAAGAGCAACATTACATACATAATTTACACACTTCTATAATTGCTTCTCAAGGATAGATTCTAGAAGTAAATTTGCCAGGTCAGAGAATTTAAGTATTCCCAGTGCATAAAAGTGCCTATTTGCCCAAACCTACTAAAACAAGTAAAAATAAATTTAAATGATTAATAATAGAGACACAAATGAAATAATTATGGTGCTATAATAGATTAGTTATATGATATTAATAGATACATTATTGCATAAATACTAAAATATTAAGCTTAAAGGAAGTTTTAAATGTGAAAATGTTTATAACATACAGGGTAAATAGTAGAATGCTTTGTATATAAAATTATGTGTGTTTAAGTATAAGAAATGAAAGAGTACATGAAAAAGTAAAAAAAATTGGGTGGTGGAAGTAGAGTTTTTGCCTTTTTTTCTTTTCTGGTATTATTATTTGTTTGTGAAATAAATACAATAAAAATGGGAGCCTTTAAACAACAGAAAAGATCACTATAAAGGTAAATTCTTACTAGATTTATTGGCCAGTGTCTATCTAGCATTGGGTTGGTGTTTATCCCTTCAAGTAGACAATGACAAATTATATATATGTACATGTTGTTGGGACTAGGTGTTTTAAAGAGTTGATCCCTCTTTAATGGGGAATGCCATAATGCTGAAAAAAAGCACCGGCACATCACATTGTTTGTGAAGATAACTGGTATGGCCTCAGCTGAATAGACTTAGCACAGTCTCTTGAATTTGGACAAATGTTCATTTGTTTAAATTTTGCTTTTGCCCAAGAAAGTCATAAAGGATGTCTTTCATTCAATTTTTTTCATCTTCTATAAGTAGCACTTTCAAGTTCTAATTATAAAAATCAAAGTTCCAAAGATGATAAATTTCAGAATTGTGGTAAGAATTGTCTTTGCCAATCATTTGGCAGGTTTTGAAGGACGGGAAGGCCTTGGCAAGGTACAGAGGAGATGGGTCCAGATATTCAATAGCCTGACCCAAAAGATGAAAGTAGGTATGGCCCATTGTATGCAGAGTTCTCAGAGATTCATTTAACTTGAGCAGAGGGTGCCTGTTGCAATGTGAAGGACAGTAAGTTTAAATAAGCAAACTGAGGGCAGTAGGAGAGAAAAGCAGGCATTGAAAGCCAGGTTGAAAAGAGTGGGGATTGAATGCATTCAATTGGACTGATGGAATAAGAAAACATTGTAAAGTCCTCAGCCATGAAATTAAAAAAAGTGAACATTCTCTTTACAGATAGACAGCAAAGTATGTTCTTATCTAATTCTGAAAGTAGGGGCACGAAAGGGTATGAGCAGTTTGAAAACAAAACAGCATTTTGTGTAAATTGTTTTTAGTCACAAAGTTTGCTTTATTCCAACCTCAAAATAATATTTTTTAAATGCATGGGTGTTTTTTTTGACTCATCAAATGCAGTTATGGGTTAAAAATTGTTGAGAAACACAGAATATAAGCCCAGGTATTATTATTTTTCACTAATGTCATTAAAATAATAGGATATAACAGAGAGTTATAATTTTTTAAAAATGGCCCACCTGTCGCTGTACCCACTCTTACTCTCTAATTTCTAATCCTTTCCCTGTGTCTTTTGGTATTTTTCTGTATATATAAGAGCTATACATTTACACTGCTATATCTTGATATGTTCATCTTTTACATAATCTATTGACTTTACACATTGGTAAATGAGGATGTACTTCTCTTAGCCACCCGGTTTCCCTTTCCTCCAACCTCCCACCATAAATACATTAATCACAAATTTGGCTAAATTTTATTTTGTATTTTCATTATTTTTGCTGTCAACATGTATTTCATTGCTGAAACTAGTAGTGTGACATAATTATGTTTCCTTTCCTTTCCCCTGGAGTCAATAATTTTGTCAATTATTCATTCACTTGTCTTCTAAATATGATTTCACATATTCCAACGCTTGTCAGATAATCAGAGTGCCATTTTGAATTTATTTCCAGAAATCTTTACTCTCCTGCTCCAATCTTGACTGGCTGCCTTGTAGTTCCATTTTATGCTTCGTTACTCTCGCACTTTCTTTTGATATTTTCCTGGGAAATCTCCTCAGCTGTCTTCTCTGTTGAAGCCCATGTTTTCAGAATCCTAGCTTCTACTTTACTGATTTTCTCCCTATTTGAGACTTTACATGCCTGAAAATGGCTTTGAATCTGTAGCATATTCTCAGGGGTCATTCAGTTTCTGTCTTGAAAGTTTCTCAAAGTCTTGTCCCTGGGATATGTGTTTATCTGGCTGCGGGTATTTGGGGACAGAGAATGAGGGCTGGCAGGGATTGGGGGTGTGTTTCTCTGATAAATATATAGATTCCACTTAATCCACCTATTTTCAGTCCCATATCTCCTCTTGAATCTTTCTGTTCCCGTTGTCTGTAAGCCTAAATTCTTTGTGATTCATGTTCTGTGAGGAATAAATCTCAAGTCTGAGAATTTGGAAGGGGATGTTGAGGCTTTTCAGGGTCTAACCACCTCTTACACAGAATTTCCAATGATTCTCTTAATTCCAGACCTGGGCTTTACACTCCCGTTCTGCAAAACCCAATTCTTGAGCTTTTGCAGCTTTATTCTGTTTCCTCCTTCTAAAAAAACAGGTTCAGCTTTCTCTATTCCCGAGTAATCAAGCTTTCCATCCTCTAAAATATGTTGATATTTCCTGACCCCCGTGTCTTCTCTCCTGTAATTTTGATTCTTTTAGGCCTATATATTTTAAATATTATTATTGTCATATTAATAGGCATTCAGGAGAGAATAGAAGTGATGCATCTATTCAATTCACCATGTCAAACCAGAAATCTCCATTACTATTTAAATAATCCTGTGGCATTATCTTTTTCTTTTCTTTTTCTTTCTATTAAGAAATTCTTTTTCAAGATAATTTTGGCAGAAATATAAGTAATGAATTAAGACATTATCTTTCTTTTTTAAAACATAGTGATTAAAATAAGAGTAGCATTTTGATTCTTTGAGCTATTTTGAACATGGGATTTTTAGTTGGTCACAGATGACTTTTTATCGTTCCCCTGAATATCCTTTTCTTCCACTATGCCTCTTCATAATCAGTTTGTTACATCAGTTCAAATGCAACATTGCTATGTCTCTGTGAGTATCATCTCTTCCTAAATCCTTCAATTTCTCCAAAATTACGTTTCTCAGGAAATTCACTTTAATTGTCATAACTTCTCTACATAGTTCTATTTGTGGAGAACACAGTGACTGTAGCAAAGCTGTCAGAGTAAAAACAAGACAATGGTTAGCTTACTAATTCTTGTACCTGTAACTCCCAGAATTTTATAGTGAATTTCTTTTAAAATCCTCCACTTGAATATCTGCCTTCATCTCTGATGTTGTCTGCATTTAGTACAGGAAGCAAGGAAAGGAGAAAGGATAGATAACATTGTGTTAATTAATATGTATCGTGTTGGGCTGGGTACATTGGCTCACGCCTATAATCCCAAAATTTTGGAAGGCCAGGGCCAAAGGATTGCTTGAGGCCGGGCATTTGAGACCAGCCTGGGCAACATAACAAGACTCTGTCTTTACAAAAAATAAAAATAAAAAATTGGCTGGGCATAATGACCCATACCTGTAGCCTAGCTACTTGGGAGGCTGAGGTGAGAGGATTGCTTGAAACCAGGAGTTGAAGGTTACAGTGAGTTATGATTGTGCCACTCGACCCCAGCCTGGGTGATATAGTGAGACCTTATCTCTAAAAAAAAGTACCATATTGATATAAAAATAAGATAATGATAAATAGTTGATGTAAAATATAAATAATTAATATTCAAGAAATTAAACACAGAAACAAGTAACCAAAAGAATTTCCCACATACCAACAACTAGTATAGTATAGTACTTTGGCAATACTTCTATTATTTTAGAGAGATAGGTTGTCTCTATATACTATTTACATGGAAAAAGTTTCAAGTTTTGGATACCAAACAATTGATGTTATTTAATTTTTTCACTGAATTGACTCTTAGTGATGTATAAACATCGTTAAATTTGCTCTACTTTTCATACTTTTTGAGTTTAGTTTCATGCACGGTGGGCTTAAGTTAGCTGTGTGTATATGCTCATTCCTATAAAGCAATTGACACTGAAAAATTAAAATTTCACTCAATCATTGACTTATAACAGTTCTTTTATTATATACCTTATAGTGAAGCTGTTCTTGAACAAAGTGGCTGCTCAATATATATTTAATTGAGTTTTTAAAATTTGTTTAGGGATGTTGGTACATAAAAAGTGGTAAACTATAGGGGAAATTGTACAAGCTAGTTGTATATACATCACGTAAGAATGATTTTTCGTATAATGACTACTTTTTCTCTGGGTAGACACACAGTAGTGAGATTCTTGGGTCAAATGGTAGTTCTACTTTTAGTTTTTTTAAAGGAATCTCCACGCTGTAGTTGCAAAAATATGGAACCAGCCTAAACACCCATAAATTAATGATTGGATAAGGAAATTGTGGTGTATATATATACCATGGAATACTACTCAGCCATAAAAAGGAATGAATTAATGGCATTTACAGCAACCTGGAAGGAACTGGAGACTCTCATTCTAAGTGAAGTAACTCAGGAATGGAAAACAAACACCGTATGTTCTCACTCATAAGTGAGAGCTAAGCTACCAGGATACAAAGGCATAAGAATGATACAATGGACTGTGGGGACTTGGGGGAAAGCGTGGGTGAGAGGTGAGGGATAAAAGACTACAAATTGGGTTCAGTGTATACTGCTCAGGTGATGGGTGCACTGAAATCCCAAAAATCACCACTAAAGAACTTACTCGTGTAACCAAATACCACCTGTTTTCTAGAAATCTATGGAAATACAAAATTTAAAAAAGAATATTTTTTTATTTATTGTATAAATTAAAATGAATTCACGTATTCTGTACTGGAAAACTATTATTCTGTTAGGCATTCTTTCATACACAGTCTCTAGTTAATCTACTGAATTATCAGCTCAGTTTATATCTTTGACTTCCCCTAAATAGTGTCTCCTTTTCCAACATTTTAGGTAAGAGAAAGCTTACTGCCCAGGCAGAATCCCCTGACCAGCTGCACTTGCCTCATTCTCTGTGGCCCCTTCTGCTTTGTTGACCTTCCTCTAGACCTTTCAATAGAAATATCTGAGGTTTTGTTTCCAAGTCTTACTTCCAGACTATGGAGTGCAGCTGAGAAAAAATATATATAAAGCTTGTTGGCTCTCTATCTATTTCATTCCCAACACTGGTTCAGTTTTACTCCCTGGGAGACTTCCTTACCAATTGGTGATGAAGAGCATTCCAAACCTTCATCACTTTTATCAAGCCTATCATTGTGGGTATTCTCCCTTTATCTCTGCCCTATCAGAGAAAATAACAACAGCTACCATCTAATGAGCTGCCAAACATTTTACACAAAACAACACAATAGATCTTTTTATTCCCTTTTTTTTGTAGGTGATGAACCAGAACTTCAGAGAGAAAAAGAAACATACTCAAGGGCATACAGCTCATGCCTTCATACAGCTCATCAGACATATTTGATTCATGCCTCATTATCCTTTTTTCCCTTTATTCTTTTAAAATATAATATTTGATACATACACAAAGATATAATGTATAATGTACAATCAGCCCTCAGTATCCACAGGGAATTGATTCCAGAATCCCCTGGGATACCCAAATCTGTGGATGTTTGGGTTCCTTATATGAAATGGTATAGTATTTGCATTTCACCTGTGCATATTCTCTTGTATAATTTAAATCATCTCTAGGTTACTTATAGGAACCAGTACAATTTAAATACTATGTAAATAGTCATTTTACTGTATTGTTTCAAAAATTTGTATTATTTTTATTGTTGTTTTAGTTTGTATATTTTTAAATTTTTTCAATCTGCAGTCAGTTGACTCCAGGGATGAGGAACCCATGAATATGGAGGGCTGACTACATAGATAATTGTTAAAGCTAAATAACACAATGAATGTCCAAAATTCCATCTTCTAATGTAGAAACTAGAATATAACCAGCACTGTTGCACTTACCTATGTTTTCCTCCCTTCTCTCACTCTCTGACCTCCCCCAGCTTTCTGAGGTAACCACTGTTTTCAGTTTTTTAGTTACTATTCCCTTGCTATTGTTTAGCTCTTAATTTTAAAAATAATGTAAAGCACAAGAAAGTTTCGAGAACATTGCAAAATTTCCCGTACACCCTTCACCAGATTCAATTATCACTTGCCAAATTTGCTTTCTTGTTCTCGTTTTATGCATGTTTTGTTGTCTGAACCATTTGAGAATAAGTTGCAGATATGACATCTCTTTGCCTAAATACTTGACCGTATGTTTTCTAAGAATAAGAATATTCAATTATCAAAATTAGAAAATTTAACACTAATGTAATACTATACCTAGTCTATAGTTTAGTTTTAAATTTCTTCAGTTGTCCTAATAAAATAGTCCTAATAAAATATCCTTTATAGCCACCCTATTCTACCCTTCCATCTCCCCCTCCGCCGGTACAGGATCCAATCCAGGATCCCATATTACATTCAGTTGTCATGTCCCTTTTTTTTCCCCTTAATCTGGAACAGTTCCTAAGTCTATATTTCTTGGCATTGACATTTTTTAACAGTTCAGACCAATTATTTTGTAGGATGTCCTTCAATGTAGGTTTTCTTCATGGGATGTTTCATCATGATTAGGTTTAGGTTATCCATTTTTTAGCAGGAATACTATATAGATGAGGTTGTGTTCTTTTCCATGCAACACAACAGAAATAATAAAATATCAGTTTTTTCCAATTTTGATATTGTCAACTTTGATTACTTGGTTAAGGTGATGTCTTCAAGGTTTATTCACTCTAATAGTGCTGTTTTTTCTTCTTTGTAATAAAGTAATTTAAGTAGAAGTAGTTTGAGAGGATGTAACTACTCTGTTGTTTACCAAATTTCAACCCACTAGTTTTGGCATTGGTTGGCAATTTTGTCTGAATCAGTTATTACTATGATGATTGCCAAATGGTGATTTTCTACCTCCATCTTTCCATCTACATAAGATTTTACTCTAAGGTAGAATGATTTTTTTCCCTATTTATTTATTATAAACAGAAATTTATCTGTTTAATCTTAGTATAAACTTTTCTCGTTGATAACCATTGCCATCTGTTATATATGAAGTTTCCATATATTCTTTGGTCTTTCTGGGTTCTCTCTTTCGTTCAGTTGGTCATTTGGCTTTTCCCTATGCCAAAACACTATCTGAATTATTATGGCTTCATTATTAGTTTCAATGTCTGGTTGGCCAAGTTTCCATTTTTAATTGAGGCATGCCATGGATATTCTTGCTTTGCCATAAATTTCAGAATTATGTTGCAATTGTCATGTTTCACAAAACTTCTATTGATATTTTGATTGTGATTATAGTAGCTCTCTTGATCAATTTGAAGAGAATTTACTTTGAAAAAAATTGAGTTTTCCTTTCCATGAACACAGCCTATTTAGATCTGAGTGTATTTTAATAACATTTCATAACATTTCTGTACAGGTTTTATTATTATTTATTAAATTAATTTTAGGTATTCTATTTTTGAGCTATTTAAATGGAATCTCTTTTTACATTAAATTTTCTTTGTGTTTGTTATGCTGTAGAAATGTTTACTGAGTACTTGTTAGGTTTTTATAGAAATGCAGCTGAATTTTGCATAGCAATGATATGGTAAACTTACTGCTGCTAATAGGTCGTCTTATGGAATTTTTGTATACGTTATTGTATCATTTGTAAAATAATGAAGTCCTTTGTCTTCCGTTCCAACCTTTCATCTTTGATTTATTTTTCTTGTTTTTCACCGGGAAATTAATAAAATGAGTAGGAGAGTGCACAGTCCTGGAGATATTGCTTCACTATGCAAATCAATCCTGGTCCTAGCAGTTTGGCACCACCTGGCGGTGATTGTCCACTCCAACCTAAATATTGATGGGATTGATTCAGGGCCTGTAGTTGACTGGAGGTCAGGAAAGCAGTAATGATTCCAGGAAATTCCTAGCTAGATAGTGCTAATTTTGTTGGCCTAGTTTGGGAATATTGAATGGGGCAATTACTGAGCAAGCAGGATTCGAACTCCACTTCTCCTGTGGATCTTGTGCTAGTTTGCTGCCTGGCTGCCCTCTCTATTATGTACCCTATTCCATCCCCCAACCTCAGAACAAAAGCGTTATTCCTCCTCCCTATCTGTTCTACACGTAGGATAGAGTGGTGGATGGGAGCGAAACATCCATTTTATAGCTTTAGAATTTATGATATCCTGGATATATTTTCACAAGGTTGTACTATATTTATGTATTTGTATATATTTTCTGTCTCCTTCCATTATAATCTAGGCTTCAAAAAGGTAAAGATTTTTATGTTTTCTTCCCAGTGAGTAGAAGAGTCCCTAGCATGCAGACACTCAAAAATAGTTGTTGAATAAGATGAGTGAATGAATATTGAAATCTTCCATTATATGATAGATTTGTCCATTTCTTCCTGTAATTCTATCAATTATTGCTTTATATTTTTAAGGCTCTTTTATCAAGTACATACAAAATTGAAATCATTAAAGCTTCTTGGTGAGCTTAGTTTTCCTTAATAATGTTTTGGGGTGATTTGTTTTTGTTTTTATATTTTTGGTCATAAACCTGTTTCAATACTAATATTCCATCAAGATTTCTTTTGGTTAATATCTGTCAGGTATGTCTTTTTACTAACTTTTTACTGTGTCCTTATGTTTTATGTCCCCGTATTCTAAACAGCATTTAGTTGGATTTTTAAAATACAACTGGACAATCAGTCATTTAACAGTGAGTTAAGTTTATTTATGATTATGAATATTATTGATGCTCAGAGTTTATTTCTAAATACCTTTAAAACCTGTTTAATCTGTTTATTGATTAAAAAATTAAACAGTTACATTTTTAGAAGATCCTTCTGTTTCTTTTTCTGATAATATTTCTGTAGCCTTTTTTGTCTACTTATCTTTATAGTTCTGTTGTGTATTTTTTCAAACATTCTATACCCAATCCACCACTGGAATAAAATTATAATATTTATACTACGTAATATTTATACAATGCTAATATAACTGGTACATATATTAGGTAAGCATATATATGCCAGATATTCTTACAAAATTAATAATATATTCTCTTTAACTCAGTGTATTCAAAATATCATCATGCTAACCAGGTACTTTTTTTTTTTTTTGAGACGGAGTCTCGCTCTGTCGCTGGAGTGCAGTGGCGCAATCTTGGCTCACTGCAACCTCCACCTCCCAGGTTCAAGTGATTCTCCTGCCTCAGCCTCCCGAGTAGCTGGGACTACATGTGTCCACCACCACACCCAGCTAATTTTTGTATTTTTTAGTAGAGACAGGATCTCTCACCATGTTGGCCAGGATGGTCTCGATCTCTTGACCTTGTGATCCGCCCACCTTGGCCTCCCAAAGTGCTAGGATTACAGGCGTGAGCCACCATGCCTGGCCCAGGTACCCTTTTTTAAACTTTACATAGATTAACATATTTAATCCTCATTTTGCTGATTAGTCCTGTTTTACAGATTAGGAAACTAGCGGAGAGAAGTAAAAAAATTGGACCAAGTCCAGATAGATAGGTAGAATTCTGAGCTGGGATTTGAACTCAGGCTGTTACTACAATATTTTGAATATTCAGTATGATAATGGGGAGGGGAAGAAAGCAAACATTGTTTTTATTTTTGCTAAACTTAAAGGCAAAAGAGCATTTGATTCTTGCCTTGTAAAACTGCTAGTGATTTTTAACCTTTTCATGTGGTAATTAGCTTTTTGCATGTCTTCTTTATTGTTCCTATTCTTTGTCCATTTTGGTCTTGGAGTCCTAAGTCATGTTTTGTATTAAAAGCTCCTTGCTGGAAAATATATTTTTATAATAAGGTGTATTTTTATTTAAAGAATTTTACATTTTTAAGAGGAATGAAATCCCAGTTCACATTTTCACTTCCTAAGGAAAATTAGAAGATTTGCAAAACAATTACTTTTTCATAGAAAATACACCCCTACTCTCCCTCATCCTCATGACAGGAAATTCTCACCTGTTATTTTTAGTCTGTGAACTCAAATTTCCATAAGAAAACACATGAGGAAAGGAAAAAGTATTTATACCTCTGTTATATATATTATATAAAATATCATCCCTAGCTCTCTGTAAAATTAAATAAAAGCTTATTATTTCAAAGAACTAAACTACTGAAAATACCTTAAACAGAATATGGCACGATTAATAAATAGATACAGCTTAGATTTGTTATTTTAAGGAAAAAATAAAATTAGAAAATATTTTAGAAAGATTATATAAGATATAAAATGGGATTATATAAGATATAAAAAGAAATACTTTATTTTTAAGAATTAAACACCATACAGTTCCTTTATGGAGAGATCTAAAAGCTTATTTGATGTTTAAAACTAAAAGGAAAAAATGTTTAAGAAACTAAAGAACTATATACTCCTATTTTGAGGCTCTCAGCATTTGCCATCTATCAGACACGGTTTTAGAACAGCAAAATTTAAAAATGTTGCCATCTAGTGTTCACCTTTAGAATTATTCCCATAAAATTCGTGCAATATAAAAAGGTTATTTCAAAATATAATTGGATCTTGACTCTTTAAAATTGGAACCAGAGATCAAGAAGGAATTTGCTGAGGTACCTGAGGAGAGTTTTAAAAATTTAGGGAAGAAAGGAAGAGGTTACTAATGATTATGTATCTATACATGTGAAGACAGGTGTGAATGAGGAAGGCACTAGAAAGAGAAAGTAGCAAATGCCGAGGATCATTTAGGGTAAATAAAGAACACGAGGGGAAGGTTGGGAGAAAAATCTTTGAAATGGTAGGAAAATACTGCAATTAGTCATGGAAATGTATTGGATGGGAAATTAAAAAGAATAAAATATATTGGATGTTCACAACTTCTGAAGGAATTTAGTTTGTTTTAGGTAGTAATAACCACCATTTGTTGAGTGTTTAGTGAATGCTCATGTATTAGTCCATTCTTGCATTGCTATAAAGAACTTCCTGAGACCAGGTAATTTATAAAGCAAAGAGGTTTAATTGGCTCACAGTTGCACAGAGTGTACAGGAAGCATGGCTAGAGAAGGCTTATGAAACTTAGAATCATGGAGGAAAGTGAAAACGAAGTAGCCATGTCCTACATCGCCAGAGCAGGAGGAAGAGAGCAAAGGGGGAAGAGCTACACACTTTTAAACAGCCAGATCTCGTGAGAGATCTCACTCACTATCACAAAAACAATAAGGGAAAATCTGCCCCCATGATCCAATCTCTTCCCACCAGGCCTCTCCCCGGACACATGGGGATTACAACTTGACATGAGATTTGGGTCGTGACAGAGCCAAACCATATCATTCTGCCCCTGGCTCCTCCCAAATATTGTCTTTCTCATTGCAAAATATAATCATCCCTTCTCAACCGTCCCCAAATCTTAACTCATTTCAGCATTAACTCAGAAGCCCACAGTCCGAAGTCTCATCCAAGACAAGGCGAGCCCCTTCCACCTATGAGCCTGTAAAATAAAAAACAAGTTAGTTACTTCCAAGATACAATGGGGATACAGGCTTTGGGTAAATGCACCCATTCCAAAAAGGAGAAATCAGCCAAAACAAAGGGACTACAGGCCCCATGTAAGTCTGAAACCCAGCAGGGCAGTAATTAAATCTCAAAGCTCCAAAATAATCTCTTTTGAGTCCATGAGTCCATGTCGCACATGCAGGCCACACTAATGCAAAGGGTGGGCTCCCAAGGCCTTGGGCAGCTCTACCCCTGTAGCTCTGCAGGGTACAGCTCCCTCAGCTGCTTTTATGGACTGGCGTTGAGTGCCAGTGGCTTTTCCAGGTGCCTGGTGCAAGCTATTGGTGGATCTACCATTTTGGGGTCTGGAGGACAGTGGCCCTCTTCTCACAGCTCCACTAGGGAGTGGCCCAGTGGGGACTCTGTGTGAGGGCTCCAATCCCACATTTCCTCTCTGCACTGCCCTAGTAGAGGTTCTCCACAAGGGCTCTGCCCTTGCAGCTGAACTTCTGCCTGAACATCCAGGTGTTTCCATACATCTTCTGAAATCTAGGTGGAGGCTGCTAAGCCTCAACTCTTGCCCTCTGTGTACCACAGGCTTAACACCACATGGAAGCCACCAAGCCTTAAGGCTTGCACCCTCTGGAGCAGCAGCCTGAGACATATCTGGGGCCCTTTTAGCCATGGCTAGAGTTGAAGCAGTGGGGATACAAGAAGCAGAGTCCTCAGGTTGCACAGAGTAATGGAGCCCTGGGCCTTGCCCACAAAATCACTCTTCCCTCCTAGGCCTCTGGACTTGTGTTGGGAGAGGCTGCCTCAAAGTTCTCTGAAATGCCTTTGAGGGATTTTCCCCATTGTCTTGACTATTAACATTCAGCTCCTCCTTACTTATGCAAATTTCTGCAGCTGGCTTGAATTTCCCCCGCAAACAAATGTTTTGATTTTTTTTTCCTTTTCTAGCACATGGTCAGGCTGCAAATTTTCCAGACTCTTATGCTCTTCTTCCTTTTAAATATAAGTTTCAGTTTCAGATAATCTCTTTGCTCACACATATGAGCCCACTCTGTTAGAAGCAGCCAAACCACATCTCGAATGCATTGCTCATTAGAAATTTCTTCTGCCAGAAACCCTAAATCATTTTTCTCAAGTTCAAAGTTCCACAGATTCCTAGGGCAGTGGCACAATGCCACCAGTCTCTCTGCTAAAGCACAGCAAGAGTGACCTTTGCTCCAGTTCCCAATAAGTTCTTCATTTCCAGCTGAGACCACCACAGCCTGGACTTCATTGTTTATATCACTATCAGCATTTTTAACAAGTCTCTAGGAAGTTCCAAACCTTCCCTCATCTTCCTGTCTTCTTCTTTGCTCTTCAAACTGTTCCAGTCTCTGCCCATTAATGAGTTCCAGAGCTACTTCCACATTTTGAGGTATCTTTATAGCAATGCCTAACTCCCAGTACCAATCTTCTATATTAGTCCATTCTCTCATTGCTATAAAGAACTTCCTGAGACTGGGCAATTTATTTAAAAAAAAAAAAAAAAAAGAGGTTTATTTGGCTTATGGTTCCACAGGCTGTACAGTGAGCACGGCTAGGCAGGCCTCAGGAAACTTACAATCATGACAGAAGATGATGAGGAAGGAGGCATATCTTACGTGGCCGGAGCAGGAGGAAGAGAGTGAAGGGGGAGGTGTTACACACCTTTAAACAACCAGATATTGTGAGAACTCGCTCACTATCATGAGAACAGCTAGGGGGAAATCCACCCCCATGATCCAATCACCTCTTACCAGGACTCTCTTTCAACATTGGGGATTACAATTCAACATGACATTTGAGTGGGGACACAAATCCAAACCATTATCAGCCAGGTATTATAAATGTTTTGCATATAATGCATATTTGACTTTTAAAATTATGCTGCTAATTACTCCCATTTTACAAATGAGAAAATTGAGGTACAGAAAACTTGCAAAGCTGGTAAGTGGCAAAACTGTGATTTGTGTAAACCAAGAGACTGTCCAATGTCCATGTTCTTAATCTAGGAGGGCTATACTTATTCCTATAGTAAGTACAGAATTTAGGTTGGGGTCACTGTATAACATTCAATATAAAGTTTAGTCAACAATCCCGATCATTTTGACCCAACTTTATTATTAGGATCCAGTGTCTGCACTGGTAAACTCATCTAACAATTGCTCAGTTTTCTCTTTTACACCATGCTATACTTGTGGTAAACTTCAGTACATAAATTTGTCTTTCCAATATAAATATTTTAATACTCCTCTTTCATTTGTAGAGTATGTACATTAACTTATTTGATAGCAATGGTAAATTTCTTCTCTGCAAATCTTGGTCCTCTCTGTTATCTCTGGTACAGTTATGGTCACTGTTACAAGCTGATCTGTGTCTCTGCCAGATTTATATGTTGAAGTCTTAATCCTCCAGTACCTCAAAATGTGACTGTATTTGGAGACAACATTTTTAAAGAGGTAATTAGAGTCAGCCCTAATCCAATATGACTAGCGTCCCTATAAGAAGTGGAAATTTGGACACAGATGGCTGTAGAGGGAAAACCATGTGAGGACACAGGGAGAACGTGGTCACCTGCAGGACAAGGAAAGGGCCCTCAGAAGAAACCAACCCTGAAGACTCCTTGATCTCTAACTTCTGGCCTCCATAACTATGAGAAAATAAATTTATGTTGTTTAAGCCACTTACTCTGTGGTAGTTTGTAATGGCAGCCCTAGAAATTTGATACAGTCACTGTTTCAATTAGAGTCTTAGTTTACAGATTAAGATTCTTGCTAGTTTAAGCAGAAAAAGGATATTTCTTAAGGAATATTAGATAGCTCAGAGAGTCTTTGGAGGGTTAAAGAGGTGGGTTTGGAGGCTATGCAGTCAGAAACAATGCTCTAACCACATTGCAAGACTGTGGCAGTAAAGGCTCTGATGCAACTAGACACTAAAGCACACACCACTCATTCTGGATATGAAATATCAGGAATTCCATCATTCTGACCTTGAGAGATGACATCTCAGCGGCTACCTATGCCAACATGTGGATTTCCTTCAGCTCCTGCCTTGTCATGTAGCTCTCTCACATGGGTGTGTGTGATTGGGGTAGCCCAGGTTATATGCCTGTAGCTTCGCCGCAAGTGAGTGTGACAAAGTGAGCTTTCTGGCTTCTACCATGTGGAGGTGGATTAAAAGGCAGAAAGTTGCCTAGATGTGGAAAGGGTGCTCAAAAGGCGATGCTAGGTCAGAAAAGTCAAAGGGAATCAACTGTAAAACTTCAGTAGTGTGATTTTTCGGCCAGTTGCTCTTTGCTACTGTCCCTGAGAGCTAGTTATCTTTTCCACAGTCCTTAAACTTTTCTTGAATCTACTTTTGTTTTTATTGAATAAACTCTCCCTTCTCTAGAATTCAAATAACTATCAAGTACAAATAACTGAATCTTCCCACCCCATCCTATTGTATACCCTTCTAAGAAAGAAGTTAAGCAGGTTAATATGAAGGTGCTATTTGTCAAGTATTTATCCCTCCCAATACTGGCAGAAGAACTTCCAACTTTCCTTAGTGAATTATTCCATCTTCCATCTTTCCCTATCATTTGTGTGGGAATAACATCTCCTACTGTGCAGCCCCTCCCCAAGTTCCAGAAGACCTGTGGCTTAGTCTGGCCAGTCAGAACATTCCATACACTGCCCTCACCCCAGCCCTGTGATAAGTTCTAGAATAGGCAAGTTTATTGTCCAGGACAGACAGATAAGATGCAGTCCCTGGGCACCTCCTAGCACGACAGACCTGCATCTCTCTGGTTCCTGTCTTTCTGCTGAAGTTTTTAGTCTAGGATGGCAGCCTGGAAGAGCTGCGGGCCAAACTGATACTCCTCATTAAAAACTTTTCCAGAGTAAAGCTGACACAGATGGACGGAGAGCTGAGGGATTCATAAAAACAATCCTCATGTCTTCTGAGCATTCAAACCAGCTGTGTTAGAAGTTTGTACTACATCTAAACTTTTCAGTTCTTTATGCCTAATAAAGTCACTTTAGTCTTAATTGCATTTGAATTGTTTCAGTCACTTGCGACCAAAAGAGTCCTGACTAGTTTGATTGGTTAAAGATTGTAATCAGTGCAGATTTTCCCCCCAAATTCTGTTTTAACAGACATTTATAGTATCTCTACCTTGCTGTCCAAATGAAAAAATAACCTGGCCTTATTTTTATACAAGTATGTACGTAAGTATATATTGTGTATACCTACACCCCCATACTCCTCCATGCATAGACACAAAGTAAAAATGGAATTAACATATCAAAGATTTTATCCATCTTGGATTCTTTCTCTTTAGATAAAATATCAACTTTTTAGGATTTGATGAGAGGTAAAACATATTTGCATATGTTTTTCTTTAGTTTTTGCTTTATCTAGGTTTACTCCTGTCATGGTTTATTTTACTGTCAACTTGACCAGGCTAAGAGATGCCCACATAGTTGGTAAGACATTATTTCTGAGTGTGTCTGTGAGGACGTTTCTGGAAGAGATTAGCATTTGAATTGGTGGACTGGGAAAAAGATGACACACCTTCACCCATGTAGGTGGGCATTGCCTAATCCTTACAGAGTTCAGTAAAACAAAAAGATGGAGGAAGGGTGAATTCACTCCCTCTCTTCTCTACTTCTTCTTTTTCCCCCCCAGACAAGGTCAGGTCTCCCTCTCTCACTCAGGTTGGAGTGCAGTGGCATGATCATGGCTCACCACAGCTTCAACCTGTAGTGATCTTCCTGCCTCAGCCTCCTGAGTAGCTGGGACCATAGGCATATGCCACCACATCCAGCTAATTTTATTTTTTGTAGAGATCGAGGTCTTGCTATATTGGTCTTGAACTCCGGGCCTCAAGCAACCCTCCCACCTTGGCCTCCCAAAGTGCTGGAATTACAGATGTGAGCCACTGTGCCTGTCCTCACTCTCTCTTCTCCAGCTGGTGGATTCATCTTGTCCTGCCTTTGGACATCAGTTATTGGGCCTTCCAGTTATTGGGCCTCCAGACTAAGAACTTACACTAATGGTCTATCCTGGTTTTCAGGCTTTCAAACTTGATTGGGAGTTTCACTGTCAGCTCTCCCAGTTCCCAAGCCTTTGGATTAAGACTAAATATTTACACCAAAGGCTTTTGTAATTTTCCAGTTTGCAGAGGGCAGATTGTATACGTACATTATGTCCAATAAATCACAAAGTTAATGTAAAAAAAACTGGAAGAAAGGAAAACATTGTGGAGCATCAAAGAGAAACTTTCTGTTCTTCAAACCAATGGGTCACAGTCCTCATATCTACAGTTTCTTCAGGGTACTCTTTCATGTCTCAGTCAGTTTATTATTTATGCAGAAACACAACTAGAGAGCAGTTTCTTGATATATTCAGGTACTGTACCTTTAATGAAATTATTCCTTCTAAGTAAATTTAGATTGAATTCTAGTGATCTGTTTCCTTTAATACAATGGTTGCTCTTAAGATTAGCATAGTAGAATCTAATTTATGATTAGAAGGTAAAGGAAAGTTAACACCAGGCACTGTATGCTAACCAATGAGATAACATAGAGTACCACTGTTCCTTGATAGAAATAAATTCTTACAGGAACCACAGAGATGCCAGTCTTCCTGAATTATAATACTTCTATTAAATATGTGTTATACTCCAGCATTTGTCCTGGAATTGTCAGATGAAAGACAGATCAAAAGGCCAAAACTGAAGAAGTGAAGCCAACATGTTAAAAAGAAACACAAAACAAAGTAGACAACCCTATGATAGCCTCCAAACACTCAGTTGCAAGAAACAGGAAAAAAAAATGCCCTCTTTCTTCCAGTTTTTCCTTAAACAACATTACTAACTTTGTGCTTTACTGGACACAATGTTATTTATTGCATCTTTTTGTATTCTCTTGAAATATGTTACTGTAACTCCAAAATGAAAACTTACTCTTAAATATTTAAATTCTTATTAAACAACTCTGCTTTAGTCATCTGCATATACTAAAACATCTGTATGAAATAATTTGTGTAAATATCAGAAAGTCATGCCCAGTAAAGTTAACCAAGAAGAATGCAGCTTTAATGTAAGGACTGAAGAACTGTGATTTAGGATCCTGTGCATCTTATGCTACCAGGCTGCTCAGCCTAGAAAAGGGCGAGTTCTAAAATGGGGAAGATTCTCACCATTATAACATAGTAATGCAATATCTGGGCTTCTGAGTGGCTTGCTTGAAATGAATGTTTGGGTGTTTTTCAGGACTCTGCATCACAAAAACGCAGGATATTATAACCTACTCATTATTTTGGACATCGAAGGAGAAAAGGACTAGAAGTTATGGGAAGGTTGAGCAAAAGAGAAGGAGAAAGGAAGAGGATGAGGAGGAGAAGGAGAAGAGAAAAGGGGGAACAGGAGGAGGAGAAGGAGAAGAGAAGAGGGGGAACAGGAGGAGGAGAAGGAGAAGAGAAGAGGGGGGACAGGAGGAGGAGAAGGAGTGCTGTGTTTCACTAGTGCATTTTACCTTCTGCAGGGTAAATAATTAGTACCCCCAAGCTTATAAAAAACAGGATAGTGTACTCTGACTAAAATAAGGGCTAGTTTTTATGTTAGGAATTTATAATTTCCTAATTGCTATTGAGATTTCTTGCAGCATAAACAAACAGATGTGCTTTTAATTAGATTAGCCTCTTACAAACAAATGCATGTCTCAAGTTCAATCCAATTTTTTCTTAGTTTCTTATTGTATGCAAACATTTTAATTTGTTTACTGCAAGAAATATGTACAATTAAATTGGTTTCTCTGTGAGTAAATATTTTATAACTTCTTTTATCTGATTTTTAATTTTTACTGATAAAGAGGTACAAAAGTAAATGAAGGAAAATTATTATAATAAACTGTGAAATTATTTAAGTCTTTATAAATAAATGATATTTAAAGTATTTCCTCTAAAATGGGTCATTTCTGAAATAGACATGTGTTTATAAATGTAATCTAGGTGCAATACATTGTTTATGTAGTAATTTTTCCAGAATAGTTAATATATTTTTTGTTTAACTATTGCTGCCTAATAAACTACTTGAAAACTTTGTAGCTTAAAACAACAAGCATTTTATCATCTCACACAATTTTGTGCATTGGACATTTGGCTTGGACATACAGAGAGGGCTCATCTTGGATTTGCTTGATAGCTACTGGGACTGGAACATCCAAGAAGGTTTCTTTACTCCCATGTCTGTCACTTCATCTAGGATGGCATGAATGATGGCATCTGGCTAATGCTTAACAGGGTCATATATCTGGGACTTTGGTTCTTCCTGCAGGGTGGGTTCCTTGGTCTTTTCCAAATAGCTTGAGAACCTCTTTTTCTCCATGTGGCCTCTTCATGCAGTTTTTCCAGCAAGGTAGCCACACTTCTTAAGAGGCTGTGAAGCTTGAGTCTGGAACTGGCATACAGTCACTTCTGCCACACTCTGTTGGCTAAGTAAGTCGTCACAAGGTTAGCCTGGATTCAAAGTAGGTGAGGACTACACAGGAGTATGAATACCAGGATGTGTGGTTCATCAGGGGTAGGGGGTAACTGTGGAGACTAGCTACAATGTATGTGTCCCTTGACAGTGTGATTTCCTGGATCTTCAACTGTATACTTAAGTGTTTCTCAAGATGTATGTTTTGTGTAATACGAGGCTTAAGAAATGTTTTTCAGAAAAAGAGCACTCATATTATAAATTTGAGAGATAGTACAATTTATAGCCCTTCACTTGGGCTCATTGGCATGCTAAAAGTGGTAAGAGTTTTGCAGCATAAAAATCTGTTCAATTTGTGTAGCACAGCATTCCTCAAATATTTAAGAGTATAGAACTGTGCCTGGCACTTAGTAGTCATTCATAAATATTTGTGGAATGAAATTTATCACAAGATCCTTTTTCACAAAATGCACACGGCATTCCCAATGAAGTGGTGTTTCCACTGAAGGAACTTTGGGAACACTGGTCTATTATGGAAAAGAGTAATATGTGACTCATTTTCTTCCTGACCCATGGCTTCTATCTGGGTGTTTCCTAGTGAATTGGTTGTTGCACTTTAAACGACATGATCCCATCTCCTGGTCCCAGGTGACAAGACCCAACTGAGCACCTGACCCAAAGGCAGCCATTCCTAGCTCAGCCAGCAATGATAAGGAAGCCTAGCACAAAATCTTTCTAAAAGGGGGAAGATTCTCACCATTATAAAATAGTAATGCGACATCTGGGTTTCTGAGTGGCTTGCTTGAAATTAATGTGTGGGTTTTTGAGGACTCTATATCACAAAAACTCAGGATACTGTGACCTACTCAGTGTTTTGGAGCCCCCAAAGAGAAAAGGACTAGAGGTTATAGGAAGGCTGAGCAAAAGGGAAGGAGAAAGAAAGAGGATGAGGAGGAGAAAGAGAAAACATGAGTAGCTTAAATTGGATTGTGATAGGCAGACCAAATTATATCTTCTCTTTTGAGTAGTTTGAATTTGAGAAAATCAGTCAATTAGTTGGTAGGGGTAAGACAAATAGAAGCAGAAGCTAAGAGTAACTGAGTTTCCATTATATGCAGTCCTAGGGTGCTCTGCCTATTTTCTGGTTGTGTGGCTGCTGAAAACACCTCCTTTCCCCTTTTCTTCCCTTCATCTTCAGAGTAAAACTCCATTAACTGACACAACCTGTCTCAATTTCTTATTATGGGAAAGAGCCTAACTGTACGTAACATCAGGAAAAGAGGTATATGCACTCTTATTCAGAGTGAGAAAACACTCCCTCAGTTGTTGAGTTCGGGGAGAAGTGCCACTATTATATGTCCCTTCACCAATGTGCAAGCCCAGTGGGGACTTCTATTGGGAAACCCAACTACAAGTCATGCTGGTAAACCAGCTGGTTAGGCAGCTTTTTCAACTGCTGGAGGAAATGCTTTTGTCAATAGCTGCAGAAAAAATATTGTTTTAGGTGAGAATGTTTCTTTAAAGGATCTCTGAAATATATGCTGAAAATTATAGTTTTGACCATGTTATTTGCCCTGGATGACTATCGGAAAATAATGAGAAAAGTAATTATTTAATTAATTAAAATAGAAGAAGGAGGCAATGAGTGGAAAGAGAGAGCACATGGACACCCATGAAGCTGGAACTGTGCCAATGTTAACTAATTACCGAAACAGAGCTGTCTAGGGAACAATGGAAAACCAGGAGATAGGTTCTGCTGGCATGCTCCCTAGTCTGAGTATATGGCGAAATCAAAATGCAACCACTCTCTAGGATATTTATTAGAAAGAGGGAGCAGGTAATATCACCCAGATAATTCATTTTAAGTCCACAGAAGTGAGAAGAAGCAATAGAATACTGATAGAACACCATGTCAATCACTGGTAAGGCTGCATTAACGAAGTTGAGATGCCAGAGGTAAACAGAATTGGCCAGCTATTGTTGTTTGAAAAGGTTCAGTGGATGTTGAGCATTTGAGGATTTAACACAAGAGAGAAGCATATTTGCATTGGGCTGCTAGGATTCTTTTTTAAAAAAATAGTCTTTTTTTGGGCAATTTTAGATTTGTAGAAAAATGAAGCAGACAGTGCAGAATTAATACATACCCCAAAACCCAATTTTTCCAATTGTTAAGATCTTACCTTTGTATGGTACATTTGTTATACTTAATGAACTAATATTGATGCATTATTGTTAACAGAGATCACGTTTGTCAAGACTTGCTTAGCTTTACCTACATTTTCTGTTTCAGGATCCCATCTAGAACACCACATTATGTTTATTTGTCATATCTCATTAGTCTCCTCTTGGCTATGACAGTTTCTTAGCCTTTCTTTATTTTTGATGACCTTAACTGATTTGAGGAGTACTGGTCAGGTATTTTGTTGTATCCCACTGTTGGAATTTATCTGCTATTTTTCTCATGTCTCAACTGGGGTTATAAGTTTTGGAGAGAAAGATTACAAAGGTGAAGTGTCATTTCATCACATCATATCAAAGCTACATACTATCAACATGATTTATCACTGTTGATTTTGATCGTATTGTTGAGGGAATGTTTGCCAAGTTTCTTCACAATAGAGTTGCTCTTTTTCACTTGGTTTCTATTATGTATTATTTGGAAGGAGATATGCACAGCCCATATTTAAGGAGTAAGGATTTATGTTTCCTTTCCTTGAGAGCAGAGTATCTATATAAATTATTTGAAATTTTTCTGCATGGGATATTAGTCTCTTCCATTTATTAATTTATTTAGTTATTTATATCAGTATGGACTCACAGATATTTATTTTATACTTGTGGTAATCCTGTATTACTTTATTTTTGTTGCTCAAATTGTTTCATCTTTGACCATTGGGAGCTCTTTCAGTTGGCGCCTGTGCTCCTTTGACAGGCTCATACAATTATGGTAGTATTTTGTTTGTTTGTTTTTGTACTTCCTTGCTTTCTGACACTACAACATGCCCCAGGCTCATCTTGTATGTTTTCTGTCCTAGTTCTAGAATCAACCATTTCTCTAAGGAACCCTGGCTCCTTTTGTTGGAACTGGTATTAAAAGCCACTGTGGCTTCTACCTGATATTTTATTAGAAACACCAAGATCTGGGCATTAAGTGTACTTGTTGCTACTGGGGTGTCATTGCTTTTGAGCTGTCTCAGCTGATAGTAGCATTAGGAGATATATCTAATGCTAAATGACAAGCTAATGGGTGCAGCACACCAACATGGCACATGTATACATATGTAACAAACCTGCACGTTGTGCACATGTACCCTAAAACTTAAAGTATAATAATAATAAAATAAAAAAAGAAATACATGTGCATATAATTCCATATGTACACATATGTAAAAATATTTCTAGATGAAATCATCTGTGTATTAAGCTAAACATGAATTCCTACCAACATCTTTAACTCAGATCCATTACCATATGAATCATCCTAGCCCTACACCCTTGCTTAACTATCAGTTCCCACTCCAACAGTGAGAAACTTGGCTCCCACTATCTGCCATCCATTTAATTAATTGTTCAATTCTATTACACACGTATAGCAGCTTGGGAATGTTAACCTGTACTCCTATGGGGAATAACTTTAACACTAGAGTACAGTGTCTATGTGCAGTTCCTTTTAACTTTAGTCTCATAGACTCCATTCATTACCAAATTTACTTAGGCCAGCTCCCCCTCTTCCTCTAAGGTAATGAAGGAATAGAGGAGTAATTTACAGATTAAAAGAGACTTAAAGCCATGTCATACTTTTAAATCTGCAAGACTAAATTACATTGTCTAAGGATATATATTTAAATGGTGAAACTTAAAAAATAAAGCAAGGAAATTATTACTATGAAAAGTATAGTTACTTTACTATACTTTTTGCTATAAAAAGTAATAGTATTAAAAAAGGCAACTTCAACTTCTAGGCAGATAAAGAAAGTAGCAGGCATGGGACATACTCTTCACCTGAAACAACTAAAATAACCTCAACAAAATACTCTGTGGAACTATGGTTTTCAGACATTGGATAACAGGCAGTGAAGAACAGTGATCCTTGAGAGATGAGAAAACAAATGAGGTAAGCCCTATAATTGCCCCAGCTTACTAGCTGCAGAGAGTTTCCAGGCCACTGCGATGGGAGGAGGAGCCTAGACAAAAACCAGCAGTTTCCCTGAGTTAAGGATATGAAGCTGGGGTCCAAGAGATAGGGCAAAGTACCAGTGAAGAGGGAGCTACCACAGAGAGAGCTCCAGAGATTACAGAAAGGCCACCTGAACACAGACAGGTGAGAAAACTAATGTAGGCCAGAGAAAACACCACCTAAAAGGAGCAGAGGGAAAATGTCTGGAGCTCACACCCAGCAGAAACAGTTTGTGTTCCCACCAGCCAGAGCGGAAAACCTTGGCATTGGGCAAAGTACTCAAGAAGGTGTTCTGAGTAATAGACAAAAATTAACCCTAAACAAAAAGCTGCTCTGGTACCACCTAATGATGCTAAAAACAAGATGTGAATGAATCAAACTATTTCCAAGTAACTTAACTGTGACCCAGAACACAGCTCAAGAATATTTTTTTAACAGAGTACAGAAATATGCAGTGTTCAACAAGGTAAAATTCACAATGTCAGAGGCTTAATAAGGAGGAGGAAAGAAGAGAATAAAAAGAGAAAGATATGACTTTAATGAGAAAAATGAATCAATACAAAAAGATGTAAACACATATAATTAATAGATAATGACATTAAAACAGTTATATTTCATAAATTCAAAAGGATAGGGAAAGATTGCTCATGTTAAATAGAGGCATGAAAGATATTTTTTAAATGACCCAAGCTGAACTTCTAGAGATAAAAAATAAAATGTCTGAGATGAGATATATAATTTTAAAAACATAATAAGAGAATGAACTGAATAAAAAATAGACAAAATATCTAATCAGACCCTTAAGCAAAGAAGATATATAGATAGGAAATAAGCACATGAAAAGATGTTCAACATCATCAATTATTAGGGAAGTGCAAATTAAAACCACAGTGAGAAACTGTTGCATATGACTACAGTGAGTAAAAAGATCAACCATATCAAGTGTTGGTGAGGATGTGGAGCAACTACAGCTCTTATATGTCACTGTGAGGAATGTTAAATTGTACAACCACTTTGGAAAGCAGTTCTGGCAGTTTCTACAAAAATTAAGCATACACCTATCATATGGCCCAGCGATTCCTCTGCTACGTTTACCCAGGGAAAAGGAAGCCTATGTCCACACAAAGATTTGTATATGAATGTTCATGGCAACTCTATTTGCAACAGCCGCAAACTGAAATGACCCAAATGTCCATCAAAAGATGAAAGAATAAACAAATAATGGTATATCCATGGAAATACTATTCAGCAATAAAATGGAATGAACTACTGATACACATGAAAACACTGGATGAATTTCATAATAATTATGCTAAAAGAACCCAGGGAAAAGAATACATGCTGCATCTCATTACTCACTACTGAGTTACTTTAACATAGAGAAATTATTAATGTTAAGACAATGTTTTACATAGAGTAAGTGGTACAAGACCATTTGTGGTTTTGATTAAATTACTATTCTCAGATATTACTGGCACCTAAATTAAGAACCTAGAATAATTTTAGAGCAGAAAGAATATCCTGAGATAAATTTACACCTCCAGCCCTTATCTTACAGATGAGAAAGCTGAGGTTCATGGAAGTTGCATGGTTTACTCAAGGCCACATAACTGGTAGAAACCTAGAATTCTAGGAAGTTATTTCCACTCACCGTGAAGAGCTCCTTCAAATTACAGGCAAGCCATAATTTAATAATACAATTTTTAGTAACCTGGACTTATAAAATTCATTACTTGGGGGCTTTTTTCTAAGAAAAAAAGTGACTATGTTATCCACAAGGAAATGCTTCAGATGAAATTAATAAGTGACATTTCAAGGTTTCTTTAAGCCCTATTCCTCTTACCATGCTTTTATTTGAGTAAATTGCCTTGGTGGAGAAGATATACCTTCACAGTTTTGCTGAGCCGTTGGTAAAATGAAACTGCTTGACTAAAGGGGTAATTTTCTCAGACTGACCTAGAAATCCTCTGGCAGGTCCCAGAGACTTGAATGGGTAGGCCCCATCTCCTATTCCATCACTTTGGGCATGGGGTAGGATTTCAACATGTGAATCATAAGGTGACACAAACATTCAGACCTTAGAAGCATTAGTTATTGGTTTCTCACAACAGAAAGTGAAAATTTATTTCTCCTCTCCTACCAGCACCACCACACACACATACTTATTCTCATATCCCTTCAAATTTTCCATCTAGTTATACTGTAATCTTGTTAAGGTTTATATTCATAGTTTACATTATCATGACTATGTATGACTTAGAACTGAGCTATGTAGTAAAACCATCATTACCTTTGCTTTCGGCACAATATTTTTCCTCTGAATGTTTGTATGTACATATACATGTTTGTGTACATATGTATAGTTTTCCTTGTGGAATTCTATAAAGTAGTAACTCTTCTCTTCTTAAAAAGTAGTAACTTCTTGTGTAAAAAAAGAGAAAAATTACAGAAATATATCCATGCTATTTACTTATTTATTTTTTTAAGGAATACTTCATGGGCAGTACAGGAAACACTGCTGGTGCCCACCCATTTCCCCTTAATTGCTACTATCATGGCAAATATCATTCTGACTTCCACCTGTGAATAGTTCCATTTCTTTGCATGAGGGCTTCCTTTGGGACCAGTGTCTTCTTGACCTATGTGCATGCAATCCAAAAATACGAGGGAATGAATATTCCCTGAGAGTAGTCCTTGACTAACAACTGAAGAGCGTTGCATAAATACCCCAACTCCCTCTCCTCTTAGGTAATATACTCTGAGGCGTATGTTCAATGCTGTTTCTTAGTGTTCCCTAGTGGGATTAAGCTTCAGTTTCCCATGATGTCTTTTTTTTGAGACGGTGTCTTGCTTGTCCCAGGCTGGAGTGCAGTGGAATGAACATGGCTCACTGCAACCTCTGCCTTCTGGGTTCAAGCAATTCTCCTGCCTCAGTCTCTCGAGTAGCTGGGACTACAGGTGTGCACCACCACGCCCAGTTAATTTTTGCACATTTTATAGAGAGGGGGTTTCCTCATGTTGGCCAGGTTGGTCTCCAACTTCTGGGCTCAAGCAACTTCTGGGCTCAAGCAATCCACCTCCCAAAGTGCTGGGATTACAGGCCTGAGCCACCACGCCTGGCCCTAGGATGCCTCTTTGATGAAACACTATTGGTTTCCTTCCTGTCCCTGTATCACTTTCCTACTCCACTAGTGGAATCTTGTAGGATCACCTCCCAAACAAATTATTGTACTAGAATCCTTCTCCCCAGACTTGCTTCTTAAACAATCCAAACTAAGACAATCAATGCTGAGCACAGCTAATGTTGTCACATTATAAGGCACAAGATATTTGGCATCTCAGTTTTAGAGATGCTAAGAGAGACCAGTGGATGCAGGTGGTGTCAGCCTGATCCCCTCATTATAAAATTCTCTTTCCTACCTTTCATCTAATACTTTTTAGCACACACTGATGATCATTGCCTATATCTGTTAATATTACTTCATAACGTATTTTAAATGGTGTTTTTTAAATCCAGTATTTTTCAAAAAATTAGCCGGGCGTGGTGGCAGGCACCTGTAGTCCCAGCTACTTGGGAGGCTGAGGCAGGAGAATGGTGTGAACCCAGGAGGTGGAGCTTGCAGTGAGCCGAGATCACGCCACTGCACTCCAGCCTGGGCAACAGAGCGAGACTCTGTCTCAAAAATAAATAAATAAATAAATAAATAAATAAATAAATATAATAAATCCAGTATTTTTTCTGCATTAGCTAAAATTCTTCTGTCAGTACAAACTTTTCCTTTATCAACTATTCGTTTCCCCTGAAAAACAGTTTGTACAGAGAGGGTAGCATAAATGTGTCCTTTTTGATGACTTTAAGTAGTTATCACGAATTTAACCCTGAACTATTGCCTGTTGTCTGAATCATTTTTAATATGGTTATTCCTAGTGGATACTCTATCAATTTCATTTTTTTCAGACAAGGTCTCTGAGGGCTTCTGACCTCTCTGAGAGCCATCTTACTGATCACCCTCTAGACCTGGGACACAGAGTCATCCTGGGATTCCCTTCCATCAGTCTGGGGATTCCCTTCAGCTGTCTCCAGTGTAAAAATTCTTGTTTTCCGAATGCCATGTTTTCTTCTTTCATTTTTTGTGGAACATGTTCCTGGAACCAAGCCAGGTCTGGCTGCGTTTTCTTGTGGCCCAATAATGGGAAGCAAACAAACTAGGGAAGAAGGGAATTTATTGCTGTAACGGGATGCAGGGAGAAGGCCGGAGATAATTCCATCAGACCAACTCAAAGTGTTACAATTTTCTTAGTGCTTATATAGGTTGGGGTTATGTGCCTACATGCAGTATAGCATTTGTCTAAGTCTATTGGTAGTTAATTTTGTTTCGACTAGAAGATCAGAGGCAAAAATACTTGCTAAGGCTGATTAAAAGGGCCCCAGTACCTTCAAGGCCTGTCTACTGTGGTACAACACTGATGACTTCTATCTTATCTCCTTTACAGCTTGGTCTGGAGATCTGCCTGAGGTGCTCCAGTGAATTTATTCAAACAGCTGCCTCTCTTGCCTTGACTTGTCTCAGATTTCATCGACCCCAGATGGGTCCTGGCACTAGAAATGCAAGACTGTCTCTTTATTTTGGTTTGCTCTAGGTTAGGGAGAAGCCCATGCAAGGCTCCTACTGACCATATGTTTCATTTCCAGCTTTGATGTCTGGGCACTGATTTCCCTAGGCTTAACTATTTGCTCAATGTTAACGCAGCTCTGTGGAAATTACTCTGTGTAACTGAAGTGCTATGCAGGCCTGTCTGTGCAATTGTCATACAGACTTTTCTGTGTGATTGTCAGGGAGAATTGGCCTGCCACAATCCCCACTGTCAATTTGTGCATGATTTCTGTCATGCTTGTGCAGAGGAGCTGCTGGGGTACTGGAAGTTGTGATAATTCTGGCTGCTTCCTGCTGAGAGGGGTCATCGTCAGGGGTTCTTGAACATGGGGTTGGAGTGGAAGAGGTCCACCTGTTCTCTGAAGTATTTTTCATTTCGGGGTCTTAGGGGTAGCACCTGTTGAAACATAACTGCATGAGTCCAAGGAATGTTCTGAAACAGCACCCAGTAGCAATACGTTCCACAGCATAAAGTGACAACTATGCCTAGGATGATGGCTAAGAACGTCAGAATTTTCTGCTACCACGAGGGCCTGCCACCAAACCATGATGCAAGAAAACATTTAGTGACAGCTCTGGGCTGGAGATGGCCTGAATTTGCTGGTGTGTATCTTTTAATGCCAGGGAGATGTTGCCAGAGTTATCTGGCATTCAGTTTTGATGACGGCACAAGTTCCCCCTTGAGTTGCAGTAAGGATGTCCAAGGCCATTCGGTTTTGTAGAATAGCCTTCTGCATGTGACACATTTCAGTATTTATTAGAGAGATGCTCTGGAGGCTGTCATTCAGAGCCCTTTTCGTAAAGTTAGCTAGGGTTTCTATGTGCCATATAACAGTTCTTAGCCCTACTGAGGGCATGAATATTGTAGCTAGATGATCATACTAATGAAAGACTGACCTAGTCCACCTATTAATCATATGTGGAAAACGGGTTGGATTTTTTTTTTCTTTTTACCCAGCAGCCTTGTGCTCATGGAAGGCCTAGAGTGCAGCGTCCTAGCCAGCCCACAGGGAGCCAGGGCCACACATTGGTGCCACAAAGCCATTGAGTCCTGTTGGGAGCATACTGGGCCGTTGCTCCCAATCTTTAGGCCGGGCCACTGAGACTAATCTGTGGCAAATACATCCCTTTGCTGGAGTGCTATAATATGTTGGCACCGATCTGGGAGAATCTACCCCATAACCCATGTGGCATTGGGCCAGTGGTCAAGGGAGTGGTTTCATTGTTCTCAACACAAGGGGGCTAGTTGACTCAAGTGCCCAGTAGAGGTGGTTAACCATATGAGCCCATCCCAAACTTGGAGAAAGCCACTCTGGTATCAAACATTGGGGCTTAAAAGTTTGGATGGGCACTTTTGGTTCTAACAAGAGAGTAGCTAGTGCTATAACTTCGTCTCTTGTTTTGTTAATCAAGAATGGCTTTTCATGTCATTTAAAGGGTCATTTAAAGTTGTGTTTATGGACCATTCTGACACGTTTGCCCTAGTCACTCCCATCATTTGTGACCCAGTCAAGTGTTTTAAATCCAGGAAGACTTGTAAATGTCTCTAATCTTTCCCTTGCATAGGTGAGACCCACCACAGTAAACCTGTGGTGCTAGAAAGGGGTAACAGGCCACAGACCCAACAGGAATACTGCTGGAGGCTGTCTGCATAGTCCTGTGCCCATTGTAGAAAGAGGTTAGCAGTGTATGCAGAAGCAATACTAGGTATAAAGAGAAAGAATAGGATAAAAGAAAGTCTTATCGTTTTCTGAATAGAAACTTCAGGTCCTCTAGGGGCTCTGCCTCCCATTGAGTGGCTACAGGTGGTAGAGTTATTGGGTGACTGGAATTTCTTTACCCACATATGATGAACCCAAGGTTTGATGTCTGCTAGTTTCAGTGCTGAGTTGGTAGTCAACAGCCCGTCATAGGGCTCTTTCTATTTCTCTTGTAGTTGTTGGGCAGGACCAGCTTCCTTCCATTCCTTCCGCAGCACTTGATCACCAGACTGGAACGGGTGGCGGGCTCCCACGGAGTCTATGACATTTCTGTTAGAAGCAAATTTATGCAAGGGGTTAAGAGTTTGTTCCAAGTGAGTGGCATAAGTTTTAATAGCTAGTTCCTTGTCTGGAGACATTCTAGCCACCCAGGACAAGTTGGCTGCAAAAGGCCTCTTGAAAATGATTTCATAGGGACTTCATTTGATCCCACTTCTGGGAGCTATTCTTACCTGGAGCAGAGCAATCCCAAGCAACTGAAGCCACTTTAGCTGTGTTTCCTGACATACCTTGGCGAGGGTTGTTTTTAAGGTATGATTTATTCTTTCTGTTTGTCTGGAGGACTGAGGCCTCCAGGCTGTGTGTAGCTTCCATTTTATCCCTAGCACTTTACTTACTTGTTGGGCTATTTCCTATGTGAATGAAGGTCCATTATCACTCTGGACAATGTCAGGAAACCCATATCGAGGAATGATTTCCTTTAGCAGTACCTTAACTACCTCCGTTGCCGCTTAGAGCAGCATGGGTATGCCTCTACCTAGCCTGAGAAGGTGTCCAGCAGAACTAGGAGATATTTGTACCCTCCTGGGGCAGGTAGCATTTGAGTAAAGTCAATTTGCCAGTTCTCTAGTGGTTGTTTCCCTCTCCCTTGCTGTCCAGGCTGTCCTGTATTATGGTTGTTGGGCTCATTTTTAGTACAAAAGTGGCATCGTAGGATTATACTTTCTAAATGGGCCCTCATTCCTTTTCTTTTCATATACTTCTATACGAAAGTTAACTAGGCATCTTGCCCAAAAGGTGTGCCATCATGAATATATTTTAGTATTGGGTGAAGGAAAGACTCATGTCCTGGGTCATTTAAAGTTGTGCAGCCATTCTGACACATTTGCCTTAGTCACTCCCATCATTTGTGACCCGGTCCAGTGTTTTAAATCCAGGAAGACTTGTAAATGTCTCCAATTTTTCCCTTGCATAGGTGAGACCCACCACAGTGGTGCCAGAAAGGGATAACAGGCCACAGACCCAACAGGAATCCTGCTGGAGCCTGTCTGCATAGTCCTGTTCCCATTGTAGAAAGAGGTTAGCAGTGGGTGCAGAAACAATACTAGGTGTAAAGAGAAAGGATAGGATAAAGAAATTTTATCTCTGACACCCAAATTAGGCCTTTGTCTTTCAATTTCCAGTCATTTTTCATCCTGAATAAACCCTTTGTCCTTGGTAACCTTTTCATCCTCAAGACTGTACCTAGGTTTGAAGGCTGCCAAATCTATTTGCGGAATTAAAGGAGCCAGGAGTTCAACATTGGAGCTGGCTAGGTGCCTGGCTGTGTAATCTAAGAAAGCATTTCCCCTAGCTACTTCAGAATTGTTGCGCCGATGGCCTGGGCAATGCATAACAGCTATTCTCTTGGGGCCTTTATTGCCTCTGGTAGCTCTAACACTTGCTTTGCATATTTGATTTCAGTATTGTCAGCCTTCGGTAGGCCCCTTTCTTTGCAGATAGCACCCTGTGCATGGACTATTGTGAAGGCGTATTTGGAATCAGTGTAGATGTTGGCACTCTTACTTTGGGACAGTTGCAAGGCTCTGGTAAGGGCGATTAACTGAGCTTTCTGTGCAGAAGTCCCCGTTGGGAGAGTACTTGCCTCTATTCCCTCTGAGACTCACTACAGCATAAGCAGCTTTCCTTCTTCCATTAATGACTAAACTGTTCCCGTTAGCAAACAATGTCCAGTTTGCACATGAGAGGGCTGCGTCCTTCAAATCTGGGGGGCTAGAAAACACCTGATCAGTAACTTCTAGGCAGTCATGTATTAGTTCCTTTGATTCCCCAGTAGGTGGCAGCAAAGTGACGGGCTTTAAGGTTCCAGTGGCCTGCAGTTTCACTGCAGGGTCATAGAGCAGGATAGCCTGATATTAGCCTAATCTGCGCGCTGTTAGCCAATAGCCACCTTTTGTTCTAACAATGCCAAGACTTAGTGTGGCACAGAAATCGTGGTGGGCTGACCTAGAGTCAGCTTCTCAGCTTCCTTGAGCACCAGGCAGGTCGTGGCTACTGCCCTAAGACAAGGGGTCAGCCCCTAGCCACAGTATGGAGCTGCTTTGAAAAATAGGCCACTGGCTGTAGTATTTCTCCCAGTTTTTGTGTTAAGACCCAGAGTGCTAGACCTAGTCTTTCACGCACATAAAGTTGGAAAAGTTTGTGTGGGTTTGGCAGTCCTGGAGCCAGAGCAGATATTAATTTATGCTTTAGTTGTTCCAATGTGATTTGGTGTTCGATTTCCCATAGTCTGCTCCTTTTAGATATAGCTGCTTTACTATTAACCCATAACTGGGACTCCAGATTTTACAAAATCCTGCCATTTCTAGGAAGACCTTTAGTTGCTTCCTGGTTGTGGGCATCACGATGGAGGCAATTGCACTTCGCCTTTCCACTATCAGGGCTCAACAGAAACCCTAAGTATTCTACAGTTTGCTTACGTATTTGGGCCTTCTTACTTGAAATTTTATATTCACAAGCTGCCAAGTGGTTTAGGGTCTTTACAGTGTTTTCTTGACATTCTTGTTTTGAGGTGCCAGAAATCAATAAATCGTCCACATATTGAAGTAGCACCCCATTTTCTAATTGTAAGCCTCTCAAGTCTTGAATCAAAGCCTCTACAAATATAGTTGGGGAGTTTTTAAACCCTTGAGGGAGCACAGTCCAGCAATATTGAAACTGTGCAGCTGTCTCAGGGTCTGTCCACTCGAAAGCAAACAATAGTTGGCTTTCTATTTCTACTGGTATGCAAAAGAAGGCATCCTTTAAGTCTAGAACTGTAAACCATTCGAGATCCTTAGGTAGTGAAGCAAACATAGTGTATGGGTTAGCCACGATGGGGTGAACATCTTCCACAATATCATTAATTGCTCTGCGATCTTGCCCAAACCTATACTTATGGGAATGAGGCTTCTTTAATGGCAGGAAAGGAGTATTGTATGAGGACTGACAAGGTCTTATTCAGCCATATTGCAAAAACCAGATTAATACTGGCTGGATAACTTCCAAGACTTCCTTCTTTAAGGGGTATTGCTTTTTTCTGGACAGGTTAGGCCCCTTCCTTCAGTTTGTTTTTTATTGGACTCACATTCATTTCCCTCTCAGGTGGGAACCCAGACCTCTGGCTTCACCTTGTCGAAGACTTCTTGAGGAATTGCCTCTACCTCAGGGTGTGGGGCCTCAGTGCTCACCAGCAGTGCTTGCAGCTGCAGTCCATGCTCTGGAGGCATTTGAAGACACAGCTGACATTTCTCTGGGTGGAAGATGATCTGAGCCTCTAACTTGCATAGTAAATCTCTGCTAAGTAAAGGTATCAGGCAGTCTGGCACATAAATGAATTGGTGAGTTATCAAATTGTTGCCCACTTTACAAGAAAGGGGGTGCAGGAACTGTTCTGATTTCAATTGCCCACTTACCCTGACTATATTGACAGAAAGTATCAGAAAGCTTAGTGACTGGTGTATTAACTACTGAATAACTAGCACCAGTATCAATTTTAACCAAGGCTCCTTTGGGGAAATTTTGATGTCAGTTAGAGTTGGAGCTGCTGGGAGTCTTGGGCACCCTCAATCTTCCTCAGATTCATTTTTGGGCTTGACAGCCATAAGTGACCTGGGTTTCTTCTGAGTTAACTTGGGGCAGTCTCTCTTCCAGTGCCCTATTTCCTGACAGTAAGCATACTGGTCCTTTTTTATTTTCCCTTTCTACCTTGGGGGTCCTTTTCTCTTTGGGTTTCCTCCTGCAGCTGCCAGGAGTACAGTTGCCTGCCAAAGTGCCTTGGTTTCCTTGGCCTCCCTGCTATTATATACCTTGAATGCAATGTTGATTAATTGGGAAGCTTCATTCCAACAGCCCCCTCCACTTTTTGTAGTTTCTCCCTAATGTCTGGGGCACTTTGCCCTATGAAGGTCATATTCACCATTCTAATGTTTTCAGGGTCCTGTGGGTCTAACTCTGTATACTTTCTGTATGTCTGACAGATCTGTTCCATAAATTCTGAGGGGTCCTCAGTAGGTGTCTGCTAAAGTGCCTGTACTTTGCTCAGACTTTCAGGTCTTGGCACCCTTGATCCAATGCCCTTTAGGATGCACTTTCTATAGTGTTCCAGATGATTCATCCCAGCTCCACCTGCCTCATTAGGATCCCAATTTGGGTCAGTTCAGGGAGTTGCCTCTTTAGGGTCCGGGCTATCATTGGGGCTTTCATCATGAAGGCACTATGCCTCCTCTAACACTAGCCTTCTAACACTAGCCTTCTCTCATCTGCTGTGAGCATGATGTTTAGGAGGGCTTGCACATCAGCCCATGTAAGGCGATGGGTGGCAAAGATAGCAGTAAACAAGTCGGTCATTTTCTGGGGATCCACCCTGTAGGAAGAATTGGAATTTTTCCAATTCAGTAAATCGGACATGGAAAAGGACTATATGCCCAATAATATCCTGCTGGAGCTCCTTGCTGATGGACTCCCACGGGATATTTTTGGAGGGAAAATTGCCCTGCTCCAGGCTCAGTGTCTCCCCAGTCAAAATTAGTGCCTTGTCTATTTTGAGAGGGAGAGACTATTTTTGCAGCCTCCTCCTATTCCAGGGGTGAAGGCCCTTCCCCCTTCTGAGGGAGCGGCGGGGCATTGGCTCCCTCTGGGTCGCCACCTACTGGGTTAAGCACGTTTAATACTTGTTGAGTCTCTAATTCCTTTTCTCCCTCTCCCTGGGTCTTGAGACAAACCTTGTCTGAGCCCTGCACCATTAGCTTATTTCCTTTGACCTCTTGATTATGCGGTAACATAAACGCTTGTACATAAGGCTCCTCTGCCTGTCTACCCTGACACTGACAAAACTGTTCTGATAGATAGTAAAGCAGCTTAAAGATCCAAAAATTGGCCACCATTCCCCAGATCCCAAAGCATATGTTGGCTCAACCATATTACATATTACAATAGTAAATCGTTTTCTTTTTAGTAATAGGAGGGTACCCATACTGTTTCTAATCCAACAGGATCTTACCCAGAGGGCTTCCTGGGGGAAGGGAGCAGCATTCCCCATCTTAAATTCAACAAGGCTGCAGGTACAGACGCAGAGATAGTATCAGATAGACATGGACACAGAGACAGTGTCAGTTAGACACAGAAGAAAGTGCACCTAGGTGAAAAAGGCCTGCAAACCAAATAGCAAATGGGAGTACAAAAAGACCTGTTATCTTCCTAATGGTACTGAACGAAAGGCTTAATAGCCCAGATAAGGAAATAATATATGGTCTGGTTTTCCTCACCCTTTGAGCACGTCTGCTTCTGCCAAACTTCCGTTCTTTCCCAGGTGATGAAAAGGATGTGCGGTTTTGTTCACAGGACAGCCCTCAGTAGAGTCCCCGGGACAATCTTACTCAGCAGCTGCTGGGAGTTTCCTCATGACTGTCTCATTGCAAACTGCCAGAACCAAAGGCAGCACCATCTTGGCGGCCTCCTGGCTGGCTCGGCAAAATTTTTGTTCCTGGAACCAAGCTGGATCTGGCTGTGTTTTCTCAAGGCCCAATAATGAGAAGCAGACAAACTAGGAAAGAAGGGAATTTATTGCTGGAACTGGATACAGGGAGAAGGCTGGAGATAATTCCATCAGACCAATTCAAAGTGTTACAACTTTCTTAGTGTTTATATAGGTTGGAGTTATGTGCCTACATGCAGTATAGCATTTGCCTAAGTCTACTGGTAACTAATTTTGTTTCAACTAGAAGGTCAGAGGCAAAAGTCTGATTAAAAGGGCCCCAGTACCTTCAAGGCCTGTCTACTGTGGTACCAGGGTGATTATTTCTATCTTATCTTTTTTACAGCTTAGTCTGGAGAGCTGCCTTAGACTCTCCAATGAATCTATTCAAACAGCTGCCTCTGTTACCTTGACTTGTCTCAGATATGGGTCCTGGCACTAGGAATGAAAGACTGTCTCTATTATTCTGGTTTGCTCCAGGTTAGGGAGAAGCCCATGCAGGATTCCTACTGACCGTATGTTTCATTTCCAGCTTTGATGTCTGGGCACTGATTTCCCTAGGCTTAACTATTTGCTCAATGTTAACGCAGCTCTGTGGAAATTAGTCTGTATAACTGAAGTGCTATGCGGGCCTGTCTGTGTGATTGTCAGGGGGAACTGGCCTGCCACAGAACATATCCTCCAGTATTTTCTTCAGAAAGGGTATATAGCAATTCCAAATTCTAACCAAAAACACGTTCAGAGCTCTAAAGGTATTGGTCCATTTGTCTTCTAACTCACAGTATTTTTCTTGACAACTTCTAATTCATTTTTATTCCTGACTCTTTGTTCATGAACTCTTCTTCTCTTTAGAGGCTTGTAGGGTTTCCAAACAATTTCAAACTATTATATAACAATATTCTGAAACTTCACAGTGCTATGCTTTTTCCGTGCTTGATTTTATCTGTTGAGTTAGGCATTCGGGGAAGCATTTCAGTTCTAGGAAATTTCATTAAATAATTGCCATGGTTATTTCCTTCTGTGAGTTTTCTGTTTTTTTTTTTTTTTCTTCCTAGAACTTCTAATACTTGGATGTTAGATTTCCTGGATTGTTCTTTTCTTTCTTTTCTAAAAAATTATGCTGTATTTCCCATCTCTTGGGATTTTTGCTCTGCGTTCTGAAAGACATATCAACCATTTTCCCCCATTCCTACTATCATATTCAAGAACCCAATTTTGGTTCCTGAATATTTATGGCATTGCCATTTCACTGATAAATCTTTCAGCATGTTTCTCACTAATATGTTTTGGCTCTGTGTCCCTACCCAAATCTCATCTCGAATTGTAATCTTGACATAGAGGGAGGGAGGTGATTGGATCATGGTAGTAGTTTTCCCCATGCTCTTCTCGTGATAGTGAGTGAGTTCTGACAAGATCTGGTGGTTTTATAAGTGGCGGTTTTTCCTGTTGTTTGCTCTTCTACCTCCATGTAAGATGTGCTTGCTTCCCCTTCCATCATGATTGTAACATTCCTGAGGCCTCCCCAGCCATGTGAAACTGTGAGTCAATTAAACCTCTTTTTTTTATAAATTACCCAGTCTTGGGTATTTCTTTCTAGCAGTGGGAAAATGGACTAATATACGCTCAAATGACTTATTTAAAAAATATAATAACACTGCTATTTATCACACTAAAAAAGTAAGTATTTTATATCGAGTTCAGAAACTCTTCAAATTTCCCATATAGTCTCATAAATTTTAAAAAAAGTTTTTTTGTTTGGATCAGTGTTCAAATATGTTTCAAATATTTCAATTGCTCCATTTTTATTTTATATCTTATTTTATTCTTTAGTTTTTCCTCATTTATTTTTTCCTATCTTTGAATTATTGAAAACTCAGGTCATTAATGATGTAGTTTTCCAGAGTTTCGGTTTGACTAATTGCATTTGTGGTGTTTTCACCACTTCCTCTTTCCTCTGCATTAACTGCAAACCTATAAATTGTCCTGAAGACTTGATTAGAACCAGATTTGATTTGACTTTTTCCTGATTTTCATCATGAGACAAAAGTTATGGTGTTCTTTATTTTCATGATATTTGCAGCCATTGAGGATGTGATGGTTAATACTGAGAGTCAATGTGATTGGATTGAAAGATGCAATATTGACCACGGGTGTGTCTATAAGGTTGTTGCCCAAGGAGATTAACATTTGAGTCAGTAGGCTGGGGGGAAGGCAGATCTACCCTTAATCGAGTGGGCACCATCTAGTCAGCTGCCAGTGAATATAAAGCAGGCAGAAAAACGTGAAGAGGCAAGATGGGCCTAGCCCCCCAGCCTACATCTTTCTCCCATGCTGGATGCTTCCTGCCCTTGAACATCAGACTCCAAGTTGTTCAGTTTTGGGACTCAGACTGGCTCTCCTTGTTCCTCAGCTTGCAGACAGCCTATTGTGGGACCTTGTGATTGTGTAAGTCAATACTTAATAACTCATTTATATATATATATATATATATATATATATATATATGAGTTTATTAAGTAAAAAAAAAAAAAAAATATATATATATATCCTATTAGTTCTGTCCCTCTAAGAGAACCCTGACTAATACAGATTTTGGTACCAGGAGTGGTTCTAGAGGAACAGAATATTAAGGATGGAGTTCTTTCATTGGTTTTGGGGTTTCTGGAGTTGTCTGCTTAATATGATTAGACGCAAAAATGCTAAGGACTCTACTTCTAAGAATATGGAGAACACTGATAGTCCTTGGCAGAAACTGTTTAGAGAGTTATGCCAAATAAGTACATTTGACACTCCTGATTCACCGCTCATGAGAGGCAAGGAGTTTAGTGACTATACAGAATACCCTTGACCATATGTGGAGAACCAAGGAGCAAAATGAAGCTGGTTGGTTGCTCCTAAGTCCAGTGGACAAAGTGATAAAATAAAATGATACACTCAGGGATTCTGTCTCCCAGCTTCAGAAGTAGATACTGAGCCTCAAGTCTGCTAAGATTGCCCTGAGTGAGATTCTTATCTCCTGCAGAGAAACAGCTGAAATTGTGGAAAAACAGACACAAACTCTCATCATGCGAGTGGCTGACCTGCAATGAATGATGCATGCAGAGCTTTGCCAGGTGCCTACTGTTAGTGAGGGCATTGATTGGAAAAGAATGGAACCCTGCAACTTGGAATGGGGACATGTGGTGGGGGGGCCCTGATGAAGCTGGGGACACTGAGTTTGTAAACTCTGATGAAACTTTTTTGCCAGAAGAAACAGCTTCCCCATCTCTAGTAATGGCAACATCCCCTCCCTGGCCCATGCTGCCATCAGCCTTTTCACGTTTGTCTGAGGAGATAAATCCTGCGCTGCCTGAGGCAACGGTGATGGCCTCCCCTGAGGCAGTTGCCAGTCAAGATAATGATGGTTTTTCTCAGAAGCCACCCCTAATACCTCTGTTTGCCTCTAGATCTGTAAATAGACTGAAGTTCCAGCGGACCCCTAGAGGTGAGGTTGTGAGTGTGACCCATGGGGAGGTGCGCTACACTCGAAAAGAACTGTTTGAGTTCTCTAATTTATTTATTTATTTTTATGTATTTATTTTTTGAGATGGAGTCTTGTTCCCCAGGCTAGAGTACAGTGGCGCCATCTTGGCTCATGGCAAGCTCCACCTCCTGGGTTCACGTCATTCTCCTGCCTCAGCCTCCCAAGTAGCTGGGACTACAGGTGCCTGCCACCATGCCTGGCTAATTTTTTTGTATTTTTTAGTAGAGATGGGGTTTCACCATGTTAGCCAGGATGGTGTGGGGAAAAGAGAGAGAGAGATCAGACTGTTACTATGTCTATGTAGAAAAAGGAAGACGTAAGAAACTCCATTCTGATCTGTACAAAGAAAAATTGTTCTGCTTTGAGATGCTGTTAACCTGTAACTTTAGCCCCAACACTGTGCTCACAGAAACATGTGCTGTCCTGAGTCAAGGTTTAAGAGATTTAGGGCTGTGCAAGATGTGCCTTGTTAACAATATGTTTGCAGGCAGTATGCTTGGTAAAAGTCATTGCCATTCTCCATTCTCTATTAGCCAGGGACACAATGCACTGTGGAAAGCCACAGGGACCTCTGCCCAAGAAAGCCTGGGTATTGTCCAAGGTGTCCCCCCCCCCACTGACACAGCCTGAGATATGGCCTCGTGGGAAGGGAAAGACATTACCGTCCCCCAGCCCGACACCCGTAAAGGGTCTGTGCTGAGGCGGATTAGTAAAAGAGGAAGGCCCTTTGCAGTTGAGATAAGAAGAGGGCCTCTGTTTCCCACATGTCCCTGGGAATAAAATGTCTTGGTGTAAAGCCGACCATTCGTTCTATTCTGAGATAGGAGAAAACTGCCCTGTGGCTGGAGGCAAGATATGCTGGCAGCAATACTGCTCTGTCACTCTTTGCTACGCTGAGATGTTTGGGTAAAGAGAAACATAAATCTAGCCTACATGCACATCGAGGTATAGTACCTTCCCTTGAACTTATTTATGATGCAGATTCCTTTACTCACATGTTTTCCTGATGACCTTCTCCCCACCATCACCCTGTTCACCCTGTTCTGCCGCATTCCCCTTGCTGAGATAGTGAAAATAGCAATCAATAAATACTGCGGGAACTTGGAGACCGGCACCGGTGCAGGTCCTTGCATGCTGAGTGTGCCGGTCCCCTGGGCCCACTGTTCTTTCTCTATACTTTGTCTCTGTGTCTTATTTCTTTTCTCAGTCTCTCATCTCCACCTGAAGAGAAATTCTCACAGGTGTGGAGGGGCAGGCCCCCTTCAGATTGTCTCCATCTCCTGACCTCGTGATCAGCCCGCCTCAGCCTCCCAAAGTGCTGGGATTACAGGCGCGAGCCACCGCTCCCAGCCTGAGTTCTCTAATTTATATAAATAGCAACCTGGAGATCAAGCATGGGAATGGATATTAAGGGTGTGGGATAATGGTGGAAGGAACATAGAGTTGGATCAGACTTAATGTATTGATTTCTGCGCACTAAGTAGGGATTCTGCATTTAATGTTGCAGTTCAGGGAGTTAAAAAAGGTTCTAATAGTTTATTTGCTTGGTTAACTGAAATATGGATTAAAAGATGGGCCACTGTGAGCAAGCTGGAAATGCCTGATCTCCCTTGGTTTAATGTAGAGGAAGAGACCCAAAGGCTTAGGGAGATTGGGATGGTGGAGTGGACTAGTCACTTTAGACCTACTCATCCCAGCTGGAAGGATCCAGAAGATATATTCTTGACCAATGCCTTGTGAAATAGATTTGTGAGGGCAGCGCCTGCATTTTTGAAGAGCCCTGTAATTGCTCTTCTCTGTATGTCAGATCTAACAGTGGGACCACAGTCACTCAATTACAACATTTAAATACAATGGAAATAATTGGATACTGAGGTGGCAGGGGCCAAGTGGTGGCACTCAACTGTCAAAGGTAAGGTGGGCATAGCTAACAAAATGGACAGCAGAGACAAAGTGGCAATCAGAATTGGTCTGACACGTGTACAGCTCTGGCATTGGCTAATTCATCATGGTGTTCCTAGAAGTGAAATTGATAGAAAGCCTGCTGCATTCCTCCTTAAATTATACAAACAGAAAACTTCTAGGTCGAATGGACAAAAGACTAATTTGAATTATAAAAACAGAGAATCATGACCCTCAATCAATTTCCAGACTTGAGCTGGTTTACAGATCCAGAACCCCTTGAATGAAGGGAAGGCCCAGTTCCCTTGAGCAAGGACCTCACTACATTACTGACAATGTATGCAGTGAATCTTTCTCCCATCCTTCCCCAAAAAGACCTCTGGCCTTTTACCAGGGTACTTGTGCATTGGGGAAAGGGAAATGATCAGATATTTTGGGGACTACCGAACACTGGCTCTGAGCTGACATTGATTCCAGGGGACCCAAAACGTCATTGTAGTCCTCCAGTTAAAGTAGGGGCTTATGGAGGTGTGGAGGAAAAGTTAAATATTAAATCTGAACTCAACTGAACATAGACAGAAACAATGGTCACCAAGTCCCGGGACAGGTTGCATGAATGCCTTGAGGCGTTCATCCAGCATTGTTTCGCAGAAATCTGTTCCTGTATGTTAGTTATTGAAAAACAACAGACAATCGCAAAAACAAGTTGACCTTTTTGTGTTCCTTGAAGCCAGGCACAAAGGGCCCTCATGACTGGGCCTCATGCCAAACAACTCGTTATAAACAAGCTAGAGTCCCAGACCATGCCAAACAACTCGTTATAAACAAGCTAGAGTCCCAGACCACACTGAAGCTCCACAAGACTCCTCCTCGTCTGTGCACAGATGGGTGGCCAACTCTGGAGCCTAGGCCGTTGCTTCCCAGTTTGGTGATGATTCCTCCATAGTTTGGTGAGTGTGTGTGTGTGTGTACATATATATACACACACATGTATATATATACACACAGTTTTATATATAGATACACACTGGTTTTTTTATATATATAGTTATATATATAGTTTTATATATAGTTATATATACTTTTATATATAGTTATATAGTTATATATAGTTATATAGTTATATATATAGTTATATAGTTATATATATAGTTATATAGTTATATATATATATATACCCTCTCCCTTTCCCATTGTGATTTGTTTCTTATACGTGTATTGCCATATACTTGGGATAAAGGCTGTTTACACTTAAAAGTATTGAAAAGTATTGTGTGTGCCTTTTCTTTTCCCCTCGTGTGTTTCCTGTAAAGAGCAGGAGGTTAGTAATTCATGGAGTTTTAGCTCAGATCCAACTTACAGTGGGTCCAGTGGATGCCTGGACTCATCTTGTGGTCATTTCCCCATGCCAGAATGCATAATTGGCATAGACATACTTAACAGCTGGCAGAACACCCACATTGGCTCCCTGACTGGAAGGGTGAGGGCTACTATGGTAGGAAAGGCCAAATGGAAGCCATTTGAGTTGCCTCTACCTAGAAAAATAGTAAATCAAACAAAAAAGTAAAACAAAAAAATAGTAAATCAGAAACAATATTGCATCCCTGGAGGGATTGCGGAGATTAGTGCCACCATCAAGGACTTGAAAGATGCAGGGGTAGTGATTCTCACTGCATCCCCATTTAACTCTCCCATTTGGCCTGTGCAGAAGACAGATGGATCTTGGAGAATGACAGTGGATTATTGAAAGCTTAACCAAGTGGTGACTCCAGTTGCAGCTGCTGTACCAGATGTAGTTTCATTGTTTGAGCAAATTAAACACATCTCCTGGTACCAAGACATTAACTTGGCAAATGCCTTTTTCTCCATTCCTGTCTATAAGGCCCACCAGAAGCAACTTGCCATTCAGCTGGCAAGGCCAGCAATATACCTTTACTGTTCTACCTCAGGGGAATATCAACTCTCTGGCTTTGTGTCATAATTTTATTCGGAGAGATCTTGATTGCTTTTTGCTTCTGCAAGATATCACAATGGTCCATTACATTGATGACATTATGCTGAATGGATCATGTGAGCAAGAAGTAGCAAACACACTGGACTTATTGGTGAGACATTTGTGTGCCAGAGGATGGGAAATAAATCCAACTAAAATTCAGGGATCTTCTACCTCAGTAAAATTTCTAGGGGTCCAGTGGTGTGGGGACTGTCGAGATGTTCCTTCTAAGGTGAAGGATAAGTTGCTGCATTTGGCCCCTCCTACTACCAAGAAAGAGGCACAACACCTAATAGGCCTATTTGGATTTAGGAGGAAATACATTCCTCATTTGGGTGTGTTACTCTGTCCCATTTATTGAGTGACCCGAAAGGCTGCCAGTTTTCGGTGGCATCCAGAACAGGAGAAGGCTCTGCAACAGGTCCAGGCTGCTGTGCAAGCTGCTCTGCCACTTGGGCCATATGACCCAGCAGGTCCAGTGGTGCTTGCAATGGCAGTGGCAGATACAGAGGCTGTTTGGGGCCATTGGCAGGTCTCATAGGTGAATCACAGTGGAGGCCTCTAGGATTTTGGAGCAAAGCCCTGACATCTCCAGACAACTGCTCTCCTTTTGAGAGACAGCTTGTGGCCTGTTACTGGGCTTTGGTGGAAACTGAATGTTTGACTATGGGTCATCAAGTCATTATGTGACCCGAGCTGCCTATCATGAACTGTGTGCTTTCTGACCCATCTAGCCATAAAGTGGGTCATGCACAGCAGCATTCCATCAACAAATGGAAGTGGTATATTTGTCATCGGGCTTGAGCAGGTCCTGAAGGCACAAGTAAGTTACATGAGGAAGTGGCTCAAATGCCCATGGTCCCCACTCCTGCCACCCTGCCTTCTCTCCCCCAGCCTGCACCGATGGCCTCATGGGGCATTCCCTATGATCAGTTGACAGAGGAAGAGAAAATCAAGGCCTGGTTCATAGATCGTTCTGCATGATATGCAGGCACCACCAGAAAGTGGACAGCTGCAGCACTACAGCCCCTTTCTAGGACATCCCTGAAGGATAGCAGTGAAGGAAAATCTTCCCAGTGGGCGGAACTTCAAGCAGCGCACCTGGCTGTGCACTTTGCATGGAAGGAGAAATGGCCAGATGTGCAATAATATACTGACTCATGGGCTGTAGTCAATGGTTTGGCTTGATGATCAGGGACTTGGAAGAAGCATGATTGGAAAATTGGTGACAAAGAAATTTGGGGAAGAGGTATGTGGATGGACCTCTCTGAGTGGTCAAAAACTGTGAAGATACTTATATCCCATGTGAGTGCTCACCAACGGGTGACCTCAGTGAGGAGGATTTTAATAATCAAGGGGATAGGATAACCCATTCTGTTAACGGCACTCAGCCTCTTTCCCCAGTCACCCCTGTCATTGCCCAATGGGCCCATGAACAAAGCGGCCATGGTGGCAGGGATGGAGGCTATGCATGGGATCAGCAACATGGACTTCCACTCATGAAGGCTGACCTGGCTATGGCCACCAATGAGTGCCCAATTTGCCAGCAGCAGAGACCAACACTGAGCCCACAATATGGCACCATGCCTCAGGAGATCAGCCAGCTACCTGGTGGCAGGTTGATTATATTGGACCTCTTGCATCATGGAAAGGGCAGAGGTTTGTCCTCACTGGAATAGACACTTACTCTGGATATGGGTTTGCCTATCCTGCATGCAATGCTTCTGCCAAGACTACCATCCATGGACTCAGGGAATGCCTTATCCACCATTACGGTATTCCACACAGCATTGCCTCTGACCAAGGCACTCACTTTACCACTAAAGAAGTGTGGCAGTGAGTTCATGCTCATGGAATTCACTGGTCTTACCATGTTCCCCATCATCCTGAAGCAGCCGGGTTGACAGAACGGTGGAATGACCTTTTGAAATCACAACTACAACGTCAAATAGGTGACAATAGTTTGCAGGGCTGGGACAAAGATCTCCAGAAGGCCATGTATGTTCTGAATCAGCAACCAATATATGGTACTGTTTCTCCTGTAGCCAGGATTCACGGGTCCAGGAATCAAGGGGTGGAAGTGGAAGTGGCACCACTCACCATCACCCCTAGTGATCCACTAGCAACATTTTTGCTTCCTGTTCTTATGGCATTACATTCTGCTGGCCTAGAGGTCTTAGTTCCAGAGGGAGAAATGCTGCCACCAGGAGACAAAACAATTCCATTAAACTATAAGTTAAGATTGCCACCTGGACACTTTGGGCTCCTCCTACCTCTAAGTTAACAGACTAAGAAGGGAGTTACAATGTTAGCTGGGGTGACTGACCCAGACTATCAAGATGAAATTAGTCTACTACTCCACAGCGGAGGTAAGGAAGAGTACACATGGAACGCAGGAGATCCAATAGGTCGTCTCTTAGCATTCCCCTGTGATTAAGGTCAATGGGAAACTACAATAGCCCAATCCAGGCAGGACCAGACCCTTCAGGAATGAAGGTTTCGGTCACTCCACCAGGAAAAAAAAACCACCACCCCTTCAGGTACTTGCTGAAGGCAAAGGGAATACAGAATGGGTAGTAGAAAAAGGTAATCATCAATACCAGCTATGAGCACATGACCAGCTGCAGAAACGAGGACTGTAATTGTCATGAGTATTTCCTCCTTCTTTTGTTAAAAACATGTTTGTGCATGTATACACTTGTACTAAGAAAATGTCTTCATTTTATTTCCTTTTCCTTTATCATGTGATATAAGATTCATTGACCTCATATCAGCATTTAAGTATTGTTAACTTTATGTAATAGTATATGAGTTGGGGACTGCATTTCCAGTTGTACGAAGGACAGTTCAGTTATGTTAGACATAATTATGACCTTATTATTGTCTTATTTGAAGATTATGAATGATCTCAGGAGATGTGTATGGGTTCAAGTTGTCAAGGGGTGGACTTGTGATGGTTAATACTGAGTGTCAACTTGATTGGATTGAAGGATGCAATATTGATCGTGGGAGTGTCTGTCAGGTTGTTACCCAAGGAGATTAACATTTGAGTCAGTGGGCTGGGGAAGGCAGATCCACCCTTAATTGAGTGGGCACCATCTGAACAGCTAACAGGGAATATAAGGCAGGCAGAAAAACGTGGAGAGGCAAGATAGGCCTAGCCTCCCAGCCTACATCTTTCTCTCGTGCTGGATGCTTCCTGCCCTTGAACAGTGGACTCCAAGTTGTTCAGTTTTGGGACTTAGACTGGCTCTCCTTGCTCCTCAGCTTGCAGGCAGCCTATTGTAGGACCTTGTGATTGTGTAAGTTAATACTTAATAAACTCCCATTCATATGTATATATCCTATTAGTTCTGTCCCTCTAAGGGAACCCTAATACAGAGGATCATTGTCTTTATCCATTATTTCAGTAGAAGATGAAAAGTGGTGATATTAAAATTATATCATTTCTTCTTTATTTATTAGTGGTACTTCTGTAAAGAGAAACTTCTCCTTATCAACTTTTTGGGTCCCAGACAGTCCAGGGAAAGCAGAGTAAATGCTTAATTCATCCCTTTTATTTACCAGTTTTCAAAATAATGAGTTGGTTTCCCAGCATTCTCTAAGAGTGACAATAAAATTTTTTAAAATCATCATCATTACAAACACCTAGATTTAAACATATTTGATATGTTTTAATATTTTGTAGTTCTAGTCCATTTAGTGCTTTAATTCTCCCATCTTTGACATGGAAAAATTTCTTTAAATTGGTTTCTGAGTCCTTTTGACATAATCCAAGTAGCTTTTGATAGTTTTTTGTTATGTTTCCTGTTTGATAAGATGTTTCTGGCTCATTTACATGACCCATATCTGGAATCATGAATTCGGATGGACAGTATCAATGTAAACTTATGATATATTTTACCTTAAAAAAAAGTCTTTTACTAGAAATAAGGTCAAACTCACAGCAGTGAGCACTCCTAGAGCCAGATCGTTATATCTAAATACCATTTCCCTCTAATAAGAACCAGAACTCAGAGAAATGGCTAACTTCAGATGTGGCCCTATTTTCTCATATGAAGCTTGAGATCTTCTTCCAAGCTCATTCTTGTTATTGGCAGAATTTGGAATTATATTGAAATTCAGTTCTATGTATGAACCCCAGATTGAAAATTCCCTAGAAAAAGCTGAAGGGAACCGTTCACATTTTAAGTAGTCAAGTAACAAGATCAGATTTCTGTTTCAGAAATACCGCTCTGACAGCAGGTGCAAGAATGGGGTGTGTGGCGGGGGTGTGGAGAGTGGCTGCACAGCTGGGAGGATGTCCAGTGAACGGACTTAGTGATAACTCAGGCTGGATATAGGGAAGGCCTAATTTAAGACAGTAGCAGTGGAGTAAATAGATGGAGGGCTGATTTGCTAGTCACTAACATGCAGCAGCCTCAGGTCTTGGTGATAGGGGCTAATTTGCTAGTCACTAACAGGCAGCAGTCTCAGGTCTTGGTGATGGGCAGGGTCAGGGGCGGAGGGCGGCTGTGTCACAGAGGGGCAGAGCTGCAAGCAACTCTCTTGGTGCTAGGGGCAAGCTGCGGAAAAGAGAACTCAGAGTTATGGGGGGTGTGGGGAAGATAACTCCCGGAGGAAATTCTGTCATGCCCCCAGCCCATCCTCCTACGAACTAGCCCTAGAATAATTAGGTGAATTTGAAAATGCCCTCCGTAGGCGGGAGTTCTGTTCGGGGTTACCTGCGGCCTCCCTGGTCCTGGATTTCAGTCCTCTAGGGATTTCCTGAGTAGTCTTAATAATACAGAAGCCCCTTTCCGGTGTAGGTAGGTAAGAAGCACTGCACAGAAATCTGATGCGAAGTGAGGTCTCCTAGCGGAGAGGGAGGCACCTTATAAGTAATCACTAATCCAGGTTGAGATATTAATTATTGATGTCAAGAAATTGGGCTTTTATATCTTTTTAAAAACTGTGTCTTGAGGCCAGGCGCTGTCGCTCACGTCTGTAATCCCAACACTTTGGGAAGCTGAGGCGGGCGGATCATGACGTCAGGAATTCGAGACCAGCCTGGCCAACATAGTGAATCCCTGTCTCTACTAAAAACACAAAAATTAGCCAGGCGTGGTGGCACATGCCTATAGTCCCAGCTACCTGGGAGGCTGAGGCAGGAGAATCGCTTGAACCCGGGAGGCAGAGGTTGCAGTGAGCCGAGATCCTACCACTGCACTCCAGCCTGGGCGACAGAGCAAGACTCCGTCTCAAAAAACAAAATTGTGTCTTGAGTAGAATTTTAATGTGGAGAATGAGCTGTTCAGTAAATCAATTCTTCCCTTTGCAAAGCTGTAAAACATTTAAAACATTTGGCCAGGGGGACATGGGCACAGAAGGGGCAGACAGGAGGCCGGCAGCCAGGTCTGTGGAGGAGTAGCCAGAGGTGCAGGAAGCCGCGTCAGCGTCCTCCCAATAAGCCTCTACTGAGGGAGTGCAGCGCGGCGAGCCGCGCACTCCCCTTGCCTCTCTCCCGGCGGCTGGTACTCGCTCTTAGAGATCTGCGATAGCTCAGAGCTAGGATCGCTGCCGCAGAGGCACGTGAGGTTCCAAGACTGCATTCCAGGCCCCGCCCCTTCATCGGGATCTGGAAGGAGGAGCGCCGTGCACGCTCGCGCCGGCGCGAGCGCTGAAGCTCCGCCCCCAGCTTCTACCTCCGGTTCTATCCCGGCGCTTCGCCCTTCCCCACAGACCTCTGCCCCGGACCCATTTCCGAGGCGCGCCGCATGCGCCGCACAACCCAGGCCACGAGCACGGGCGCGGGCGCGTCAGCGCGCGCCCGCCCCGACGCGAGGAGGCCCCACCCTCCAGCCCCGCCCCGCTCGCTGGCCTGCCCTCCTCCTGCTACCCTCCCGGCGCAGAGAACCCCGGCTGCTCGGCGCGCTCCGCGGTCATGGAGATCCCCGGGAGCCTGTGCAAGAAAGTCAAGCTGAGCAATAACGCGCAGAACTGGGTAAGTTGGGGAGGAAGGCGAGACGGCGAGGAGCGGAGGGGCTGTGGGAGCAGCTCGTTCCGGAGCCGCCGCCTCTCTCCCGCCTCCTCCGCATCCTTCTAGGAGCGCGGAGGTGGGTTCCGGGGCCGCGGCGCCTCTCGGCTGGGGCCGTGAGTGGTTGCGAGGCAGAGGGGCGCGGCGCAGGGTGGGGGTCTCGCCCTAGCTTGGCGCAGCGTGCGGTCCGAGCCACCGTTCGTGGGAAGAACGCCCCCCCTCCCCAGCGCCTCCGCTCAGGTAAGACCCCCAGGAAAGTCCTTCACACGTGAGCTGGCGCCTGCTGAAACCTGCGGCTGCAGAAACAGGAGCTTCCTGCATCCCTTGGAGTGGCCTGAAGATCTGCAGAGGAGGCGGAGGCGGGCGCCTTCGACGCGTTCTTGGTTTTTCTTGGCTCTGCCAGTGCGGTTGGCCCAGGTTTGGGTCCATCTCCATGTCTTTCCATTTCTGAGTTTCAGTGTGAAGGGAGAGTACCCAACAATGTGGTCATTCATGAGTTGAGACTGCCCTGAACTGAGGTTCTTTGTGTCTCTGTGTTAAATCGGAATGTTTAACAAGTAGGAGTTTGAAAGACCCCATTCCTGGTGACAGTCAGGTATGGGACCAGTCCTTTATAACGTTTAGTAACGACTGCCAGTTGACTTTGTAAAGTGCTGTGTCCTTATAATGTTGCTTACTTCCTTAATTTCTCTGTGATGAGAAAGAGCCTTATCTTCTTCCTTTGTAAGTGTGGAGCAGGGAAGGGCCCATCTTTGGAGTCTGGAAAGGCACTGGTTTTAAGTTTAGATGGAAATGTTATTTCATAGTCCAATGGAATAATAAGGTTTAAATGCAATGTCTCCCAAAACGTTACTTGCCCTAGATGAATCAAAGAAAAAAAAAAAAAAAAACAAGCCATTTCAGGCACATGTTCTTTGGAAGTCATTAATTTACCACATCTGTTGTTATTGTTATCATGAATTGTTTACTGATTCCTCTCTCCTTTTAGTTAACTCTATAGATGGTAAGGAGGGGAAGGAGATTTAAAAGATGAATTAGAACAGTGGAAAGAGCACTGGACTCCTGGCCTGGTCTCTCATCCCAGCTTTGCCATTTACTAGCTGTGTGATCTTGAGGAAAGTCACTTTACTTATTCGAACCTCAATTGACTTAAGGGTATAATAGTATGTACTTCACGGGATTGTTCTGATGAACAAAGAAGACAGATCATGAATTTGAATGTGCGGTGAAACCACTGCCTTGAAACTGAGACTCAGTTTCGCTTCTGTTACCTTAAGGTATTTCATGGTTAGGGAAATAAGGTTGGCTTACTTGGGGTATTTACAGATAATTTCTGTTACATTGTCCATTTATTTACTCTTTTATTTATTAACATTTGCCACATGGTGCGTATTCTGTGTAGAGACTTGTGCTAGACATGGTGGTGGAAAATGTGGGACTTACTGCTTGCCTTCTGGTAGTTTATGGTCTGTTTTGGGGTTGTGACATTTGCCAAGTGGTGAATATGTCTTTGTGGTCCACAGTGAGTGGCGTAAGACAGAAGTTTTATTGCAATTTAGAGGAGAGATTAGTTTCGCCTGGGCGTTTTGGGAGGGTTTATGGAGGATTTCAGATTTCTGAGTCAGAGGGGAACTGCGTGGATAAGTGTTGGGAATAAAAATTACCATTTTTTTACTCCAGGAACATTGACGTAACTTGTTTGACTGCTCTGGAGAGTTTTTGTTGGGAAGTGGAGGTAAGGTTCAGTAGGGAGGCTGGGGCTCCGTGATGCTCTTATGTTTGGCTGCAGAGAAGACTTGATTCTATGGGAGATTTTTGATGGGGCTAGAATTTTAAATTTTCTGATCCTTGTAAATTTTTTCTCTCCCTCGTGGAACACCCATCCTCTCTTCCTCTCTCATACTTAAATCAGCTTAATAGGCACAAGTGTGAAGAACCCATATACCTTTAAAATTCCTATCACAGGATAAAATTGGTAATCCAGGAAGAATGTTCCGCTGAAGAAATGTAGACCCTGGTAGGACCCAGATGGGGAAGCCCTGGAGACCAGACAAGGTTATAGTAAGGTTTAAATGAATTAATAGATTGGAAGCCTGCCTGGCACGTGAGCACTGTTTATGCTTCTTGTTTATCCAGTGTGAGGGGCTGAAGGGCTGCGGTAAGGTGGCAGTGGGACTAGAGGAGTAGCTGCATTAAAAACATTTAAAGAAGAGTAGAGAGGACCGACTAGATTTAGAGGATGAGAAAGGGGGAAATGTTAAAAGATGATCCTCAAGTTTTGGTCTGGGAAGTGGGGAGAAAGGTTGTTACCTGTGTGGAAATTGGGAAGTAGGTTGGGCACAGGGGTAAGGGCGATATTAGTTAAACACAAAGGAGAGTTTAGTGTGTGCCAGGAACAGTTTGAAATGTTTTACCTGTATTAGCCCATTGAGTTTTTGTTACATTTCTGAGGGTGAGTATCATGAGAGACAGTGGTTAAAAGCAGGACCCTGGAGCTGACTGCCTGGGCTGAAAATCTGGACTCCACTATTTATTAACTGTGTAACTTTTGGCTGGTCACTTAATTTCTCTATGCCTCTATCTGCTTATCTATAAAATGAGAATGATAGCCTCACAGGGATATTGTGACAATTAGGGTTAGCTCTTACTGTTATCATCCTCTATTACAATTAGCATTTCCATTTTATAGATGACAAAACTGAGGCACAGAGATGTCATGGAGCTTGTTAGTGCTGGACCCATTTTAAACCTGTTGCATTTGAGGGACAGCCTTAGTAGAGATAGTCTATAGAGGAAATATGAGCCATGTATATAATTCAACATTTACTAGATACCGCATTAAAAAGTAAAAAGTAACAGTGAAATAAATTTCAATAATGTATTTAACCTACTATATCCCAAATACTGTCATTTCAGTATGTTTTTCAATGTTCATATAAGTTCAACACTATCATAATTAATAAAGAGTTACAAAAATCTGGAGTTTTTTTTACAGTTAGTACACATTTCACTTCATACTATCCACTTTTCAAATAGTAGGGACATGTGGATAACATAGTTACAGAAATTGAGTTGTGCTGAGGTTGGAAGTAAAGGTTTCATGGTTAAATTTGAGTTAAAGAATATAAGGAAAGTAAATGTGAGACCAAATACTAAGCTTTGGGTAATAGCTCCTGTTAAGGATTAGGTAAAGGAAGTGTACTTGTGGGAGACAATAGGCAAAGAGATGGGAAAATGTAGTCTTACAGCTCTGGGAAATGGTTAGAATTACAGGAAGTTAAAGTTGTCCATATACCTGTGGGAATAGGAAAGAAAAACCAAGAAATTGACTTGCTCTTGGAGCTGCCTCTTACTTCAGTCTGCTAAAGCATCACATGTAATGAATATCATTTTCTATCCAATTGAATCTTTCTCCAATGGGACCAGTTTTCATCTGCCCTTGGGGATGTGTTAGTTGGGCCAAGGGAAATTTGGGACACTCAGTTCAGGCCCAGGTGTCATTCACCCATTTTGTAGAATCATATTGGGCTGAATCCCTTGTTGGACCTGTCTTACAGTGGAGTAATGTCCTGGGCGTGACATTAAGAAGCATATGCAGTCTCTGGTTTGCTTTTCCATTCACCTTTCACAACTCCCTAAATTTCCATAGCTCCAGCCCAACCTTCCATCCATATCATACGTCCTCATGGTTTTACACAAGCCTTTCCTTCTCCCTGGGATGCCTGTTACCCTTTATCAGGGGCTGAAATGTTCAGAGCCTTGGACCATTTTACCTTAACTGTGTGAAATGTGTGGCCCTCATAGGTACATATGTTCACTTGCTGATGGGCTGAATTGTTTGTGCTCTTCTGCATTATGTTGCATTCTCTCTGCTATTATGTATCTTGTAATCATATTTCATTATAGATGTTTTGTATCTACACCGAGCTTTTCCTGATATAACAGAATTGGGGATAAGGGGCAGGATGCAAAGTGGCTCGGTAGCTCTGATATTGAAATCCTTAGGTAATTCATTAGTATCTTACAAAAGCTTAAGTAACGGAATAAGCTCCATATGTGGGAGGATTCCGATTACAGTTTTGTCACTTACCATCTGGGTGATCTTGGGAACATTATTTAACCCCTTCATCTCTCAATATCCTCATCTGTAATGAGATAATAAAACATACCTCATAGTGAGGCTAATGGTGCATACCATATGGGGTTATAGTGAGGTTTAAAGAAGTTAATATATTATAAAGCTATGGTTCCTGGCACATGAGTACTATTCTTGTTCTTATTATTTATTAGCTCCTCAAATATTTAACACTTACTTTGTATGTGCCTTTGTTCCAGGTCCTGAGGATGCAGTGGTAAAAAGACAGAAAAGTGTCCTGTTTCATGGATATTACATTCTACCTGGGAGAGAGTTAATTAAACCAAATAAATAAATGAAATAATTCTCCCTTTTACCAATTCTATCTTTTCCAAACAGCTTGTCTCCTTATATGTGGATGTTTTTCGTAGAAGGCCAGCAGCATATTCTGGATTTAGCTGAATACTCAAATGCTACAAAAATGAAATAAGAACACAGAAGTGGAACACACAGCCAGACAAGAGGCCAATATACTTGTCCTTCAGAGGATTGGCCTGGATGTGATCAGGAGCAGGCATTGGTCTTTTATTTCCCCCACCCCCAGGTTTAACAGAGAATTGATCTTTCTACCCTGGGAAGATGATACTAAAAAAATTGCCTGATGAAAAGGGAAACTTAAACTTCTACCAATAACAGCAATAAGACGAATGATAGTGAGGTCTAGATCTGTGTTGTCCAGTTCATGATCCACTTGGGGCAATTGAAATTTAATGAACATTAAGAAAGTAAAAAATTCCGTTTGTTAGTTGCAGTAACCACATTTCAAGAGCTGCGTATGTGGTTAGAGGCCACAGGAATTGGACGGCACAGTATAGAACATTTTCATCATCTCAGGAAGCTCTGTTGGACAGTGCAGATCTAGATGAAGCTTTCTGATGGCTGCCAGTTTTTTTTTCTACTTACCTGTGTATTTATGTATTTGGGTATTTTTACTCTGTTCTCAAGAACAGGAAGTTTCCAGAGTCAGTGGATACTTTGAAATTTTAGTTTTGGGCAGTTTTGCACCCTGGCTTCTGGTAGCGTGTCCAGCAGTATTAGCCTCCCCTTAGCGTAGTTGCTTCTTCAGATTTGAAGTGTCAATATGCTTCCCAGCCTGGGTGTGTTACATTGAATTTTGAGGAGTAGTTCTCTACTCTAGTGGTTCTCAATCATGTGAGATTTTACCAGCCCTAGGGGGCATTTGGCAATTCTGGAGACATTTTTGGCTATTCTACTTGTGTATGGAGGGGGATAATTCTTCTAACATCTATTGGAAAAGATTTCTTAAAAAACCTAAATTTCTAAAAAAAATTCTTAAATCTGAAATGCAAATGTAAAATCCAGTTGAAAAATCCAATTGATATGGCATTTTTTTCCCCCATCAGCTTGGAAGTTGCCATTTCTTACTCTGAGATGGATCAGTTACTCATAGCATACCAATAACAAGACAGGAAAACCCTAATCCTGAATTGTTTTGAAATCAGATTAAGTAATTAGTTCAAATGGAGGGAGTGATTTTTCTTTTTGGTATTAAGCGGTAGTAAAGAGAATGTTCTCAGGGAGACTATTGCAGTGGCTATAGAGACTTCTGCGATGGAGTTTTGCTGTGGGGGAGATAGACTGGGCTCAGTTCCAAATACAGTAAGGAAAAGTGGGAATTTATGGTGAGGGAGCAGGGTGGGGGTCAGTGGATGGAAAATTACTAAGAGGAAACATTAAGAATTAGGGAGTATTCTGACTAAAACGATTTAACAGGGTTCTTGCTGAAGGCAGGCAGGCCAAGGTGATCAGACATCATCAGGGGATGGTGCAGCTTGAAGAGTTTGATCAGCTATCGAGGATGGGGGATTTCTGCTAAAATTGGACTCCTGAAGACGTGCCCGAGGATAGGGCCCAGTGGAAAAAGGGTTCAGAAGGAGCCTGCCTAGTTTCATCAAGGAGAGAAATCTTGTCAGTGGTAATCGTTTCTGTGACATATATTTCCTAAAGACACAGTTGTTAAATTTTAACTGAATAATGATGGTGGAAATACCAGACATTAGGTAGAGAAATTCAGTGTCTGTCTTTAGATGAATGCAACCGTTGTGCAGGCTGTTTTCTCTTATTCTTCTCTCTAGTTACTTTGGTGCTTGCATACCTTCCCTTTGCCTTTGTCTTTCATGTTTTTTTTTTTTTTTTTCTTTGAGACAGAATCTTGCTCTGTTGCCAGACTAGAGTGCAGTGGTGCGACCTTGGCTCACTGCCACCTCCACCTCACTGGTTCAAGTGATTCTCCTGCCTCAGCCTCCCGAGTAGCTGGGACTACAGGTGTGTACCAACATGCACAGCTAATTTTTGTATTTTTAGTAGAGACGAGATTTTACCATGTTGGTCAGGATGGTCTCGATCTCTTGACCTCGTGATCTTCCCACCTCGACCTCCCAAAGTGCTGGGATTACAGGCATGAGTCACCATGCCCGGCCTGTCTTTCATATTTTTAAGTGTACAATTCAGTAGTTTTAGTATAGCCAGAGTTGTACGGCCATCACCAGAATCTAATTTTAGAACATTTACATGTCCCCAAAAAGAAACCTTATATCCATTAGTAGTCATTCCCCAGGCTCTACATTTTCTCCTAGCCCCTGACAACCAATAATGTACTTTCTGTCTCTATGGATTATGCTATTGTGGGCTTTCCTAGAAATGAAATTATATAATCTATGGCCTTTTGTATCTGGCTTTTGTCACCTAGGATAATGTTTTCAAGCTTCATCCGTGTTACAACATGTATCAACTAGCCTGGCCAACATGGTGAAACCTTGTCTCTACTAAAAATACAAAAAAAATTAGCCATGCGTGGTGGCATGTGCCTGTAATCCCATCTACTCAGGAGGGTGAGGCAGGAGAATCTCTTGAACCAGGAGGTGAAGGTTGCAGTGAGCTGAGATCATGCCATTGCACTGCAGCCTGGGCAACAGAGCAAGACTCTGTTTTTTTTTTTTTTTTTTTTTTAATAGTTCATTCATTATATGGTTGAAGAAAATCCCGTTGTATGGATAATAACACATCTTGTTTTTTTTTTTTTTTTCTTTCCCGAGATGGAGTCTCACTCTGTCACCTGGCTGGAGTGCAGTGGTGCAATCTTGGCTCACTGCAACCTCTGCATCCCTGGTTCAAGCTATTCTCTTGCCTCAACCTCACGAGTAGCTGGGATTACAGGCACGTGTCACCATGCCCAACTAATTTTTGCGTTTTGAGCAGAGACGGGGTTTCACAATGTTGGCCAGGATAGTCTCGATCTCGTGACCTCGTGATCCACCCGCCTCCGCCTCCCAAAGTGCTGGGATTACAGGCATGAGCCACCACGCCCGGCCACATCTTCTTTATTCATCAGTTGGTGGACATTTAGGTTGTTCCTACTTTTTGGCTGTCATGAATAAATGCTATGAACATTTGTGCATAAGTTTTTATGGATACTCTTATGTGGTTTTAATAGTTAATTTCAACCTTTGAGGTGGACATTAGTGTATTTTGGCTGCCCAGTCTCTGAACCTCCCTTGTACGTGTGGTGAATGCCTCACTGTATTTGTGTTAGGAGACAGGGTCTGTTATAGATTAATGATTTCTTTATTTATCTATGTATAACTAGTTCTTTTTATGAAATGTTTTTGTTTTTATTGTGTCCTGAGTGTCTAGAAAGGATCAAACAACAAATAATGAATGAACAGATAGTCCCAGGCCCATTCTGACTTCTAGGAGTATCTTAGGGCCAGAATTCCCAGCTGGAGATAATGGAATGGAGGGCCCTTCCATTAAAGGTACTGATATAAAAACCTATTAAGTATTTAAAAGTTCTTTAATCTTTAACAGAATAGTTGGAGAGCCGTAATGTGTATGCAGAGTGTATTATGCATGACAGATGGTAGTGATGAGAAAAGCATGCTAGTAACTTAGTCCTGATTCAGGACGTCTGTGGTAGGGCCTGAGATTTGCTTCCTAACAAGCAGCCAGGCCATGCCAGTGTTGCCACACAGTATATTTTTTAGTAGCAAAGTTTTAAGAGTAGCCTTTTCAAGTTGTTTTCTCAACATTCTCCAGGGATGTATGATCTTCACTTGCTTTTTATCATTGACTTATTAATATTTAAAATATTAATTTCAGTCATCAGTTAACTCTGTGAACTAAAGGTTTTAATTATCAAGAACTCTGTGAACTAAAGATTTCTTTTCATTGTATTCTACAGTCTCTCATTTATCCATATTGTTATGAACTCTACAGTTTTATCCATATTGTGTCTAGGGACATAAAAGAAATGTGCCTGTTACCATTTCAGGGATTTCTCATTGGAGGAATACACTGTTTATCAGTTTAGGGTGGGTGGTAGGATGGATGAAAGATGTGGAAGTCCAGAATTATGCTTAGTATTTGGTATATGCTTTATGTCTTTATACATTTCACTTAAAAATGCACAATTCTTTATAAAATCATGAAAAATTCACAAAATCTGAAATTCTCTTAAGTAGCATCACAGAGAAGTTGATTTTCCTTATTGGCAAGTGGATAAAATAACAAAATGGCCATGTGGAAATTAAGATGGGTCAAAAAGGGCCACTTGTGTCATTGATGAGGATGGAAATTTGTAGTATGTACAGAAAATGCATACCACAAATATCAGAGGACATGCAATATTAGCCTAGTAACAGGATTGTTAGTCATTTAGTTCTAAATGTAGTAAGTATTAAATGGCCTTGCAATGAATTGTTCATTTCTGCTAGATTTAAGATTTCCAAATATCAGTCATCATTTCATTTGCAAGTTACACAGAGAAAACAAACCATACTTTAAAATAAATGTCTTGTATCTAACTTTTATGAATACTAACTAGTAACAAAGAAGGTTGGGCATTGTGGAAAATATGGATAATTGTAACTCATTGTAAAGAACATGGCTGTGCTTTGGTCAAGGATAGGCCGAGGCAAACGTCCAGAATGACTCAGCGAGTTTACAGCGCAGGTATATAACTCCACTTGTTATCACAGCCATGTAGCCATAACATAAGAAGCCTCATCATTTGGCTCTAAGCCACTATTGTCTGTAAAAGGTATAATTGCCCTGCTGACATTGTGTGGGTGTGCTTGCATCCAGAGAAGGAGAGAGCGAGCCAGAGCTGTCCATCTTTGCAGATGGACAGGAGCGAGCCAGGACACAGCTCGGCTTGCTCACACCCAGAGAGAGAGAGAGAGAGATTTAAGCTGCTGACCCTGAAGGGAGAGCCGGCCGCGTAGCTATGTGTGGGAGCTGCTGGACTAAGCAGTCGAGACAAGGCAAACAGCGTGAGAGAGCTAATGTGAGTGAGCTGCTAATGAGAGAGCTGCTGAGTAAAACTACCTTTCACTTGCCTGTGCCCCAGAGTGTTCTTTCAGCTCTCTGCTCATCCACTTACTCCCTTCCTACCTCAGCATGAGCTGGAACTTGACCCCAAGCAGGACACTCATAGTCCTTGACCTGCTTTCCTAAGGAAATAATATATAGGCACAAGAAGGCACCTAAATGTGTTAATGATACATAAATAACAAAAGAATGTTATGGGCAGTACAGGTTATAGGGACTTCCTAGGTACACATACTTACACTGAGCCAGATATATATATATATTTTTCTACAAAGCACCCAGACTATTAAGTAAGAAGCGGTAAGCTTGGTTTCTCTCTCCTGTGTATGGAAACTAGGGCACAGAAGACTCAGTATAGAAATGTACTTTAAAAAAAAATTTCCAACCTAGAGAGCCAAGAATAGAAATTTAGAGGTGGAAGGAAGTAACTCATTCTCAACCCTTAATGAGTCATTAATGTCATGTTTCCTCAGCAGAATTATGGAAGGGATTTGGCTGAAGTGGGTGCAGAAGGAAGGAAAGGGGAAGTAGAAGAAGATTACATGTATAAGTGGCTGTGGAGTCTAAAAATTCAGGCATAAGTCTACCACTTTGCAATTCTGTAACCACCCAATGCGTTCATTTTTCCTGCTGCCCACAGGCAAATTTATCAAGACAGGGTAATTGCAATAGAGAAAGAGTTTAATTCATGCAGAGCCAGCTGAACAGGAGACTTTTATTATTGAACAAATCAGCCTCCCTCAAAATTTAGAGGCCAGTGTTTTTTAAGGATAGTTTGGTTGGCAAGGCAATGGGTGCAGCCAGTTCGTTGGGGGATGTAATCATAGGGGTGTGGAAGATAGTCCTAGTGTGTTAAGTCCACTTCCGGTTGGAAGCACACAGGTGGTTGGTGGGTCCAGGTGGAGCCATTGAGAGTCAGAAATGCAAAAAACTGAAAAGACATCTCAAAAGGCCTATCTTAGGTTCTACAATAGCAATGTCATCTGCAGGAGTAACTGGGGAAGTTGAAAATCTTGTGACTTCTGGAATAGTGGCTGGTAATCATTTATGTTTACACCTTGGGAGAATTCAGGCTCCTCTCATCTCCTAACCTGGTGGTTTTTTGTTAACTTTAAAAGATGGTTTACTTTTGGGGAAGTACTATTATCATTTAAACTAAAAACTAAATTTCTCCCAAAGTTAGCTTGACCCAAACCCAGCAATACCTAAGGGCAGTTTGGAGGTTAAAGGCAAGATGGGGGTTGGTTAGATCAGATCTTTTTCACTGTTAACAATTTTCTCACTTATAATTTTTGCAAAGGCTGTTTCAATTCCAGTAGTTTTATAAAAGTGCTCTTTGATTTACTTTGAAAAACTGGGAGGTAGGACAATGTGGCAGTTTTTTTTATTTTTTAATATGAAAAATATTGTTAAAAACTTTAGCTGAATTAAATTTAAAAGAGTTTGAGCAAAGAATAATTCGTGAATCAGGCAGCCTCCTGAGCCAGAGTAGGCTCAGAGGCTCCAGTGCAGCCACGTGGTGGAAGATTTATGGACGGAAAAAGGAAAGTGGCACACAGAAAATGGAAGCGAGGTCCAGAAACAACTGGATTGGTTATAGCTCAGCATTTGGCTTATTTGAACATGGTTTGAACAGTTGGCCACATTTGATTGTCCAAAACTCAGTCATTGGCACAAAGGTGGCTACAGTCTGTTTATGTTTCCAGCTAGGTTACAGTTTACTACATATGGAGAAACCTTTAGGCTGAATTAAAATATGTAAAAGAGGTAGCTTTAGGCTTAACTTGACTTAACAATATCAAACATACATAAACCAAAAAAATCTCCTTATATCCAGAGTACTATGTTTGCTGCCAGAATCTTTTTAAATGTAGGAGGCAAGAAACTGAGGAAGCATTCTTTTTAGAGATTAAAACAGACGGTCCCTACTTATCCTGTCTGTATTTTTTCTCAGCCATATTCTCAGCAGTTGATAGCTTGACGATAATTTTTATGCATTCTAGCTTGATTTGATAAGAAAAGCAGGAGATATTTTACAGAGCCCAAATCAATTAAAATTCATTAGATATATGTTTCTTCTTGTCTAAAGAGTGAACTTGGAAAAATCCTCAGACAAAATGACCAAGCCAAACAGGTTCTACCAGTATAGGCAGCAAAATGTGTATAGCATCCTCCGCAATTCCCTTTTAGCAGAGACCTTAGCTCCCTTTTCTTCCTTAGCCAGTATCGATGGGAGCTAAAGCTAAAGAGGTGCCACTGCTTCTCAAGATATACAAATGTCTACTTCTGAAGCCCTCTTTTTTAAGTTCTTAGAAATGTAGAGCTGGTAAGTTGTATTTGCTTCATCAGTTTATTGAAAAGAAACGAATCTAGAGACTCATTACAATTTTTTGTAAGTGATTATTAAATATATAAAAGTATTTTATTGGAAATAAAGTATTAATAATTATTGTGTAAATAATTATTGTTAATGAGATGAGTAGATGGGAAGGGGTGCAGTTTTTGTGGCATACCTGTTAAAAAGAGTTGTCAAATTGTCCCTTTGGTCCCAGAGGATTTTTCAGGTAATGGTAATGATGATAATAAGATTCAGATGTGTGGGAGATGGCATTTCTACTGTACAGGATTGTGAAGGGGAAGGCAGGAAAAGAGATCCTTAATCTCATGGAAGTTGAAGATTTGGATAGAAATTTAATTCCTTAAAAATCAAATCTATGTCTTGGTGGAGGTCAGCAAAATGACAGAATGGGACTTTCCAGTGCTTGTCTTCGCACAGAAACATTAATTGAACAACTATTCTTGCACAAAAATACTTTAATAAGAGCTAAGGAAACCTGGTGAGAGATGACCACACCTGGATGTAGCAGAGAAATCAGAAAAAACACATTGAAGAGAGTAGAAAGAACAGTTTTACATGACCTATATCACTGCCCCCAGCCTGCAGCCTCAGGCAGCACAATGTGGAGAAAGATACCCTTTGCTTAGGGGAGGGAGAGGGCAGTGAGCATAAGATTTTGCCTCGGAACCCAACACCAGGCCCACCCCAGTGAAACTCAGTGCCAGGCAGGCCCCCATAGCCTCAGACTCCAGGATGGTACCCATGGATTGAGCCTTCAAGCCTACCCTGGTACTAAGCAGGATTCTGCAGCCCAAGATTCCAGCTCCTCCAACCCCCACCACCAGGCCAGACCCAATTGATTCAAGTTTTAGACTTGTCTTAGGGCCAGGCTGGCCCCAGTGGCCCTGGGCTCAGAGCTACCTTTAGTACCAGGCTGGCTCCCACAGGCAGGCACCTGTGGATACAGGCTTCAAGCTGTCCCAGCTTCAGGCCCTCTCCAGGTTTCAGACCAGCTGAGAGCCAGGTTGGCCCACACAGCCCTGGGCTTCAGGTCTGCCCCATTACAAGGCCCCACCCTCCAGGCTGGCTACTGCAACCCCATACTTAAGAGACCCAAGGTTTCAGGACCATCCCAGTACATCCCAGCACTGTACCAGCTCCCATTGACCCAGGCTGTAGGACCATTTCTGTGGACCCAGGTTCCAGGCCAGCACCCATATGCTGAGCATCTAGGTCAGCCTCCATGGCTTCAGGGCAGGTCCTGTGATTCTAGGTAGGCTTCAGACCAACCACTGTAGACCTAGGCCTCCACATCCGTTCCAGCACCAGCTGTGCTCTGCGTACCTGCTGACCCAGATACCAGGCCAGCCTCCCTGAGGACTCCAGCAGCAAGCCTGCCTGTGCACCATGCCAGATGGCCTCCCCAAATTCTCTGGACAGGCTGACTGGTGAAGTGCTTCCCAAATGAAGCCAGTCTACAAAGACTGGAATAAGTCCCTACCTCTTCATTGTACAGATATTGATATAAGACAACAAGAAATGTGAAAAAACAAGGAGACTTAATACTACCAAAAGTATCACAATAACCTTCCAGTAGCTGATTCAAAAGAAATGGAGATACATGAACTGCCTGAAAAAGAATTAAAAAATAATTGTTTAAGGAAGCTCAGCAAACCTCAATAAAATAGAAATAATTCAGTGTATTCTGGAAAACAGTAAATGACCAACATGAGAAATTTAACAGATTGAAATTATTAAAAAAATAAAAAATTCTAGAGCTGAAAAATTTAATGAATAAAATGAAAAATGCGATAGGGAGCATCCATAGGAGCACTGATCAAGCAAAATAATTGTACTTGAAAACAGATTTCTTCCATAGTTAGAGGAGGAAAAAGAAGAATGAAAAGTAATGGAGAAAGCTTACAGGATTTATAGGATAGCATCAAAAGTACAAAAAGTTGAGGTATAGAAGTTCAAGGAGAAGAGAAAGACAAAGGGTTACAAAGCTTAAATAACAACAGAAAACTTTCCAAATCTGGGGAAAGGTATAAATAAGTACAGGAAGCTCAAAAGTTCTAATCAGATTCAATCCAAATAAGACTACATCAAGACATATAATTAAACTGTCAGAAATAAAAGAGGATTCTGAACGCAGCTAGAGAAAAGCAAATCACATATAAGGGAGTTCCAAAAATGCTAGCAGCAGACTTTTCAGCAGAAACTTTGTAGTCCAGGAGAGACTGGGGTGACATGTTCAAAGTGTTGAAGGAAAAAAACCCTGTCAACCAAGAATACTGTATTCAACAATGCTGTAATTCACAAACACAGACATACAGACTTGCCCAGACAAAGCTAAGGGAGTTCATCACTACTAGACATGTCTTAAAAGAAACACTAAAGGAAGTTCTCCAAGCTGAAATAAAAGGATGCTAATTAGTAACATGAAAGTATAAAACTCACTGGTAAAAGTAAGTCCACAGTCAAGTTCAGAATTAATACTGTAATTGTTGTGTGTCAATAATTTATATCTCTGGTATGAATGTTAAAAGACAGTTAACAATAGTGACAATAATTTGTTAAGGGATGTCTTCACTGTTGAGTTCTACCAAACATTTAAAGAAAGATTAATGCCAGTCTGTATTAGTCCGTTTTCACACTGGTATAAAGAACTCTCTGAGACCGGATAAACTATAAAGAAAAGTTTAATTGACCCACAGTTCTGCATGACTGGAGACACCCCAGGAAACTTATAATCATGGCAAAAGGTGAAGAGGAAGCAGGGCACATCTTACATCGTGGCAGGAGAGAGAGAACAAGCGGGGAAGTGCCACACTTTTGAACTATCAAATCTTGTGAGAACTCAGTATCACGAGAGCAGCGTGGGAGAAAGCACCCCCATGATCCAATCACCTCCTACCATGTCGCTCTCTCCACACATGGAGATTACAGTTCGAGATGAGATTTGTGTGGGGACACATAGCCAAACGATATCACGATTTTTTCTCAAACTCTTCCAAAAAATTAAAGAGGGAATACTTCCAAATTTATTTTATGAGGCTAGCATTATCTTGATACCAAAGCCACAAAAGGACACTAGAAGAAAAGAAAATCACAGGCCAATGTCCCTGATGAACATAGATGCAAAAATCCTGAACACATAGTAGCAAACTGAATTATATAGCACATGAAAGGATCATTCATCCTGATCAAGTGGGATTTATTTCAGGGATGCAAGGATGGTTCAACATAGGCAATTTTTTCTTTTTTTTTTTTGAGGTGGAGTTTTGCTCTTGTCACCCAGGCTGGAGTGCAATGGCATGATCTTGGCTCACTGCAACCTCTGCCTCCTGGGTTCAAGCAATTCTCCTGCCTCAGCCTTCTGAGTAGCTGGGACTACAGGTGCACGCCACCATTCCCGGCTAATTTTTGTATTTTTAGTAGAGACGGGGTTTCTCCACATTGGCCTGGCGAGTCTCAAACTCCTGACCTCAGGTGATCCACCTGCCTCAGCCTCCAAAGTGCTGGGATTAGTGGTGTGAGCCACCATGTCTGGCTAACATATGCAAATTAATAAAGGTGATGCACCACACTAACAGAATGTAGGGTGAAAACCCTGTGATCATCTCAATAGATGCAGAAAAATTATTTGAAAGAATTCATTAACCTTTTATGATAAAAACTCTCAACAAATTCGGAAAAGAAGGAATGTATTTCAACGCAATAAGGGCTACATATTTCAAGCCCACAACTGACGTCATACTCAATGGTAAAATAGGAAAAGTTGAAAGCTTTACCTCCAAAATCAGGAACACAGCAAGGGTGCCCACTCTTACCACTTCTAATCAGCATAGTACTGGAGGTCCTAGACAGAGTACTTTGACGAGAAATAAATAGAAGGCATCCAAATTGGAAAAGTGGAAGTTAAATTGTTCCTGTTTGCAGATGACATGGTTTTAAATAATATGGAAAACCCTAAAGATTTCACCAAAAGACTGTTAGAATAAATAAATTTAGTAAAGTTGCAGAATACAAACTCAACATTAGAAAACCAGTAGTGTTTTTATATACTAACAATGAAGTACCTGTAAAAGAAATAAGAAAACAATCTCATTTATAGTAGCTACCAGAAAAATAAAATACTTGGGAATACATTTAACCAAGGAAGTAAGAGACCTGTATACTGAAAACTGTAAAACATTGATGAAAAAAATTGAAGACAGAAATAAATGGAAACATTATATGTATTCATGGATTGAAAGAATTAATATTGTTAAAATGTCCATACTACGTAAAGTGATCTACAGATTCAATGCAATCCCTATAAAAATTCCAAGGATTCTTCACAGAAATAGAAAAAGCAGTTCTAAAATTTGTGTGGAACCACAAAAAACCCCAGATAACCAAAGCAATCTTGAGCAAAGATAACAAAGCAGGAGGTATTACATTACTTGACTTTAAAACACACTCTGAAGCTATAGTAATCAAAACAGCACGATACAGAAACAAACATATAAACCATAGAACAGAGCAGAAAGCCCAGATATAAATACATGCATTTATATTTAACTGATTTTTGACAAAGGTGCCAACAATACATGATGGGGAGAGGACAGTCTTCAATAAATAGTGTTGGGAAAACTGGATATCTGCGTAAAGAAGAATGAAGTTAGATCCTTATCTTACCTCATATAAAAAAAAAAAAAACTCAAAGTGAATTAAAGATTTACATGTAAGACCAGAAAGTTTAAGACTGCTAGAGAAAAGTAGGGAAAAAGTTCTATGACACTAGTTTAGGCAGTGATTTTTTTTTTTTTTTTGGATATGACTCCAAAAGTACAGGCAACAAACATGAAAATAGACAAATGAGAGTACATCAAATAAAAATCGTCTCCACAGCAAAGGAAGCAATCAACAGAGTGAAGAGACCACCTACAGAATGGGAGAATATATTTGCAAACCATACATGTGATAAGGGGTTAATATCCAAAATAGGAAGCCAAACAACTCAATGGCAAGAAAACAATGCAATTAAAAAATGGACAAAGGATCTGAATAGACATTCCTAAAAGGAAGATAGACAAATAGCCAACAGGTATATGAAAAAAGGCTCAGCTTCTCTAATCATCGGCTCAACTTCTCTAATCATCAGGGAAATGCAGTTAAAACCACAATGAGCTATCACCCCACACCTGTTAGAATGGCTGTTATAAAAAAGACAACAGCGTTGGTGAGGATGTGAGAAAACAAAATCCTAGTATGCTATTGTGGGAATATTAGTATAGCCATTATGGAAATCAATATGGAAGTTCCTCAAAAAATTAGAGGTAGAACTACCATATGATCCAGCAATCCCACTACTAGGTGTATAGTGAAAGGATGTGAAATCAGTATGTAGAGTAGATATTGGCATTCTCATGTTAATTGTAAATTGCAGCACTATTTACCATAGTCAAGATATGGAATCAGCTTAAGTGTTCACCAATTGATAAATGGATTAAAAAAAAAGTGGTATATTTACACAGTGGAATACTATTCAGTCTTAAAAATGATACAAATCCTTTTGTTTGTCACCACATGGATGATAAAATGTTAAGTGAAATAAGCCAGGCACAGAAAGAGAAATACCATATGATCTCACTTACATGTGGAATCTAAAAAAGTTGCACCTGTAGAAGTAGAGAGTGAATGGTGTTTATCAGGGACTGCGAGATTTGGGGTCAAGTGGGGGTCGAGGAGGATGGTTGGAGGAGATGTTGGTCAAAGGGTACAAAATTTTATTTAGATACAAGGAATAAGTTCAAAAGATCTATTGTACAACATGGTGATGATAATAACTGTGTTTCTGAAAATGCTGCTATGGACATAGGTATGTACAAGTTTTATGTGATCATATGTTTTCATTTCTTGTGAGTACAATGTAGGCATGGGATTGTTTGGTCATATGATAACTCTGTATTGAACATTTTGAGGGGCTGCTGTTTTCTAAAATGACTGTACTATTTTATATTCACAACGACAAATATATGAGGATTCCAATATTTCCATATCCTCCCCAGTACTTGTTATTATCTGTCTTTATTACAGCTATCCTAGTGGGTGCGAAGTGATACCTTATTGTGGTTTTGATTTGCATTTCCCTGGTGGCTAGTGATGTTGAATATTATTTAAATAATGTGGCTTATTGACCATTTGTATATCTTCTTTGGAGGAAAGCCTCTTCAGATACTTTGAAGCCTATGTAATTTTATGCTTTTTTTTTTTTTTTTTTTTTGAAGCAGCTTTGGGAGAACATGAAGTTATAACCAGTACATTCCACTTTTTTCATTTCAGAAGTAGCTATCTCATGATACCCATAGGCATCTCTTTCACACTTTCTTTGGGAGTCTACTCAAATGTCACCTTCTTAGCATTTCTTGATTATCCTCTCTAAAGAGGCACTCTGTTTCCTTTTTTACCCTATGTTATTTTTCTACAGTGTACTTATCACTCTCTGATGTTGTAGTTAAGTTTTATTTGTTTACATTGTTCCCCAGTGGGATGTAAGCTAATTGAGGGTAGTGACCTTGTTTTGCTCACTTGGCATACTAGTAGGGCCTCAGTAGATACTGTCTGAATGGATGAATGAATAAATGAATGTGTGAAAGGACTAGACTCTGGAGTCTGCCACTCACTAGTTTTGGGATCTCCGGCAAGTTATTTAACTGTTTTTCAGATTTGAAATCTTCATCTGTAAAACCTTAGTAGTAAGAGTACTTATGTCATTGGGTTGTTGTGAGGATTAAATCAGTTGGCATGTGGAAAACAGTAAACACCATGCCAGTGCTCTAAGGAAAAAAATATATATGTATTTTATCTTTTTCTTTGCTTTTGGCGTGTTACATAGACTTTTGTGTGTTTGCAAGGAATATGTGTTTGCCTTTTAAAGGACTCATGTAAACTAGAATTTTTTTTTCTTTTTTTTCTAGGGAATGCAGAGAGCAACCAATGTCACCTACCAAGCCCATCATGTCAGCAGGAACAAGAGAGGTCAGGTGGTGGGGACCAGAGGTGGCTTTCGTGGTTGTACAGTTTGGCTAACAGGTATGGTCAAGAGAGAGAAAGCAGTTTATTTTAAAAGCAGTGCATATAGGTAACCTTGGACTAGGCGTAAGCATATTTAAATTTTGAGCTGTGTTCTTGTATTTGGAGCATCACGACATATAACTGACATAGTTAGTAATTTTTTTTTGTTCTTTTATAGGATTGCTGTTAAATAAGGGTAAAAACCACAATGAACCTTAAAACTACTTTTTCGTAGATACAACATTAAATTCTACACACTTCTGAGTACAAATAAGATCTGGATTCTGCTCTAAGAAGCTAACAGTGAAAACCATACGTCTTAGTCTATTTTATGCTGTTATAACAGAATACCAGAGACTGGGTAATTTATATGAATAGAAATTTATTTCTCATAGTTCTGGAGGCTGGGAAGTCCAAGATTGAGGGATTAGCATCTTCTTGCTATGTTTGTAATACAGCAGAAGGCATCACATGATGAGAAGGAGCAAAAGATTGAACTCACAGCCTCAATCCCTTTTATAGATGGATTATTCCATTAATGAGCGTGGAGCCCTCATGACTTAAACACCTCCATTAGACTGCATCATTCAACACTGTTGCATTGAGGATTAAGTTTCCAACACGTGAACTTTGAGAGACACATTCAAACCATAGCATGGTATAACCAGAAAGAATGAGTGGTAAGAATTTTCACAAAGTGAATTTCTATTATTCAGCTTTTACTATGGCCTTTGATTGTTTCCCTAGAGTCTGTCTTTTGGCTTAGTCATAGCAGGCTGGTGAGTGACTGAATTGATACAGATTTTGAAGTAGCTTTAAAAATGATGGATGCTTTCACTTCTATGAATTATATTTAAAATTTTGATATATTTTGCCACATTGCCCACTAAAATTTTATCCCAGTTTACTCTCCTACCAGCAGTATGGGAGGGTGTTTATTTCCCAGTATCTTTGTCAACAGTGGCTGTTACCGGTTCTTAAAAATTTGTGCTGATTGGCAAAAAAGTTACTCTTTTGTTTTTTTAATCATGTTTCATTTTTAGACAGGTCTGTTTGTTTTTGTATGAAAGAAGATACACTCTCACATTCTGCCCATTTCCTCATTCTTAATTCCAGACAGTTGTTAAATTGTTACATTTTTATTGCCCAGGTTTATAGCACTTAATGGGTCAATAGTTGATAGCTCACCATCAGTTCTTTTACTATGACATGTTCACTCATGAGCTCTTTATTTGAATGGTCTTAATTGTCTGTATTTCATTGTTAAATAATTTTTGCAAAATGGCCTTCCATTAGGTTCTGAACTCTTGGAGGTTTTATGTTTGAGAATGACTATCTTTTATGCCAGCTTGGCTGGGTAAAATATATATTTGGTTCATACTTTCTTGGTCTTGGAATTTTAAAAACAGTACTCTATTGTCTTCTGGCATTAAATGTCTTGAGGAAGTGTGAGCCTAATCAGCTTTTTCTTTTTAGGAGCGTTCTTTTTTTCATCTGGATGACTAAGGAATTCTTATTTCCCTGTAAAAATACAGGGAAATAGAGGCTTTTGTCTTTCTCAATTAGGTCCTTATCTGCAGTTGATTTTTGTGTATAGTGTGAGGGACAGATCCATTTTCGTTTTTTTCCATGTGGATAATCACTTGTCCCAAGAACATAGATTTATGAGGGTGTCTTTTTTTCTCTGATCTGCAGTGTCTGCTCTGTTTTATATCAGGTCTCCACTTAATGTGTGGGCCCTCTGCTCTGTCCCACTGATATATTTGTCTGTTCCTCTGTTAATGCCACATTTCTTAGTTACTGTATTTTTATAAATCTTAAAGGACAGTGGAGTAAGTCCTCTTACCTTGTTCTTCATCAGCAATGTTGCCTTTTTTTTCATTGTGACTTCCTTTTTTTTTTTTTTTTTTTTTTTTTTGGCTCTTAGTGTTGTCTAAATCTTGTAATAGATTTAACCAATTCCCCTGAACTCTGTTGTTATTTAGTTTGGGACTGCATTGTATCTAAGATTAATTTTGGGGGAAAATTGATCTTTAGAATATTGGGTACTCTTCAACGTGGTATTTTCCATTTATTTCATCACTAATGATACTTATAAATAAATCTTATCTGATTTTTTGGTACTTGCTCTGTGGTCTAGTTTGTAATAAGTTTTCAGTCATCACCTTGCCCCCACCCTATGCCTTCCTCAATTGGGACGGGATGGCTACAGTTGGCTGGAGTTGGTATTTCCCTTCCCCCCGGTCAGTTAGGTTCCAATAAAACCTCAGCAGGTTAGGCTTTGGTTAAATAGTTTCTCCTGAGTTCAGTCTTTGTTAAAAAAAAATCTGGTGCTCTGGTATATTTCAGAATGGAAGCACTTGGGGATTTTTCTCCAGTATTTACCGTGAGAACCTGATTGAGCTCCTGGAGGTGAAACTCACAATGTTGTGGGGACCTCCCTGTAACTAGGTTCCTTTGAAATTTTTAACTCTCAGACTTGTCCACACTGAGCCTTAATTAATTCATCAATTACAGTTTAGGTTTTTCTGTGTGACACTGGTTCCCACAGTACTTTTCCCCACAGTGAGTCTCTGCTCCAGTCAGTAGTTACTCCCTGCATTTGCCTGTCTCCCCATTCATGGGGGCAGTGGTTTGCCCCCTCTCCTCCCCTCATGGATCCAAGAAGAGTTACTCTGTTCAGGTTTTTACTTGTTTGGATGTAGTGGTGACTTTCAAGCTCCTTCCGTGTGGACCTGGAAAACTTGTAGTTTTCGTAAAAGTGTATTTGAAAAGAATATGTATTCCCCTGATGTGTGCAGTATTCTGTATAATAGATGAAGCTTGTCAGTTGTGGTGTCAGATCTTCTGTAGCCTTCATATATATATGTTTTTTGATAATGATGTTGGACATGGAAGTCAAGATTTGTTTTCTTCTTTCAATTCAGATGCTTAACCTGGATCTGCCCAAGCTATTGAGTGATTTTTGTATACTGTTTTGCTAGACATGTTTCACTTTTTATCACATTTTACTTTAGGGAAATTTTGTTGTTTTGTGTTTCTACATTGGTTGGTATATTAACTTCCCAGGGCTGCTATAACAAATTAACCACAAAATAGGTGGAAGAAATTTATTCTCCCACAGTTCTGGAGGCTAGAAGTTTGAAATTAAGTTTGTGGTGAGGTTGGTTCCTCCTGTAAGTGGTGAGGGAGAATCTCTTCTGTTACCGCCTTAGCTTCTGCTAGTGGCTGGCAGTCCTTGGTGTGTGGACAGATCACTCCAATCTCTTTTTGTCTTATAGCCTTGTAAGAACACCAGCTGTTGGATCACCCTAATCCAGTATGACCTCCTCTTAATTTGATTGTGTTTGTAAAGACTCTATTTCCAGATAAGGTCACCTTCTGAGGTTCTGGGTGGACATGAATATTTGGGGAACACTATTCAACCCAGTAGAGCTGGTTTCTATTCTTCAGGTATACCAGTTATCCGTATCTTAGATTTGGATTGTTTATCTTGTATTACCAGTTTCCTCTGACTGCTCTGTTGACTGTAATTATCTAAATGAAACTGTTTATATCAGTAATTCAATTTTCAACAGTGCTTATTTGTTTCAAATTAAATATGCACTTAAAACATATAAATACACATGTATGTATGAACGGACACTTTTATTATAATTTAGGTTGTTTTTGTTGTGTAAAAGTTCAGAGTTTCAAACTTCTTTTTCCGTGATACTTGATGCTTAATTGGTGGTTAAAAACAACAATTCAAAAGAAATAAAGAACCGCCTTTTTCACCCTAGCCACTGTCCCTTTGTTCCACATACTGTTACTGTGTAACAATTTGCCTAAAACCCAGTGTTGTAAAACAATTGCCATTTAACTTTGCTTACCATTTTGAAGGTAAGGGATTTAAAAGGGCTCAGATAGGCAGCTATGCTTAGGGCTTGCTTGGTTGTTGTCATGCTGGCCTGGGCCACCGTCATCTGAAGTTTCAGCTGGGCTGGATGGCCAAGATGACTTACTCAGATGCTGCTGGTTGTCAGCTGGGAGCTTAGCGGGCTGAGAGTGGCTGGTACACCTGTGTGGGATCACGTTAGCGTGGTGGTCTCAAGGGATTTAGTTGCTGGCTTCTCCCAAATTAAGTGACCAAAGAAAAGCTGCATAGCATTTTCTGACTTAGCCTTGGTAGTCACACATCATCGTGTCACTATTTCACTACATTCTTTTGGCTGCAGGTAAGTCCTAAGGCCAGCCTACATTTTAGGGCAGGGAATTAGTACCTCTTGATGTGACAGTAGTAAAGTCACATTGTAGACACTTGTAGGATGGGATATTCAGTTGCAGCCATCTTTGGAAAATGCAGCTGGCTACAGTCATTAATATCGGTTTTTAATGTATAAAGCAACTGACACTGTGTCGATGCTCTCAACATATCCTCCTCTTCTTTTTTTTTAAAAACTTTTACTTTAAGGTCTGGGATACATGTGTAGAACGTGCAGTTTGTTACATGCCTGTGGCATGGTGGTTTGCTGCACCTGTTAACCCATCATCTGGGTTTTAAGCCCCACATGCATTAGCTATTTATCCTGATGCTTTCCCTCCCCTACCCACCCCCAGTGGGAGGCCTCCACCTCCCCGCCGATAGGCCCTAGTGTATGTTGTTCCCCTCCCTGTGTCCGTGTGTTCAGCTCCCGCTTATGAGAGAGAACATGCAATGTTTGGTTTTCTGTTCCTGTGTTAGTTTGCCGAGGATGATGGCTTCCAGCTCCGTCCATGTCCCTGCAGAGGACATGATCGCATTCCTTTTTATGGCTGCATAGTATTCCATGGTGTATGTGTACCACATTTTCTTTATCCAGTCTATCATCAACGGGCATTTGGGTTGGTTTCATGTTTTTGCTATTGTAAATAGTGCTGCAATAAACATACATGTGCATGTATCTTTATAGTAGAATGATTTATATTCTTTTGGGTATATACCTAATAAAGGGATTGCTAGGTCAAATGGTATTTCTGGTACTAGGTCCTTGAGGAATCACCACACTGTCTTCCACAATGGTTGAACTAATTTACATTTCCTACCAACAGTGTAAAAGCGTTCCTATTTCTCCACAGCCTCTCCAGCATCTGTTGTTTCTTGACTTTTTAGTAATAGCCACTCTGACTGGCATGAGATGATATCTCATTGTGGTTTTGATTTGCATTTCTCTGATGATCAGTGATGTTGAGCTTTTTTTCATGTTTTTTGGCCACCCAGGTGTCTTCTTTTGAGAAGTGTCTGTTCATATCCTTTGCCCACTTTTTGATGGGGTTGTTTATTTCTTGTGCATTAAGTTCCTTGCAGATTCTGGATATTAGACCTTTGTCAGATGGGTAGATTGCAAAAATTTTCTCCACATATGCAAATCAGTAAATGTAATCCATCACATAAACAGAACCAATAACAAAAACCACATGATTATCTCAATAGACACAGGAAGGGCCTTTGATAAAATTCAACATCTATGTTAAAAACTCTCAATAAACTAGGTATTGATGGAACATATCTCAAAATAATAAGAGCTATTTATGACAAACCCATAGCCAATATCATACTGAATGGACAGAAGCCGGAAGCATTCCCTTTGAAAACCGGCACAAGACAAGGATGCCCTCTCTCACCACTCCTAGTCAACATAGTATTGGAAGTTCTGGCCAGGGCGATCAAGCAAGAAAAAGAAATAAAGGGTATTCAAATAGAAAGAGAGGAAGTCAAATTGTCCCTGTTTGCAGATTACATGATTCTATATTTAGAAAGCCCCATAGTCTCAGCCCCAAAACTCCTTAAGCTGATAAATAATTTCAGCAAAGTCTCAGGATGCAAAATCAATGTGCAAAAATCACAAGCATTCTTATACACCAATAACAGACAAACAGAGAGCCAAATCATGAATAAACTCCCATTCACAATTGCTACAAAGAGAGTAAAATACCTGGGAATACAACTTGCAAGGGATGTGAAGGACCTCTTCAAGGAGAACTACAAACCACTGCTGAAGGAAATAACAGAGGACATAAACAAATGGAAAAACATTCCAGCCTCATGGATAGGAAGAATCAGTATCGTGAAAATGGCCATACTGCCCAAAGTAATCTATGTATTCAATGCTATTCCCATCAGACTACCATTTGATATTCTTACAGAATTAGAAAAAAACTACTTTAAATTTCGTATGGAACCAAAAAAGAGCCCTCTCTTCTATTTTTTTTTATTCCAGTTAGCCTTCTGTACTGCCATGAATTCTTTCAAGAGCATTGGTACATTAGACTTTAGTATTTTATCTCTTGCTTTAGAACTATCTTGGTTGTGACACTCGCCAAGTTGGCAAGTAATAGCGCATAAATATATTCTTTCCTTCTCTTTGTTTACTGAGTAAATACTGTTGGTATGGAAGGTGAGTTGAAATGAGGGTGTTCTATTAAGATTAATTATATTATAAATTGGACCCCCAGGTAATTGTATCAAGGTGGTTTGTGATTGCTGATGATCTAGGAAAATGGAGGTACCTTTGTAACATTTCTTACTTTTGTCCTTTCTTTTTCTTCCCTCACCAGAAATAATTAGGGCATATGACTTTGTTTTAAAATTTGGCATACAGCTTTAGAAAAGTGGTAATGAGAGGACAAAGTGAATTCCCAACCATGTCTGCTAATAAAATTAGTTAAGCCTTTCTGAAGTTTATCAGTGATTTCTGATACCTTTGCTCATAGATATTTCATTAAAACAAACACTAATTATGTTTGAACTGTAGGTGTTTTCCTAGGCAAGAGGTAAATCTTAAAGAGAAATACTAGATAAGAACATTACTGAGAGATTGCTTTGCATAGTGAATGTATTTAATCCTATGATTACAATTTTTTATATCTCTTGAGGCCAGGAGTTTGAGACCAGCTGGAGCAACATATTGAGAATTCTGTCTCTACAAATAATAAAATAAGTTGGATGTGGTGGCATATGCCTGTTGTCCTAGCTGTTCAGAAGGCTGAGGCATGATCTCTTGAGTCCAGGAGTTTGAGGCTGCAGTGAGCTATGCAGCCACTGCACTCCAGCCTGGGTGGCAGAACAAGAACCTGTTTCTGGAAAAAAAAAAAAAAAAAGTATTACTACATAGTTATCCTTCTAACTTTACACATGGAATCTGTTTGGACTGTTTAATTTTAGGCTTGTCTGGAGCAGGAAAGACTACTGTGAGCATGGCCTTGGAGGAGTACCTGGTTTGTCATGGTATTCCATGCTACACTCTGGATGGTGACAATATTCGTCAAGGTCTCAATAAAAATCTTGGCTTTAGTCCTGAAGACAGAGAAGAGAATGTTCGACGCATCGCAGAAGTTGCTAAACTGTTTGCAGATGCTGGCTTAGTGTGCATCACAAGTTTCATATCACCTTATACTCAGGTATGTGGTTTTTGTGCCATTTCTGATTACATTTATTGAGAAGATGGTATCAGGCAAAGCACATACTTTAAACATTGATATGTGCTTTGAGGCTAACTCTACTCCTCCCCAGCTACCATCTCTTTGTTCCTGTAACGTAGGATTAAAATAACCTAAAACATTTCTATGCTGTGACTTTCTAGGTAAATCCGGTTTTGATAAAACCTGCTTTTAAAAAAGCCGTGAAGTATAACACAGTCATTGAATTCAAGCCAATGGCCAAATTATTTCAAGCTCAACTTTTCAACTTAATAAACCTATAGTGAATACTTGACGGATGTCAAACTCTGGAGAAAATCTAGCATTCTTAACCTGTGCCCTACCGTGGCTTCTTTGCTCAGAATTTGTTGTTCTTAGCTTGCATCATAGTTCCTCTTATTTTAGAGACTGCAGCAACAACAAACCATGTTTGTGTATTTCTCTGAAAAAATTATGTCATTTCTTATCTCAGGATTTTTGTTTCCTCCCTGCCTGGAAAGCACTCTTCTCCCTCCTGCTCCTCTTTTCACAGTGTCAGCTGACTTCTAGTCATAGATTGAGACTTAGGTTAGGTACCTTAACACATTCTTTTATTTTCTTCAACTTTTATTTTAAGTTCAGGACTACATGTACAGGTTTGTTAAATTGGTAAACATGTGCCATGGTGATTTGCTACACAGATCATCCCATCACCTAGGTATTAAGCCCAGCATCCATTAGCTATTCTTCCTGATGTTCTCCCTCCCCACCCACAGCAGTCACCAGTGTGTGTTGTTTCCCTCCATGTGTCCATGTGTTCTCATTATTCAGCTCCCACTTATAAGTGAGAACATAACAGTGTTTGATTTTCTGTTTCTGTGTTAGTTTGCTGAGGATAATGGCTTCCAACTCCATCCATGTTCCTGCAAAGGACATGATATCATTCCTTTTTTAGCTACATAGTATTCCATGATATATATATATATATATATATATATATATATATATATATCACATTTTCTTTATCCAGTGTATCATTGATGGGCATTTAGGTTGATTCCATGTCTTTCTATTGTGAATAGTGTTGCAGTGAACATACTCATGCATGTATCTTTGTAATAGAATGACTTATACTTATTTGGGTATATACTGAGTACTGGGATTGCTGGGTCAAATGGTATTTCTGCCTCTAGATCTTTGAGGATTCACTGCACTGTCTTCCACAATGGTTGAACTAACTTATATTCTCACCTACAATGTAAAAGCATTTCTTTTTCTCCACGAGCTCACCAGCATCTGTTGTTTCTTGACTTTCTAATAACAGCCATTCTAACTAGTGTGAGATGGTATCTCGTTGTGGTTTTCATTTGCATTTATCTAATGATCAGTGATGTTGAGCTTTTTTTCATGTTTGTTGGCTGCATATATGTCTTCTTAAGAGAAGTGTCTGTTCATACCCTTTGCCCACTGTTTAATGTTTTTTTCTTGTAAATTTGCTTAAGTTCCTTGTTGATCCCATTCTGTAGATTGTCTGTTCACTGTGATGATAGTTTCTTTTTCTGTGCAGAAGCTCTTTAGTTTAATTAGATCCCATTTGTCAAGTTTTGCTTTTATTGCAATTACTTTTGATGTTTTTGTCATGAAATCTTTTGCCTGTGCCTGTGTCCTGAATGGTATTGCCTAGATTTTCATCTAGGGTTTTTATAGTTTTGAGTTTCACATTTAAGTCTTTAATCCATCTTGAATTAATTTTTGCATATGGTGTAAGGAAGGGGTCCAGTTTCAATTTTCTGCATATGGCAAGCCAGTTCTCCTAGCACCATTTATTAAATAGGGAATCCTTTCCCACTGCTTGTTTTTGTCAGGTTTGTCAAAGATAAGATGTTTGTAGGTATGCATATGTTATTTTAAAAAACTCAATTCATTGACTGGTGATATTGATAGTAGCTGTAGTGGTAATAATATTAACATTTATTGAACACTTAACTGTGTTCTGATAACTGCTAGAGTGCTTTTATGTGAATTAACTCAAGTAATTCTTGTCTCCTAGTGGGGAGACAAGGAAACAAAGGTGTGCATTGCCCAAGGTCACACACTGTACTTGTAGAAGAGCAAGGGTTTGCACCCAGACAGCACGTCTCCTGGGCTTAGATGCTATGCTGCCTCCAAACCCCACTGGCTCCTTGACAGCTGGGACCGTGTCTTATTTGCCTTTGTAATCTTGATGCCAAGCCCGGCTCTTGGACCATATTATATGATTAGTGTTTGTTGAACAATAGCATACTCCCTTGGGAAGCCCTGATATCAGTGAATAAGCGAGTTAATATAGAGGTGAGAGGCAGGGTCTTTGGAGTTGGAAACAAAGGGGCTGAAAATCTCAGTTCTGCCAGTTATTGCTGCTGTGGCCTTGGCCAGCACGCTTAACCTCCTGCAGGTCAAGTAATGCCTACAACATAGGGTTGCTCTGAAGATTACGTAAGTCATGTATTTAAAGCCTCAGCACAGTGCCTGGCATGTAATAACTATTCAATAAATGAAATTATATTAGCACAATTCTAGTACTGTATCATACATTTTGATGGTTACTTGGATTTTTCTTTTTTTTTTTTTTAAACAAGATTTGACCTGTAAGAATTATGGATAAGTGTTAGATTGAGTATTATTTACACAGGTTCACTTAATTGAACCATGGCAGGAGTCCTAAAACATTCTGTAAAAACCATTTCTTGAAACCCTTGGGTCATTGCCAATATATCAGTTTAAAGTGTATAAATAACAGGAGCATAGTAAGAGTTAGAGTTCCTGAATCCTTGGATATACACAGTTTTCATAAAAATGTGATATTGGCATTCTTATACCTTCTGGTGGGAATCTTGCAGCTCTCAGAAAAGGGGGAGGTCTATAATACCTGTTATGGAGAGCTATCAGCTGACACCTGGGTATCTAAGAGTATGTGCTGGTCTGCTTTGTGGCCCCCTTGTTTGTATAGTGTGGAGCAAAATCTTTGTTGACCTCATCTATAAAAGCACTAATAATGAGGTTTGGACTATGTTTAGGGCATCTGAAAATCCACGAAAATATTTGGATTGAAACATGTAATACAGGACATGTGTATTTTTCTGTATAGTCATGATGATATTTGTTCATTCAAGAGATGTTTATTGGGAATTTCCATGTCAACCACTGAACTGGGCATATTGGTTCTAAAAATTAACTTGATAGTTCCTATTCTTAAGGAGTTGGTAGTCTGGTGGGAATGCAGAGATGTGAAGAGTTACAATATCTTGAGGCAAGTGATGAAGTAAATACATATGAAAGGTGTTATGGAAGATTCACAGAGGAGCTGCTGCTTGAAATGAGTCATGAAGGATGAATCAGAGTATACTAGTTAGACCAGAGGGAGAAAGCTATTTCAGACAGAGGAGACAGTACAGTATGCTCAATGGAATGGGAGACAGTTTGGTTTTTTGGGGAACTGTAGGTAGGTTGGTGTGACTGCTATGAAGGATGATTGTGAGGGGAGATGGAGCTGATCAATTTGCAGAGGCTAGGTGGTGACTTCTGGACTGCTCAGAAAGGATTTTGCCCCAGAAGGAGTTAATAGTTTGAGATTGTAACAGAGATTGGTATCATTGGGTTTGCATTTGAGTGAGGTCATCCTTGAAGCCTGGAATGAGAATGGTCTGGAGGTAGGAGACTAGCCCAGAGGCTTGCCATAGCACCAGCTCCTTCAGGGAAGAGGATGTGAACTGGGGCAGCAGCAATGGGACTAGTAAAGATGGGGGGCGTATTTAAGGGCTCCTGAGGCTTGAGTAGCATCAGTAAGACCTGGTGCCTGCTTGATTGCTGATTTTGTAGGGGAGCAGAATGAACCGTGGTGCTTTCTGAATAAAGGTTGGTATGATTGAGTTATGAAGTACAGGATAGGAGGGGAGGACATGCGTATTTTATTTTTGGTGGGTTATGTTTGAAGTGCTAGTGGAGTTAGTCTAAGTGGAGATTACCGCTGGGCCATCTAGGAAATTGGTTTTAGAGTTTAGGAAAGTTGTATAGGATTGAGATCTAGATTTAGGAATCATTAACTTTATTAGCTGAAACCTAGATGAGGACGATTAGATACAGAAGAGTATATAATAAGATGAGAGACAGGGATAGAAACTTGGTGACACTTTCCTTTAAAAGGATAGTTAGAATAGTAAGATCGTAGCTTAATTGCTATTCCAGACACTAAACTTGTAAAGCTGATGAGATGATTTTAATATACTGGAAAAAGATCTATGATCATATATAGTGAGTATTCTGAGAACCCTGTGAAAGCAAGGGGCCTCATCAGCCTGAGCATGCAGGGAAGGCTTCCTGGAGGAGGTCACCATGGAGATGTGCTGTGAGGAAGCACATTGGTTTATCCAGAAGAGAGGGGTTGAGTGTTGCTGGTAGGGGTTGGGTTGTGGCGTGGGGAGGCCTAAGGTAGAAACAGCCTGACCAGGGAGGTATTATTAATAGAGCATCAAGTGCAAGACTGAGAATGGTGGGGCCAGGTATAGGGCTGATGTGTCACATTAAGAAACTTGGATTTTACCCCAGTAGTGTCAGGGAGTCTCTGAAGAGTTTAGTAGGATGGTCAGATTTGCATCCTTTGCCACAGTGTAGATTATGGCTTTGAGCAGATCCGAGTTAGAAGCCAGAAGACCTGTAATATGTTGAGGTTGTTCAGACAAGAGAAGTGAGGTTGAACTCGGGAATAGGGAAGATTGCAAACTGGGTTGGTGTAATATTTAGAAGTAACATCCGAAGGACTTTGTGACTGAATTAATGTGTGGGAAAGGGAAGGAACCACTCTTAGGATTGTGGGTGTGTAGTGTGGTCTTCCTTGATTTGGGAAGCATGTGAGAGAATGTAAACTTGAGAGAAAAGGGACTGGATTTAGTTTTGGACATGCTTAGTTTTTGGCACCTGTATATCCAGGTGGACATAGGAAGAATTTGGACATGTGTGTTTAATTTCAGGACACAGGTCAGGGTTCGAGCTTCAGTGTTGATATATGTGTTGTAGTTTATACTGTGAAGGCACTTGAGAGAAACGCTCAAGAACTATGTAAGGTGAGCAGTGGGCTGTGACGGGAGTGTGGGCAACTCCAGTGTTAAGGGATGGGTGAAATAGGGGGAGCCCAGGTGGAGTCCGCCTAGGAAAGATCAGGGAATAACATTATAGGCATCCATAGGCATAGCAGTGGGAAAGCAGCAAAGAGGCCTGGTATTTTAAATACTGAAAAGTACCTATGGTTAAGGGAAAGTTTTTATATGATTTGTTAGTTCATTATGCTAAAAAATTTTTTTAGAGACAAGATCTCACTCTGTCACTCAGCCTGGAGTGTAGTGACTATTCACAGGCACAATCGTAGTATGTTACAGCCTAGAACCCCTGGGCTCAAGTGATCCTCCTGCCTCAGCCTCCCCAAGTAGCTGGGACTATAAGCGTGCTACATCATTGCCCTTAGCGGTTCTTTTGTTTTAAATGGATGAACTTCCCTTAGCAGTTCATTTGTTTTAAATGGATGAACTTCCCTTAGCAGTTCATTTGTTTTAAATGGACTTGTTTGTTGCTGGGCAGCAGGGAACCCATCAAAGGGGGAATGCTGAAGATTTTAGGTGGAGTAGAGAGAATGGGTTGAACAAGGTCCTGTAGGAGTTCATGAAAGGGGAGGGAATTCCTAGTATGTGAAAGTAGGAGTGGCAGGGAGAAAAGGATCATTAGTATGTAGATAAATTTGTATAACAAAGAAGTGATTTTGCTTGAAAGAGAAGAGATTGAAAGCTTATGCTTGGAGATTTTTTTTTTTGAAACATGAAGTACGGTAATCTGGTGAGAGTGGAAGTAGGTGAGGATTGTCAGAGGGACCATAAGGAAGATGGCAAATGCTAAAACGAGCTGTGTGGAAAAAGGATGGTAGAAATTGCGAGGACCAGCTTTGAAAATATTGGCAACTGCACTTTGATTAATGGAATGTAAATGTGGAAGAAAGGGAGAATCAGGTTTTGAAGACCAGAAAGAAGAAAAGGTTGACTTACAAAGGAAACATTGTTCCAAAGGACAGAGTGGAGAGGGCTTAGAGGGAGCTGCAAGGGTGGTTACTAGAGAGTTGGGAGTTAGGAGCAGAAAAGTTAAGTTTGGGGAGTGTTAGAGAGGAGAAGTGGCTGCAGGGGGCTTGCATTTGGCAAAGAAATAAACTAGCCTCAGGATTCTGAATGGATCTTTTTTGTGAAATTGCTTTCATGCCAGCTCAGGCTGGGTTTGAATGTGATATTAGAGAGAAGCCCGATGACATCTGCATTCAAGTTGGGCTTTGGCTCAGGATCCACGTAGAATTTGAGTGAAAGAGTTTGTGGTGCATTCATTGTTTTCCTTCTGTAACTCCTCAATATCCTGGGTTAGTAGAACAGTATGTCTTTTAAAATTGTCATGAATGATAGGAATTAACCTAATAATTTCATGGATTTTCTTTTCAGTTTATATTTAAAAACATAAATTTTGTCTATTTCCCACTAAATTGGGTGAGAAGCACTTTTTACTCATCTTTAATATTAGTATAGTACCTTTGTGATTTGTGTGATCACTTTTTTTTTTTTTTTTAAGGATCGCAACAATGCAAGGCAAATTCATGAGGGTGCAAGTTTACCGTTTTTTGAAGTATTTGTTGATGCTCCTCTGCATGTTTGTGAACAGAGGGATGTCAAAGGACTCTACAAAAAAGCCCGGGCAGGAGAAATTAAAGGTCAGTAATATTTTCTTCCCAGTTTCACTTTGCTTAGATATTTTATGTTCCCATATCTAGGATTGATATTTTCTAAGGGATTGGAAGTGTTAGAGTGACTTGGAGCTCCTTAAGGAGAGAATGTAGTCTTATTACACTGTTCAATCTCTCAGGCATAGCAGCAGTGCCTGGTGCTGGGCTAAATGAGTCTTGTTGATCCTTTTGGAATCCTGTTCACTAGCCAGAGTTGGGGCTTGGGAGTTGGCAAAAACCTACTTGATAAAATTAGGTGCTTAACAGTAAGTTGGACATCAGTTGCCCGCTGCCACCAATTCTACTTTCTTTGTTCCAGGGAAAATGGAGGAAATCCCATAGCTATTGGAAAAAATGCCTGAATTATAAGCATCTTGATGACAAGGATAATGCCTTGTACTTTATTACAGTCCTTGGAATGGTCCCTTATTCATTTCATGTACTATTGTTGAATTAGATTGAATTAACATATCACTGATTCTATTAAAATATATATAGCTGACCCTCCACATCTGTGCATTCCACATGTGTGGTTTCAACCAACCGTGAATTGCAAATATTCCAGAAGAAACAATATAAAATAATATAGCAATTAAAAAATAGTGTAAATAACAAATATAGTATAACATCTATTTATATAACATTTACATTGTACTAGGTATTATAAGTAATCTAGAGATGATTTAAAGTATATAAGAGAATGAACATAGGTTATATGCAAATAGTACACCATTTTATGTAAGGGACTTGCACATCCTCACATTTTGGTATTCACAGGGAGTCCTGGAACAAATCTGCATGATTACCAAGGGACAGCTCTACACCTTGCTTTTTAGGTTTTATGGTCCGCTTCCCAGAGTTTCAACTGTGATGGACATTTAGACATTGAGGGAGAAATTTAGAACCCAACTCTGCTCTGGCCTTTGATATTAATCATACTATTTATCTTGTAGACATCCCTTGACTTGTCCTGTTCCATTATTGTTAACAGAAACAAAGGACTTGCTGGCAAAAACAAAACAAAACAAACAAACAAAAAACTAACTAAAGATACCATTGTTTAGGGATCAGTGAGTCATGCAGGTAACTTTTATGTTTGCCTTCCCAGCAGGGAATGTGATAGCCTGAGACTGTCACAGGAACTCCCAGGAGCTCTCTCAATGATAGATTTTGGCATTCAGTTTCTGGCCCTGAAAAGAAAAAGATAGAGTGGGAAGGAAAATGGTAGTTATTCTGGGTTCTTCTGTATTTGGACTTGGGAATGCTTTGACAGTTGGGTCAGGTTCCATCTGCTGTGGTAACATTAGTTCCATGGGCAAGGCTGACCTCCGGTAATGCCACTATGGAGAATCAGCTCCTTGATGGGGACTGCTGCCTGTCAACCCTCTACCCCATTAAGCTGTTACTTTCTTGACTCAGAAAGATCAGGCTGCTTGACCAGAATAATTTATGACAATTGGAGGAAAACCCGTTTAGCCCTTCAGCTCCCATATTACTCTCTCAATGGCCAGTTTTCACTTCAGTCTTTGTATAGAAATTTGGCACAGAAAAGCAAAATGGTGTGTCCAGGATCCTAAATAAAGTCTAAACCTTTTACTTACTTTAATTGTAATTGATTTTGTTGTTTTTGAAAGGATGGATTGGTGAGGGAGGAAGGTTTGTCATCCTGGCTGGAGTAAGCTACTTGTGAGCAGGGAGATCATAGTGAACATTTTTGTGTGTTTAGAATTTAGCACAGTACATTGCCCAAAGCTTATACCTGTCACACACATAGTTAATGCTTGTTGGATGGATGAGAAGGTGGAGTGGGAGTGGAATGTTCAACACACATTTGCCAATGCTTTGGCGACAAAAAGGTTGAACTCTTGTAAAATATTTGAAGAGATTCGAGACCATCCTGGCTAACATGGTGAAACCCCGTCTCTACTAAAAATACAAAAAATTAGCCGGCATGATGGCGGGTGCCTGTAGTCCCAGCTACTCGGGAGGCTGAGGCAGGAGAATGGCGTGAACACAGGAGGCGGAGCTTGCAGTGAGCCGAGATTGCACCACTGCACTCTAGCCTGGGCGACAGAGCGAGACTCCGTCTAAAAAAAAAAAAAAAAAAAAAATTTGAAGAGATTTATTCTGAACCAAATACGATTGACCATGGCCCGTGACACAGCCCTCAGGAGGTCCCGAGAACATGTGCACAAGGTGGTCGGGGCGCAGCTTGGTTTTATACATTTTAGAGAGGCATGAGACATCAATCAAATACATTTAAGAAATACATTGGTTTGGTCCAGAAAGGTGGGACAACTCAAAGCCAGGTGGTGCGGGGAGCTTCTAGGCTATAGGTGAATTTAAACGTTTTCCAGTTGACAATTAGTTGAGTTTGTCTAAAGAACTGGGATTGATAGAAAGGGAATGTTCAGGTTAAGATAAAGATTGTGGAGACCAAAGTTCTTTTGAGGTCTTACAGTGGCTACCCTTAAAGACAATAGATGACAAATGTTTCCCATTCAGATCTTAGGATTGGGAGGGTCTGGAAGAAAAAAATACAGTTTTGTTAATAAAGATTCTTTAAAGGTGCAAATTTTCCCCCACAAAGAACAGCTTTGCAGGGCCATTTCAAAATATGGCAAAGAAACATGTTTTGAGGAAAATATTTTGATTTTCTTCTTGTCTTGCAATGTTATGCCAGAGCCAGGTTGGAAAAGAAGTAATAATATATAGGGTTAAATAAAACCTATCTGATGAAAATGTATGGTTTGTAGGGCATGACTCCCTAGACCCCTTAGATAGGAATTTGGGCAAGATAAAAAATCAGAGTTTAGTCCTCAGCTTTCTATTTGCAAGGTATATATTTGGTGCCAGGTATTCAAAGATGAATAAGACCTTGTCCACAATGCTCTTGGGTCTCTTACAGTTTGTACTCTATAACTGGGAGTGTGTTTGTATTAGTCCAGTTTCTTGTTTACTTTCTCAATTGTTGACTACATTCCCCTGTTGTTGACTACATTCCCCTGAGTAGAGGTTGATAAAATGTTCCTTAGGTTAATGTGTGTGTGTGTGTGTGTGTGTGTGTGTGTGTGTGTCTGTATGCATACACTGATACTTAGGTTTGCCATGGTGCTGGAGTTCCTGATTGTAGATTTGCTTATTTTTTTAAAAAAGCTTACTTGTAAATGATGCTTAGCAAGTTCCCTATCAACTCTGTTTCAAAGCTGTAATGGTATACATTCCAAGACAGACAAGATTGTGTATATTCAGGGGGCCTCAGGCTTTTCTAGACCTTTACATGACATTTATTGGACAGTCAGTATATCCTTGTGTTAACCGTTCTGTTATCTCAATTATTTTCATGATGACTACTTAAGATAGTTTTTATTACCTGCTTAAATATGTTTTTTCTCACAATTTACATTTATTATTGTAATCACTTTTGGATAAATTATCTAGTAGGAGAACTCCAGGGCTTCTAAAATGTTAAGCCACCTCTTCTAACCCAGTGCTTGTCAAGCTTTGCTGCATGTAAGCATTTCCTTGGGAACTTTTAAAAATCCAGTGCCAAGGCTGTACCCCAGACTAGTGAAATCAGAATCTCACGGGGTGGGACCTGGTGATTCCAGTATATCACCGCATTTGAGAATCAGAGCTTAACAGTTAGTGTTCTTAATCAGAATTATTATTTTTTTTCCCAGCCATTTTCTTGTGACCCACTGCTAAATGGGAATACCGGTAATGCAGAAATTTTTTCTTGAGTTCAGGGCTGCAGGGGATGCTTAGAAATAGGAAATAGAAAAAAATGAAATAAGTGGGCTATAGGTTTGTAGTATATATTTTTGAACTCTTTGGCTAGCTGTATTTCTTAATATTAATGGTAATAATTTTAAATTCGTGCATACCATTCTAACCTAAGAATGACCTAAGCTTTCCAAGATAGAGAAGCCTTGCATGACTTGCATGTGGGTTAAGGTCAGGGGTATAAGATAGGAATAGCATATCTTTAACTCGGCTAACCCTCTCTGGGAAATTGTTGTCTATTTGCTCTTTTCTTAGCAGTTATATGGTAACACATATACCGTAGGAAAAATCTAAATAGTAGTTAATACTAAAATTATATGTGATTGTATAATTTATTTTGTGATCTATTTATTATTTAGTTTACTAAATTAAACTAAATTATGTTTATTTTAAGCAAATAGTAGTTCATTTGTCTTAATACTTGTTATCTGATGGCAGAAGAAGCCTGCAGAGCTTCAATTTGGCCACAGATAATTCTTGTGAATGTACTGGACAGATTGACTTAGTGTTAGTTTTTGCATTGAGAAAAAAATAATCTTGTCAGGTTTGGTTTTATGTCCATGTCCTGTAGAGAAATTGAGATGCCTTGGATCACCTGGTATTAATTCCGTACATCTTCACAGGCAGCTTGGGCATTTTCTTAAGACAAAAAAGAAAAAAGGTAACAAAAGTAGTAGAATTGATTCTTACTATTTGTGGATTCGATATTTATGAATTTGCCTACTTGACAAAATTTATTTGTAATCTCCACATCAATACTCCTGGCACTTTCATGGTCAGTGCGACACATCCGACACACCTGACACAGTTCCCAGCGAAAATAAACAAGGCAGCACTTTGCCTTCTGGTTTTAGTTCTCAAACCATAAACAATTATTCTTTTTGCAGCCTATTTGGTGTCATATTTTTTACATTTTTGTGGTATTTTGGGTAGTTTTACAGTTTAAAATGGCCCCCAGTGCAGGAAAAAAAAAGTTTAATTAGAAATCTCCCAAGAAAGATGCTTCATTTATAGCCCTGTGGCTTGGGGGACAGCGCAGATACTAACTTCAGTGTAGCAGAGATCTGCACTGAAAAAATCAACTTTTAATTTTTTCCACCCTACTCTATTATCTGGTACCTTTTGCAGGTTTCACTGGGATCGATTCTGAATATGAAAAGCCAGAGGCCCCTGAGTTGGTGCTGAAAACAGACTCCTGTGATGTAAATGACTGTGTCCAGCAAGTTGTGGAACTTCTACAGGAACGGGTAAGAGAGGATGAAAGAAGGAATCATCAGAGAAAAATTATATCTTTCTCATAATCTTTCCCCTCCAAAAAAAAAATGGTGGTGTTAATATTGAGTAACATTTATATTTTAAATGCTTTGAAATGCCAACAGTGTTCTGTGTCTGTATGTCAGTGTGTGAGGTGTTGTGGGGAGCACCATGAATGTACAGTATGTGAAATATCCCCATCAGTATAAACCTCAGGAGGCTTAGGAGTCAAACAGTCTTGTACTTTACCAGTAATTTTACTGCAGAAAAATACCTAACAGAAAATCCAGCTGTGATTGTTGAGTCCTGTAACTTGATAGTACTATATTTTTCAATTTGAGCTATACAAAGTAGTTAACTTTTCTTAGACATTTAGAGCGCCCACATTTTCCTTGCGATAACATGATAATTTCCTTATGGGTGGATTCTAGAGAGGGACCTGTGGAGGATGTAAGTTTCTAGGACATAAGGACCTTTGGGTGCCTGGGCATATGGAGGCATGAAGAGGCTTGGGGTTCTCCAGGGTACTCAGGCCCACTAACAAGTGCAGAGTTTTTTCAGACTTTAGTCTGGGTTTTTAGAAGTTTTCTTTCCCTTGTGCTTTGTCCATACTACCCTCAATCCCCTTTCCCCGTTTCATTGGAGGGTCACATAGTTCACTGTAGTTGAAGAGGATCTGGCCTCTATGTGGGTGGAGGTCTTGAGTCAGTGATTACCCTGTCACCTTGTCATGCATTCCCCCTTTTTGCTGTTCAGTCCTGACCTAGGGGTACACAGAAAATGAGACATCATCTTTCCTCATTCTGTCCTAACTTTTGAGTTTTGGAGTTCGAACCCCCTCTTAGTCTATAAAATCCTGTAATAAACCTCTTTCTTCTAGTGTATCTTATAAACCTCTTTCATCTAGTGTATCTTACTGGATATATTAGACATACAACTTTAAAAAAATTTGTCTGAATATATTATAAATGTTTAGCCTTTGAGTTTTTCCACATTATAAAATATCTACCAGGTAGATAACATGGGACTTTCCTTCCTAATTTATTTATTTTATCCAAACATTGTAGCTGAATATATAGGAATAATGTAAGTTGATACTGCTCTGATGTTTTTCTTTGTATTTACTGATCAGATATCATTATTTGCAGGTCACTGAGACATCCCAGGAGGTTTTATACTTCGTCATCTCTGCCTTCTGGGTTTCTTTTTAACTGACTTCTGCACTCTTGTTCTAATCCTGTTGTTCTACTTGTAGCTTCCTTCTTATCTCTCCAAAGCTGTCCCAGCATCCATTCTTTCATCATCCGTCATCAACCACACATTGATTAAATGCCCACCACTGTAGTTACAGTCCTAGGCACTAGTAATGCAAAGATTTATTAGCTGTGCCTCCATCCTTGAGGGATTTACATTATAAGTGGTAGAAACAGACAGAGTGTTTAACTCCTAGGAAGTGTGTTAGAAATCATGATTTCAGTTATGTCTATGGCATACTGGGAGGCACAGGGGCTTTTTCATCTGTTTGTTCATTTTTGGAAAATACTTTTACTGGGCATAGAATTCTGCATTGACAGATTTTTTTTTTCTTTTAGTGCTTTAAAGATGTTCCATTTTTTTAATTTGCTTCCTTTCTGATGAGAAGTCTAATGTAATTCTATTCTTTGTTCCTCTATGTGATTTTTTTTCATGTCTGAATTTAAGATTTTCTGTTACTCCTTGGATTTTAGTGGGTTTAATGTCATGTGTCTAGGTCTTGTAGTAGATTAAGGTCTTTTTTCTTACTGTTTAGAATTCCCCAACCTGCTTGGGTAGATACATATTTTTTTCATTAGTTTTTGAAAATTCTTGGCCATTACCATGTTAAATATTTCCTTTGCCCTTTTCACTCTTCTTCTGGGACTCTAGTTACACATATGTTAAATAATATATTGTCCCACAGTTTTTAGATGCTCTGTTTCTTTCATCCCGTTTCTGTTAACATTTTAGCTTTGATAATTTCTAACTGATTTTTAAGTTTGCTGATTCCTTAGCTGTATCCAATATATTGATAGGCTCATAGAAGGAATTTTTAAACTCTGGTAATCATTAAAAAACAATTCTGTCATTATTTGACTTTTTTGATAGTATTCATTTTTCTGTTGAAATTCTCCATCTCTCCATGCATGCTGTCCACTTTTTCATTAGATCCTTTAACTTAATCTCAGTTAAAAAGTCCTATCTTGAGGATTGCCTGAATCTGGGAGGTGAGAGTTGCAGTGAGCCGAGATTGCGCCACTGCTTTCCAGCCTGGGTGACAGAGCGAGATTCTGTCTCAAAAAAAAAAAAAAAAAAAAAAGTCCTACCTCATGGTTTGAACATGTGTGTTATTTCTGAATCTCATTTTGTTGAGATTTCTTTGTCATATCCCTTGACAGTGGGTAGTTTTTCTTGCTTTTTTGGTGTATCTTGTAATTTTTTGTGAATGCTGGACACTGTGTCTAGATGTACAGTAGAGATTGAGGTAGTGTTTATGTCATGGGCATGTTTCATTTTCTGTCATACTGTTACTGTAGTAGGTTGATTTAGCCCTCAGCTGGATTTGGCTGTCTTTATTCCTTATGAAGTTATTCTTAATGCACCAGAGGCTTCAAATTTCTGTAGTGGTGGGCTCTTTTACCTTGTACTTAGCGTGGGGCCTGGCCTGCTCATGGGTTTTTCTTAGTGTTCCTGCTTCATCCTCAGTGTTCCCTGTATGCCTGTACCACAGAAGGAGTCTTCCTCCTGCTTGTCTCTCAGCAGCATACTGCTGTGGCTTATCACTTGGTGCTAGGCTCATGACTGGGAAGTGGTGATGATTCTGTTTCCTGGCCCACCTTCAGTCTTAGGCGTGACCTGTGCTCCTGAGTCTTGGGGTGGGTTTTTGTCATTGCTCCTTCCCCTCCCTGCATAACAGCTAATCTCTGCTTTCACCCTGGGAGGCTTGAAGGGGAGTTTTCTTTTCCTCACATGCATTAGCATGTTTTGTATCTGTTTTGTACTGGCTACCTGGTTTGTATGAATGCAGGATCTTGGGCCCAAAAGAGTTTCCTTCATTTCCTCCTTTGTGGCAGACCATATTTGCTTCCACCCCTCACTCAGAAACAGAGGACCCCAGGAAGGTTTGAGGGTTTCCTTTCCTTTTTCATTAGCTTAAGGCTTTTGTGGATACGAAAGAAGGGTCTGGTGAGTGAGCATAGTTTTTTGCCTGTGCCCCACTGAGGAAGACTCTTTTTAGTCTCTAGACCTGCTCCTGATTTATGTTTTGAGCACCTGCCCATAGGCGTGCTTGTGAGTGAGTGCAGGACCCCTTGTGTCTGGTACCCCCCGGTCCCCCATTGTACTAAGCCTGTCACACTAGTCTACACTCAGCCTTTAAAAGTTTTAAAGACATTTTAGCTGTTTTCCTCTTACCTGCCTTTATTGCAGCCACCTCTTCCTCCCATGTTCTGCTAAAGGTAAGCAGTTCATGTGCCTGGTCTTTTCTTGGTGGGACTTGTCACTCTTCGGAAGCAGTTCATCTCACTGGTTTTTTTCACCTCAGCTCTGCAGTGGGCTGAAGAAAGTTTATGATTGTAGATTGGCTGGCCTTTTCACTTGTTAGGTGATGCTCTCTTTTGGAATCTCTGTGTTTTGTTTTCAATGCATTGTCTATCCTTTCTCTTCACTTTTACTCTGTTGCTGTTATATATAGTTTTCTTAGAAATTTACATAAAATTCTAGTTCTAGACATAGATATTAATTCCATCTCATTTTTTAAAATTTTTTTTATTTTTTACATTCAGCTGATACTTAAATGGCAACTTGATGTGTTTTCTTTTTTTTTTTTAATACTTTAAGTTTTAGGGTACATGTGCACAATGTGCTGGTTAGTTACATATGTATACATGTGCCATGTTGGTGTGCTGCACCCATTAACTCATCATTTAACATTAGGTATATCTCCTAATGCTATCCCTCCCCCTCCCCCAACCCCACAACAGGCCCCGGTGTGTGATGTTCCCTTTCCTGTGTCCATGTGTTCTCATTGTTCAATTCCCACCTATGAGTGAGAACATGCGGTGTTTGGTTTTTTGTCCTTGCAATAGTTTGCTGAGAATGATGGTTTCCGGCTTCATCCGTGTCCCTACAAAGGACATGAACTCATCATCTTTTATGGCTGCATAGTATTCCATGGTGTATATGTGCCACATTTTCTTAATCCAGTCTACACATTGTCAGACATTTGGCTTCGTTCCAAGTCTTTGCTATTGTGAATAGTGCTGCAATAAACATACGTGTACATGTATCTTTATAGCAGCATGATTTACAATCCTTTGGGTATATATCCAGTAATGGGATTGCTGGGTCCAATGGTATTTTTAGTTCTAGATCCCTGAGGAATCGCCACACTGACTTCCACAATGGTTGAACTAGTTTACGGTCCCACCAACAGTGTAAATGTGTTCCTATTTCTCCACATCCTCTCCAGCAGCAGTTGTTTCCTGACTTTTGAATGATGGCCATTCTAACTGGTGTGAGATGGTATCTCATTGTGGTTTGATTTGCATTTCTCTGATGGCCGGTGATGATGAGCATTTTTGCATGTGTTTTTTGGCTGCATAAATGTCTTCTTTTGAGAAGTGTCTGTTCATGTCCTTCGCCCACTTTTTGATGGGGTTGTTTGTTTTTTTCTTGTAAATTTGTTTGAGTTCATTGTAGATTCTGGATATTAGCCCTTTGTCAGATGAGTAGGTTGCAAAAATTTTCTCCCATTCTGTAGGTTGCCTGTTCACTCTGATGGTAGTTTCTTTTGCTGTGCAGAAACTCTTTAGTTTAATTAGATCCCATTTGTCAATTTTGTCTTTTGTTGCCATTGCTTTTGGTGTTTTAGACATGAAGTCCTTGCCCATGCCTATGTCCTGAATGGTATTATTGCCTAGGTTTTATTCTAAGGTTTTTATGGTTTTAGGTCCAACATGTAAGTCTTTAATCCATCTTGAATTAATTTTTGTATAAGGTGTAAGGAAGGGACCCAGTTTCAGCTTCCTACATATGGCTAGCCAGTTTTCCCAGCACTATTTATTAAATAGGGAATTGTTTCCCCATTTCTCGTTTTTGTCAGGTTTGTCAAAGATCAGATGGTTGTAGATATGCGGAATTATTTCTGAGGGCTCTGTTCTGTTCCATTGGTCTGTATCTCTGTTTTGGTACCAGTACCATGCTGTTTTGGTTACTGTAGCCTTGTAGTATAGTTTGAAGTCAGGTAGCGTGATGCCTCCAGCTTTGTTCTTTTGGCTTAGGATTGACTTGGCGATGCGGGCTCTTTTTTGGTTCCATATGAACTTTAAAGTAGTTTTTTTCAATTTTGTGAAGAAAGTCATTGGTAGCTTGATGGGGATGGCATTGAATCTATAAATTACCTTGGGCAGTATGGCCATTTTCACGATATTGATTCTTCCAACCCATGAGCATGGAATGTTCTTCCATTTGTTTGTATCCTCTTTTATTTCGTTGAGCAGTGGTTTATAGTTATCCTTAAAGAGGTCCTTCACATCCCTTGTAAGTTGGATTCCTAGGTATTTTATTCTGTTTGAAGACATTGTGAATGGGAGTTCACTCATGATTTGGCTCTCTGTTTATCTGTGATTGGTGTATAAGAATGCTTGTGATTTTTGCACATTGATTTTGTATCCTGAGACTTTGCTGAAGTTGCCTATCAGCTTAAGGAGATTTTGGGCTGAGACAATGGGGTTTTCTAGATATACAATCATGTCATCTGCAAACAGGGACAATTTGACTTCCTCTTTTCCTAATTGAATGCCCTTTATTTCCTTCCCCTGCCTGATTGCCCTGGCCAGAACTTCCAGCACTATGTTGAATAGGAGTGGTGAGAGAGGGCATCCCTGTCTTGTGCCAGTTTTCAAAGGGGATGCTTCCAGTTTTTGCCCATTCAGTATGATATTGGCTGTGGGTTTGTCATAGATAGCTCTTATTATTTTGAGATAAGTCCCATCAATACCTAATTTATTGAGAGTTTTTAGCGTTAAGCATTGTTGAATTTTGTCAAAGGCCTTTTCTGCATCTATTGAGATAATCATACGGTTTTTGTCGTTGGTTCTGTTTATATGCTGGGTTACGTTTATTGATTTGTGTATGTTGAACCAGCCTTGCATCCCAGGGATGAAGCCCACTTGATTATGGTGGATAAGCTTTTTGATGTGCTGCTGGATTCGGTTTGCCAGTATTTTATTGAGAATTTTTGCATCAATGTTCATCAGGGATATTGGTCTAAAATTCTCTTTTTTTGCTGTGTCTCTGCCAGGCTTTGGTATCAGGACGATGCTGGCTTCATAAAATGAGTTAGGGAGGATTCCCTCTTTTTCTATTGATTGGAATAGTTTCTGAAGGAATGGTACCAGCTCCTCCCTGTACCTCTGGTACAATTCGGCTGTGAATCCGTTTGGTCCTGGACTTTTTTTGGTTGGTAAGCTATTAATTATTGTCTCAATTTCAGAGCCTGTTATTGGTCTATTCAGGGATTCAACTTCTTCCTGGTTTAGTCTTGGGAGGCTGTATGTGTCGAGGAATTTATCCATTTCTTCTAGATTTTCTAGCTTATTTGTGTAGAGGTGTTTATAGTATTCTCTAATGGTGGTTTGTATTTCTCTGGGATCGGTGGTGATATCCCCCTTATCATTTTTATTGCATCTATTTGATTCTTCTCTCTTTTCTTCTTTATTAGTCTTGGTAGTGGTCTATCAATTTTGTTGATCTTTTCAAAAAACCAGCTCCTGGATTCATTGATTTTTTTGAAGGGTTTTTGTGTCTCTATTTCCTTCAGTTCTGCTCTGATCTTAGTTATTTCTTGCCTTCTGCTAGCTTTTGAATGTGTTTGCTCTTGCTTCTCTAGTTCTTTTAATTGTGATGTTAGGGTGTCAATTTTAGATCTTTCCTGCTTTCTCTTGTGGGCATTTAGTGCTATAAATTTCTCTCTACACACTGCTTAGAATGTGTCCCAGAGATTCTGGTATGTTGTGTCTTTGTTCTCATTGGTTTCAAAGAACATCTTTATTTCTGCCTTCATTTCGTTATGTACCCAGTAGTCATTCAGGAGCAGGTTGTTCAGTTTCCATGTCGTTGAGTGGTTTTGAGTGAGTATCTTAATCCTGAGTTCTAGTTTGATTGCACTGTGGTCTGAGAGACAATTTGTTTAAATTTCTTTTCTTTTACATTTGCTGAGGAGTGCTTTACTTCCAACTATGTGGTCAATTTTGGAATAAGTGTGGTGTGGTGCTGAGAAGAATGTATATTCTGTTGATTTGGAGTGGAGAGTTCTGTAGATGTCTATGAGGTCCACTTGGTGCAGAGCTGAGTTCAATTCTTGGACATCCTTGTTAACTTTCTGTCTTGTGGATCTGTCTAATGTTGACAGTGGGGTGTTAAAGTCTCCCATTATTATTGTGTGGGAGTCTAAGTCTCTTTCTTGGTCTCTAAGGACTTGCTTTATGAATCTGGGTGCTCCTGTGTTGGGTGAATATGTATTTAGGATAATTAGCTCTTCTTGTTGAATTGATCCTTTTACCATTATATAATGGCCTTGTCTCTTTTGATCTTTGTTGCTTTAAAGTCTGTTTTATCAGAGACTAGGATTGTAACCCCTGCCTTTTTTTGTTTTCCATTTGCTTGGTAGATCTTCCTCCATCCCTTTATTTTGAGCCTATGTGTGTCTCTGCACGTGAGATGGGTTTCCTGAATACAGCACACTGATGGGTCTTGACTCTTTATCCAATTTGCCAGTCTGTGTCTTTTAATTGGAGCATTTAGCCTATTTACATTTAAGGTTAATATTGTTATGTGTGAATTTGATCCTGTCATTATGATGTTAGCTGGTTATTTTGCTCATTAGTTGATACAGTTTCTTCCTGGCCTTGATGGTCTTTACAATTTGGCATGTTTTTGCAGTAGCTGGTACCGGTTGTTGCTTTCCATGTTTACTGCTTCCTTCAGGAGCTCTTGTGAGGCAGCCCTGGTGGTGACAAAATCTCTCAGCATTTGCTTGTCTGTAAAGTATTTTATTTCTCCTTCACTTATGAAACTTAGTTTGGCTGGATATGAAATTCTGGGTTGAAAAATCTTTTCTTTAAGAATGTTGAATATCGGCCCCCGCTCTCTTCTGGCTTGTAGAGCTTCTGCCGAGAGATGAGCTGTTAGTCTAATGGGCTTCCCTTTGTGGGTAACCCGACCTTTCTCTCTGGTTGCCCTTAACATTTTTTCCTTCATTTTAACTTTGGTGAATCTGACAATTATGTGTCTTGGAGTTGCTCTTCTTGAGGAGTATCTTGGTGGTGGTCTCTGTATTTCCTGAATTTGAATGTTGGCCTGCCTTGCTAGATTGGGGAAGTTCTCCTGGATAATATCCTGCAGAGTGTTTTCCAACTTGGTTCCATTCTCCCCGTCATTTTCAGGTACACCAATCAGAAGTAGATTTGATCTTTTCACCTAGTCCCATATTTCTTGGATGCTTTCTTCGTTTCTTTTTATTCTTTTTTCTCTAAACTTCTCTTCTTGCTTCATTTCATCTTCCATCACTGATACCCTTTCTTCCAGTTGATCAAATCGGCTACTGAGGCTTGTGCATTCATCACGTAGTTCTCATGCCTTGGTTTTCAGCTCCATCAGGTCTTTTAAGGACTTTTCTCTGCATTGGTTATTCTAGTTAGCCATTCGTCTAATTTTTTTTCAAGGTTTTCAACTTCTTTGCCGTGGGTTCAAACTTCCTCCTTTATCTCGGAGTAGTTTGATCATCTGAAGCCTTCTTCTCTCAACTCGTCAAAATCATTCTCCATCCAGCTTTGTTCCATTGCTGGTGAGGAGCTGCATTCCTTTGGAGGAGGAGAGGTGCTCTGATTTTTAGAGTTTCCAGTTTTTCTGCTCTGTTTTTCCCCATCTTTGTGGTTTTATCTACCTTTGGTCTTTGATGATGGTGACGTACAGATGGGGTTTTGGTGTGGATGTCCTTTCTGTTTGTTAGTTTTCCTTCTTACAGTCAGGACCCTCAGCTGCAGGTCTGTTGGAGTTTGCTGGAGGTCCACTCCAGACCCTGTTTGCCTGGGTATCAGCTGTGGAGGCTGCAGAACAGTGGATATTGGTGAGCAGTAAATGTTGCTGCCTGATCGTTCCTCTGGAAGTTTTTTCTCCGAGGAGTACCCTGCTGTGTGAGGTGTCAGTCTGCCTCTACTGGGGGGTGCCTCCCAGTTAGGCTTGGGGGTCTGGGACCCACTTGAGGCAGTCTGTCGGTTCTCAGATCTCCAGCTGCATGCTGGGAGAACCACTACTCTCTTCAAAGCTGTCAGATAGGGACATTTAAGTCTGCAGAGGATTCTGCTGCCTTTTGTTTGGCTATTCCCTGCCCCCAGAGGTGGAGTCTACAGAGGCAGGCAGGCGTAGTTGAGCTGTGGTGGGCTCCACCCAGTTCGTGCTTCCAGGCCACTTTGTTTACCTACTCAAGCCTCGGCAATGGTGGGCACCCCTCCCCCACCCTCGCTGCCACCTTGCAGTTTGATCTCAGACTGCTGTGCTAGCAATGAGTGAGGCTCCGTGGGCGTAGGACCCTCTGAGCCAGGTGCGGGATATAATCTCCTTGTGTGCTGTTTGCTAAGACCGTTGGAAAAGCGCAGTATTAGTGTGGGAGTGACCTGATTTTCCAGGTGCTGTGTGTCACCCCTTTCCTTGACTAGAAAAGGGAATTCCCTGACCCCTTGCACTTCCCGGGTGAGGCGATGCCGCGCCTTGCTTCGTCTCAACGCTTGGTGCGCTGCACCCGCTGTCCTGCACCCACTTTCTGACACTCCCCAGTGAGATGCGCCCTGTACCTCAGTTGGAAATGCAGAAATCATTCGTCTTCTGCGTTGCTCACGCTGGGAGCTGTAGACTGGAGCTGTTCTATTCGGCCATTGTGGCGCCACCCCCCTCCATCTCATTTTTATTGGAACTATAGTTCTAGTATTTTTCCTTTTCGTTTTGATTGTAGTTTTGTTTGAGTTTTTTGTATACTGAATCTATCTTTTTTTTAACTTGAAATTTGCCGTATCAGTGTTAGAAAGTTGACTCTCTGTTTCTGGGGTTCTAAATCTGTGGGTTCCACATTTGTAAATACAAACAACCATGGATTGAGAATATTCAGGAAAATTCATACAACAATGAAAAAGAATACAATTTTAAGAAGAATATAATTATATACTTATATAACATTTACATTGTATTAGGTATTATATGTAATCCAGAGATGATATAAAGTGTATGGGAAGATGTGTGTAGATTGTGTGCAAATGCTATGCCATTTTATATCACTTGAGCATCTGTGGATTTTGGTGTACCTCAAAATTCTGGTCCTGGAACCAATTCCTCTCAGATACTGAGGGATGACTGTACAGTTTTATTATTTGTTTTGATTTTTTTATATCTAGTTATTGATTCATAAGTGTTTTATAAAATCTCAGAAAAATGCACATATTTAATAGATATCATTTTATATAATTTTATGGGGCTTATTAATCTTTGACTATAAATTCCAGATAGTTCAGACATGTATATGGGATTATTAAGCTTAATTTGCTTTGGGTGCCACAGGTTTCTCCCACCTTCTTCCCATATTTCTCTCTTTAAATTCATAATCACTTCTTTGGGACCCTATTTAGAATAGTGTCCTTTGGGTTTGACACTTTTCCTACGTGTAGGCTCTTTTTTTTTCTTCAAGGAGGAAGATAATTTTAAGTTTTTCTTGAAAAAAAAAAAAACAACTTCATTTTGAGAAAATTTTGCAGCTGTTCACTTATTTTTTCACTAACGTTCTTCCTTTTCCAGGATTCAGTCCAGGATTCCACATTGTATTCAGGGTTCAGTTGGTTTTTAACTATAATTCTGTATAATGAAAATACAGATTCCTGTGGTATTTGTGATGTACAGGACTTTGCATCTTGCTTTTATTCCCTGATGATTGAAAACTGAAGGTAAATTGACACTGTATGATTTTAGGATCACACTATCTCATATTCCCCTAACTGGTTACCACACCTCCAGTTCTGTGTGCCCTTTAGTCCGTCCTATAATATTCACAAAGTCATCTTTCTAAAGTGTAGTCTAAGCATTTCCCTTTTTTCGCTCTAAAACACTTACTGATTTTCCCATTGTTTATAGAATTGAGATGATTTATATGCCAGGTGTGGTGGTTCACACTTGTAATCCCAGCACTTCGGGAAACTGAAGCAGGAAGATTGCTTGAGGCCAGGAGTTCAAGACCAACCTGGGCAACATAGTGAGATCCTGTCCCTGTCTCCAAAAAATTTTTTTAACAAGTAGTCAGGTGTGGTGGCACATCCCAGATACTCAGGAGGCGGAGGCACGAGGATCTCTTGATCCCAGGAGTTTGAGGCTGCAGAGAGCTATGATTGTGCCACTGCCCTCCAGCCTGGATGACAGAGTGAGACCCTGTCTGAAAAAATAAAATAAAATAAAATAAAATGCATCAATAAAAATAAGATAAAATAAAGAGGAAAGATGATTTGTGTTCACAGTTCTTCATAGTTTGGTTCCATGCTGCGTATTTTCTTATTTAGTGTCTCTATGAAGTTCACCATAGTATTTTCTTTCTTTCTTTGGTGCTATTGCTTGTCTTATCTCTGTAGTCTTAGTTAATGCCTTCCTCCTAATTTATTTGCACCTAATTAATGATTATGCTAATTGCTCTTCCTTGTATATGGATGCTACTCTATATTATGCCTGCTAGACAATCTGATGATTGGATAGTTTCATTCAAGGATCTTATCCTTGAAAAAGAAGGATAGATAAGAAATTAACATTTGCTGAGTCTTTATTATAAGGGACATATTTATAGTATGTTGTCTTTTAAAATAACTTGTTCTGTTTATTTCAATTGGGGGAAAGTGGCCTTTTTTCCTAATTTAGCTTCCAACTGTCTCTCACCTGAATTACTGTGGTAGTTTTCCAAGTGGTCTTTGTGCTAAGCTCTTTTCATATGTTGTTTAATTTTATTCATGTAGTAAACCTTTGAAGTATTTCAGAGAAATGAAGAAACTTGTTCATGGACGTGTTGGATTCTGCATCTAGAATTTCAGTAATTTTCTTATAGCTCTGGCTTTTACTTTCAGGAGTGTTCTCCTTACACTTAAGTGAGATGTAATTAAATCTACATCCAGAAAGAGATTCTGGTTATGTTCATTTAGGAGAGAGAAATTTTCTTTTTAAAAACTGTTAATTTTTATCTTAAAGGTGGGTGGTGACAAAAGAAGAAATGTAAATGCCGCCTTAATTTGATAGCTTTCTTTTAGTATCACCCTCCGTTTCAATATTTATTACATGCTTTTCTGAATAAATGACTTCACTTCCCAATGAAAGCATGCATATTTCTCTGTTGTACTTAGTTGATCTTTTGAGTTAATTTAACAGATAGTGCTATATGTGGTAGGCACTTTTGTGAACACTGGGGATGTAGCAGTGAATTAAACAATAAACATTCTGGCCCCATGGCCCTTAATTTTTGGTCTTCACCACTGTTATTTTGTTTATAGTGTATAGACTAAAATGAGCATATATAGATTCATTTATTTCTCTTCTTTTATACTATGATGTAGAATTTAAAAATGCAACTGAGGAAGAAATACACATATACACACAACTATATCTGGCATTTGTTTTCTTTTGGTTGTTTTTCTCACTAAGTTGAATCCCAGTGGGCATTAGGGCACCAGTGAATACCTGACATTCAGCTCAAAGTTCATCTTTAGAGATGCCAGTTGTGCATTTGCCCGCTGTACTTCATTGCAGAGTGACTTGCTATAATGTGTACTTTTCATATCAAACTCCCTCTATCCAGGGGTAGCAAATTCAGTTCATTTAACTTCATTGTTATCACAAAGACATTTGTTAAGTTTTCCAAAGGTGGGCTATGGGAGGACACATAGTACAATCTAAATATAGATTGGGAGGTGAAGGGAATGAATATATCAAGTACCATGTTGCTTTAAAGCAAGGAATAATAACCAAATTTATGTAGGTTTACAGTATGTGTTTGGAGTAGGGAGATGAAGGTTAGGGGTCCTACATTAACCAGCATTATGTAGAATAATATGTAAATGTGTGTGCTGAAAGCAAATGCCATGGGCAGTATATTAGGGTTCTCTAGAGGGACAGAACTAATGGAATATACATATATGTGTGTGTGTGTGTGTGTGTGTGTGTGTGTATATATATGAGTTTATTAAGTATTAACTTGCATGCTCACAAGGTCCCACAGTTGGCCATCTGCAGGCTGTGGAGCAAGGAGAGGCAGTCTGAGTTCCAAAACTGAAGAACTTCGAGTCTGATGTTCCAGGGCAGGAAGCATCCAGCATGGGAGAAAGATGTAGGCTGGGAGGCTAGGTCAGTCTCTCTTTTCACATTTTCCTGCCTGCTTATATTCTGTTGATGCTTGTAGTTGATTAGATGGTGCCTACCCAGATTAAGAATGGGTCTGGGTTTCCTAGCCCACTGACTCAAATGTTAATCTCCTTTGGCAACGCCCTCACAGATGCACCCAGAATCAATACTTTGTATCCTTTCCATCCAATCAAGTTGACGCACAGTATTAACCATCACAGGCAGAGATGGAGACCATCAACAGTAACTTACCAGTTGAACTCTTACTATGTGTTAGGCCCTGTGTTAGGTACTGCAGTGGCATTATTGCATCTAATTTACATTGAAACTGAGAAGTATTTATAATTATCTTCATTTTGCTGATGAGGAAGCAGATTCCAGAGGTGAAGTTATTTGTCCCAGATAGTTCAGTTAGGGAGAGGTTTGCACACAGTTCCGACTGATTCTGCAGCCACACACTCATGTTTCTACTACTCTGCCTTTACTAGTATTTAGATTCTTTCCATTTCTAGTTTATTTCTGAAATATGAATCTTTTCTCTGACTCTCTTTCACATTCCTTGATCAGTTGTTCCCTAACTATAGTTGGGGTTAAGAAATGGGAGAGGCATGGGCATTTCGTTGACCTTGGAAAGATTTATTATTTCTTGAATACTTTTAAAATACTTGAGCAGATCAAAGACAACACTATCTGGGTTGGAAAGAATGTTTATTAAAGAAATAAACTGCTCATACCTGTGCCCAGCTAGTGTAAAATGCTTGTTCTATGTAAGTGCAATAAGAAAAGTGTTTGTAGGTTATCTAATTTACCTTGGAAAGAGGCACATTTTCTCTAATGAATTATTATTTATGTAAGTCCTAAAACCTGAATCTAAGTGGTAAAGGGTTATACTATATATAATGACAACTTTATTTCTAAAATAAGCTAAGTAAATTTTATCCCCTCTTCAAGCTTAGTTTTCTAAGACTTTTGAAGACTTTTTTTCTCACAATAACCAGTTTTTTGCTTGATCTCTAATATCATCTGGTATCCAGTGATTCAATTTAATTTTGACCCTAGCTATCTGGAGTTAATTCAGACGTCACAGGTTAAGGGCTCACTCCTATACACTGCCCTGTTTTACATGCCAGCCGAAATGGGGTGCCCAGGCTGACCACTTTCTTGCCTGGCTTATTATAAATCCAAGGTTTCTCACCTCCCTACCCTGTCCCCACACCAGGTTTGATCATTGGCTAGGACAACTCATAGAACTCAGTAAAGTGCTTTATTTGCTACTCCCAGTTTCTTATAGACTCAGTAACAGCCAGATGGAAGAGATGTGCAGGGAAGGGGTGGTAGAGCTTCCATGCTTTCTCCATGAACTTCAACCCCCAACCCCCAGTACCTCCGTGTGCTCACCAACTGGGAAGCTCTCTGAACCCCATCATTTAGAAGTTTTTATGTAGGCTTTACGTCGCACGTTTGATTAAGTCATTGGCCATTGGTGATTGAGCTTAATCTCTCTAATGCCTTTCTGCTCCCCAGAGGTCAGGGGAGAAGAGTGAGGCTGAAAGTTTCAACCCTGTGGTGGTGACTTGGACTTTCTGGTCCCAGTTCCCATCATGAAGCTGTCTAGGAGCCCTTCAGCCAAGAGTCCTCTCCTCAGCACTCCAAAGACACATTGATCACTTAGGGGATTTCAAGGGTTTTAGGAGCTCTGTGCCAAGAACTGAGGACAAAGACCAAACACTGTGTGTATTTCCAATTGTATACCACTTTTTATTAGAGAGAAAAAAGTACTATGGTCTGGGACTTCCCAGGGAATGCAGGTGTTTGAAAGGCACTGTCTTCATGGAAAAATAGTGGTAAGTAGAGTTTGCTTTTATCTGTTCCTCTGTATTCCTTTGGAGAGACTCTTCTGAAGTGAATTGTACCTGGAATTGTTTAATGGTCTTCAGTAAGATACGGTATTTATTTCATTGTCCAAGAAAAATGTTTTTAGTATGCCGTACAATGGGTAATATAGGATGATGGGTCCTTTGGTTACCATGGGTACTTTACATAAAGTTAAGAATTCTCTGTCATTTTCTGGGTTGCCTTCTCTTTCACTGTGGCTATGTAATATAATCGGGATAGATGAAGTGGTCGTTCATATAAAGACTGCATTTCTCAGCGTTTTCTCACAGCATCTTCATTTTCTTTGTTTGGTGTGTACTTATTTAAGAAAATAGAAGACACTAACAAATCAGAATTTTTTTATTTTCCTAGACCCTAAATTGGTCACTAGATGGCCTGCTAGTATTGCATTTTAACTTGGCTTGTTATGACATAAGGAAGTAGACTTCTTGCTGCTGGTTTTAATCTAAAGTGATATTTTAAATACTGTTTTAAAATCTACCAGGAACTCTAGATTTACTAGTGCTATAAATTATTTAAGGGTTTGTCTTTTTAAGAAATGGTGGTTTAGTGCTCGAAATGGGTTTTATGCTGCACATAAAAGCCAGACTTTGCAGCTCAATTTTAAAGTGTTGCCAGAATGTCGTTTGGTGTTCATGCTTTGGATGCATATAGTTTAGATAATGGAAATTTAATAGTTACATAAAAATATGAATGTGCCCTTGTGTTCAAATCTGTTGAGCAGCTTTGGCTCAAGAAAAAAGTACAGAAAGTATTTAAAGGAAAACTTAAAATGTGGAATCATTGTATTAACATGTTCAGAGTTCTTTAGGAAGATTAAAATGAGAGGCGAGAGCTACCACTTTCATGTAGCGCATGTTGTTTGCCCTGCCTGCCAGTTTCCAGGTAAAAACAAAAACAGTTGTCTGTTTTTGGATACAACATATGTTAGATCTTAGACTGTCAAAGTTCTGGGTACCCGGTGTTACATTTTAAAATTAAACTAATACTTATAAATTTATAGTATCTCTAGACTTAACAGGTTACAGAATTCACCTCTCATTAATAGTAGAGTGTGGGTCGTTTATTGATCCCCTGCTCAGGAGGACTCCTAGGACCTCCCTGAGCCCCCTTTACCCTTCACTGCTGGGTGACTGGAGCCTTTCAGATTGGAGGTGAGGTGTCCAGGTATGTGCAGACTTTTTCCTGGCCTGGTTTTATATATACAAATTGAAGAAGAGCACGTTGTTTCTAATAGCTGTGTCTGTGGAAATCCTAATGAATCCCAAATAAAGTGGATAGCTCATGTGGCAGGGACCAACTTTCTGTTGTCCAGATATCTTCTCTCACTTTGAGGGGGTTTTGCTTCTTTCAGATGTTTAGTAGTGGTTTTGGAAACTGAGATTTGTCACTGGAATGTGCTAGAAGCTGGCAGCATCTGCTTGTTTAAGATTCTTTTTATATTCCTGTTAGAGACTGAGTCCTTTTGTCTTTACACATAGAATCTGTGTATAACGCATTTCCACAGACTGAGCAGATGCTCCCAGTTCCTCTTGATTCATGCTATTTTTGCATTAATTCCCAAAACATTCACTCTGTGTATCTTTTTTAGAAGAGAAAAACAGTAGCAACCTTTTGAATGTTTATTTTGGCATTGGTTAGGTATCAGAAGAATTTTGTATTGAAGTTATGAGGCTAAAATCCGTTTAAAAATATTGTTGGGTGTGAATTTTGAAAAGGGAAGAGTTTTATGAAATGCTTCTAATGAAAAAGTTATTTTGACTCAAAAAATATGAAAAAATTTCCCTTCTTGAAAAGAAAGTGGTTATAGCCTTTGTTAACACATGTAAAGTAGCACATTAATAAATTTATGCTCAATTATGAATAACTTTATTAGTGCACAAAATATTTCAGTAATTTGATGGGGCTTACAGTATAGATATTGCCCTTTTCATGTTCAGACTAGTTATGTTGGAGACAGATTTGATCGCAAATTATTTGTACAGTTTTTTTTTTTTTTTAAACTTGGGGATGTGGTTGGAAGGAAATTGTAGACATCATCTATAGAAACATTCATTAGTGCAGAGTTCTTATTTGGAACATCTCTTCAGAGGAAGCAGAGATGCACCTGAGTGTGCCCTTGGTGTTGTGGGGGCTCCAGGGTGGAGGGAAGAGAACAGCCCCAGCCCTGTGCCTGGAGCATTGCAGTGGACTGTGCACACTGCTGCTGGTCTTCAGTCTTTGTGAGCTGAACTAGGGATGCTAGTTTAGGAAACCAGCTAAACATGCCTTGTTGTAGCCAGTAAAAATCAGAAGATGTGTCTGCTGCATGCTTTCTTCTGCTGCTCTAGGATTGTGACAATTTTCAGCAGTAAACCTGGGGGAGAGTAGTCAAGCCCCATCACAGCATACAAAAAATATCCCATCCTTACAATAATATAGAGTTTTTCTTACCATTGAAGTTGAGAATGAGATTCTTCTCTTCTCTGGAGTCCTTTGTCATTTGTTCCCAGACTGCGTATCCTGCTAAGGGATCCTCAGCAGTGGAAATGGAGGTTCTTGATTTATTCACAGTGGCAGGGTTTGGAACAGTCGGTTGCAAATTGCTTGCTTGTCTTTAACAGAACTATTTAGGCCCAACTGAAATGCTGAATATCTTTTATTTTTCTCTAGAACCTTACCAACGCGTTGAAAGATCACATGCTGACTAAAAACTTGGGAATTATGTTTAATAAAATCACGAAAATAAGAAAAATTTGTGTGACAAAATACTTAATACCTTAGTTTTCAATACTTCTCAACTATATGACCTTGGAAGAGATAGTCTAATTTCTTGGACTTCAATTCGCTTATCTATGAAATGGGAAATAATTAGAATGCCTGCCTCAGGATTGTGCAGAGGACTCTATGAGTTGATACATGCAGAGTGCTTAAACAGTTCCTGGCATGTAGCAAGCGTACTGTAATTATTGAGTATTCTTTTTGTGTTAAGTCCATTGAAAGACAGTATTGCAGGGATTTGGGTCAAGTTGTTGACCTCTCTTAGGCCTCGATTTCCTCTGTGAAGAGGGGATATAGCAGTAGTTTCTTCTGCCTTCATTAGTAGGACTGTGTGAAGATTAATGGATTAAAATTCACATGAAGCCCTTAGAACAATGTGTGGTGTTGTAGTCAGTTCTCACTAATGTTATCCTCCACTTTTCAGGGACTTTAAGTCACTAGTTTGTCACAACAGCCCTTTAACATATATGTGTGTATCTTTTTTGTACTTTTTTTTAAACAACTGGGGAGACATGTTGTAAGATGCTCAAGATTGCACTGTTAGAATTGGAACTCAGATTTTAAATATAAAAAGCCTTTGCCCTCTTTTTTTACTACACGTTCTTAGTGATAAGAACATTGGAAATAACTGACCTATAGACCCCTGTTGCTTTTTGTATCTCGTTGGTTTTGAAGATGTTATGCCCCTAAAGCTTTGTGATTATGTAAATATTTAATTTTAAGTGCCTCGTGAAAGTGTATCATACTCTTCCTCACAGAAGTCCTAATGAGTGCCTGACTTTTTGTGTAACTTGTTATGTTTAGTGTTTTCTCCCCCTAGGATAGAGGATTTCAATTTTTTACTTTGTAGCCGCAAAGAATCTGTATGCCTCAAGGCATTTTTGGAGGCTTTACATATCAAAGAAGCTAATTGAACATACAGAATGTATGTATAGTTCACTTAATGCACATTGTATTGTCCTTCCAGGAAAAATTGACTCTGAATTTTTATTTTCTACTTGATGAAGTTATAGGCTTTGTACAGACTGCTAAACTATCATTTGTCCTGTGATGTGCCTATGGATGGAGAGCAGATCAAAGGGAAGACAGAAAAATGACAGTGATAACCATATCTGGGATACAGGGTGATTTGTTTTTCTCATAAAGAGAATTTCCCAGATTCTCTTTACTGCTATTTTATAATGTCAAATAAATATATTAAAACAATTCTGGAGTTGGAAGATAAGCTATATCTCATGCTAGATTTAAGAAAGAGTCCTTTTTTTTTCTATATGTGGTTTCCCCTCCTGGTATTATGTATAAACTATGTATATTTACTTGTCACTGCTTTGAACTCCTTGGCAAAATTTAAGATATGCCCTCTTTAGTGTGGGTTCATTAGAAATAATCTGCCCCATTAGTGCATCTACAAAGAGAACATAGAAGCAGCTGGTGGAGCTTTCTTCCTTCACCATTATTTTTTAATGCCCTCCTGTATTATTTACCCTCAGTAAACACAGTAGATAGCTTTCAGCTATGGGTGCCTGCTGGAAGCTTAATTGCAGAAGATTTGGAAAGTATATGAAGTGTCTAATGCTGTGCCAGGTTTGTGCCTCACACACTTTTCTGCTTTCCTCCTATGAACAGTGAGACCCTAGAGGGACAAGGGGCCTCCAGAAAGTGCCGTTCATGTCTACACCCCAGGAGCAGCGCAGCAGGCTGAATTTGCTGTTGTAGCTAGCGGTGTTTGTTTCTTGTCTGTCTTTTGATTTTTAACATTACTTTTTCTTTTCCTTGATGTTTATTCTTCTTGCTTATTTATTTATTTATTTTTAATTATCAGAAAGGTCAGAGACTTTGAATTTACCAGTAAGAGGAGCCTGATTTCGGCACATATTTAGCCATTGCTGAACTGTCTCTTTTTCCATCTTTGAGGAAACAGGGTGTGTGAGAAAGTAGGAGAAATGTAAGAGAATAGTTCTTAGATTTTCAGAACCCATAGTTGTTGATTGATTGAGTGGTAGCACCTAGGTCTTTCATGAAGTCATCTGGCTTTGATTGACATCTCTGCCTTTTTTTTTCTACTGAACATGTCATGTAAGACCAAATATAAATTGAAGTTTCTTTCTAAAGGACATCTATTCCTCAGGAAAAATAGTGGAGAGTGTCCTTAAAAATCCAGTTCTTTCATCTTGAATTGCATTTTTTGTTGTTTTGTATTGTTTTAAAAAAACAGACTCTTTTTTAGAGAAGTTTCAGATTCACAGCAAAATTGACGTCATGTAGTTGGAATCATATAGTCTGTACCCTTTTCAGATTGGCTGCTTTCACTTAGCAGTTCTCACTTAAGGTTATTCCATGTTTTCATGGAGCTCATTTCTTCTTAGACTTGACTAATATAGCATTGTCTAGATGTTCTACAGTTTGTTTATTCACCTACTAAAGACACATTGTTGCTGTCAACTTTTGGCAATTCTGAATAGAGCTGCTTTAAACACCCTGTGCAGGTTTTTGAGTGGAGGTACGTTTTCAACTCATTTGGGTGAATATGAAGGTGTGAAATTGCTGGTAAGAGTATGTTTAGTTTTGTAACAAACTGGCAAAATGTTTTCCAAAGTGGCTGTACCATTTTGCATCCCCACCAGCTATGAATGAGGGTTCCTGTTGCTCCACATCTTTGGCAACATTAGATGTTGTCAGTGTTTTGGATTTTGGCTATTCTCATAGGTATGTTGTGCTATCTTGTTTTGATTTGCAATTTCCTAATGATGTATGATGTTGAACATCTTTTCATATGCTTATTTATAATCTGTGTGTCTTTGATGAGATGCCTATTCAGGTCTTTTGCCCATTTTTAAAATTGGGTTGTTCATTTTCTTATTGGTGAGTTTTAATTGTTTATTTTGTATATTTTTGGATAACAGTCATTTATCTAAAGATGTAACTTTTGAGTGTATTTTTCTCCCAGTCTGGCTTAACTTCTTATTCTTTTGAGAATTACTTTATTTTGAATAACAAAGTGTTGGACACATCTATGAAAAGCCCTCCATCAGTGCCAATTTTGCATGGTTGTAGAGGTTATCTGACAGATTTGGCAAATTAAAGTGATTAAACACATTTAGTAATTATTCTTAGGGATATGTCAAGTGTTGTGAACAAGCCTTGTAAAGAGCTCCTAATGAGCAGTATGTAAATGGTTATGTTGTTATCACAAATATGTACTTGTAGTATAAATGTGGAAAAACAGCATCCCAGTGTTTTATAAATGAATATGTGGAGCTTGGATAAAAATTCCAGGCTGCATTTCATGTGGGATCAAAAAGTTCTGATTTTCAAGCCACAGTGGTGGAAGTAAAGCTGACATTCTAGAATACCGTGTTGCTTGGGTAGAAGGTGGCTTTCCTGACAGTGGTGATAAAGGTATATATAAAAGCTGGAATAAAATGGTTTCATGATATGGTAAAGATAATAAGGATGATGGTTCAGGTGGTTTTTGTTTGCTTGTTTCTGAATTCTTTTTGTTGTTACCTCTTATTTGAGGCCACCTCTCATTTGTAGTTGCCTGACTTTGACATACGTAGTATATTTTAGGAGTTTATTCTTTCCCACTAGATAATGGGACATTGTACTTAATTACTTCTTGTATGTGGGATACTATCTGCTTGAGAGTACTAGTTGAGGGGAACATAGCACTCACAGCCTTCTTTTATGCTACTTTTTGGTTTTATTTTGAGAGATTTTCTTCATTAAGATACCCTTTGGTGAACTCTAAATTCTTGAATCAAACATTTAAATTGTAATCCTGTTGTTATATAGGATATTGTACCTGTGGATGCATCTTATGAAGTAAAAGAACTATATGTGCCAGAAAATAAACTTCATTTGGCAAAAACAGATGCGGAAACATTACCAGCCCTGAAAATTAATAAAGTAAGTTCTTTGTTGCTTTTCACACTAAGTGATACAGCCTTATATACAGTAGTTTGTTAAATTTGTGACTTATAGCAGTATTTGAGGCCAGGGGTGGTATTAGGTAAGGGGCAAAGATGTTGTGGTATATGTCACAATTTCTAAGGATGGGGAATGTGTTTAATTTGTGCAACCATGTTCCCAAATTACCATGGCTTTGATTTGCTTTGAGTAATAATATTTATTTATTTTGAACTATCAAAGAACAAATATTATATGAGATCTTTAGGCTTATCAAAAATAATGGGTTCTAAAAGGTCAAGGAATACTAATCCATAGTAATTAAGTAAACATTCTCCCCTTCAGACATGTTTTCTAATCCCTTGCCAAAACTTGACTCTCTCTGTCTTATATTGTTAAGAATAATTTTATTGTGTATCTTAGCTCTGATGATATCATTAGCTGTCTTTCCCAATACAACTGCTTAGTTAAGCATGATGAGAATGGAAACTATAATTTATCATTTTCAAATCTTAGAGAATTTTAGGTTGTATCATTTATGTATACTTTAAAAAAAGGGAGATTAGAAATAAGTATTTGGACTAGAAGTTAGATTCCCCATCCTTTCTTTTAGTATAGTAAAAATCCAAAATACCCAAGGAAGTGCTGCATCTCAAAGTAAGGAGAAAGGGAAACAAAACAAAACTTCTAGGCTTGGAGAAAGACTCTTTAAGTTGTTACCAAAATCCCTGATGGGAGTAAATTATATTGGTGCACTTTGTGTGTGTGATTGGGTCTCTGACCAGAAACCAAGACATGTCAGGGAGTGACAAGAAGGGAGAATGACAGAGCAGAGCAGCTCAGGAAGTGAACTGTTGCAAAAGAACAACAGAATTTGTTGCTTACAGACTGTGTGGAGTGTATACACACAGACAAAGGCAGAAAGAAGAAGAATGAGAATGAATGACTATGAATTTACATGTCAGATTGTAGAATCCAGAAAGACAGTAGCTTTTTCTAAATGGAATGTTTTTTTGGTTCATTGGTTCTCAAATTTCTTCAATTGGCAGAGCATCTGGAAGGCACACTGCTATTCTTTGCACCACCTCACATGCTTATTTCTAAGTATGGTAGCATTGGGGTTAGGCCTTCAATATAGGAATTTTGAGAGGACACAGACGTTCAGTCCCTAACAGATACTGTCTAGAATTGAATTCCAGTAGAGACAAGTAGTAGCCACCATCAAAGGTTTTGGAAAAAAAAAATTTTCTTCATGAATACAATTTTTTTTCCTGTGAATTGATTTTGCAGTGGAACACATTGGCAAACATACTCTGGGAATAAACAGTAGGCTGCATTTTACTGTGCTCCACTCGGCCAGGTGCTTTATCTTTCTCATTGGAGAGCCACTGCTGTATGCGCAGTTAAAAAATGAGCATATCCAGCTTACATTAACGATAAGTACATTGTTCATTGGTCCTTTGACGTTCTGATGGGATATGCTAGAAATCTCAAAGTTCAAGAAATAATAGTCTTGGTAAAATGAAGAGTACTCTGTCATGGGTAAGAGACTTCTTGGAAAATATTTTATTTAAAGTTTCTTTCTTTCTTTTTTTTTTTTTTTTTTTTAGACATGGTCTCACCCTACTGCCCAGGCTGCCAGGCTGGAGTGCAGTGGCGTGATCTCAGCTCACTGCAACCTCTGCCTCCTGGGCTTAAGCAATTCCTGGCCCAAGCAATCCTCATGCCTCAGCCTCCCAAGTAGCTGGGACTACAGGAATGTGCCACCACACCTGGCTAATTTTTTGTATTTTTAGTAGAGACTGGGTTTCACCATGTTGGCCAGGCTGGTCTTGAGCTCCTGATGTCAGGTGATCTGCCTGCTTTGTTTGGCCTCCAGAGTGCTGGAATTTCAGGCGTGAGCCACCTCCTCTGGCCGTAAAGCTTCTCTTGGTTAAGGAGAGTGGTTATCCAAGTGTTAGATCATCACTGTTATAATTTTCTGGGAACATTTTAGAAATATTCATGGGCCCCACAGCAAACTGACTGAATTAGAAACTCTGCAGATGAAGCAGTCATCATTTTAGCAAGCTTTCCAGGGGTTTGAGGTAAAGTTTGAGAACCACTAGTTTAGGAGAGGCTGTCCTTATTAGAAATACTTGGAGGCCTAATGTTATTTAAATTTAATAGGAGAAGGAAATATTTTCCTAGTGCCCTTATTCTTTGTTAGTTTGGTATAATCTATACTCATCTTTACACTGTTTGTTTCTGTTGCTTTCAAAATTAAATTCCTAAAGATCATCACTGCCTTTGCTCATATATACATGCAATAGAAAATTTTGCTTTACTTTCAAATTTACTAGGTGGATATGCAGTGGGTGCAGGTTTTGGCAGAAGGTTGGGCAACCCCATTGAATGGCTTTATGAGAGAGAGGGAGTACTTGCAGTGCCTTCATTTTGATTGTCTTCTGGATGGTAAGACATTTTACATTCAAAATTATATTGCATATGGAAGAGAAATTACATAGTTGCAGAGATTTTTCACTGTTTACAAAAAGTAGTAGGGTAACATCTTAATAGAGGTAGCATTATAAGACTAAGTTATATCAGTACCGAACACTTTATTTAAGTGAATCATGAGATCTCCTTTTCGTTTTTCCCTTTCCTGACTCTTATTTATTGCAGAGAGAGAGGGAAAATCTGGGGATCAGGGCCGAGGATGGATTGTAAAACACATACAGTTATTCTATGCTGTTTTTGCCTGATCACTGTGGAAAGCCGCTTCCCACCCAGGGCATGTACGTGCTGCGTTTTGCAGTACTGAAGCCCATGCTTGAGCCTTCTAATGAGGAATTGTGGAGTCCTAGTTAAGGAATTCTGAAATATGTGGCTAAAAATGTGGTCCTTCCTATTTTAAAACATTAACAAAAATTTGACATCAAACAAATTGATGTCGGCCAGGCGCGGTGGCTCACGCCTGTAATCTCAGCACTTGGGAGGCTGAGGGAAGTGGATCACCTGAGGTCAGGAGTTCAAGACCAACTTGGCCAACATGGTGAAACCCTGTCTCTGCTAAAAATACAGAATTTAGCTAGGTGTGGTGGCGTGTGCCTCTAATCCCAGCTACTTGGGAGGCTGAGGCAGGAGAATCGCTTGAAGCTAGGAAGTGGAGGGTGTGGTGAGCCAAGATCATGGCACCACCATACTCCAGCCTGGGCAAAAGGATGAGACTCTGTCTCAAAAAAAAAAAAAAAAAAAAAAAAAAGATGTCCAATATATTATCATTATAATCCAGCAGCCTTTAATTTTGTGTTGTATACTGTTGGTAAGATTAATTTACTACCTTATGAAAATATTTTTAAATGTCACAGAACCCTACTATAATTGCTACCAAGTTTTTTGTTTTGTGACTTCTTTAAACTGGGTGGTGAAATAGATATTAGAAAACATAATTTCTAATCATTCTTCTCAAGAAACTTTATCACAGGAACATAAGGATTAAATAATGCATTTTGATTTTCTTCCTTGGAACTAATTGCAAAGTCTTGTGGACTACCTCCTTTATAATGATTTAGTCTTGGGCTTGGTGCAAATCTACCTATTCATTTTCCATGTTACACTTTACCTAGTGGTAGTAATTTGAAAAGCAGCCAAGCAGTTATCGTTACTCTCATTGACATCTTTTGTTCAAAGAAGATATGCCATGATGTCCAAAAAAATATGATTTATTTAGCATATAAATAGTCCAAATATGAATGTGAGAGCACACTTTACTTTTCCAACCCATAGACGATGAGTAGAAAAAAGATTTTTACAGCTTGCAAGGCTGCATGCTGAGACTGTGCCTTTAGTATCACTGACAACACATTTTGGTTTAAATGCAGCCATTACTGTCTTTATTTCTTGGTTAGTGATAGCTGATATCAGTTTGAATTTGACTGTATTAAAAAAAAACTTTTTGGGTAGTTCTGTCTTCCTATCTCAAGGATACTCAAGTATACTTAATCAACTTGCCACATAAATTGTAGTTATTATGTCATCCTGTTATCAATAAGGATTTAAGTTTTTCCTGAAAAGGCCCAGAAACGTAGTTCTTTGTCTCTTTCATATATTGGAAGTGCACAATATATATTTGGTGATGTTAGGCTTAACCAGCTGATTCGTTCTTGTTAAACAGTTTGTTTTACTTATGTAATTCTATACCAAAATGTTGTACCCAAAGACAGTTTGATTCTTTTAATTTTTGCTTTTTTTTTTTTTTTTTTAACTTGGGAGGTCGTTTCTCATTCTCGCTGACCTTGTAGCTTGTTCTGTCTTTTCGTTTTTCTGTGCCAGGTACTAGTTGAATACTGCCACCGGACCCACAGCCTTTTATTATTTGAAAAGTGTCCCCTGAAGTGAAAGGTGGATGTAAGTAAAGCCTGTTGAGTAATCTAAGCTGTGTGCTTCATGTTCTTTTGTGCTCTGCAGGAGGTGTCATTAACTTGTCAGTACCTATAGTTCTGACTGCGACTCATGAAGATAAAGAGAGGCTGGATGGCTGTACAGCATTTGCTCTGATGTATGAGGGCCGCCGAGTGGCCATTCTTCGCAATCCAGAGTTTTTTGAGCACAGGAAAGAGGAGCGCTGTGCCCGACAGTGGGGAACAACGTGCAAGAACCACCCCTATATTAAGGTGCTGAAAAAACCTCGCTGCATTTTATCTTGATTTGCCAGTGATGTTTGTGCTGAAATGTGGGCATTTTCTGTGTATTGACTTTTCATTGGAATTGTTAATGTTTTGCAGAATGGAGATTGGACCTTACGTGTGATGAGTGTTTATGCTCTTGTCATTTTGGTCCAGATAAATATTTATTCAACAAACGTATTTTAAATCTCTGTTATATACGTGGCACTGGGCTAGGTGCTGATGCTGGGAATGCAGGGCCAGGGACACCACCGGCACAGTGTTTCAGCTCTTGGAGTATACAGTCTTGTCGTGTGCTTAGGAATGTACTTACAATGAGTGTGTGAGGTAGAGGCTAAGGGAGCCCTCACCAGGGTGGTTTGATGTGAAAGCAGTGAAATATAATTTCTCTTCAAAGTACCTCATTTATTTTATATATATATGTTGTATGTGGAATGTTACTGAAGTCAAATTTCTGTCAGTTATTAGGTGTGTTAAGGTAGACTGAGAAAGAAGCTGGGCGCGTTGTTGGCACATAAGCCAAAGCCTCATGGGGAGAAGTAGGGCTGGAGCTGCCTTGTGAAGATGAACAGGCCCTGGAGGGTAATAGCTCCTCCTTTCAGATGCAGGGAAAGAAAGTAGTAAAATTGTAAGAAATTTGAGGTGGTATGGAGATTGGAAAGCATGAATTTGCATCTAACTCAGTGATCATTAATTCTTCAAAAGGTTAGGATTGGAGAACACAGAGTGTGGGGTGACCCAGGGCTACAAATTGTTCTGTTAATCAATGTACGATAATAATGAAAAGAATGTTTTTGTTACTTGAAAAGGTATAATTATTCACATCGCTTTTGTTTGCCTTTCATATGTAAAGATAGTTATTCACAAGTTTTCTGGGAAATCACAAAATCGATTCTAATTTTATAGCATCTCTAATGTCAATTTAGTTGATAAGTCAGATTTACCTCATTTAAGATGAGAGTGGCTTACAACGACTGTATTTAGCTTATGTGAGAAATGTTTTTACTTATTTTGATCTCGGTTTCCATTAAAAAAATTTTTTTTTTCCTATTAGATGGTTATGGAACAAGGAGATTGGCTGATTGGAGGAGATCTTCAAGTCTTGGATCGAGTTTATTGGAATGATGGTCTTGATCAGTATCGTCTTACTCCTACTGAGCTAAAGCAGAAATTTAAAGATATGAATGCTGGTGAGACATGGATTTAATTACCTAATATAGGTCGGCTTGGAGATAAAGTTCTAGAAGATTTTTTCCAGTGCTTACTAAAATGTAAAACAATGATGAGTACAGGTAAATATAGCAGTGGAATATGTAAAGAAAGGTAGTCAATCAAAACTAGCCTGTGTAGTTTCATTATATTGATATAATTTGATTTGACATTATTTTGAATACTTTGGAAGCTAGATGCTAATACAGAATTTACCTTTCGTTTATTACAAAACTCGCATGTTAAAGCTGAATGGAACTATAGAATATTATTTGAATAATTCACTCATATATATATGCTTTATATGTCAGTGTTTTACATTCATATATATATATATGAATGTCATGTATCTCCGAATGTTTTACTTGACATTCATATATTGGAAGTGCACAGTATATATTTGGTGATGTGTCACAGCAAATAATGATACATGACCATTGTATCATACCATTGTACCAATGATATACAACCATGATTTAAACAATAGAGAAAGTTGTTTAAAGCAAAAATTAAAAGAAACAACACTGTGTGTAGAAATACTTCTCAAAACAATTCATCAAACTGTCTTTGGGTACAAATTTTTGGTATAGAATTACAGAAGTAAAAGAAACTTAACAAGGAAGAATCAGCTGGTTAAGCCTAACATCACCAAATATATACTGTGTACTTCCAATGTATGAATGTCATGTATCGCAGCAAATAATGGAACGATGGAACTTTTATCATGTTCACTTCATTTAAAAAATGTTTGTAGATCTTTATATGCCAGTATGCCATGTGCTGAAGATCCATAAATAAATACTCTAGGAGCTTATGGTATAGAAGAGAGAGACATTAAACAATAACAGAAAAAGTTGTTTAAGAGCAGAATAGAGAAGCTACAGATGCTGTTCTTTATAATACTGCTTTCTATATTATAAAGCACTCCGGGACAGGATTTTTATATCAAACTTCTTGCTATTAGGTCTTTGACACAGAGGTGGGTAAATTATGTGCTTACCTTGGTGCACCCATACTCTTTCTATACCTGCAAATTCAAGGTTCTGTATCAGGGAACAGCATTCACTGTAGATTTGGGGAGGCCTTTTTAAGCCTTAAAATTGGAAGCATCCTGCAGTTATGCTCCTAATTAATTCCCACCCACTGCAGAGATGGTTTGGCCCTAAGCACTGATGCTGCTCTCTTTCAAATTTTCTGTGTAGAAATCAGATGGATGTGGCTGAGAAAGGGCAGGTGAATGTGTTTGCCTTTTTGGGGTATATAGCTGGCCACCAAACCATGTTTGTGAACCAGAGGCCCTCGTTCCAAGCAACTACAGAACAACTGGGAAAGAGCAGGCATTTCGTTTGTGTTTGTGTTAGTGTTGGTGAACTCCAGAATGCTCCTGGTAGGCATTCAGAGTTCTGTGTTTAGACTCTGCCTCACCACCTAGCAGTTATGTGTTTGTGGGGAAATTACTTTTCTCTCTAAGGCTCATGGACAATTGATGAGGATATTGATGGTACCTAAAGCATAACATTTTACTTTAAAAAGTGAAATGAGATAAGATGTGTGAGGCACTTTAAACTGTACTGGTATGTAGTAAGAGATTAAGTTGTTGATATGGTTTGGCTGTGTCCTCCAAAATCTCATCTTGAATTGTAGTTCCCATAATCCCCACCTGTCATGGGAGGGACCCAGTGGAAGGTAATTGAATCATGGGGGTGGTTTCCCCCGTGCTATTCTCGTGATAGTAAGTTCTCACAAGGTCTGATGGTTTTATAAGGGGCTTGCCCTTTTGCTTGGTTCTCATTCTCTCTTCTGCCACCATGTGAAGAAGGACATGTTTGCTTCCCCTTCCACCATGATTGTAAGTTTCCTGAGGCCTCCCCAGCTGTGTGGAACTGTGAGTCAATTAAACCTCTTTTCTTTGTAAATTACCTGGTCTTGGGCATTTCTTCATAGCAACATGGTAATACAGGTGCCTTAATTTTTGTTGTGTGAACTGAAGCTAGACTTTATTCATGTGAAGTTTAGAGCAAGAATTATCTGTTTATACCTAAGTTCTGCTGTAGACTGCTGAAATTTGAAGTGTTATGAACTTAATAAAATGGGTTAAGAACTGGAGGCCTCAGATGGGCCACCCACTCTTCAGTGCTCCATAGCTCCTACCTAGTCTGCTTAACTCATTCACATTTCTTTCTTGGCTCCTTTAGGGTTTTTGAGTGCGGGATCCCTTTTCCCCTTTTATACTTTACTCCTGAATTTGAAGCAAATATTTGGCTTAAATTACTGATACAGAAACTTCTTTGAGTGCTATACTTGGTACTGCCTGTATAACAGCTCATTTCTCTTCTTTTTTGCTAAGATGTTTTAGGCCCAGTATACAGGAATGAATAATGATTGATACAAGTTAATAATGATGCCCCACTCTTTTTTGTCAGTGTGTGATTTAAGGGTCAGTGCATTAAGTCATTTCTGGCCATTGAGATCTAAGGAAGAGGGTTTTCAGGAAAGATTTTCTTTTCAACAGTTTGGCTTATGCCAGACAAATTCTGTTTTTTTCACCCTTCTCTTTCTTCCTGTTTTGGATGTTTGGAGTTCCTGCAACCATTCTTGTATTCATGAAAATTCCAAATATGCTAAGTTTTTTCCTTATGCTGTGAGTTTCTCATCCAACCATGGAGTCATTTATCTCCAGATTTCTTATTCAAAGAGATAACATATATTCAAATTATTTAAGATACTTTTAGTTGGGATTTCTGTGATTTGCAACCAGAAGCATCTGGTAGTTTATTATATGTACACTTCCCTTTTCTGCTGGTGAACAGAAACATGTTTAATGGAGGACTTGCTGTGACCATGTTATTTAAATGTTTGCCAAAATTTGAATTCGTATCTGGAACTGATGTTAGTAAATTAATTGTTGGCACTGTTGAAAGGGTCTTATCAAGGAATTATTCATAATTAGGGACTTTCATATTACATCTGTTTTGCACTCTTCTTTGTGAGCCAAACATTTTAAGTCATTTAGAGAATATGTTGCATAATGAATGATTTCAACTTTGTTTAAAGTAGCTGAGAGCCAGTTATTAGCCTTACATCAAACAACAAAAATTAGAGTGTTATTTTATTTTTTCCATTTTTATACTGAGGCAAATAAGCAACAGACCGAGGAGTTTACTTTGTAGTTCTTGTTCACTCTTTTAGGAAGCCAATAACAAGTCAGTTCTGATGTGTTCAGGGGAGAGAAAGCAGGGAATTTATTTATTTATTTTCTTAATCTAAGATTTCTTTTCTTACCTCTTCCTCCTTCTCCTCCCCTCATCTTAGAAGTACTTTGATTACCCCATGTGGGCTATTGTCCTGTGCACAGCACTATCAGTTTGGCTGTTCTTAGACCATTCTGTAGCTGGGAAGGATTGAGAAGTCTTTAATACCCACATTAAAGGTGATTGCAAGGTGATACATTTCCAGATGGCAAGTTCTTTGAATTACCAATGATTGACCAATATCCTGGAGGGGAAGAATGCATTTCACTTAAGCCAAGTAAGAGCCTGTTAGTGTTTATTAAACATAGAATATTGGTGTCCTGCTGATTGCAAAGGGAAGAGTTGACATAATTTCTTTCAGACTAGTGTGTGGTAGTACAGTGTTGAATAAATCTGAGAAAGCTTTATAGCGTTGCTGAATTACAAACCACATTTTAAGTGAGTAAATGGAGACATCAGAAGAATGTTTTAAGTAAAGTTGAGGATGATACATGAGAAAGCTGAGGCAGAAGCAGATCTATGTTTGGCTCTGAAGTAGATAGTGGATCTCGATGATAAGTGGCAGCAAGCCAGAGAGCTGAGATTGGGTGAGGGGAACCTGTGTCAGTCAGCTCCCAGCAGGAAGCAGAAGGCACACTCAGATGAGGCTTTGAGCATAATTCAGTGAAGCAAGTATTTAAAGAAAGGTGGTCAGAGTTAAGGGAAACTACAAGGAATTGCTGAGGTATCTGGGGACTAGTGGCATTGGGTAGTGTTAGCCAGTCCCAAAGGGGTGAGAACAGGAAGCAGTGTTTCTGAAGCCAGGTGGGAGCTGCAGCTGTGGGAGGGCCACTGGGCAGAAGCTGGTTGCAGGGTCACTGGCACAGCCAGAATCACAGTGCTGAGGCAGATGATAGTGGGGAGAAGAGCTCCCCGAAAGCTTTTCTCCATCCATCCTCTGGTTGCCTGCTAATGCCTCCACTCTCAAGGCAGAAGGACAACAGCCCCTTCTAGGGGAAGCCCTGAGGGACACCTGTGCTCCCTGCCCCAGGACATCAGAGAATAGATGGGGAGGGGAATGGCAAATAAGTGGCATGGAACCCAGTTGGCACAAAGCTTTATAGTGAACATCTTACTTTAATTTGGAAGTGTTTTTAGTCATGAGAATAGAAGGTAGTTCATTGCTGCCATACTTTAGAATATGAATTTATCAGTTTGTGAAAAATTCTAATATCTTTATATTTGTTCAAGGGACCCATCTCTTATTCCTTTATTTCTCCCCCCTGTCTTAAGCAGTTTGAGTAAAAGAGAGACTGTTAGTTTATGATAATCCCAAGGGAGGAGGGGAGATCAAATTGCTTTGTTATTCCAGGTCCCTTCACAAAAACTCCCACAAAAACAAACATTAAGCACACACACAACTCTAGCAACCCTAGAACCATTGTCTTGTTTAGCTACTATATTGATTTAGGGAAAATCAGAAGTGTCTGTTCTTGGAGCTTTAGGGCAGAGAGGCAGATAGAAACCTTGGGTGGGAGGGAAGAAAGGAATTATTAATTACTGCTCTATGTAGCGCAGTCTTACAGTGAAGTTAAGAGGAAAGAAGCAAGAAGATGTTGTAATTCTATGTTCAGTGGTTGGGGTGGATACTGGGGCGCTTGCTGTGGGCTGGGATGTGAAGCACAGTTCTGGGAAGTTTGAGGAAGGGTGACTAGGATTTAGGAGCACTGCCCTGCTCATCACCTCATTCATTTATTTGCTGAGTTGCAGTTGTCTTTGGATACTCAGCTTGGAAAGAGTAGAGTCTGGGTCGCTCTGCATTGTGTCATGACAGTCCTTGCTGGCAACGCCTCTAGATGAAGCGGCCTGTGGCTTGTCCTACATGTGTTCAGGGAATGCTGATATCTTCATTTCCTTCCTTGTCACACATATATGCTCAGGAAAACTTTCTTCACTTTCTTCTTCCTCTTCTACCTGCAGGAAGGAAAGGGATCCAGACTTTACTTGTTTCCTTAGTGTATTGGCTCCTGGACTAGGTGATAGGAAATCCAGAGGAAGGGGAGAGGACTTGCTCTGCTGGGAAGTTCCTTCACATAGACATGCAGTACAGGAGAAGGAATAGGCTTTGGGGGCCAGACCCAAATTTGGCTTGAGATGTGACAGTAATAGGAAAGGTAGAAGAATTGAGGGAAAGAGGTAGGTAATGAGCAATGTATATTGAAATAGTTTTTGTAATACGTCTGTCCGGTGAACTGGAAGGAAGGACTTAGAGATGTGGCTAAGAGAAGCCATCTGTATGTGTGCGGTAATTGAACCCAGGTGTAGGGGTAAGCTTCCAGTGAGTCTGTTAAGAAGGAATTTCATAGGGCCCAGCAGTAAGCCTTGTGGCTCCAAGAGGACCACAAGATGTCAGAAACAGGTGGTTAGACCAGAATGGCCAAGCGGAATAGAAATGTCATATGTTTGATTATAGCTGTGTAAAAATGTATGCAACAAAGAGAAAAACTGGAAGGTTGCACAAAACAAAAGACTGTGCTTTCAGGACAGTGCGTTTATGGATGATTTTCTCATTAAATTTTATTGGTTTTCACTTAAAAAAAAAAAAGCATAGAGAGACAGATGACATATAAAAGGTTGTTGCCAGGGTTGGAAGGCCTTAAGTGGTGTAGATTTTTATGTCAGTCAGTAGAGAGGTAAGGACCACTTAAATCAGGAAAGTGCCATTTGAATTTGGCTTGCATTTCATCCTCACTGTTGATGGAACAGGAAGGAATTGGTTGAATCAATGAATCCAGTCCAGCAGTGTCATGTATAGGTGAAGACGCCCATTCTTTCCTTCCCTAACTCGGTCCTCCACACTGTGATAGTGCTGTCACCAGTCTTGTGGTAATAGTGTAGAGGAGTAAGTGAAGGAATATTGTCATGTCCTGCCGGAGTTGAAGGAACTATATTCCTTTTAACGTGTATTTATTCTCTTAGGGAACGTCTTTGCTCCCCTGCTCTGACTAGACTGCAAGCCCCAGGAGGGCAGGCCAGTTTCACTACTCCCTCAGGCTCAGCATGTCTCCAACTGCATTTGCATCCTGTCCCTGGTGGGTTTCTTCCCTGTCACTGGCTGTCGTGTAAAGTTGGGTAGAGGAAGAAGACCTATTTGAAGACAGACCTTGTGAAGAGATGATGAAGGCTGAGTGTGCTGGTAATTAATGTGCTGCAAATGAGATGTGGGGAACAGAAGGGACTCATTACATGTGGAGGGCAAGAAAGGAAGCTGAGCCTCTGAGGTAGGTAATGGTGAATTGCTGGTGAGGCGCTTGTGGAGCACTAAGAGGCAGTTGGGGAGACAGTAGTCTGAGCTTGGGTAGAGTTCTGGTCAGAAGACCCAGGTTTGTAAATCACTAGTACCTAGGGCTCTGCTCAGTGACCTCAGGCACCTGAGAGCAGGGTTGGGAGGGGCTTGACAGGGAGGGCAGCGCCTGTTCTTGCTGTTGTCATAGTGTGGCTTTATTCACCAGTGTGTAGACTGTGGTCTGTCAGATGAGCCTTCCTCAGATGTCCCCATTATTCTTTGAGCACTTCCCTTCTTAATGGTGCAAAAAGGTGTTCCAGCTCATGTTGTACTTTTCTTGCCCCAGCTCATGTTGTACTTTTCTTGCCCCAGCTCTAAAAGCTGCCATTTGCCAAGGAGCTATGGTTTATGTAAGTGGGGAATGGTATTTAGAATGTATGGGCTTTTGTTTTGCTTCTTGCCACTGGGTAGTCATTGTTTGTAGGACCAAACAATGGTCCTACAAAAAAAAAAAAAAGTGGACAAAACTAAGAGATGTGTGTGTGTTTATGTGTGTGTGTGTATGTGTGTGTGTATATATATATACACACACATATATATAATACATATATATTATATATACATATATATTTATATTATATATACATATATAATATATATACATATATGTTATATATATACATATATATAAATACATATATATAATACATATAATATATATTATATATACATATATATTATATATACATATATATTATATATAATATATATATTATATATACATATATATTATATATAATATATATATTATATGTACGTATATATTATATATACATATATATAATATATACATATATATTATATATATACATATATATTATATATACGTATATATTATATATATACATATATATATGTAGTTCTAGTGGTCAAAAGGGATATTTTGGCATCTTTGATGTCCATATGTAAAACAAAATGTGAAGTACATTGAGAAGGATAGAAAAATGTTAGGTCTATTTCCCTCCTCCCATCCCAAAGCAAAATATTTTTAAATGCTTGTATATCAAGACTTTTCTGTTTTTTGGACCTAATGTTCTATCAGCTATTTCCTTTGTGAAAACCAGCCCTGTTCTGTTTATGTATAAAGGTAACGTGAGGAACTTCCAAGAGTAATGATCATGCTGTAAATCTTGGATTTTACATGATGTGGCAAAACGAAAACAAAAAATCCCAGTTAAGTAGGATGCCACAGTCTTCCTGTGATACCTTTTGTTATGGTGATAGAAGAGGGTCAGAATTGAGAATAGATTGGTAAAGATGTGCTATTTGGCTTACAGATTGTTAGAAGAGAGAGGCTGTTCCTCTCCCTGAGTCGAGCTTGGATCAGCATGGCATGATGCTTTGTCAGGTATTGTGAGGGCGGCGAAATACAGAGCTCCTCTAACTGGATTGGAAAGGTTTCCTGCTAGCAAGCACCACGTAGGAATGAACCCAGGGTTGTAAGCAGGAGATAAGGAGTTAACCAGTTTCATCTGTCTAGCAGTTTTCATTGTTTTAAGGGATATTGTTGTTGGTAAACTATAATCCAAAATTCAGACCTTCGATCATAAAACAAAGTATGGTTCTAGTCGAGCAAAGTAATCGTAAGTGAGCATATTTGGACAGTAAGTAAATTTTTGAAACTACAGATATATTTCTCTACTTTTCTGTCTCCCTTAGTAAAGCATTATCTTAGGTCCTTTGGAGGGATTGATCTGGTGGGTAACTGAGGCACAGACCAAAAACGTTTATCTATGGTAAGCAGTGGATCCAGGATATTAGGACCAGAAAGTCTGATGATTGCTCTCATTTCCCATGAATGCAAGAAAGTAATTCTTATAAATCCATGATTGTTATATTACATATCCTCAGATAAGTATGATTTACTTAATATTGTATAGTAGAAGTGTAGGTCATGTTATCCTAAATGGTCAAAGCAGTACATTTTTTTTTACCAGTTTTCTGATTTCTGAGTTTGCATATGTTTGCTTAATCCTAAGTATCAAGGATTTGCTTAATCCTAAGTATCAAGTACCTAAGATAATGCTTTACTAAGGGAGACAGAAAAGTAGAGAAATATATCTGTAGTTTCAAAAATTTACTTACTGTCCAAATATGCTCACTTACGATTACTTTGCTCGACTAGAACCATACTTTGTTTTATGATCGAAGGTCTGAATTTTGGATTATAGTTTACCAACAACAATATCCCTTAAAACAATGAAAACTGCTAGACAGATGAAACTGGTTAACTCCTTATCTCCTGCTTACAACCCTGGGTTCATTCCTACGTGGTGCTTGCTAGCAGGAAACCTTTCCAATCCAGTTAGAGGAGCTCTGTATTTCGCCGCCCTCACAATACCTGACAAAGCATCATGCCATGCTGATCCAAGCTCGACTCAGGGAGAGGAACAGCCTCTCTCTTCTAACAATCTGTAAGCCAAATAGCACATCTTTACCAATCTATTCTCAATTCTGACCCTCTTCTATCACCATAACAAAAGGTATTTTAAGAAAAATTGCATATCCTTTGGAAAGTAATCTGTTAGAAACATGCTATTCTTAACTCTGGAAATTCTCTTTTCAGATGCTGTCTTTGCATTTCAACTACGCAACCCAGTACACAATGGACATGCCCTGTTAATGCAGGATACCCATAAGCAACTTCTAGAGAGGGGTTACCGGCGCCCCGTCCTCCTCCTCCACCCTTTGGGTGGCTGGACAAAGGATGACGATGTTCCTTTGATGTGGCGTATGAAGCAGCATGCTGCAGTGTTGGAGGAAGGAGTTCTGAATCCTGAAACAACAGTGGTGGCCATCTTCCCATCTCCTATGATGTATGCCGGACCAACTGAGGTAGACTGCTTGTAAGATTTTCACTGCAGCAGTGTTAAAGCCACTCTTACTAACACAGCTAGTGTCACCGTCTGATTGCTTTTTCTCTGCTCTGTAGGCCTGTTCCAAACATTTAGCATACATGACATACTCTCCTGCTTGTTAGGGATGTTCCCTGGATGTTAGGGGCAGCCTTGAGAAAGGAAAGGTGGGAAGAGGTTTCACTTGCTTTTGTGGGTCTTGGTCCCAGTTGTGAAGTAGGGGATGTTCCCTGCAGACAGGGCTGGGCATGGTTGGGAAGGTATGCCACAGCTCCTCTTGTAACTGCTGGCCACATTGCAGACACAACAACAACACTGATCTTGTCCTGTTACCAGCGTTCTAGGTCTTTGTTAAAGAGGGGAGCTGGACAAAGCCTGTTTGTTTAAATTCTTCTCTATGTCCTTGTGTTTTCAGAGATAGGCACATTCCTTTCCTCAAGGTATAGGGAGGGCACCTCTGGAATGAGAGTCTTTTGACCTACTTCAGGAGAAGATCTGCTAGGTTGTATGACTGCCTTAGGGCAAGGTGAGAGTGGCTTGCTTTCTTCTGCTGTTTTCTCAAATGCCAAGGTGCCGTATTTTGGAGTAGTGTGTCCTGAACCGTATCAATATGCTAGCTGCAGCAAGTCCTTCCCTGGCCTCAGATTCAACTCTGCTCACTACCCGCAAGAGCATGGTCTAGTGGAAATAATACAAGACTGTTGTCGAGGAGTCCAGGCACAGTTCTGGGTCTGGGTTGCCACCAGCTGGTTTGCAATCTCACATTAGATTTCTTGAGACCTCTCTAGACTATGTTTGAGTGCACAGTAAGTGGTGTAGGTAGGACTAAGTGTTCTTTAAGATTCTGTCCCATTCTGATTGTTTCCTAATTTGTCTTATTTTCTTTTAACTTCACATTGAAATATAATGTATATGAGAAAGTATATATGAAAAAGTACATATTATTTGAGTTACAGAAGCATTAAAAGAAAAAGCACATCTTTCATAGATGCAAGTAAATGAATTTTTCCCATTGGAACAGAGGCATACAATCAGCTTCCAGATTAAAAACAAATTTTTATCATCACCCAGAAGTTTTTCTTCTTGCCCCTTTCTGTTCACTACTTGTCCTCCCCCTAGGAGTCATTAGTACCCTCACATTAACATCATAGGCCCAGTTAGCTTGTGTTTAAGATTGGATACCCTGAGAGCAGACTCTGAGAGTGAGGTGAGGGTTCAGGAAGTCTCTTAGGGAGAACTCTTGGGATCAACACCTCTGGAAGGGAAGAGAAAGGAAGGGAGCAGGATTCTGTAGAGCGGGAGGTCGAGCTACAGTTCAGTCTCAGTGGAGGCTTTAGTTGAGTCCATGGGGAGCTCTGGAAAGGCCCTTCAGAGATGTCCAAAGTTGCATGGGAAATAGGCATTATATCTCCGTGTTTTAAGGGGTTGGCTGCCCATGGGAGGGGGCATACCTTTGGGTGCTGCTGCTCCTTTCAACAGAAGCAGTTTCTGAGTGAGGCGACAGCTGCTGGGTGTCTGCTGGCAGCTGAGAACCTGGAGAGCCTGCTCCCTTCATGCAGGAGGCCTGAGTATTGCATCACAGCATTAAATCCAGCTGGTTTTTAGTATTTCTGTAATTCAAATCATACCGCATATATACTCTTGTGTCTGGCTTCTTTCACTTTACACTGTGCTTGTGAAACTCACCTTTATTGTTATGTAATTAGTGGCAGATTTTTCATTCTTGATGCTGTGTGGTGTTTCGTTGTGTGATTTTACCCAATATTGTTGTTGGACATTTGGGCACTTGACAGATTTTTGCTCTTAAGAATAGCACTGGCGTGAAGGTTTTAGTGCATGTCTTTTTGTGGACATTTCTGTTGGTTATACCAGGGAGGAGAATTGCTAGGTCCTGGGATATGTATTTGTTCAGCGTTAATAGATTCTACCAGTCAGTTTTTTGATGTGGTTGTACCATTTTGCACTCCCATCAGCAGTGTATTGCCTCACCAGTACTTGAATGTCCTTTTCATTTTAGCCATTTTGGTCCTTTAGTCCTGATTACTTAGCCAAGCACTCTGTAATACTTTTCCTATTTCTTAACCAGCCTCAAAAAATCTCCTCATTGAACCAGTTTCACTGAAATGGAGTCTTAGTAAATGAGTTGTAGTTATAAAGGATTGAGAAATAGAATATAAGTCCATATTTTATTGATTTCTTACTGTATTTTTCAGACAATATTCTGAATGCTTTACATATGTTAACTAAATCCTTATAAAGATTGCTAGTTAATGCATAACTTATGTTATTCAGTTATTTGTTGTAAGTTTTATGTTAGGTTTTATAGCTTATGTTATAAGGATTAATCCTTATAATACTAAGAGGGTAGGTACTATAATTATTCACAGTTCACAGGTGAGGAACCTGAAGTAGGGAGGTTAAACTATGTTCAAGATCACATAGTAGTAGTAAATGGTAGAGATAAAATCTGAACCTAAGTAATCTGGCTCCAGAGCTATGTACTATAATTTCACATAATTTTTAATATTATATAACATTAAAATATTTTTAAAAATATGTAGCCACATCTTTTTTGAAAAGACTGAAATAAATTCTTATAATATCCTGTAAGAGTTCCAAAATAGTGAGTTAGGATGGCCCTGGCAACATTCGTTAGAGGTGGAATCTCCAAATAAACTTATTTTTTTATCAGAGCCTAGAGTTGTGGATTGTGATATTCTTTGTATAATATGTATTCTTAATCTTTGTATTCTTACAATACCTGACTCATGATATTGGTAATATCTGCCTATGTTTCTATTGTTGAGAGGAGCAAATAGGATCAACGTAAATCATTTAACACATTGCCTGGCTCATGATAATATGTGGTAATTAATATAATTGGCGTCCTTTAAAAAACTACTTTGCTGCAAATTCTCAGCATTTCTAGGATTCTGGCCCCACATCCGAGGAACTGTCTATATCCCCAGGCTGCTTCATAAGTCTATGAAGTCCTAGAGTTTGATTATGGCAGGGAGCCTGGGATGACCTACTGCCTAATAGGCTTCATGTCAAAGCGTGTGTCCTAGCCCTGATTTGGGATATCCTTTGGTGTTTAATAATATATAAAGCTAATATAAAGAAATTGAAAATACCCATTTTATGAGTGCCTATGCATGTGTCACTCACTGAATAGCTGCTTTGCATGCATGCATTAGGTTACCCCACAACTTGGTGAGGAAGGTTTTATTCTTGTTTTACCGGTGAGATTACTGAAGTTCAGAGAGGCTAAGTGACATAACTGTAGTCTGTCAAAGAAGACCAGAGCTGTACAGTGATTAAAGTAATAAAAACAGAACTTTATTCAGGAAATATTGCAACAGGAGAATAAAGACCTCAGTATAGAACTGGGCTCAACTCTGAATACAGCATGGACAGGTGGGGATTGATAGCAAAGGACAGGGTGGAGGTAAGTGGATGGAAAATTACTGAGAGGAAACATTGGAAGTAGGGGATTCTGGGATAAAAGGGATTCTTGCTGAAGGCAGGCCAGGATCATCAGATACCTGGGAAGTGGGTGGAAGATAAGGAATTTGATCAGATAATGAGGGTGAGCAGATACTGAGAATAGAGGATTCTTAATAAACAAACTTAGCAAGATTTTTGCTACAGTTGGGCAATGCAGGCCTGATAAGGATGGACACTGAAGGTCAAGGCTTAAAGGGCTCAGAGGAGCCTGACTAGTTAGTGTTCTGTCTAGGAGAGACACAGAACTGGGGCTGAAACTTGGGCCTGTTTTTTTCCTTCTAGGGCTCCTTGCTGCCAAGTAGCCTCAAAGTAGCTTTGTGCTTTGGCATTTGGAGGGAAGGCCAAGAAGTTAGTTGTTCTGAGTGCCTACAGAGCTCCCAGGTTTTCTAGGGAGACCAAGAGGCACGTTAAAGCTGTGTCTGTCTCCACATCTCTGTCTGGAGTGTGAATTGTGAGCGTAAGAGATGTGGTTCTTTTCAGGAAGGCCCAGCTCTGATGCCTGAGCAAAAGGCGGTTTTTTAACTTCTGAACTTGTAAAGAATAAGCTTTGGAAATTCTAGTAACCATCTTAATATTTCAGACCATGAAGTGTTTTAATGTTTTTGGCCTGACAGTGTTTAGGCTGTTGGATTGAGCTGCTTAGGAAAAGTATCTTTCTCGAGGGCCTAACTTGTGTGTTTGACTTATTTGGCTTATTTGCAGCCATAAGTGAAGAATTTTTTTGTAATTAAAAAAAAACCTCTCATTTTTGTAGCTTTTCCAGTGACATCAGGAAAAAGTCTGTCAGTAATGCTTATTTGCCAACTAATAATAATAAAATAAAAACGACTCTTCCTTTAATCATTTTCTGTAGGTCATTTAGAAGGCATTGGTACCAGATTTGTTTCCTTAGCACAAATGCTTTTCAGAACCATGGGCAGCTATTAAGCCTATTTGGTTATCAACAGGATGTTCCTGATTTTACAGTCTATAAAGATTCTATTGCTTGAATCCTAAATTCCATTTCAGGAATGGAGGAGGCGAGGATGTGGAGGGAGTGTTAACTTTCTAATGCTAAAATGGTGTTATAGATACACATTTTGTCTTTGTGAGGTATTAATTGACTGTGTAGGAAATTCTATTTGTCTCATCTCACTAAATACTAAATCCAGTTTTGTGAAGGATAAATAATGCTTTCTAAGACCTGTGACATGAAAGTGTCAAAGGTAAGATGTTTTTGAGAATGTGGATATATGTTACTAACAGCTATACCCTCGGTTTATGAAGTTTTAATGAGGATTATCAGTTGAATTTGGGGGAAAATGCAGTTGGAGGTAGAGATTATCCTTTGCTATGAAAATTACCCATGCACTGTTAATTGACTCTTTAAAAGAAACTGATTCTGTATAAGCGAGTGGATACCCTTCACCAGGGACAGTAGAACATACTATGACATGGATGCCAGTGTGCTTGTTTTATTAGTCCATGCTTTACACCAGTATCTGGAGCAGTGAGTAGGGTGTCTGTTAGGATATAAACTTGTTCTTCCCTCTACACACTTCCAGGAGCTCTAGCAACTGATGTTACTTCTTGAGATCTCAGTCTAATTATACAAGCCATAGACACCCAAGTTTTACTGGTACCTTTGACTCTCTTTGGGGGTCTTTGATAATTTTATCTTCTCATTTATCTTGTTCCAAAGTTTATTGAGTAGTATGACACAGTTCACAGTCTCTTTTCCAAAATCTTTAGGATTATGTATTACTTGTTTCTCCTGATAGGTCTGGGATGGTACCCCCATATTAAAGCCCATTAATATTCCTGTGGCAAAGTAAATGATTTTTCTCACAAATAGGATCTGCAAAAAGGCTGGTAGAAACTTCCTCAGTTTTGATCAGGTTTTGCTACCAAGTGAGTTACAAAACTGAGTTTTAGATTTCAGAATTTTAGATAAAGCAATTGTGGACCTGTACCACAAATGCATTTAGAGTGTGTTGATTTACTTTGAAAGTAATTTTGGGGATCCCTGTAGTCTATTTTATATACTTTTAGCTTATATATGTCTTGAGAACTGAACTTATTTCATTAGGAAGCATCAGATTTTGCAGGTGTTAATAGGTTGCTTTTCATAGGGAAAAAATGTCATTTTTTTTCTCTTAATAGAGTTTCAGTTCAGAATTTGTTCTTGCTTGTTTCTTACTAAAGCAGTATCAAATTCAGATTTGTCTGTTAGTCTGATTTTTCAGGTTTTCCTGATTTCCCAGCTAGGTAATCTATACAGTTTCCTCCCTAAATGTCCTTGACACAGTGTCAATAGCTCAGTATGAATAGGAATGTGCGGGTTTTGGGGTCGCACAGACCCAGGTCCAAAGACTTGATCCTTCACTAGTTCATTTTGCAGCTGGGATATGTTATTTGAATTCTCCAAGTCCCTGTTTTCTTATTTGTAAAACAGGAATAATAACTATCTCATTGATTTGCTGTAAACATTAAATAATATTTATAAAACATTTTGTACAGTGACTGGCATATTAGGAAGAGCTTGGTAATTGTTACCTATTTTAATTTCTTCTTCTCACCCTAATGAAGGACCTCATGAAATACTTTCCAGTGCCTTATCACCGTGGTTGCCTTCCTCTGTTTTCTTAGAATAATAATCAGTGGGAGGGCAGAGAGCCTCTTGAGGTTCCCTGGGTTTGGGAGGCAGGAAGAGGAGCTGGAGGCTGAGCATTTCTGGGCTTGCTGTCTCCACTCTGATCCCCCACTCTGGGAGGGCTGTTACTGTTCTCACCTGACTGGGGGTCTGGGCTTAGCCAGGGCACGGTCACTTCCAAGAATAAAATTAGTTTGGTTGCTGATTGTTCTGAAAAAAATGCAGCTCTTACATTTGAGGTATATCTTTTTGGAGATTGAGAGATTATCCTTAAAGGAAATTTTGGGGAAATTCTGTATATCTTGTATTGGGCCTCATATAAGAAATGAGGAATTCAGACTCCATGATCTAGACTCCCTTTCAGCTCTTAAAATTGTATGAGAGTTTTTGTAAGGTATGTTTAATTCTCTCCTACAAGATGAAGAATGAAATGTCCAAGTAAATTTCATAATTTTTGTATCGCAAACTAGAAATGTGACTCTCATGAGACTACTGTTCAGTACCAGTACAGAGTAATAGAACTTAATTGAAACACTTAGAATATCAGTTTTATTAATACAAAGAAGACCAAAAGCCGCAGTATCAGGAATCTGTATGATGGGAGGATGAGCCTCGCCTTTCACTTGCCTGTCTAGATTCTTCCAGTCAGCTTGAAGAGTTTAAAATAATGCCTATCTCTGGAAAATCAAGAGGCAGGCCACTATGATTTGGGAATTTCAAGAAAACATATTAATGCTAGATAATGTACAACCAAGATTAGGGATATTTTAATATGGAACTCGAGATTAATTAAGGTATAGATTTTTTACACAGCAAAATTAGGTAATGCACTTGACTTCCTAAAGAATTTTTATAGCATTAACACAAACAACGTTTTTGACAGTCTAGAAAATAATATTCAAACATTTACTAAAAAAATAGTTTCTGTGCTTGATGTTCTTTTATAAACGCTTTGAGTATATAAAGTTGGCCTTATAGAATGTTGACTTTAATAAAATTTATTACACTTAAATGCAGATTTTGGTGTGAAGATATAAAGAAATAAGCCACTTAAGTGGGACTTAAATTTTAATTGTTCAATTCATTATTCTCAGTATTTTTAATTCAGAAAAATTGAAAATATCATATATCTAATCTGCCAGATTTCTGGAACAGTGAAATTTCTCAACCATCAGGTGTGGGGAGAGAATGGTTTAGTAGTAGTGGTATTATATGTAAGTGGTATAGTCCATTTTATAATTTTATAATGTAACTTTAAATTTGAAAAGTAGGTTTTTAATTTGTTTTTGTTTTAGAAACTACTGAAAATAAAATTTACCAAAGTCTTTGCCAAGTTTGGAAGTGGGGAGATAAGTGATAGACACTATTTTCAAATGGATTTGGAACAAATGAGACTTTCAGGTTTATAAAAAGGGGCATGAATTAAAAGGTTAAGAAATTCTTCGCAGTAACATGCCATATTGGGATGAATCTAGAACAATTCTAACTCTGAAGGATTTTATATTATAAATGTTGTGTGTGGAGATATGTAACTGAGGTTCTCATCCATCAGCGATCATTGACTTATTAGTCATGTGGTATCTTAACCTATGATGGATGGCAAGGAGAAGCCATTATAGAATAAAAATTTTCATGGATAAATTTTTTTAAAGCATTGGCTATAATTTGGATCAGAAACTACTTTCTTATTCTCACTATTGGATAGTAAACTTAACTAATTCTTACTTGTTTGACTCACACTATGGAGATTAAGTAAAAATTTGAGTAAAACTTAGCTCCACAAATGTCCTTGGGAAGGAAATTTTGAAATAAATATCTGTTTATTTTAATTACAGTTATTTATTTTTAGTAGCCCATGTTCTGCCTTCCATTTTGATAAGACAATTCTGAAACCCTGTCTAATGGTGAAATGAGATAATTGTGGAACCTAAGTATTATTTATTTGAATTTGGTCCTCCTGTCCCCCCCTGCTTTTTCATTTTCTCGAACAAGGCGGTGTGGAAATTTTGTACCACATAGTGAATCAGGTGCACACTGGGGATTTCATTATTCTGTTTCCGGAGTGTTAAGCCCTGCCTTACACTCCAGAGTGTTACCCCCTTTCGTTTCTTAGAATTCATACTTCTCATCACTTCTCATTCCTCCTCTTCCTTGAGTTGCATGCTTCTGCTGTTGTTTCACTAGTAAGCAAATTCAGCGAGTGATTTTCCAAAATCAGATTCTCTAGGGCATGATGATTGTGTTAGAGATCAAGGCCTAGAACGTTTGTTTCGTTTCTCCCCAACATTTCTATTATGTATTTTGTATTGTAAAACTGCTTCTTAACCTTTCTATATTATAAATATCTTCTTATGTTAATTTAAATATTGATCTTTTTTTAAATGATGGCACAGTTCCCTGCTGTTCAGGAATTTAATTCAATAACAACACCCAATTGAAGGATCTTTGAGTTAGTTTCTGCCTTTTGACAACCCGTAATGAATCCTGAAATGAACCTTTTTGCATATTTGCCTCAAAATATTTCTGGAATTGAAATTGCTTTGGTTTTTTGACATGTTATCAAAATCTTGGCTTTCAGATATCTTATACCCAGTTTTCTTTCACGTAAGCAGAGCAAAGTAGTATAATACTGTTTAAAAAGGTAATCACTGTGCACTCACACGCCTGCTTTGTCACTGACTTTGAAATGCTGGAAGCTTGAAAGTTTGTGACTGACAAGATAAACAGAGAAGCACACTTACTAAGCCAGGGTCTCTGTGTACCTATGTCACCAAGTCCATGAAACACCACAGCTTCCAGAAAATGCAACTGTTGGTGCTATTTCGGGTGATAAGAATATTTTAAAGTCTTACAAAGTAATGTTTATTATGTAATTTTTTAGTTTCATGGTCCCAGCATGTAGACTATTCTTTCTGTAGGGTTATTACCAGCATATAAATTTATGTTAGTGGTTTTATTTATTTATTTATTTATTTTTTAAGTGGTTTTATTTTTAAAATGTTAACTCACTGGTCACATCCTATTGTTTCCCTTTTTGTTTCCTATAATTGCCTCACTTTATCATAAAAACAGTTTGTAAGAGATTGGAAGTATGTAGAGGAAAGCAGTCCTTATTTGCTCCACTTATTTCCTTTAATTATTGGCCTGCTTTTAAATGCAGAGGTCATTGAATTGACATGTTGGATGAGCATCTTCTTGGCTTTGTTGATGACAGAAAGAATCATATTTGTGGAAATATTTTTCCCTTTAATTCATTTAGTTTATTTTAAGCTGTACCCTCGTGAAAAAAAGATCAGCAAGTGTATACCGTATTAATGCTTGGGAATAAAATATAGTATAAAAGTTAAGATTTTTTTTCCCTCGAGTTTTTTCTCTCACTTTTTGTTTTTAGCAGTCATCTTTAGGGAACTTATCTTTTTCAGACAGTGGGTTTCTTTGGTCAGGGAACTGGAAATTGATGAAGTCTATCTAAAAAAGTGTATTCATGTTTTAGTCAAGGCTAATAGAATATAAAAAATAAGGAAAAATGAAACATTTTAGGAAAACTTTAAAAATATGTCTAGAATAGGCCGGGCACGGTGGCTCATGCCTGTAATCCCAGCACTTTGGGAGGCCGAGGCGGGTAGATCACAAGGTCAGGAGATCGAGACTATCCTGGCTAACACGGTAAAACCCCGTCTCTACTAAGAATACAAAAAAATTAGCTGGGCATGGTGGTGGGCGCCTGTAGTCCCAGCTACTCGGGAGGCTGAGGCAGGGGAATGGTGTGAACCCAGGAGGCGGAGCTTGCATTGAGCAAAGATCGTGCCACTGCACTCCAGCCTGGGCGACAGAGCGAGACTCCGTCTCAAAAAAAAAAAAAAAAAAAAGTCTAGATGTCTAGAATATTGTAGAAATTTTAGATCTTGTGAATATTTTTTGCAAAATTTAGCCATCTTTTAATTTTTTTTCCAACTTGTGTAATGTATACAGAATCTTGTGGTTCGTATACTTTGGAATACATTTAAGTAATGTGAGTTAGGAACCCTATGAACCAAATTAGGTAAAGTATGAGCTACATTTTAAGAAATGTGTTTCTTTGTTTGGGATTATTTTAAATGATGTATAGATAACATATCTTGTTAATTTTGTCGGTAAATTTGAACCTTAATAAAATGTGCCACCATTTACTTGGAAAAAGTAAAACATGATGGGAATGTAAATTAATATTACTTCCTAAAAATATCTTGCATTGACCTCAGATGCACGGAATTGGATTAATCATTATCTGTGGTACGTGATGCCTTGTCATTAGCCCCTGAATTAATTGCTCTTTTTAATCTTGATTATGTATGTATTTGTTATTTTTAAAAACTATTTAATGGCTAGGCATGGTGGCTCACACCTGTAATCCCAGCACTTTGGGAGGCTGAGGTGGGAGGGTCATTTCAGCACAGGAGTTCGAGACTAGCCTGGGGAACATGGCAAGACCTTGTCTCTACAAAAAATAAAAAATAGCCAGGCATGGTGGCGCATCTCTGTGGTCCCAGCTACTTGGGAGGCTGAGATGGGAGGATTGCCTGAGCCCGGGAGGCTGAACATGCAGTAAACCATTTTTGCACCACTGCACTCCAGCCTGAGTAACAGAGTGAGACCCTGTCTCAAAACCAATAAACAGACTATTTAATGAACAACATGGAATTGCTGCTAACTTGATAAGTATGACTTATAATCTAGCAGGTAGTCCTACGAATCCCATTCTTTTTTTTTTTTTTTTTTTTTTTTTTTGAGACTGAGTCTCACTCTTTTGCCCAGGCCGGACTGCGGTGGTGCTATCTCAGCTCACTGCAAGCTCCGCCTCCCGAGTTCACACCATTCTCCTGCCTCAGCCTCCCAAGTAGCTGTGACTACAGGCGCCCGCCACTGCGCCCGGCTAATTTTTTGTATTTTTAGTAGAGATGGGGTTTCACCGTGTTAGCCAGGATGGTCTCGATCTCCTGACCTCGTGATCTGCCCACGTCGGCCTCCCAAAGTGCTGGGAGTACAGGTGTGAGCCACTGCGCCCGGCCACCAATCCCATTCTTATGCTGCCATTTCCATCATCCACCACCCCGTGCCCCAGATAATCTCTGTCCTGAATTTTGTATTTTTTCCCTTATCTTTACACACATACACACAGTTTTATTATTATGTTAAACTGTGTGCTCATGAAGCAGGTTAGAGCAAGGTACACGGAAATCTGGGAAAACTACGCAAGTGGAAAAAAAATCAAGGCAATCATTAACTCTAGAAAAAACCATTGTACAAAAAGGGGATTAAAATAGAGATAATAATGGCTAACATTTATTGTATATTTACTGTGTGCCAGGTATTATTCTAAGTCCTCACATGTTTCATTTATTAATTTTCTTAAAACTTCTATGAGATAAATCCTATTATAATCCTCACTTTACAGATGAATATTGATTTTACCAAAAATGTTGATATCACTGTACCTGTTGGGGAATAAGAACCTCATTAAATACTCGAATATGGTAGGAAGTCTAAGTGATGTGGAAATAAGGTCTATGCTATATACTATGTAAAATTGAACAGTCATAACAGTGTAAGCATGCTGTTTGAAAACATGCAGGCAAATGTCAGTAGAAACAACTTAAAAGGTTGAAACCCCTCAGGGTGAACAATTCAACTGTGAGGTATGGAATTGCCCTCTTTACTATTGCACTTTCTAATCTATGTTGGTAGATAGATAAGTACCTGGTATGCAGGAAATTACCAGGAGAGAGAAAATGAAAACAAAACAATAAAAGATGATTTGATTATTTATGTGTAGTGGTTATCATTTATACCTTATTTTAATATGGAACAGTGATGGTTTTATAAATTATTAAATGATAGAGGCTTACACTGAAAGGAAGCTAAGACCAAATTTCTAGGCCTGAGTTTATCCTAAACTTTATTGGCCAGTCACTTAACCTTTCGGGGGCTTCACTTTCTTCAGATTTTAAGGAGAATGTTGAACTAGAGATGATCTTTTACTGTCACTTTAAATTCTAAAGTTTCATTATTCTAGGTGTTAGACTAATTTTTGTTTTTAATAATAGGTCTTACTAGGTCTGAAACTGGAGGCTTCATGGCTAGTTTTGGATGCAGCATGGCCGTTTACTCACAACCAATCTTTTTTTTTTAACTAGTATTGGGCATATGTTATAAGATTAGTTATATATTAGTTATACGAGTTTCTCAGTACAAGTTTATATAAGTACTTACATGTCATTTTTATCCAACAGGGTTTTTTTTTAACCTGTTAAAGTATAATATACAGAAAAGTTCATAAATTTTAAGTGTATATATATCTCAATGAACTTTTACAGTGAGCACACCCTAATTACCAGCACCCAGATACTGGATCAAGAAATAGAGCATTACCATGATTCCAGAAGCTCCTTGCAGTTGCCTCCCTCCAGGGATCAGCCATTATCCTGACTTCTAACCTCATATATTAGATTTTGAGCTGTATAAATGGCATCTGGTAGTTGTGTAAAATCAAACATCTAGACACATGTACATTTACATATATCTTATAAGTAATACATAAATATATATACATATATATCCATAAATATTTATGGGTATATGCTTTTAATCTTTTGGTTTGGGGGAGGTTTGTTTTTGTTTTTTGTTAGTTTTGTTTCTGGCTTCCCAGGATGATATGTCTAAATTTATTGAGATATCCTGCTGATAGTGATTATATAAAAAGCATATGCATTTATTATCCACTTACTATTTCTAAGTACATAGTCATAAAAGCAAAGTTATCTAAAATGAAACTTTTATTCTAGGTCCAGTGGCATTGCAGAGCACGGATGGTTGCAGGAGCCAACTTTTACATTGTTGGACGAGACCCTGCTGGCATGCCTCATCCAGAAACAGGGAAGGATCTTTATGAGCCAAGTCATGGTGCCAAAGTGCTGACGATGGCCCCTGGTTTAATCACTTTGGAAATAGTTCCCTTTCGAGTTGCAGCTTACAACAAGAAAAAGAAGCGTATGGACTACTATGACTCTGAACAGTAAGTCTTACATTCTCTGTACAAATCTTTGAAGTACTCTGTGGTCTAGCTGCTCCCAGGGATTTAGCTTATTGTCTACTCTTTACTGATGACAGGTTTTGTGGTACCCATGTCAGAGAAAGGTAAACCCAGAAAACTAATTTCCCAATATTGTGGAAATTAGAAGTAGAAATAAGAACTTGAATCTAGTTTCATGGTTTCAGGAATTTTGTTTTGAAGTCTATAAGGACAATATTGTTATTTCTCTGCCTACTGTGTCTGCTGTAGCTTACTGAGCATAAGTAGTTTGAGGACTTAGTGATGTTTACCCTGGTAAGCCCAGGGAATCTATGTATGGAGAGAGAGTTTAGCTAATGTTTGTGCAATCACTATGTGACAGGCAATGTCCTAATTATTTACAAGTATTAAATTATTTACAGGTTGTGTATCCCTTGTATGAAATGCTTGGGGCCAGAAGTGTTTTTGATTTTGGATTCCTTCAGATTTTGGAATATTTGAATATTTGAATGAGGTACCTTGGGGATGAGACTCAATTCTAAACATGAAATTCATTTATGTTTCAAATATACCTTATATGTATAGCCTGGAGGTAATTGTATACAATATTTTACCTAATTTTGTGCATGAAACAATTTGTGTACATTGAGCCATCAGAAAGCAAAGGTGTCAGAGATGGAATTTTCCACTTTTGTCATGTCGGTGCTCAAAAATTTTCAGATTTTGGAGTATTTTGGATTGTGGATTGGGGTGCTCAACTTGTATTTTCCACAACAATCTCTAAACTAGGTGCTGTTACCTCCATTTTATAGGTGAGTATCTAGAGGCATACAAAACCAAGTAGCTTGTATAAGGTCACAGGACTAGTAAATGGCAGCTCAGCAGATGAACCCAGGCAGTCTGGTTGTAGAGTCTGTGGTCTTAATTGTTAACAGCACAACTTCTGTCTTCAAAGATCTTAGGAAGAGCAAAAAAACCCAAGCTTTTAGTACAAATTATCGGTAGTATTGAACATTGTATTTGTCCATTTTCAATGTGCTATAAAAAACTACATGAGACTGGATAATTTATAAACAAAAGAGGTTTAATTGACTCACAGTTCTGCATGGCTGGAGAGTGAAGGGGAAGCAAAGCACGTTTTACATGGCCACAGGAAAGAGAACAAAGCGGGGAAGTGCCACACTTTTAAACTGTCAGATCTATGAGAACTCACTATCTTTGAGAACAGCATGGGGGAAACTGCACCCATGATCTAATCACCTTCCACCAGGTTCCTCCCCTGACATGTGGGGATTATAATTCAAGATGGAATTTGTGTGGGGACACAGAGCCAAACCATATCAAACATACGTGAGGGGACTTCAAGAAGTTTGTGGAAAATGAAATTAAAACATAAAAAATGTAAACTTTATTTCTCAACATAAGCTCCATCAAGATCAGGACACTTTTGTGAGTGATGATACCAGTCATTTAATCCATTCCTGAAGGATGAGGGTATCTGGAGATCTGGAGACTAGGGATAAAAAAGAACCAAGGGTCCTGGGAATTTAACCATGTCAATGTAGTCTTTTTTGACTGAAGAAAAATGGATGCCCCTTAAAGATTTTTTAAGATTAGGAAATGAAGCCAGAAAGAGCCAAATTAGGACCTTAGAGGTGGATGCCTAATAATGTCCCGTTGAAATTCCTGTAAAATTGCCCTTGTTTGATGAGAGGAATGAGCAGGAGCATTGCCATGGTGGAGAAGGACTCTCTGGTCAAGCTTTCCTGGGCATTTTTCCACTAAAGATTTGGCTAACTTTGTCAAAACATTCTCATAATAAGTAGATGTTATTGTTCTTTGGCCCTCCAGAAAGTCAACAAGCAAAATGCCTTGAGCATCCCAAAAAACTGTTTCCACGACCTTTGCTCTTGACTGGTTCACTTTTGCTTTGACTGGACCACTTCTGCCTCTTCGTAATCATTGCTTGGTTGTGCTTTATTTTCAGGATTGTGCTCATAAATTCAAGTTTGATCTCCTCCCTCAGTTCTTACCAGGATCTTGATCCCACTTGTTTAAAATGTCCATTGAAAGCTTTGCTCTTGTCTGCAACTGATCTGGGTGTAGTGGTTTTGGCACGAGTCAAGTGGAAAGTTTGCTCAACTTTAATTTTACTATCAGTATCGTGTAAGCCAAACCATTTGAGATGTCTATGGTGTTGGCTTTTGTTTCTACTATCAAAATTGTTGGTCTTGGGCATGGACAAGATTAATTTCTTCCTTGAAAATTTATGTGGTCTGCCACTATGGTCATCATCTCCAACATCATTTTGTCCCTTCTTAAAATGTAAATTGGTGATTTCTTTGGGACGTTATCCCCATAAACTTTTCCTGAAGCATCAGTGATTTCACCATTCTTTTACCCAAGCTTCACCATAAAGTTGATGTTTGTTCTTGCTTCAGTTTTAGCAGAACTCATATTGCCCTGATAGGGGCTCTTTTCATACTGATGCCTTACCCTTCTTAGTGCCTCAAACTAGATCCTGTTCCGACATGTTATAATCAGTTAGTGTAAGTTTATTTTGGTGAAAAATTGAAATCCATGCATAGTTGTTTTTGATAATGAACGTTTTCCATGAACCTTTTGGAGGCCCCTTGTATCTGTCTCTCTTTGACTGACAGAATTGTATTAACTTTCATCTATAGGTAGTACACTCTGTAAGTTTAAAGCAGTAGTGTGAAGCTGTAAACTCTGAAGTTGTGGATTCTAGCCCTGTCCTTGCTATATGACTTGAGAGTCCTGTCTTCTCTGCCCTGTTTCCTTGTCTGTGGAATAAAGGCAGCAGACAGGGTGATTCCCTCTTAGCCCAAAATGTATAGCTCTTTGCATTATCTATAGCACCTACTTATTTTTACAGCTTAGTAGGTACTTGTACATATGAATTGTTTTGTGCTTGACCTTTATTTAGTGTACCTGCTCTTTTATTACAAATCACAATCCACATTCAGCAAGCAAACAGATAATTCAACAAGCAAAACAGATAGTTTTTTTAATTTACATTTTTATCAGTGTCAGCTCTACTGACATGTACTAATTGGAAATTGACTATGGCCTAATAACCATTAGTCTGAAAGCTGCCATCCTTTCCCATGATACTTCATAGTTGGTTCCCCATTTAGGAATAATGCAGCCCTGACCCTGTGTCCTCATTTTTATGGCTCATTTTGTTATAGTGGGGACAGAAGAGAAAAAGAAACGTTTAAAAAATTAAAACAACATTCTCTTGTTTCTAAAATGGATGTAAAGTTTGTTGTCATTTGATTTATTTGAAATAAATGATAAGTTGTCCAGAGAAAGAAATACTGTTGTTACCAGTGGAGATTGGGGGATGTTAGGTTTCTCATTAATGACAGAAATAATTCTGGAGACAATGCATACTTTTAGGTGACAGCAGACTTTTCTGAGAGATGAACTGTAGCTAAAATACAGGAAAGTCTTATGAGAGTAAATGAACAGAAAAGGCAGGTGTAAAAGGACTCCTGACTATTCCCTATATAATTCAAGACAGGAGATACTCTAGTTTATATTTTCTGAAGATCTGAAATGTGGCCCAGATTCGAGTATACTTCTGAACCACACCAAGAGAAAAATTTGCAACAAACTAGAACATTTTTACCCTTGTACAAAATTAGGTTTATAAACATTTAGAAATAGTTCTAAATCATGTGGGATTTTTTTTGCCTTTAAAAGAAATACGTATCTATATGTATGTGTATATATACTATATATGTACACCTAGTATGATTTCACTGTCTAAAAAGTGCAACTGTAAAAGCGGTGTGCTGAGAGTTATAAAAGGATTTTTTCTACCAGTGGACCTTTTCTACTAAAAGGATGCCTTAAAATTTTTTTAAGAAAAAAAAAAAAGAATAAAAAGAAATTATAGTAAACTTTGAACTGTTTTACCACAAAAGGTGATTAAAACTTTAAAATATAAATTGATTATTAAGGGAAGTAAAAAAGTTTTGGGTACAGTTCTGCCCTTTTATGGTAGGCCATTGTCAAAAATTCTAATTTACTTAGTCTGGGGAGGGCCCTATAATTTGTAGTTCTTTTAAAAGCTCCCCACTGTAAAACCACTAAAAAAGGGTAGCAGTGCCTTCCTACAGATCTGTAAAACATACAATGTCAGGTGAAATGCTGGGCCCAGAAACCTTTTGCTTCTCACCTAGCATGAGATTTATTTAGTTTGTGTATAAGGGATTATGAACACAATCTTGTTCTGAGAGTTAGGATTAACTTCCTTAAGTTGCTAATATAGTGGCAAGGGAGAGCAAGGAGAGGGAAATAAAATTATTCTGCTAGTGGCTAAATGCTTAAAACTTAGGTGAATTTCCATTTTGATGAGTTATGAAAACCAAACTAAAAAGAGTTGAGCTTTTCTTTTACACTTCTTGTGCCGAAATGTTTCATTACTGTGGTCTTTTTGCATGATCAGTTGGTTTAATCACACGCAGGACCCTAAACCCCATCTGTATGTAGTTGACTGATGTGCTGGTAAGCCTTTGATAACTTTGATGTTTGGTTAAATAACTGTATAGTATTGCTTTAAGTCTCTCTTTTAATCATTCAAAAGCTAAATAATTACATCAGTTCTCATAAGATTTTCCAAAGATGAATTCTATATTAGTTGCATGAGTGGTTCATTGTCTTGGAATTTTTTGGGGGTTACCAAATCTTAATAAGTAATAACTGGGGAAGCTTTAAAACTGCCTTAGTTTTCTAACTTTTTGTGTTTGTGTTCAAAAATAATTAAGTTGATGGTAATACGTTGGAAAGTGATTAAAATTTTGTGGAAAGGCGATAGCGTTTGATGTAGTGAGAAAACAGTTATTAATTATGCACAGATGAGGTTGTCTTTTGTTTGATTAATGGATGTTACTCAGCATCAGCTTTTATGTAACTAATGAATTTGTTTTGTTTTTTATTTGATTAAATACCAATGTAAGACAATGCTTAGGAGAAAAGAAACAAACTTTATGATTTCAGGCAAAACATTGTTGATAAGAATTATGATAAAAATCATCTGTTTATATTTAGAAAGTTAAGGAGGTTCAAATTAGTTATAATAGGCACTAAAGGAAATTTAGTTTTAGGACTACAAGATTAAAGTCCATTCTTTCAGAAATTGCAAATAAACTTTTAGAGGTAATTCAATTATCTTATTTGTATTTTTTTCCCCTCTATTATAAAGTAAGTCTTTGTATTAGGGTAGATAGATACAGAATTATTCAGATTAGTGAAATAGTAAACTCAAAAAGCAGACAGTACAAACGAGTGAGAGTGCCTTGTGGAAATGGGTAAATGAATGGGTAGGTGGACATAAATGCCTGTTGTCTGGTTATTTCCACATTTTCAATAGAGTATTTCTTTCATGTTTTTGATGCCAGAGTATACTTTTTTTATTTTTTGAGATGGAGTCTCACTCTTTTGCCCAGGCCGGAGTGCAGTGGCGCTATCTCGGCTCACTGCAAGCGCTGCCTCCCTGTTTCATGCCATTCTCCTGCCTCAGCCTCCCGAGTAGCTGGGACTATAGGCGCCTGCCACCGCGGCCTGCTAATTTTTTGTATTTTTTTTGTAGAGATGCGGTTTCACCGTGTTAGCCAGGATGGTCTCCATCTCCTGACCTCGTGATCCGCCCGCCTCGGCCTCCCAAAGTGCTGGGATTACAGGCATGAGCCACTGCGCCTGGCCCAGAGTATACTTTAAATAATGTACTGTTAGTGTCATTTTAAAAAAAAAACTCTAACTGTAGGCATCCTCCAAGGCTTTTTCAGATATTCTTTCCATGGGAGAGCTCGTCCGTTCCTGTCGTTACTGTGGGGGTAATTTTTAAACCTGTACATCAGTGTTTCCCAGTTGTATTAGTTTTTTATTGTTGCGTAACAGAGCACTACTTAAAGTAACACCCATTTATTACCTCATGCGTGGTTCTTTAGGTCAGAAGACTGGGTGTGCTTGACAGGGTTCTCTGGCCAGGTTGGGTTCTTATCTGAAGGCTCTGAAAACAATCCACTGTCAGGTTGAACCTTGTTATTAGCCGAGTTCAGTTCCTTCTAGTTACAGAACTGAAGTCCTTGTCTTCTGCTATTGGCTGAGCATTGCTGTCTGCTCCTAGAGGCCACTTTTGGTCTTTCTTTGTGGGCTGCTTCATCTCAGCAGTAGAACCTCTCTCATGTTGCATCCCTGTCATGCCTCAGATCTCTCTGACTTCCCTTCTGCTACAAGACAGGAAAATCTGAGTGATTAGCTTAGGGCCACACAGATAATTTTGCTGTTTTAAGGTCAACTGATTAGTAACTTTAATTGTATCTGCGAAATCTCTTTTGCCATGCAATAACATAGGATGGTAATAACACTGGGGGCAAAGGTCACTGGGGCCATGTTAGAATTCTGCCTGCCACACTAGTGAACATTTCTACTTAGATTTCTTGCTGCTTTGATTTCTTTCTAAATTTATTTCTTCTTCGGCCATTTCTTAAAATGGCCAAAACCAGCTTTACCTTTACCCTCATAATATCCCCAAATCCTACATTTCTTTAGTTACTTCTTACTCATACTATATAGAACTTTAAAGTCCTTTATCCTTTTCCCTCACTCTTCATAGCCGAGTCTTATCAAGTTGACCACTGAAATGTTTCTTGTGTGAATTCTTTCCTTTCCCTTTCTTGCCACAGTCTTTGCAATACACAAGTATTTCTGTTAGAGTATTGGGAAACTGTCTTTTCTGTTAATTCATAAAATGCTTTGTTTTTATTAATTTTGATGTTTCTTCTGAATACATGTAGAGTCTGACTATAACTGCGTGAATTTACCAATGAGTCTCATCCTTTATTTGTTAATTTTGCACATACTTTATAGTGGGGAGTTGCTTCGTGATCATTAATAGATAAGACCTAATTTAAACTCCATCATATTGTCTTCTAGTATGCATTTGAATTATAATTAGGTATAGTATAACTATATATATTTTTGAAAATCAAATTATATATTTTATATATACTGGATCTTGTATTGAGGTCAATATATTCTATTGAAATTAGTACAAAACTTTGACTTTACTTTGCATTATTCATTTATTAATTTCTTTTTTTTTTTTTTTTTTTTTTTGAGATGGAGTCTCGCTCTGTCACCCAGGCTGGAGTGCAGTGGCGCGATCTTGGCTCACTGCAAGCTCCGCCTCCCGGGTTCAGGCCATTCTCCTGCCTCAGCCTCCCGAGTAGCTGGGACTACAGGCGCCTGCAATCACGCCTGGCTAATTTTTTTTGTATTTTTAGTAGAGATGGGGTTTCACTGTGTTAGCCAGGATGGTCTCGATCTCCTGACCTCATGATCCGCCCGCCTCGGCCTCCCAAAGTGCTGGGATTACAGGCGTGAGCCACCGCGCCCAGCCTCATTTATTAATTTCTTATGGAGCCTTTACTATTTGCAAGTCATTGCTAAGTTGTAGGTACTATAGTTGGAAACAGGCAGATATTGTCATTGCCCTTATGGAACTTAAATTCTAGGAAAGAAGACAGATAGTAAACCACTGACCATACAATTAAGGATGGTAAGTACTTGGCAGAAGACTGTGGGAAACTCAGTTAGCATTTGTTTGACCAAGTCTGAGGTACTGGGGATGGGTTCCTGGAGTAAGTGATGTTTGCGCTGAGCTCCAAAAGATGAGTCAGCACTCCTTTGATGAAGAAGGGAATAATAGTATTCTGGACAAAAGGATCTGTGCATGTCAAAGTCTTGGGTGAGAAGGATCATAGAGGGTTAAACAGAGTGAGGTAGAACAGAGTCAAAGGGGGGATATTCAGGGGCCAGATAAGGCAGTTCTTGAAAGGTAGGAGCTGGAGTTGATAAGAATTTTTAAAAGATGGTGGTGTGACTATATGGATTGGTTATAAAAAATTCAGGTTTCTAGTAAAGAGGTAGGTTAGATTTAACAGATTGCCTTTCTGAAGAAATTAAAAATGCTGGATTAAATGAAACATTTTCATAAAAATATTGTGGATCTGACAAGATGATGAAAAGAACTGTGAGGCCAAAACCAGTAAGTGAATGCTGAAAATTCACAGAAGCTGAGTGTTGAAGCTGCTTTTGCCCTGGTAAACCTAACAAACTTGAGAGTATTGATTTTCAATGCCTCAGTGTAGATGGGAATAGAAAATACAACTCTGCTCATGATCAAGGTGGAGAGCCCAACAGGAGACACTCCCATTCAGTTGAGACTCCCTCCCACCTTAATTAAGTGTAAGGGAGAACCTGAAATGAACCCAGTTCCTTCTTCTGTTCTAGGAGAATGTGAGCAGTACATTCTACTTTAAGCTCGAAAGCTGAAAGCTCTGCTCAAATGGGCCAAACTTACATTACCTGGATGATATTAAAACAAACAAACAAAAAACCCTCAGATCATGAAATTAGTTTTTTGTGGTTCTTGAGTAGGCAGGCCTCTAAGCATTCAGCAGAAGCAAACATAAACTCTTCCTAGAGGAGCACATCAGCATCCTAGGTCTCGACTTACTCCTATAAATATTTATATATACTTAATGAACAGTTTTAGTCAAAAATGACAAAGGATACAAGGAAACAAAGAACGATAAGCAAGAAAAAAATGGAAACTATAGTCAGCAGAAGCAGACCTGCAGAGACTTCACGTTAGAATTACCAGATATAGATTACAAAGTCAGTATACTTGTAGTGTTTGTAAAACCAAGGACAAATGTGAAAGTATCCACATGGAACATAAAAGTTATAAAAGTGACCTAGAAGTTTAGAAAAGAGAAAGAAAGACAGGGAGGTCAGTGTGTAGGCATGTATCAGTATCATATGGGTGGGTTGCAATGGGCAGACTGGAGGAAGTGGCTTGACTTCAAAGCATCTTCAGGAGGCACAGTCAGTAGGACTTGTAGTATAATTGTTATATTAAATGAAAGCTGTTTTGCTTTTTCTTATCAAATACATAAATCTACTCACCTCCCCCATTTCAAAACAAAACCAATTTAATTCAGTATCGTCTTTTGTAATTCCACAGATAATGGGCAGAGAGTTTTAATGGAAAGAACTGTAGGTATAAAGGTGTGATGGAATTAGTGAAGGGTTCGTGTTTCACACACCATCATTATTGTGTACAATTTTAAGTTTTCTGTAACAGCAAATATTTTGATTCCAAAAGTGTTCTGATGGCAAGAGTCTGCTTCTACATTTCGTAAAGCAGTTAATAAAAGATTTTGTGTATTTTGCTCCCTTTAGAATATTATCTAACAATAGAAGATGATACATTCCTACCTAGTTTTTATGGCAAGCTTTCTTTAATCAGTAATGAAACAGATGACATGGAAATATGCATTATTTGTTTTATCTTTTCATAAGCCCCTCTTTTGAAACCGTTGTGGAGAGGTGAGAAGCTTACATTTTCTGGAAATAAAATAGAAGTGATTTTTTTCCCTTAGTGGTTGATACTAGGAATGATAGATAAGACACCATTAAAGAGATGTTATTATGATATTTTTGGTATAAAACCCAGCAATAGCCATATGCTGCTTTTAATCAACCATAGTATCTGGGAGAAAGAAGGGAGGGGGAAGGGGAGATATGCATGGAGCAGTAAATAGCAGTTGAAGACAGAGCAGTACTCTTGGGCTTTGCCCGCAGTGTAGAATTCTAGTGAACTGGAATCGAGTACGTTGAAGACATTTTTTTTAATGCCAGGAAGCCAAAGTACCTTTGAACCCAAAGCAGGACAAAGGTCATTTTCTCTCTCTCTAAAGCCCTGACCAGGTTTGACCACTCTTGTAAAGTATCAGTACCAGAGAAAAAGTAAAAAGAGCAAATGAGACAGTTCCTGAAAGAGTATTTTCCCTAGTGCATATGTAGAGCAGTCCAGGTCTCCCCATACAAGTGCCCTTGATGTCCTCCAGTGGAAGGAAAATAGGTCCTAGCCATTTGTGCTCACTCTTAAAAACCTGTCTTCCGGCCAGGCGCGGTGGCTTATGCCTGTAATCCCAGCACTTTGGGAGGCTGAGGCGGGTGGATTACAAGGTCAGGAGATCGAGACCATCCTGGCTAACATGGTGAAACCCCATCTCTACTAAAAAAAATACAAAAAAAAATTAGCCAGGCGTGGTGGCAGGCACCTGTAGTCCCAGCTACTCGGGAGGCTGAGGCGGGAGAATGGCGTGAACCCAGGAGGTGGAGCTTGCAGTGAGCTGAGATCGTGCCACTGCACTCCAGCCTGGGGGAGAGAGCAAGACTCCTTCTCAAAAAAAAAAAAAAAAAGATAAAAATCCTGTCTTCCTAGAAAGTTTCTTCTTTGTGACTAAGTAGGGTGCCCTGATTTCGATGCATTCTTGAGTGAATAAGGGGTAGATGGAGTAAGTGCCCCCTAAGAGGTCAACCAGTTGAAAATATGTTTGAGAAAAATTACAAGAGCATTTAAAAAGAGAAAATTAACACCTATGTCACCAATACTTTTTGTGTGGTTTGCTTTTATTCTCTTTATACATTCATCTAACACAGTTGTACATAGTTGATTTTATAATATGAGTTTTGTGTCCTGCTTTTTAATTTACTTTTCATGAGCATCGTTCCATGCTACTAGAAGTTCTTTGTTATCATTTTAATGGCTCTTTGTCAGTATCTGGTACCATACTATGCCGTAAGTCTCACTGGTTGTAGTTGAGTAAAGAAGTTTATGAAGGCTCCCCACTACTCTGGAAGAGGCTTCCTCACAGCACACTCATCTCCTTAGGTATCACTGGGGGCAGGTAGCATCCATCTCCTTGTCCCATTTCTTCCCACTCCTCTTAAAAACACAGAGTATAGTTTTTCTGTATCTGTACCATCAGATGCCACTGAGATCTGGCCATGATGTTGCCTTAGGCTGTAGACCTGAGCTGTGTCCAGTCATTGACCTTCTTTCTTACTGTAAAGAGGTCTAGGAGGAAATAACAATAAAGCTATATGTCTTAGATAGTGATGTTTTGTTCTGTTACCTGCTTTTCTTTTTTCCTGTGACTTTGAGATCTCTTTTTTCTTTTCTGCCCCTTTAGGGTGAGAGTGAAATTTACATTTTATAAAACTATCAACTCAATCTTTCTTTCTTTCTTATTATACCCATTAGCAGGGTTTCTCAATCTCAGGAGTATTGGCCTTTTGGGCCAGATAATTCTTTGTTCTGGAGAGGCTGTCCTATGCATTATAGGATGTTTGCCTTGGGGAGGGGGAAGAGGATGGCAAAAATCATCTCTTGAGAAATTGAGTTGATTTTGCAGTACACTTTAGGACAGCCCTGGAAGTCCATTATTTGGCTGAATATTTAATAGGTGCCACACTCTAGCCTTTATTTAAAAGACGAGTGCTGGGGGGAAAACATGGACAGATGAATGGCTTTTATTAATTAGATTTTAGATAATTCAATTTTTCATGTCTTTCAATTGGTCTTTGGTTTGAAAATAAAAATTGTTAAGTTTGTCATGTATGATGTCAAACAGTGCTTAGGTTCCTGAAAAGAAAGCCATAAATGTTTATCTGATATTGAAGAGAATTTTTAACCCCAGTCTTAAGAATGCTTAATGTTTTGATATATACTATGTTTGATGTAACCCACTTTCAAGTTAGATTAAAAAGTTAGTTAGACTCAAAACAGATTCACTTATAAGTTACCAGTATTATTTTTCGTCCTATCAAAGAAGAAATTCCCTTTTACTTCTCTGAATTGCTTGTTGCCTAGTTAGCACTTTTAAAAAGCTGGTCTAATCAAATATGAACCTTCAAAAGATACACTTGAAGGGCCATCTGCTGACCCCAGCTCTTGTCCATGTGAGCAACTTGTAATGGTGGCTCTGATGGCCATGTATGTGGAGTGAGAAACAGCAGATGGTTGTAAAGATTTAACATCTTGAACAAGTGGCCGAGAGTCATTTCTACTTTGGAGTTCGTCAAGATGCTGGCCACATGTGGTTAGTATGTTACGAAGGGTTTCACATATTCTGCTCATTTCGGGTTTTTTTCCCCTCCTTGCTGTTCTAACCTCTTCTCTTTTGTCTTAAGAGCTAGCATTCTGTCTGCTGTAGATTATAAGAATCTGTAACCAAGTGGTTTTGAGAAGGAAAAAAGCAAACATACTTGTATTTCTTTTTCCAGGTGCCATAGAAGATTGGTTAACTAATGTAATGAAATGGCCCAAATTAGAATTTATTTGTAGTGAAAACCTAAGGTCCCTTATTTAGTAGCCTTTCCTGCTACTGGCAGATTCCTGATTACTCATGGGTGAAGTTCAGAGATAATTTTAGCTCATTCCAGAAATTCTTCAGTTTTTTTTTAATTTAGTTATTTCTGTAAAAAAATGTCCATTTGAAGATGTCCTTGTGAAAAATATGATTTGATTATGGTGACTCTTGTGTCCACTCCTTGAACCTACATTCTGATAAAAAGTTAAAATCCTTATGTGACAGAGATAGAAATATAAGTATGAGGTGGAGAAAAATGTGTTTTCTGTAGCCGGGGTGGAGTGGAACCACCACCATGTGGAAGTGGAAACTCCCATTCCGTGTGATGAAGAAATGCTTGTGGCATGCAGGGCAGATGGAGTGTGAAATAGCTTCAGGACAAGAGGTACCCAGAGACCTTGGTTTAAAATTGCAATTTGAGAAGGAATGCAAGCAAACTTCTGGATTTCAGACAGTTTGGCATTTTGGGGAAAGAAAGGACTTTAATTGGTCTGGCTTTTTTCCGAAAAGTTAGGCAGAGTCATCCAGCAAGCTGCTCTCTTCTTTTTCATTGCCTTCAACAACAAGCACTTCATAAAGCAAGTGACAAGTTTTTCTTTTCTGAAACCAGAGTTTAAAATTTACGTGAACAGAAAGCTGTAGCTTCATCATTTTTCAAAATGAAGCTTATTTAGGGAGCCGATAAGTGGACCTCCTAAGGAACTGAAACACATTCAGTCAGTATTTTGTCAAATTATTATTGACCAAACCAGCTTTAATTTTACATCTGGTTAGAGCAAGCATTTTGGGATACAGTTGGAAAGCTCTCTGGACCCCCTCCATAACTAGTCAACTCCCTTAACTTCCTGTCTAGGCTCTGCTTGCTAAGTCTTGTCCTGAGATGTAACCTCTCTGGCCTGGAGATAAAGTCAACTAACTGCATTGGTGGATTATTTTATACATTCATTCACACGCAGATTCTCCACACCCTCAGAAGGCAACCTGACATCTTTATTGAGAAAATTAAGACCATCTTGCATTAACCACCACATCTTTTTCTAACACCAAATCATTTCTCTCTCTCTCTCCCCACTCCGCCTTCACCTTCTTTCCTCTTTTCATCACTCCTGACCCTCCTCCTTGTCAAAGCCCCTCTCCCTGTGTCTTCATCCTGGGCTTCCTTCTCCATCCTATGTTTCTCTTGTTTCTTCTCCTGGCACTCATCCTCCTCCCCTTTGTCATTCTTGCCACTTACTTTCTCCTGCCTATGTAACTTGGTAAGCCTTCTCTTGTTTCCTTAAAAAAAAAAAAAAAAAAAAAAAAAAACACACACACATCTGAACTCCATTGTGTATCTCTGCCGTTTCACTGCTCCATCTCTTTCTTTTATCATCTATTAAAACTCTCCTATTAAGGAAGATTTAAATTCTGATTTGTAGATTCAGTGTTTTGTTCCCTACTGTGGTCATCTTCCTAAGCCCTCTATGGCTTTTCCATTTTTAAGTTTCCCTTCTTCCATGACTACATATAATCATCTTGGTTCTCCTTCTACCTTGTTGACAAATGTTTTGCCTTTTGGTGAGTTTTCTTTCTTTGGAGAGCTTCTCCATTTTCTCAAACTCAGTTTTTATTTTAGTTTTGATAAACTTATACATTGTTTCTAACTCCAGCTCTCCTGATTGTTTTTGAAATCTCTTCTCTCATAGCCTTGCTTATTTTTCTAGGCTCATTTCACATGCAGTAACTTTGTTTTTCTCCCCTTAAGTCATAGTCCTTTATGTCATATAAAGATGATAGTTTACTTTGTTTTGAACTGTAGTAACCAGCTCATCTGCATGGACCCGTATATCATGGTCAACTTGACATTTCTTGCACATTGACTATGATAGAGCTGGGAGATACTCCCTACATTATAAACTCTCTGAATCAAACCATCTTATTTTGAAGCAGTATCTGTTAATCTGTCCTTTTTATCCATCATCTTTAATAATTTGGTGTAGACATGTAAAATGTGTTTTACCTAAGATGATGAGAGTTGAAATACTGAGTTGAATGTGTATGTCTATCTTCCTCGTAATGCAGGGAATAGGAAGAATAGACAGGATGACTAGGGGAGGATGTCACATATCTGAATTAAAGTAGTAGTACCTTTCTGCTTAATAGTTAGAAATGAGATTATAAAACAGTGACATTGATTTTTCTTGTGACTGATTAAATGAGTCACACTAGTTTATATTCATATCATATATGTATAGCATTCCAGAGTAAAACTCTTAGACATGTTTCAAAGGGGAGTGGAACATTTGCTAAAATCCTGGTTCCTCACTGGGAAGTTGGAAAGGCCAGAATTGGAGCCAACAGTGAATCTAAGAGGTAGAACTAGACCGGGAACCAAATGTCAAGTTGATTGTAAGAACTGACAGCAGTGGTCAGGCAGAGGGGTAGGTCAGGTACAGGAGATGCTTGGAGGCCGGTGGTTAAAAAAAAAAAAAAAAAACAAGCCCAAGACTCATATAAACCCTGTGAGCAGTTGAGTCATTGAGCACACAGATAACAAACATCAAACAGAAGAAACCAGAAGCTTGATATACCACCTAGATCACTAAGGAAATCATAACACTTCTTTCTTGTTCTAGAGCCCACCCTAGTGAGTGGATAGCCCACAAGCTCATAGCTAGACTCAGTGAACTGTGATAAGGAAGATGGTGGAAAGCTGACTAGTGTGGAGGTGAGTGAGGTCAGAGAGAAGACAGATCTGAAGAGGATTATTGATGAGATCATTATGAAGGGCATGCTGAAACTTCTAATATGAATAGTCCAGATTTAGATAAAAGGGAATGTAGAAGTAGCCCAAACTTCAGTAACTAACATTTCTTATGTTATGTATTTATGTGTTCACTTATTTATATCAACACTCCTATCCCATCTTAATGCATGTTAGTTTTTTGTCTTACGACCCTCTGCCACCCACTTCTAAGACCCATTCTTAATTTGTTACATTTGAATAAAACATTAATGTCTTTCAAAAAACAAAGTAGTAGCACAAATTAACCTCAGTATTCAGTAAAGCTAAATTCCCCTTTTTGCCACAGTATAAAGTCACTCATTAAGGGCTATGAATGGTGCTATATTGAACCATTTTCCTTTACATGTACCTATTTATCCTTTCATATTTCACCAAATACTTACTGAGCTCCTAGTTAAATAATAAACCACCTTATCACTGGTCAGTTAATATTTATTGAATATATTTGGTGTCCCTAGCACCATTCAGATGTATTTTTTACTGCTAATGTCTGTCATTTACAGGTGTGTTAATAGGCATTATAATTGTTGTGAGGCCAGAATGATCATTTTGGATAGAGATTTTTAAAATAAATTTTTACTCATTATAAAATTATAATTGACATTTTTATTTGATTTTGATAATATTGATAATTGATGAAATGATCATTGTAGAAAACTGCAGAAAACATGAACAAAATAAAAAGCACTTGTAAGACCATTTCCTAGAAATAACCACTGTTAACATTTGGGCATATTTCTTCTTTTTTTAAAACCCCAACGATGACTACATAGGGCATATTTCTTTATGTGTGCACTCTCTCTCTCTCTCTCTCTCTGTATTTTCTAAAAATAGCAGTGATATTTGTCTGAGTTCAGGCTGCTATAAAAAATACCATAGCCTGAAAGGCTTAGATGACAAACATTTATTTCTCACAGTTCTAGAGGTTGGGAAGTTCAAGATCAAGGTGCCAGCAGATGCGGTGTCTGGTGAGGACCCTTTTTCCTGGTTGTGGATGGCTGCCTTCTTGCTGTGTCCTTATGTAGAGGAAAGAGCAAGAATCTCCTGTCTCTTTATTTTCTTGTAAGGAGATTAATCCCATCATAGGGGGCCCACCCTTTTGGCCTCATTTAATTCTAATTACTTCCCTAAGGTTCCACCTATAAGTTCATAGCAATGTTTGTATATAGTTTTGTGTCCTGGTTATTTTATTTATCATTAATCACATCATGAGCATCTTATCCCATCCATACTTTAATGACTATGTAATATTCTACTCAGGACTGTAGTAACTTACTTAGGATCTTTCGGCCTTTAGGTTATTTATAGTATTTTGCTGTTGTAAAATGACTTTCGCATAGCTGTCTTAGGCATAATATTTGTCTGCCTCTAATTATTTCCTTCTAGGTTTGTAGAAGTGTGATTATTAGTTAAAACATACTTGGCATACCTCCAGAAGCCAGGGCCACTTGGTAGTTTATGATTGCACTGGGTTTTCAGGTTAAGTCTATAAATAATGAAGAGAGGAAGGAACACAGAACTGCCAACTAGAAGTAAACAGGCTCGTGATCTGGTGACCTGAGTGACTCTGAATGCATGCTAAGTCCTAGTTGGCCATCTAGGTTGGTTTCCATGTTTGAGAGAAGAGGATGGATGAATTTAAGGTAAGCAATATATGCCATAGCTGTACGTGCTCTGTGCTTAGTGGTTTGAGGGCTTTTGTGTGTTTTTGTATGTGTGAAGATGAGAAAAACTATCAACACTACCTCTGTTGTGTCTTGTCAATTAAATAGTACTGATTATTGCTACTTGCTATTCCAGAAAAAAAAAGAATTCAATTTTACTCTTAATATTCCAGTATTAATTTAGCCTTTCAGATTGAAACTTCTTTAAAAGTTTTCAATTTGTGCTAGCTAAATTAGATTTAGTGTTTTCTTGAAGAAAAAAAAAAAAACTACAGCATCTAGTTCTAGATTAGTGGTTGCCAGGAGCTGGGGAGGAGAGGGCAGAGGGGCAATGCGGGTATGACTATAAAAGGGCAACCCGTGAGTTGGGTGTGGTTTTGGAAGTGTTCTGTAACTTCACTGTGGCAGCTACATGAACCTACACATGTGATAAAGTAGTATAGTATTAAGTGCATAAGAGAAATTAGTACAAGTAAAATTAGGAAAGTCTGAGTAAGATTGGTAGATTGTTTCCACACTGATATCCTGGCTGTGATATGCTATAATTTTGCAAGATGTTACCTTTGGGAAGAAACTGGATAAAGGGTACAATGGTGACTGGCTATATTATTTCTTACAATTTCATGTGACTCTACAATGGTCTCAATAAAAATTTCAATACTAATTTTTTTCTGGTTCTAAAAATTGGTAATATTCAATAGTGCTGTTTTTTGTTCAGTGACAAATTTGAAATGAGATTTATATTCACAAGTACTATGTTCAGTATTTTTTTCATTAAGCTTGTCTAATATGAACAGAAGGAACAAATGCTTTTAAAAGTCTAAGTTTCTAAAATTATGAAATAATTTTCTTTTTTTCCTCTCCTTTAGCCATGAAGACTTTGAATTTATTTCAGGAACACGAATGCGCAAACTTGCTCGAGAAGGCCAGAAACCACCTGAAGGTTTCATGGCTCCGAAGGCTTGGACCGTGCTGACGGAATACTACAAATCCTTGGAGAAAGCTTAGGCTGTTAACCCAGTCACTCCACCTTTGACACGTTACTAGTAACAAGAGGGGACCACATAGTCTCTGTTGGCATTTCTTTGTGGTGTCTGTCTGGACATGCTTCCTAAAAACAGACCATTTTCTTTAACTTGCATCAGTTTTGGTCTGCCTTATGAGTTCTGTTTTGAACAAGTGTAACAAACACACTGATGGTTTTAATGTATCTTTTCCACTTATTATAGTTATATTCCTACAATACAATTTTAAAATTTTGTCTTTTTATATTATATTTATGCTTCCGTCTCATGATTTTTCAAGCTGTTATATTAGTTGTAACCAGTAGTATACACATTAAATCTTGCCCTTTTTCCCCTTAGAAAAAGAAAAAATTACCAAACAATAAACTTGACTAGACCTTGTTTTGAGGATTTTACAAGACATCTGTAGCAATTAGATTTTTTTTCTACGTTGAAAATAGAAACTGCTTCCTTTCTTCTTTCCAGTCAGCTATTGATCTTTCCAGCTGTTATAATCTAAAGTACTCTTATGATCTGTGTAAGCTCTGAATGAACTTCTTTACTCAATAAAATTAATTTTTTGGCTTCTTATTTATGTGATCTATTTTATATTGCTTTGTTTCCACATACCCTTTCCTCCTTGTGAAAAAGTTTCTGATGGAAGAGGGAAAATGCAGGCATCTTTTATTACTGGAATCTAATACTTAGTTTCTAATACTGTATTACAGTGAAATTTTTGATAGCAGGAGCCTGTGTTCCATTATTTTAAGTGGGAAAATAATAAGGCATTCTTAGTCCATCCAAAAAAAAGTTTCTTTGAATATTTCTCTAATATTCTTAAAACACCTATATAACAATTTCCAAGGATTTGGAACATAGATGGGTACATACTGCTTTAGTTAGGAAAAACTAGCTTATGCTGTAGAAACACATCTCTAAATTTGTGCCATTTGATCCATACAGGTTGACATTCTGTTCACCTTAGTCATTCAGGGTGAAGTTCTCCCATCTTATGTTCCTATGTCAAAAAAGAGGTTTTAGAGGGAAGGAGCATAAAAATTACACACCAACTCTTCAGTGTTTTGAATCAGAAGTAACACACATCACCTGCTGGTTCATTGGGCAAAACAGGTCACACGGCCCCACTCACATGTAAGGAGGGTTAGGAAATGCAGACTATTGTGGGTATAGGAAGGCAAGTAGACTGGGAATATTGGTGACCATGAGTTATGAGTAAGTACCAAAGTTGCCATTCTGTTCTTTATGTTTGGAAGTGGGGAGTAGGGATACGTTTCTTGTATTGGTCCATTTTCACGCTGCTGATAAAGACATACTCGAGACTGGGAAGGAAAAAAGGTTTAATTAGACTTACAGTTCCACATGGCTGGGGAAGCCCCAGAATCATGGTGGGAGGTGAAAGGCACTTCTTACATGGTTGGCAGCAAGAGAAAATGAGGAAGATGCAAAAGTGGAAACCCCTGATAAAACCGTCAGATCTCGTGAGACTTATTCACTACCTTGAGAACAGTATGGGGGAAACTGCCCCCATGATTTAAATTATCTCCCACCAGGTCCCTCCCACAACACGTGGGAATTATGGGAGTACAATTCAATATGAGATTTGGGTGGGGACACAGAGTCAAACCATATCATTCTGCCTCTGGCCCCTCCAAATCTCATGTCCTCATATTTCAAAACCAATCATGCCTTCTCAACAGCCCCCCAAGTCTTAACTCATTTCAACATTAACCCAAAAGTCCACAGTCCAAAGTCTCATCTGAGACAAGGCAAGTTCCTTTCACCTATGAGCCTGTAAAATCAAAAACAAGCTAGTTATTCCTAGATGCAATGGGGGTACAGGTATTGGGTAAATACAGCCATCCCAAATGGGAGAAATTGGCCAAAACAAAGGGGTTACAATGCCCATGCAAATCTGAAATCCAGTGGGGCAGTCCAATTTTAAAGCTCCAAAATGATCTTCTCTGACTCCAGGTCACGCTGATGCAAGAAGTAGTTTCCCATTATCTTGGGCAGATCTGCCCCTGTGACTGCAGGGTATAGCCCCCATCTGGTTTCTTTTGCTGGCTGGCGTTAAGAGTGTGGCTTTTCCAGGTGCACAGTGCAGGCTGGCGGTGGATCTACCATTCTAGGGTTTGGAGGACAGTGGCCCTCTACTCACAGCTCCTCTAGGCAGTGCCCCAGTAGGGACTCGGTTGGGGGGCTCCCACCCCACATTTCGCTTCCACACTGCCCTAGCAGAGGTTCTCCATGAGGACCCCACTTCTGCAGTAAACTTTTGCCTGGCCATCCAGGCGTTTCCATACATCTTCTGAAATCTAGGGGGAGGTTCCTAAACCTCGATTCTTATGTGCACCGACAGGCTCGACACCATGTGGAAGCTGCCAAGGTTTGGGGCTTGCATCCTCTGAAACCATGGGCTGTTTCTTGGCCCCTTTTAGCAATGGCTGGAGTGGCTGGGACACAAGACACCAAGTCCCTAGGCAGCACACAGCATAGGGACCCTATACCCGGGCCACAAAACCACTTCCTCCTGGGGCTCCAGGCCTGTGATGGGAGGTCCTGCCATGAAGGTTTCTGACATGGCTGGAGATATTTTCCCCATTGTCTTGGGGATGAACATTTGGCTCCTCGTTACTTAACGCAAATTTCTGCAGCCAGCTTGCATTTGTCCTCAAAAAGTGCGTTTTTCTTTTCTACTGCATCATCAGGCTGCAAATTTTCCTAACTTTTATGCTCTGTTTTCCTTTTAAAATGAAATGCTCTTAACAGTACCCAAGTCATCTCTTGAATGCTTTGCTGCTTAGAAATTTCTTCTTCCAGATACCCTAAGTCATCTCTCTCAAGTTCCACAGATCTCTAGAGTAGGGGCAAAATGCCACTAGTCTATTTGCTAAAACATAACAAATAGTTCCCAACAAGTTCCTCATCTCTATCAGTGCTGTCCTATCTAGAATATTCCAGGGACATAACTTTGGCTGGGTCCTCTACTACCAACTTACTTTCATTCTTGAACCACTTTCTAAACCTCATTCTTTTGCATTTTTCATCAATTCTGTAAAATACCAAGTAGCCTTCCCATAAATTCTCTACAAAGACTGAAGGGTACCACAGATACTCCTAAATTATCTGGAGTAAGTTTCTATCATTTGCTACCAAGAACCCTGACCATGACAGGTGGCACGTGAAAAAAAGTGTACTTTTCATAAAATTCTTGATACTGCCAAATCTCTAGATGATTTTTACTGTCAACAGTGTATTTTAAAAGCTAAACATATGGCGGGGATGGGGGGAAAGACATTTTAAAAAATACTTGGCAGTCAAGAAATAGCATCCTTTCAAGACTACACCAATATACTTATTAAGGTGAGAATGAGAAGAGAAATTAACAGCACTGGGGTGAAATATGGTCTGGAAAGTAACCATGTGTTCTATCTGGCAATTGTCGTTAGTCTAGTCCCCTCTGTGACCTCCTGCCTCCAGCTCACCAGAGGGGGACATGGTGAGAACATGATTCCAGACTCCTGTGCCCATGGGGTAAGTCACCAACTTGTATGTTCCATACAGAAAAGAAAATCAACCAATGATTTCCGCTAGTTCACAGGTTGGTATTTGAGTCCTTACAAATCTAATATGTGCAGAAATTTCATTTTCCCTCTGCCCAGTTCATAAAAATGAGCTCAAACCAATGTTTAAAACATTCAACCCTCATATCAAACCTCTCCTGCCAAGTGGTCTTGGAAATCTCAGTGCCATTTTTATCTATCCATTAGCTGGAAAAGTGAATGGAAAAGTATACATTTTTATTTTATTTTATTTATTTTTTTCTCATAGTTTTTTTTTTTATTATACTTTAGGTTTAGGGTACATTTGCACAATGTGCAGGTTTGTTACATATGTATCCATGTGACATGTTGATTTCCTGCACCCATTAACTTGTCATTTAGCATTAGGTATATCTCCTAATGCTGTCCCTCCCCCATCCCCAACCCCACAACAGTCCCCAGAGTGTGATGTTCCCCTTCCTGTGTCCATGAGTTCTCATTGTTCAATTCCCACCTATGAGTGAGAACATGTGGTGTTTGGTTTTTTGTCCTTGCGACAGTTTACTGAGAATGATGTTTTCCAGTTTCATCCATGTCCCTACAAAGGACATGAACTCATCATTTTTTATGGCTGCATAGTATTCCATGGTGTATATGTGCCACATTTTCTTAATCCAGTCTATCGTTGTTGGACATTTGGGTTGGTTCCAAGTCTTTGTTATTGTGAATAGTGCCGCAATAAACATACGTGTGCATGTGTCTTTATAGCAGCATGATTTATAGTCCTTTGGGTATATACCCAGTAATGGGATGGCTGGGTCAAATGGTATTTCTAGTTCTAGATCCCTGAGAAATTGCCACACTGACTTCCACAATGGTTGAACTAGTTTACAGTCCCACCAACAGTGTAAAAGTGTTCCTATTTCTCCACATCCTCTCCAGCACCTGTTGTTTCCTGACTTTTTAATGATGGCCATTCTAACTGGTGTGAGATGGTATCTCATTGTGGTTTTGATTTGCATTTCTCTGCTGGCCAGTGATGATAAGCATTTTTTCATGTGTTTTTTGGCTGCATAAATGTCTTCTTTTGAGAAGTGTCTGTTCATGTTCTTTGCCCACTTTTTGATGGGGTTGTTTGTTTTTTTCTTGTAAATTTGTTTGAGTTCATTGTAGATTCTAGATATTAGCCTTTTGTCAGATGAGTAGGTTGCAAAAATTTTCTCCCATTCTGTAGGTTGCCTGCTCACTCTAATGGTAGTTTCTTTTGCTGTGCAGAAGCTCTTTAGTTTAATTAGATCCCATTTGTCAATTTTGGCTTTTGTTGCCATTGCTTTTGGTGTTTTAGACATGAAGTCCTTGCCCATGCCTATGTCCTGAATGGTATTGCCTAGGTTTTCTTGTAGGATTTTAATGGTTTTAGGTCTAAGATTTAAGTCTTTAATCCATCTTGAATTAATTTTTGTATAAGGTGTAAGGAAGGGATCCAGTTTCAGCTTTCTACATATGGCTAGCCAGTTTTCCCAGCACCATTTATTAAACAGGGAATCCTTTCCCCATTTCTTGTTTTTGTCAGGTTTGTCAAAGATCTGATAGTTGTAGAGATGCGGCATCATTTCTGAGGGCTCTGTTCTGTTCCATTGATCTATGTCTCTGTTGTGGTACCAGTACCATGCTGTTTTGGTTACTGTAGCCTTGTAGTATAGTTTGAAGTCAGGTAGCGTGATGCCTCCAGCTTTGTTCTTTTGGCTTAGGATTGACTTGGCGATGCGGGCTCTTTTTTGGTTCCATATGAACTTTAAAGTAGTTTTTTCCAATTCTGTGAAGAAAGTCATTGGTAGCTTGATGGGGATGGCATTGAATCTATAAATTACCTTGGGCAGTATGGCCATTTTCACGATATTGATTCTTCCAACCCATGAGCATGGAATGTTCTTCCATTTGTCTGTATCCTCTTCTATCTCATTGAGCAGTGGTTTGTAGTTCTCCTTGAAGAGGTCCTTCACATCCCTTGTAAGTTGGATTCCTAGGTATTTTATTCTCTTTGAAGCAATTGTGAATGGGAGTTCACTCATGATTTGGCTGTCTGTCTGTCTGTGATTGGTGTACAAGAATGCTTGTGATTTTTGTACATTGATTTTGTATCCTGAGACTTTGCTGAAGTTGCTAATCAGCCTAAGGAGATTTTGGGCTGAGATGATGGATTTTTCTAGATATACAATCATGTCATCTGCAAGCAGGGACAATTTGACTTCCTCTTTTCCTAATTGAATACCCTTTATTTCCTTCTCCTGCCTGATTGCTCTGGCCAGAACTTCCAGCACTATGTTGAATAGGAGCAGTGAGAGAGGGCATCCCTGTCTTGTGCCAGTTTTCAGAGGGAATGCTTCCAGTTTTTGCCCATTCAGTATGATATTGGCTGTCGGTTTGTCATAGATAGCTCTTATTATTTTGAGATACGTCCCATCAATACCTAATTTATTGAGAGTTTTTAGCATGAAGGGTTGTTGAATTTTGTCAAAGGCCTTTTCTGCATCTATTGAGATAATCATGTGGTTTTTGTCTTTGGTTCTGTTTATATGCTGGATTACATTTATTGATTTGTGTATGTTGAACCAGCCTTGCATCCCAGGGATGAAATCCACTTGATTATGGTGGATAAGCTTTTTGATGTGCTGCTGGATTCGGTTTGCCAGTATTTTATTGAGGATTTTTGCATCAATGTTCATCAAGGATATTGGTCTGAAATTCTCTTTTTTGGTTATGTCTCTGCCAGGCTTTGGTATCAGGACGATGCTGGCTTCATAAAATGTGTTACGGAGGATTCCCTCTTTTTCTATCGATTGGAATAGTTTCAGAAGGAATGGTACCAGTTCCTCCTTGTACCTCTGGTAGAATTCGGCTGTGAATCCATCAGGTCCTGGACTCTTTTTGGTTGGTAAGCTATTGATTATTGCCACAATTTCAGAACCTGTTATTGGTCTATTCAGAGATTCAACTTCTTCCTGATTTAGTCTTGGGAGGGTGTATTTGTTGAGGAACTTATCCATTTCTTCTAGATTTTCTAGTTTATTTGCATAGAGGTGTTTGTAGTATTCTCTGATGGTAGATTGTATTTCTGTGGGATTGGTGGTGATATCCCCTTTTTCATTTTTTATTGCATCTATTTGATTCTTCTCTCTTTTCTTCTTTATTAGTCTTGCTAGCAGTCTATCAATTTTGTTGATCTTTTCAAAAAACCAGCTCCTGGATTCATTAATTTTTTGAAGGGTTTTTTGTGTCTCTATTTCCTTCAGTTCTGCTCTGATTTTAGTTATTTCTAGCCTTCTGCTAGCTTTTGAATGTGTTTGCTCTTGCTTTTCTAGTTCTTTTAATTGTGATGTTAGGGTGTCAATTTTGGATCTTTCCTGCTTTCTCTTGTGGGCATTTAGTTCTATAAATTTCCCTCTACACACTGCTTTGAACGTGTCCCAGAGATTCTGGTATGTTGTGTCTTTGTTCTCTTTGGTTTCAAAGAACATCTTTATTTCTGCCTTCATTTCATTATGTACCCAATAGTCATTCAGGAGCAGGTTGTTCAGTTTCCATGTAGTTGAGCGGTTTTGAGTGAGTTTCTTAATCCTGAGTTCTAGTTTGATTGCACTGTGGTCTGAGAGACAGTTTGTTATAATTTCTGTTCTTTTACATTTGCTGAGGGGAGCTTTACTTCCAACTATGTGGTCAATTTTGGAATAGGTGTGTGGTGCTGAAAAAAATGTATATTCTGTTGATTTGGGGTGGAGAGTTCTGTAGATGTCTATTAGGTCCACTTTGTGTAGAGCTGAGTTCAATTCCTGGATATCCTTGTTAACTTTCTGTCTCATTGATCTGTCTAATGTTGACAGTGGGGTGTTAAAATCTCCCATTATTATTGTATAGGAGTTTAATTCCCTTTGTAGGTCACTCAGGACTTGCTTTATGAATCTGGGTGCTCCTGTGTTGGGTGCATGTATATTTAGGATAGTTAGCTCTTCTTGTTGAATTGATCCCTTTACCATTATGTAATGGCCTTCTTTGTCTCTTTTGATCTTTGTTGGTTTAAAGTCTATTTTATCAGAGACTAGGATTGCAACCCCTGCCTTTTTTTGTTTTCCATTTGCTTGATAGATCTTCCTCCATCCCTTTATTTTGAGTCTGTGTGTGTCTCTGCACGTGAGATGGGTTTCCTGAATACAGCACACTGATGGGTCCTGACTCCTTATCCAGTTTGCCAGTCTGTGTCTTTTAATTGGAGCATTTAGCCCATTTACATTTAAAGTTAATATTTTTTTGTGTGAATCTGATCCTGTCATTATGATGTTAGTTGGTTATTTTGCTCGTTAGTTGATGCAGTTTCTTCCTGGCCTCGATGGTCTTTACAATTTGGCATGTTTTTGCAGTGGCTGGTACCGGTTGTTCCTTTCCATGTTTAGTGCTTCCTTCAGGAGCTCTTTTAGGGCAGGCCTGGTGGTGACAAAATCACTCAGCATTTGCTTGTCTGTAAAGTATTTTATTTCTCCTTCACTTATGAAGCTTAGTTTGGCTGAATATGAAATTCTGGGCTGAAAATTCTTTTCTTTAAGAATGTTGAATATCGGCCCCCGCTGTCTTCTGGCTTGTAGAGTTTCTGCTGAGAGATCAGCTGTTAGTCTGATGGGCTTCCCTTTGTGGGTAACCTGACCTTTCTTTCTGGCTGCCCTTAACATTTTTTCCTTCATTTCAACTTTGGTGAATCTGACAATTATGTGTCTTGGAGTTGCTCTTCTTGAGGAGTATCTTTGTGGCATTCTCTGTATTTCCTGAATCTGAATGTTGGTCTGCCTTGCTAGATTGGGGAAGTTCTCCTGGATAATATCTTGCAGAGTGTTTTCCAACTTGGTTCCATTCTCCCCATCATTTTCAGGTACACCAATCAGACGTAGGTTAGGTCTTTTCACATAGTCCCAAATTTCTTGGAGGCTTTGTTCATTTCTTTTTATTCTTTTTTCTCTAAACTTCCCTTCTCGCTTCATTTCATTCATTTCATCTTCCATCAGCGATACCCTTTCTTCCAGTTGATTGCATCTGCTACTGAGGCTTCTGCAATCTTCGCGTAGTTCTCGAAACTTGGCTTTCAGCTCCATCAGCTCCTTTAAGCCTTTCTCTCCTTTGGTTATTCTAGTTATCCATTCTTCTAATTTTTTTTCAAAGTTTTTAACTCCTTTGCTATTGTTTTGAATTTCCTCCCGTAGCTCAGAGTAGTTTGATTGTCTGAATCCTTCTTCTGTCAACTCGTCAAAGTCATCCTCCATCCAGCTTTGTTCCGTTGCTGGTGAGGAACTGCGTTCCTTTGGAGGAGGGGAGGTGCTCTGCTTTTTAGAGTTTCCAGTTTTTCTGCTGTGTTTTTTCCCCATCTTTGTGGTTTTATCTACTTTTGGTCTTTGATGATGGTGATGTACAGATGGGTTTTTGGTGTGGATGTTCTTTCTGTTTGTTAGTTTTCCTTCTACCAGACAGGACCCTCAGCTACAGGTCTGTTGGAGTTTACTAGAGGTCCACTCCAGACCCTGTTTGGCTGGGTGTCAGCGGCGGTGGCTTCAGAACAGTGGATTTTCGTGCGACCACAAATTCAGCTGTCTGATAGTTCCTCTGGAAGTTTTGTCTCAGAGGAGTACCTGGCCGAATGAGTTGTCAGTTTGTCCCTGCTGGGGGGGTGCCTACCAGTTAGGCTGCTCAGGGGTGAGGGACCCACTTTAGGAGGCAGTCTGTCCGTTCTCAGATCTCCAGCTGCGTGCTGGGAGAACCACTACCCTCTTCAAAGCTGTCAGTCAGACAGGGACATTTAAATCTGTGGATGTTCCTGCTGACTTTTTGTTTGTCTGTGCCCTGTCCCCAGAGGTGGAGCCTACAGAGGCAGGCAGGCCTCCTTGAGCTGTGGTGGGCTCCACCCAGTTTGAGCTTCCTGGCTGCTTTGTTTACCTAAGCAAGCCTGGGCAATGGCGGGCGCCCCTCCCCCAGCCTCGCTGCTGCCTTGCAACTTGATCTCAGACTGCTGTGCTAGCAATCAGCGAGACTCCGTGGGCATAGGACCCTCCGAGCCAGGTGCGGGACACAATCTCCTAGACACAATCTCCTAGTGTGCCGTTTTCCAGGCCCGTTGGAAAAGCGCAGTATTAGGATGGGACTGACCCGATATTCCAGGTGCCGTCTGTTACCCCTTTCTTTGACTAGGAAAGGGAACTCCCTGACCCCTCGCGCTTCCCAAGTGAGGCAATGCTTCGCCCTGCTTCGGCTCGGGCACAGTGCGCTTCACCGACTGTCCTGCACCCACTGTTTGGCACTCCCTAGTGAGATGAAACCGGTACCTCAAACAGAAATGCAGAAATCACCCATCTTCAGTGTCGCTCAGGCTGGGAGCTGGAGACCAGAGCTGTTCCTATTCGGCCATCTTGGCTCCACCCCCCGAAAAATATATTTTTTTAAAGGGAGAAGGAAAAGTGTAATCATCTTGGCAGAAATATAATGTTTGAAATCTCTCAATTCTCTTTCAATTTGATAACCAAGACCACATATTTGAGTTCCGTTTCCAACCAAGAGGGGAACAATTATGTCTTTCTCTTGGAAGTCAGCATTCAAATTCTTTATCAGGGAAAATTCGGAAGTCATGCTTCCCACGTATGATATATCCTTATCAGCACATATACATCCAGGAGTGGGTTGGCTTGCAAAGTAAGGAGGTATTTGCCCACTGGACTTCTTTTATGTGTGGAGTGTATTTCTTAGAAGGCCTGCAAGCCTTTTTGGTTGTATTTCTGCAGGATCGCATTCTCTATTCCACACAGTCTTGTCCTGAATACAATTATATATAAGTTGTGCAAAAAATACCCTGCCAACCTAACTCTCAGTCTGTCTTTTTCTAGACTGAGCTAAAATCTGGCCTCCCTTATTGTGTGCATTTGAGGACTGTAGCCGAGCAGAGGCAGGGTAAGACTGAAGCCTTCTTATCCCCACTTTCTGCTCTCCATGATTCCCAAGGGAAATGGCACCAGAGTTTAGGACCTAGATTTAAGGAACTGAAATAAGAAGCATGGAAAATTTCATCATGAACTTTTATCTCCCGGACTTGTACCAGCACTGGGCATCTATAATGATCTTTATTAAGAAGGGGAAAACATCTATACTGAAATAAGAAGACCAATGTCCTCTCTGTTTCCCTTCGCCTTGGCTTATCCGGTTGGATAATCATGTGTTCTCCCCAAGAAGATATCTGCTCTTGTCCTCCCAAGAGAAAAGTAATTGTATGTTAAAAGCAAACTTACTGGGACCTTGCTGCATAATCACTTCTCCAAGAAAAAATAGCCAAGTTAGAGTAATTCAAAGGGAAGACTGAGCTATGTCTGATACATTTCTGGAATCACCATCTGGCTGCCCTGAAGCCTGCTTTAAGTGATTTTTCAACCTGAGCATATGGCCAGTGCTATTTTGTGTGATCCAGGGCCACATGTGTATGTTCTATACAGGCACATATATAGGAATTTGACTTTTGATATGTTGTAAGAAATTTCTAATGGGCTACTCATAGCAATAAAGAATTTTGAGTAAGAAATCAGTTAAAAGTTTAGTTACTTAGGAGAAAATGTTTTGGCAAAACAGAAGACAAACGTTTAAGAGAATATAGTTTTGTGTTTAAGAATTCAGATTCTGAAGTCAAACCACTAATTCCTCCTTGGTTTTTGACTTTCAGCTTTATTAGGCTTCAGTTTCCTTGTTTGTGAAGCAAAAGTTATAGTCAGGAATTAAATGAAATACTGCATTAAAGAACTGCTGCTTTTATTAATAATTACTTATTTTAAAATAGAGTCTTTGGGCCAAGAAATACAGTGATATCAAAATTGACAAGACTAGACCTTGGAATCTTTGCTTCATAGTACCACTCTCTAGCCCACTGAGCCAAGTGACTAAATATAATGACAGGGATACATTCTGAGAAATGTGTCCTTAGGTGATTTTGTCATTGTGCAAACATCATAGAGTTGACTTAATCCTAGATGGTACAGCCTACTACACACCTAGGCTATATGGTATAGCCTGTTGCTCCTAGGCTATAAAACTGAACAGCATGTTACTGTACTGAATACTATAGGCAGTTGTAGTACAATGGTAAGTATTTGTGTATGTAAACATAGAAATGGTACAGTAAAAATACAGCATTACAGTCTTATGGGACTACCCTCTGTAGGTATGTAGTCAGTCTAGGAATATAGTCTGCTGTTTACTGAAACATCCTTATGCTGCACGTGACTGTAGAGATACATGGTAGATAAAAATCCAAAGGCAGTCAAAACACAGTATTCTTGGTTCAGCTGCACTTCTTTTTCCTTGTGTCCAACTTCTCTAGTGTTTCTTAGATTTTTTTTAAAAAAGTATATTTTTACAAGGGGAAAAAGCAGAAAAATGGAAACATTTGTCTAAAACAAGCATAGACAAATTCAAATGTAATAGAAAAAAATTGAAAAAAATGATAGCACTTTGGGAAAGCAGAATCAAGTGTCTTTCAATACAGATAGTGGAATATCAGAATTAGAAACACAGATTATTCTCAACATTATATTTAATTAAGAAGGTCTGCTTTAATTGTGTTCATTGGTTATATTAAAGCTGTATTTTATAAGCATAACAATTTTCATATAAAAATTCAATTTGATACTTCTCATCAAAACATAAAATCTTACATACATTTAATCTTTAGAATTGAACTAACTATAAATGGTGCTTCATGTGTTAGCTCATTATTTGTATAGTCTGGATATTAACAGGTATTGGGAATATGGGAATATGAAATACAAAATTGTATACTGTTTCCCAGAGTTTTCCACACATATATTTTTTTCCCGCTTCACGTAGTCAAAAGATCTCATGGCTATGACTAGGATGATGACCAAAGTATAGCATAAAGTTTAATCATCTTGAATAAACAGCAAATTCTTAATAATGCCTAACATTTACTGAGTGCTTACTGCTCTTTTTGCCAGCCATTGTGCAAACTGCTTTGCATATACTATTTTATTTAATGCTTGTAACAACACTGGGCGAATATTAAGAAAGGAGTAGGAAAAAACAAGAGTTCTAAATTGAGAATTGAAAGAAAAATGAAAAGTACAATATAATTTTGTAGAAAGGGAAATTTAAAACTTAAATTTGACTTTAGTAAAGAGGTTAGGCATAAGATAAATGTGTAAAAATCAAAATTCTCTGTATTAATAATAATTGACTACAAATGAAAATGCCCCGATGATAGCCATAAAACTTGTAAAATGCTTATGAACAAAATTAAGAAAAACAACCAGGGCCTGCTTGAATACAACTGTAAAATTTTAGGAAAAGATAGAAAACAAGGTCTGAAAAAATGGAAGGGTATATCATGGTTTTAGGTGAAAAGACAATATAAAAACGTCAATCTTTCTAAAATAAATATTTGGGGAAATTGCAATTAAAACCTCAATGATTTCTTTTTGGAATTAGAGAAAATAGTTTTATTAGTTCATTTGGAATAATAAATACCAAGAACTGATGAGAAAGTTATGATGAAAAAGTGAGGAGAGACTTAACCGTCAGACCCAATGACTCACAAAAGATATTAAGTAGTTGTCTTGAGACACTGAGTTTTGGGTTGCTTTGTTATACAGCAATAGCTTTTGTAGGGGACAAAAAATATGCTCCATCTACTAATGTTCTCTGGCTAGGGCCCTATAAATTAGACTAAAAAAAGGTTAACAAGAGAAAAACAGTTTATTAATGGATGCAGTGCACAGCAAGGCAGAAACCTCTTGATGGGTAGTTGAAATGAAAGAAAGGCTAGAATTTGGCTTAGATAGCGTATTTTGTTTTATTTGTATTTATTTATTTTTGAGACAGGGCTGATCTCAGCTCATTGTAACCTCCACCTCCCAGGTTCAAGTAGTTTTCCTGCCTCAGCCTCCCCAGTAGCGGGACTACAGGCACATGCTACCCAGCTAATTTTTTTATTTTTAGTAGAGACTGGGTTTCACCATGTTGGCCAGGCTGGTCTCAAACTCCTGACCTCAGGTGATCCATCCGCCTCAACCTCCCAAAGTGCTGGGATTACAGATGTGAGCCATTGCGCTGGCCAATAGCATTTTAATGAAAACAAACAAACAAACAAACAAACAAACAAACAAACAGTGGTAAAGAAACAAAACAAAGAAAAAAGGGTTTCAGGCTTTCAAAGGTGGTGCTGTGGTTTGAATTTGCCTCTCAAAGTTCATGTGTTGGAAACTTAATCCCCAAGGCAACAGTGTTTAGAGGTAGCATCTTAATAGGTGATTAGGACATGAGGGCTCTGCTCTCAGAAATCGATTAATGCTGTTAATGCAGGAGTGGGTTGTTATCTTGGAAGTAGGTACCTGTTAAAAGATTGAGTTCAGCCCCCTTCTCTTTCTCACAAGAGTGCTCACTTGCGCTTCTACCTTCTGCCATGGGATAATGCCACAAGAAGACCCTCTCCAGGTGTCAGCCCTTCAATCTTTGACTTTCTAGCCTCTAGAACCATAAGAAACAGATCTCTGTTCTTTATAAATTACCTACCCTCAGGTATTCTGTTATAGCAGCACAAAATGGTCTAAGACAAGTGGCAAATAGAGGCAGGGTGAACATGTGGGAGAAATGAATGGAGTAAGGTTTGTTTGTTCAGGTCCACCTTGGTGCAGACTTCATGGCCATCAAGGAGAGGACATTCATGGCAGTTCTCGCTTCTCAGAATTGTCTGCGTTTAGTTGGATGTGGAAAGCTCCAGGAAGACTTCTTTACACATCTGTTGATTCTCATATGCCTCCAACTCAAAATAATTTTTATGCCAAAGTGGCATATTTTGGGATGCCATATTCTGATGACTTACACTAATTAAAACAAGTATTAAGGCTAATGTGTTCTAACTCAGCTGTGGTTGTACTCATCAGCAGATGAAGGCTGGGGAAATTTGGGTTGTGATAAAGGTAAAGAAAATTAAAGGAATCTGAAATTGGAGCTAGAAGCTTTACAATTAGAAGAATGCCTGATAGATTAATAAGAATAGTAGTGTCAAGAAATAAACTGGAATCAGGCAACAGTGTATATTTTTTAAAAATAGGGTTGAATTACTGAACTATAAAATAGAATATATCCTTAATACAATGAGGAAAAACAAACTAGCTAGAATTCTGTAGACCAGCAGTCGGCAAATGACCTGGCTCACTGCCTGGTTCTGTAAATAAGGTTTTATTGCAACATAGCTATGCCCATTTGTTTATGTATTATCTGTGGCTTCTTTCATGATCCAACAGAAGAGGTGAGGAGTTCAAGACAGAGATCTTACAGCCTGAAAAGCTGAAAATATTTACTATTTAACCCTTTAAGGAAAAAGTTCGCCAACCCCTGCTCCAGACCAAGAATTAATTCTACATCACGGGGTCCGCGTATCAGTTTCCACCTAAAAGAAGGGGACAGATTTGGGGAACATAGCATTACATATAATGTTTAGTTTGTATATCGTGCCTTTCTATTCCCTTCTCTGACTTGGAGGGAAGAAGTAGGGTAGGGGGAGATGACAAAGGGAAGAGACCAAAACTCTCCAGCAGATTTAACCCCTCAAAGTCAAAGAAATCTGCGTGGTGCTTGTTCAATTGCCTCCTATTGGAAGAGTGAGACTGGATGTCTACAACTATAAAATGTCTAAACAATTCAATTAAGAGGGGGACCTTGTGGACTGATCTGTTTACTGAATAGAGTTTTTATATTTATTTATTTATTTGAGATAGGGTCTTGCTCTGTCACTCAGGCTGGAGTGCGGTGGTGCGATCTTGGCTCGCTGCAACCTTCACCTCCGGGGTTCAAGCGATTCTTCTGCCCCAACTTCCCAAGTAGCTGGGATTACAGACATGTGCCACCACGCCCAGCTAATTTTTGTACTTTTAGTAGAGACAGGGTTTCACCATGTTGGGCAGGCTGGTCTTGAACTCCTGATCTCGTGATCCACCCACCTCGGCCTCCCAAAGTGCTGGCATTACAGGCGTGAGCCACTGCACCTGGCCTAGATCAGAGTTTTTTAGCACTGTGTTGATCCATCACCCCAATTCTGGTAATGGAAACTAAAGACCTGTAAATACAGATAAATATATTGTTTTAAGATACAGTGCAGAGAATAAAAATACAGATAATTATATTGTTTACAGATACAATGAAGGGAATAAAAATAAATATGAAATTTAATAAGCAATTATTCTAGTAGTTTTTTTCACTTCTAAACATATGATGACTGTCCAGGCAGTTACAGATTTACAAGGGTTCATGACTAGAATGTCAGGTTAGGCAGGACACAGTGACTCACGCCTGTAATCCCTGCACTTTGGGAGGCCGAGATGAGTGGATCACCTGAGGTCAGGGATTTGAGACCAGCCTGGCCAACATGATAAAACTCCATCTCTACTAAACATACAAAAAATTAGCCAGGCATGATGGTGGGCGCCTGTAATTCCAGCTACTTGGGCGGCTGAGGTTAGGAGAATTGCTCGAACCCAGGAGGCAGAGGTTGCAGTGAGCCGAGATCATGCCACTGCACTGTAGCCTGGGTAACAAGAGCGAAACTCCATCTTAAAAAACAGAATAAAACAAACAAACAAACAAACAAACAAACAGAATGTCAGGTTTATCAGCAGAAACACCCAGATCATGCATAGAAATAGGGTACATGACCTCAGGTTCCTATGAGAACATTCACCTTTGTGCTTCCTGACTTCCATGTTTTAATTGGCGTCTTGTGCATTGTATAAGTATTTTTTTTTGCATTTAGTTTCCTTTTAAAAATTGAGAACAAAAGAAAAATTTTAATGTCCCAATCTGTCAGGGAAATCACCATATACCACATAATAGCTATATTTGAGGTCTTAGGGTTTTAAAAATATTTTTGTCTTTGGGAAAGTAGGGAAGGGATTTGGTTCCTTTTATTCATATCTCAAATGGATTAAAAATATTATGCCCAAAGTTTGCATAAAAATTTTCTCTTGCTGCCTGAAACAACCAAAAGAGAACAAAGAACCTCAATACAGAAAACTAAAGTATAATACAGCTTAGAGACACACTTGAAAACTCAGTTTTGAGTGATTAAAATTACATTAAATAGAAACTTTTAAAGGCAATCGTTTTAGAAAATCATCAGAGAAGATATGACAAAAGCAAAGGGCTCTGTTTACAGGCACTATATCTATAATATCTATAATGTTATGTTAAATGAAATTTTTTAAAAAAGTGAAAGTACCTGTTCCAGAATTTTCCATGTATAATAGTAGGTATTCAACATTTATTTGCTTTCTTCCCTTTTCAGGTAGACACTAGGAGTTACCTAGCGTTTATTTCACCTTCTTTATAGACAGGATCCTGATTCTGTTGAAGTTGGCAACATACTAAGCCCTAGTGTTGGGTCATGATCACTTGGACTGATCATGACAGCCTTGTTCCCAGCTTTCCCAGGCTCTGTGGTGGCTATGAGAGGCCATGGGACAAGTTTGGGCCAGGAGACCTAAATAGAATTTTGTTTAGGAGGAGGCTTTTTTTTTCCTTATAAAAGAGAGTGGACACTGCTAACCATAAAATAATTCCTTTTTTTTTTTTTCTGTCTGGTAGGCAGGCTCAAGAATTCTTCCTCAGCAAGCTGTATGACAAGACGTGATGGATGTCATTTAGCAATTTCTGTTTGGTTGTATTTAACTGAGAAAAGCCTAAAGACATGTTTTTCAAATTGTGGCCTTGGCCCATTTGTATTAAATTCACCTGGGTTGGTATTTCTGAATTGAAGCCAGGAATATGCATTTTAAATATGTGCCTTGTGTCATTCTTATGCAACCTAAAACTTAGTATTTGGTGGCATAAAATCTGAGATGAATTTTTAAAAAGTTATCATATGTTGTGATTTGGATATGCATTCCAAATGAAGACTTTAATAAGATTTGGACTTGACTATCGGCTCCAGAAGTGAGGATTTTATGGAGAAGTTATTATTTAGAATCAAAGAGTAAAGCCCTAGTCCCTTGGACATTTTGAGAATATTTAAGTTGAGAGTAAACACGATATTTTCAGCTAAAGCTGGGGTAGAACAAAGATGGTCCCCTCCTGAACTAGGGCTCTGATAAATTGTTTCTCCTTTGTTAGTGAGGCTTAAAAATGTTTGCTTTCCCACAAATAATTCTCAGGAATTCCTGAAGTTCCTAAGAGCCCATATAATCTTAGAACAGGATAAGACCACCACTAACAATAGCAATAAGAACATTTTTAATGTTATTTTGGCTTCCATGTTACCACTAGAGATTTATAGTTTGCTTAATGCAAGGCTTTTGCAGGAATTGACAGAACACTTTCCAGAGAGCTCAGGCTCCTTAGCTGAAAGCCTCATAATCAATTAAACAGGCCTTTAAGTTAGCAGACGTCATGAGGTTCCTATAGACAGCTCCAGATTCTCCCAAAGTTGATCCTACCTTACAAGCCCCTCCGACACTAGGAGGAAAGCCCAGGTAGTCCCATGTGTTGTAGGCTTCCTTTTGTACTCTCAGCTGAACTGGAAAACATGGGAAAACAAGTCACACTGCGGGCATTTTCTCTTCAGGGCAAAGCCAATCTCCCATTCTCCGTGCTTCCATCTCTTTTTCTCCATGGCTCTCCTGCTGCAATGGCAAGGTTATAAAGTATGAAAGACAGGAACACTTCAGTACCAGAAACATGCTCCTTATCAGAGGCCTTGGGGCAAGCTTTTAAATGTTAGCATTTTTTTTTTTTTTCTCAACTTTGCTTCAAGCTCTGAGGAATGCAAGGCAACCCTGCCATACTTCACGGGGCTGGCATCCCCTTGCCACTAGACACAGCTCATTCCCTCTTTGGTTGCCAAAAATCATTTGTGGAAGATTCCAATATTGAAGTGACCCACAGGAATGACTATGGGAGGTTGGAAGTCAGAATCTTAGCTCTATCCAAGCAAGCGGCCCTTTAAGAGAACCAAGACTTCTGGTTCTGAGAACATATTTAAAAATGAAAATAGATTTTAAAAGGTTAGAGAAAATCTTATTATAGAAAATAAGAATATGGGAAATATTTGTAAATCATAAAAGAAAAAAATTTAAAAAAAGAATAAAATACAACCAGTGAAAAAGCCAACATGGGAAAATGTTCAGCTATAGCAGATTTATTCTGAATGCAAAATTAAAACAACCTAAAGAATCTTGTTTAACGTTGGCTAGAATGCAATTAAATCAGACCTAAAATGTGAAGGTCTGGGGGAATTTTGCTACATTTGTCTTCTAACTTGGGCTACAAGAATGTTCAGGAGAGTATCCCCCTCCCCCTGCTTCTGTCAGTTGGAAGGCTACAGTCGGTAATCCCTCCTTATCCACAGTTTTGTTTTCCACATTTTCAGTTACCCATGGTCTGAAAATATTAAACAGAAAATTCCAGAAATGAATAATTCATCTGTTTTAAACTGCACACTGTTCCAAGTATTGGGATGAAATCTCATGCCATCCTGCTCCATCCTGCCTGGGACATGCATCATCCCTTTGGCCAGTGCGTTGACCCTGCATGCCCTACCTGCCTGTTAGTCACTTTGCAGTCCTCTCAGTTATCAGATCTACTGTCATGGTAGTGTAGTGCTAGTTTTGCTGTGGCACCTCAAACAGCAAGCAATAAGTGCTTAGTTAAAATGGAAAAGGCCTTAAATTTGTGGATGGAAAACGTAAACAGAAATGTGTTCTGATTGACAGCATTGTGTTGTGTCAGATTAACTTAATCTTAATTAAACCTTATCATAGGTATGTATGTGTAGGGAAAAAAACCGTAGTATATATAGGGTTTGGTACTATCTGAGGTTTTAGGAATCCACTGTGGGGGTGTTGGAATGTATCTCTCTTGGATAAAGGGGGTCTACTTGTATTGATGACCGTAATGAGAAGAAATTCATGGACACAGCAGCAAGGTGAAGCCACTGTGTGAGAATGAAGTGTTTACATCAGACCCAATAGGAGTGGCCTCTGCAGGGTTTTTTGTTTTGTTTTGCTTTTTGTTTTATTTTTTTAGACGGAATTTCGCTATTGTTGCCCAGGCTGGAGTGCAGTGGCCTGATCTCAGTTTACTGCAACCTCTGCCTCTCAGGTTCAAGTGATCCTTCTGTCTCAGCCTCCCAAGTAGCTGGGATTACAGGCGCCTGCCACCACACCCAGCTAATTTTTGTATTTTTAGTAGAGACAGGATTTCACCATGTTGGCCAGGCTGGTATTGAACTCCTGACCTCAAGTGATCCACCTTCCTTAGCCTCCCAAAGTGCAGGGATTACAGGCACGAACCACCGCACCTGGCCTCTGTAGGTTTTTACCCAGGAGTATGGTGTAAGGCAAGTGGTGTTTTCAGTAAATAATTTGGGCTTTGGTGTGCTGAGTGGAGGGGAGGAACAGAAGAGCAAGATGCAGAGGGACCAGTTGAAAGTCCTGCACTTTTGCAGGCCGAAGGTCAGGAGGGCCTGGTTTAGGTAGTAAAAGAGGTAATAGAGATGGGAGGATACCTTTATTTTCTTCCTAAATTACTTCCTGGGCCTCAAAGCCCTGACCTGTTTTTTTGTTTGTTTGTTTGTCTGTTTTTGGTGACCACGTATGTCTCAACTTCGTTATTCACTCACAGATGAGCTTTTGGCAATATGAGTCCCACAAAAGCAAATTTTTCTTCTTGCTGCAGCTCCAAACGCCAGATAGGTCTGTTTTTAGGGTCTGTGCCTCAGGAAAACTCCAAGGATTCTGCTTTCCTCCTTCTCTGGAGGTCCTCTTTCTAATTGTTCCACCAATCTTGTCACACTGAGGGATTCTCCCTACCTGCACTAGGAGCATACAGTGATGCGACCTTACCATTGAATTTCTGGGTTGCTTCTTGTAAACCTGCAAGTGCATTTTCTTGATTTGGATTTCAGAATTTATGAAGAATAGCCCTGAGGAAATAATGCTAATTGCTAATATTTGCTGTGGGTTGCAGTGTGTGAGGTATTGAACATTAACTCTTCTAATCTTCACAACCCTATGGTATAAGGTAATATTGTTGTCCCTGTTTTACAGATGAAAACACTGAGATTTATAAGTGACTTGCTTGAAGTCACATGTGGTGGAGTTGAGGACAGGAACCAAGATATGGCTGATTCCAGAGTTTGACTATATGTGAGACAGGCTTCCATTGAGGGATCTGGTGATGTCCAGAAATGCAAATTAGCCCTTTGAGATGAATAGGCTTTTTTTTATTAATGGGAAATTAATGGGAAAACCTCAACTTTTTTTTTAATATACTTTTAAGTTCTAGGGTACATGTGCATAACGTGCAGGTTTGATACATAGGTATAGATGTGCCATGTTGGTTTGCTGCACCCATCAACTCATCATTTACATTAGGTATTTCTCCTAATGCTATCCCTCCCCCAGCCCCCCACCCCCTGACAGGCCCCAGTGTGTGATGTTCCCCACCCTGTGTCCAAGTGATCTCATTGTTCAATTCCCACCTATGAGGAAGAACATGTGGTGTTTGGTTTTCTGTCCTTGTGATAGTTTGCTGAGAATGATGGTTTCCAGCTTCATCCATGTCCCTGCAAAGGACATGAGCTCATCCTTTTTTTGGCTGCATAGTATTCCATTGTGTATGTGTGCCACATTTTCTTAATCCAGTCTATCATTGATGAACATTTGGGTTGGTTCCAAGTCTTTGCTATTGTGAATAGTGATGCAATAAACGTACGTGTGCATGTGTCTTTATAGTAGCATGATTTCTAATCCTTTGGGTATATACCCAGTAATGGGATTGCTGGGTCAAATGGTAATTCTAGTTCTAGATCCTTGAGGAATTCCCACACTGTCTGCCATAATGGTTGAACTAATTTACACTCCCACCAACAGTGTAAAAGCGTTCCTATTTCTCCACATCCTAAGAGGAGTAGGTTTCTAAGGATAACAATATCATAATGAAACAAGAATAATAAATAGTTGAACATCTTCTGTATGCCAGGTTCTGTATTAAGTGCTTTCTACAACTTACCTCATTTTCTTCTTGCAATAAACTTATGACACAGTTAGAATTCCCACTTTATAGATAAGAAGGCTAAAGCTTGGAGAGATTAGGGGAATTATACAAGATCATGAAGTTAGTAAAAGACAAAATCAGAACTAAAGTCAAGCTCAGGAGTCCTGCAAAGTTGACACACAGGAAAAGCTCCAGGGGCACTTCTTTTGCTCTTCTCTGGAGGTCCTCCTTCTAATTGTTGTATCAATATTGTCACAATGTGGGATACTCCCTACATGCACCAGGAGCATACACTGAGGCAACCTTACCGCTTAGTTTAGGCTGCTCTGAGTGGACCCTAGTTCATATGTATTTTCTGATTCTGATAATATGCTTGGAGTTGAGGCCACTCCATAATCCAGGTTTGCAGTGTTTTCTGAGGTGTTATCTGAAGACTTCCTGAATCAGAATTACTTCTGATGCTTGATAAAAGTATAAATCCCTGGACCCAGTGAATCAGAATCTCTGGAGAAGTGCCCTGGGGATTCGTATTTGTAAGAAGCCCATGCTTGATCACCTGGTGGCAGAGTTCCACAAGCAAGAGCAGAAGCAGGCAGAGTCTAGTGGGCCAGGCTTGAAACGGGTACTGTGGTGCTTCTGCCATGCTCTGTTGGCCAAAGCAAGGCACAAGACTACCCCAGATTCAAGGGAAGGGGAAGTAATTTCTCTCTTTGAAAGGAGCTGCAAAGTCACATTGCAAAGGGTAGAAGGAAGGAGATATTTTGTGGTCGTTTGCCTTATTACGAGTGGGAATCATATCAAGCAGTGGGCTTGACAGTGCCCTGCCCCACTCATTCATTTACGACATCCTATCCTGATGTATTGCCCTGTTCGTGATGCAGACTGTGCGGGTGCACTTAGTTTTACGAAAACGAAATAAAAGAGTAGATGTTGCGATGAGACGGGAAGAGATTGTGAAAATCTTTATTACCATAAAAGTTTCTCTGCATTTATCATGGCAAAGTACTAACAATTAACTTAGAGATGTATAATTTGCATCTTTTTAAAATGAAAAGACAAGTGTTCCAGATTTTCTGCTCTTTTCTGTGATGACAAGTGTCTGTCAATAGTATGCTACCCACCAGACTTTTTTTTGAAAATATAAACACACTTAATCCATCCCCTAAGTTTAAAGTAATGTTTTAACAATGAATGTAAAAGTAATTGCTTTTCAAAAGAAACTCCTGCTATGAACAAAGCATTTTAAAATTGGATGTTTGGAAATGTTTCCATTGTTCCATGATTTTACTGCCAAACAATGCGTATGTGTCCCACACAAATTTTCTCGTATCTAAACTTAAAAAATTGACAAGTAAATTTTTTGTCTATTTAAAAACATATTTCAAATAAAGAGTTACAATGGGTTTTCAAACTATTTGATAATACACGTTTAGTATCCCTTATTTGAAATGCATGGGAATAGAAGTGTTCTGGATTTTGGATTTTGGAATATATGCGTACACTTAATGAGATATCTTGGAGATGGGACCCAAGTCTAAACACAGAATTCATTTATGATTATATACATCTGCACACATAGCCTGAAGGTAATTGTATCCAATATTTTACATACTTTTGTGCATAAACCAAGTTTGTATACATTGTACTATCAGAAAGCAAAAGTGTCACAATCTCAGCCACCTATGTAAATAATCTATGCTGTTTGGCATCACCATCATTCCTGACTCTGAATTTATGTGCTACTAAAAAGCAATCATTTTCTTATGCTTGTTCACATGCAAATACTTAACAGCAAAAAATATGAGATACCATGAATGCAGTGAAAAAATAATGTGTTCAGGGTAACTAAGCAGCACAGTAGCATCACCAGAAAACCTGTACCAGCTGTTAAACATCAGCAACCACAAACAGCAGCAGGCTTTCGGTCTCCACTGATGATGTTGTGTTTTGACTAAAAGTTTAGTGCACACTGTATTTTATTTTTTTATCAGAAGCAATTAAGGGACCAGGAAGTGGTAGGTTGTCTAGGGATAAGGAGCCATTCTGCTGGATGGCTTTTCTTCTTTTTGAGACAGAGTCTCACTCTGTCGCCAGGCTGGAGTTTAATGGTGTGATCTCGGCTCACTGCAACCTCTGCCTCCTAGGTTCAAGATATTCTCCTACCTCAGCCTCCCGAGTAGTCGAAACTACAGGCACCTGCCACTACACCCGGCTAATTTTTGCATTTTCAGTAGAGACAAGGTTTCACCTTGTTGTCCAGGCTGGTCTCGAACTCCTGGCCTCAGGTGATCCAATTGCCTTGGCCTCCCAAAATGCTGGGATTACAGGTGTGAGCCACCACTCCTGGCCTGATGGATGGCTTTTTAAAATGTTTCCTCCAGAGTCTTCTGATTCATTAACAATGATATTTGTCTTCAAAGTCTCTTTTTGATTTTATAAATAGACATGACTCTTGTTCTGTTATTAATGCACACTGCTCTAGTCTTTCAATAACCCCATCACATTTTCACCACATTGTCCACAAGCACT